>NC_073638.1:23487500-24112500 GCF_029407905.1 Bubalus kerabau | reverse complement strand
CTGGGGGTCCTTATGGGGGGCTCAGATCCCTTGCTCCCCAGGAAGACCTCTGCAATTGTAATTATCTCCCCATTTTGGATCACCCACCCAGGGGTACGGTTCTTGACTGTGTCGTGTCACTACTCCTCCCCTCCTGTCTGTATTGATGTGGTTCCTTCTGTATATCTTTAGCTGCAGGTCTTTTCTCTGCTTGTCTTGTAGCTTTTCCCATCAATAGTTTCTTTGTAAATAGTTGTTTTGGTGTGTCCATGGAGGGAGGTGATCTCAGGCTCTTCCTACTCTGCCAGGTTAGCCACTCCTCTCCCTTCAATTTTTTTTTTTTTTGCTATGCTGCACGGCTTGCAGGATCTTAGTTCCCCGACCAGGATTTGAACCTGGGCCCCGAAAGTGACAGCACAGAGTCCTAACCGCTGGACCACCAGAGAATTCCCTCTCCCCTCAATTTGTAAGACAAGCTTTTGTAGTCTGAAATTCTGCAGACCCCTAAAAATGTTTGCTATGAATGTAAGGGTTTGTTCTACCCTTTGTTTCTCTTCACTAAAAATGGACCTCCTAGGCAATCTCATCTAGACTCACAGTTTCCACTATGTCTAATGCTAACTTCAGAATTTATACCTAGATGTGTCTACTGAGCTCTGTAACTATATATTCATGCCTCTCTGGTCATCTCCATCTAGAAACCCCACAGGTACCTCAAACCCAACTTGTCTAAATCTGAATTTGCAAGCTTCATTCTAAACCTGTTTTTCTTCCTGGTATTCCTCTTACTGATGGATACCCCAATGTCCCCAGTCACCAAAGCCAAAAGGAAACTGGAGCAAGTACCCCTGCACATGCCTGACAAAAGCAGTAAAATGGACTGAATACAAATTAAATGTTCTCATGAGCCCGACAGTATTAAAACAGCAAAAGTCCTAAAATATAGACGGCTTCCACTGAATTAACATTAAAATACTGTCTATGGCTGGAAAGGACGGTGAAGCACATGATATTGAAAATTGGTGTAATCTTTTAGGGAAACAATTTGGCAAGAGTGACAAATACTATAGAAATGCTCATCTATATTGTTTGATTTAACAATTCTTTTTCAAGTATTGCAGCCTAAGATAATAACCCAAAACATAGGGAACATTATACTCATGTTTTAGAAAATAGAAAGCTACTGTTTATGAGTTTCAGTATCTTGAACAGGCGCATGTAGCTAGTCAGTTACATGTTGGGATCTGAGCTCAGGTCTGGAGGCTCAGCTTGATTTCTTAACTACTATACAAAAACTAAACTCAAGGAGGGTTCACTTGAGTTAATTATGTAACTCAGTTTTTTACAGCATTGTGCTGCTGGTAAAGAAGATGGATGCAAAGACTACACAGCAGAATAAAAATATAATTTATTCAATAAATATTTATTGTCAAATATATTCACTTTGCTAAATGAATAAAATATTAAGCAAACAAAACAGAATGAAAAATGGTATACATATAAAATATGTAGGAAAACTTCCAGAAGGAAATACAACAAATCATTTACCCTGTTCATATTAGAATGGTAAAATGACTGATTCTTTCTCTAGTTTAATTATTTTTTAAAAATTATACTTTTAATATTGAGTTCTATTACTTTTTAATATTGTTTTTATATTTTTATTATGGGGACTTTTAAACACACACGAGAAATGAGAGAATAGTATAACAAGTACCCATAGACCCATCGCCCTTCTTTATTAATCATTAACTTAAAGCTAATCTCATTTCATGACATCTTCACTCTTGTCTTTCCCACCCCTACATTGTGGCTTATCTTACTCTCTTGACCTTATTTTGCTCAGAGAACAACATTTAAGGACTGTCAGGTTTTTACTTTACACCTGTATCTCCTTTTTTCTCCACTGAAAATACTGGTTTCCAATGACATAGGCAAAATTATTCATTGGCTTATCCCACAATGGTCTTAGAATAACAAGGCCAACACTTCTGTCAACAGTATGATTATGGAAAATATGTAAGTTTTTGTTTTCCAATTTCTATTGCCTAAATATTTGCGGCTTTCCCTCCTTCCCAAATTCATATGTTAAAGGCCTAACCCCCCAGTGTAATTGTTTAAGGAGAAGAACTTTTGGGAAGTAATTAGGGTGAGACAAGGTCATGAAGGTGGGGCCTTTATGGTGGGATTAGTGCCCTTATAAGAGATATAGAGAACTTGCTCTCTTTCTCTCTCTGCCTTTGAGGACACAATAAAAGGAGGCCATCTGTAAGCCAGGAAGAGTGTGCTCACCAGAAACCAAGCCCTGCCACACTTTGATCTTGGACTTCCTAGTCTCCAGAACTGTGAGAAAAAAATTTTCTGTTTTTAAGTTACCCAGTTTGTGGCATTTTCTTGTGGCCAACTAAGCAGACTAAGACAGTAGTTCTTTTGTTCATACAGTATATTCTTGCCCCTAAGTATATCCTAAAGTATATTTAAATTAAGTTTTAAAAGAGGGAAAAGGAAAGTATAGGTTTAAATGGATTTTTCAGTTTAATTTTTTTCTGATCTTCATATATTTTTAAAGGGTAAACTCAGTTTAATGTAGGTTGAAATTTAATCCCTGTTACCTATGGGATATATGTTACCTGTGGGATATATGGTCTTCCCTGGTGGCTCAGGCAGTAAAGAATTTGCCTGCAATATAGGAGACTGTTGTTCGATCCCTGGGTTGGGAAGATCCCCTGGAGAAGGGAATGGCTACCCACTCCAGTGGCAAATTCCATAGACAGAGGAGCCTAGTGGACTACAGTCCATAAGGTTGCAGAGTCAGACACAACTGAGCAGCTAACACACACACGTGGGATATAATGCAAAAACATTTGAAATATGAATTTCTTGTAATAGTGTAGTTTGTGACATAAATTCTTGAGGTTGCTCCCAAATTATTTTTGTCATCTGAGTCAGGAAATCATGAAGATAAAAAAGTATGTAGAATTAGTGTAGTTTGCTAGCAGACCTTTAATTTTTTATGGTATGGATATTTAGTATAATGACTTCAGGGGGAGGTACATGCAGAAGTCTGTATAAATACATGCAAATATGAACACGTGTTTTATTTGCCTAGCCTCTGAGGAGTAGCCATACCATTGGTATAGTTCTCTACAACTGAAGAATAAAAGTAATTTAGCTTAAATAAATGTGTTGATTTGCACATATGTTTCTCATTGTGAAGAAATTCCTATAATTGATTTTCTTTAGCAGTTGAAATATTTAGGTATCTAAAAAACCTAGTACATTTCATGGTTCTAGTTTGAAGAAAGACATAAATGAAGGAAATTTTAAGTCTGGAAATAATTTCTTTGTAGATTCTCAAGTCATTTCAACTAACCCAAAGAATATTTCCACCGACAACGTCTGCCATTTCATTTTAGTTTTGATCCATGCAGTATAAATGAATACTTGATTTGTGAATTACAGTGTTTCATTCTATAAATAGTAATACTGTACTATCTCCAATTTTCAATTCAACCTACATCTAACAACAGGAAAACGACAATTGTTTACTGATTGCAACTCTAGAAAATAGCAAAGCTGTCAAATTAACCAGACTATAAACTCATGTGAGAAGAATAAGATTAAACTCACCTGGCCATGTTTTAGGACATAGAACACCCTTTGGAATATTTCTGGGAGCAGCACATTCATTTACAGCTCAAGGAGACAGCTTGCATCCTCTCAATTTTTTCCTCACTGGACATTGTTTAAAACCTTACTCTCCAGACTCTTCGGATGCTAGAGCCAGAAAAGTACTGAGAAGTTTAGTCCAAACCCTTTATTTATTTTAAATTGAAGTATGAAGTGAAGTGAAGTGACTTTGCTCAGTTGTGTCCGACTCTTTGCAACCCCAGGGACTGTAGCCTACCAGACTCCTCCATCCATGGGATTTTCCAGGCAAGAATACTGGAGTGGGTTGCCATTTCCTTCACCAGATCTTCCTGACGCAGGAATTGAACCTGGATCTCCTGCATTGTAGGCAGATGCTTTACCATCTGAGCCACCACGGAAGTCTAGCTGATTTATAATATTATATTAATTTTAGGTGTATAACATAGAGACTCAGTATTTTTATAGATTATACTCCATTAACTTATTACAAGATAATGGCTATAATTCCTTGTGCTGTATAATATATCCTATTGCTTATCTATTTTATACATGTATTTTGTTAATCCCTTACCACTATATTGCCCCTTGCTCCTTCCCTCTCCCCATTGGTTAAGCACTAGTTTGTTTTCTGTATCTGTGAGTCTATTTTGCTATATACATTCATTTATTTATTTTTTTTAGATTCTGCATAAGTAACATCATACAGTATTTGTCTTTCTTTGACTTGATTCACGAAGCATAATATTCTCTGCATCCATTCTGTTGCTGCAAATGGTAGAATTTCATTCTTTTCTATGTCTGAGTAAAATTCCACACGTACCACATCTTCTTTATCCATTCATCTGTTGATGGACACTTCATTGTTTTGTTTTTTTTTTAAGTTGCTTTCTTATCTTGGCTATTGCAAATGGTGCTGCTATGAACATTGGGGTGCATGTATTGAATTGGCATTTTCATTTTTTCCAGATATTTACTCAGGAGTGAATTGCTGGCTCTCTTTTTAGGTTACTGAGGAACCTCTATACTGCTTTCCACAGTGACTGTACAAATTTACATTCCCACCAACAGTGTACAAGAGTTCTCTTTTCTCTACATCCTTGTCAGCAATTGTTATTTATACTTTTAAAAAATAGCCATTCTGACAAGATATTACAATCGATATCTCATTATGGCTTTGATCTGCATTTCTCTAATAATTAGTGGTGTGAGCATCTTTTCATGAGCATATTAACCATCTGTATGTCTTCTTCGGAAAAGACATGTCTATTTAGGTCTGCTATCCACTTTTGTGATTGTTTGATTTTTTTTTTTTTATATTCAGTTGTATGAGCTGTTTATTTTGAATATTAACCCCTCATCGGTCATATCACTTCAAACAGTTTCTCCATTCTTTGGTTGTCTTTTCATTTTGTATTGATTTCCTTTGCTGCACAAAAGCTCTTTAGTTAAATTATTTTTTATTTTGCCTGAGGAGACACATGACCAAAAACATTGCCTTGATTTATGCCAAAGAGTATCCTGCTTATGTTGTCTTCTGGGAGCTTGATGGTTTCTGGTCTTACATATAGGTCTTTAATCTGTTTTGAGTTTATTTTTCTATATGGTGTGAGGTAATGTTTTATATGTAGCTATTCAGTTTTCGCAGAACCACTGACTGAAGAGACTGAGTTTTCTGCATTGCATATTCATGCCCCTTTGTCATAGGTTAATTGACCATACATGTGTGGGTTTATTTCTGGGTGCTGTATTCTTTTCTTTTCATCTATGTGTCTGTTTTTGTGTCAGTACCATGCAATTTTACCAAACTCTTTACTTTTTTTTTTTTACTGTTTCTTTTTATTTAGTTATGATACATATAAGATCTTAAAAAAATTTTTTTTTGAATTTTATCTTTTTGAGATATAGTTGATATACAGTATTGTATGTTTATATGTACAACATAATGATTCTCAACTTTTAAAGATTGTATTCCATTTATAGTTATAATAAAATATTACCTACCTTCCCTGTGTTGTACCATATATCCTTATAACTTATTGTTTTATACATAGTAGTTTATAACTCTTAATCCCTTACCTCTATTATGTTGCTTTCTACTGGTAACCACAAGTTGTTCTTTATATCTGTGAATCTATTTCTTTTTTGTTATATTCGCTCATTTTAAGAGATTAAAGGAAAATTTGACCATTGAAATAGATGCAGAAAAAGCATTTGATAAAATTCAACACTCTTTCAAGATTAAAACAAACCCCAACTCTTCCTGTAAGTAATTACTGGAGAATAGACAGATATTTTCTTAGCCTGATCAAGGATACTTCTAAAAGGTCTCTATCAAAGATCACATTTAATTGTGAGGTTGTAGAAGTAGTCCCACTAAAGACAGGAATAAGACCAAAGGACCACTATGGTTGATTCTATAGCCAATGTAACATAACAAGAAAATGAAATGAGGTAAACGAAAAAAATATATAAAGCTCTCCTTATTTCTAAGTGATATAGTTGTCTACATCAAAATTCTAAGACAATCTACAAACTATTAGCACTAATACAAGTTTTAGCATTGTTACTGGATATGAAATTAATATACAAAGTCAGCTTTCCTGCACAAAACAATGACCAATGTAAATAGAAATGTAATGAGAAAAAAGCCTCATTCACAATACCAAAGGAACTGAAAGATATCTATACATAAATTAATCAAAAGATCTGCAGGTTTTCTGTGAACAAGATATTTTGAGGGACAGTTTTAATTCCTTTCACTTTTCTTCCCCTTCTCCTTCTCTCTCTCCTCACCCCTTGTTGGCCAGTGATTTGCACTTAACTTCCTCCCAGCTTACTTGGTCTCTATTTCAAAAGTAGGTCTTATAAATAGCTGAGCATTCTCCCCCAGGTAACAGTGGATTGTCACAGATCCTAGGACCTGGGATGAGGCTGTAGCTTATATACACTTGGACAGCATTTCTCAGTAACAGTTTCTCACCTCCTTTTTTTTTTCATCTGGGAGAGGAGTGGGTGGCAAAAACTCCTGGATCCAGTTCTCTGCTTTGTGTGAAGTATTTTAAGCTTCTTTATCCCAGGAGCTGAACTCCTAGCTTAAAATCCCTGCTCCTGGCCCAGAGCACAGCAAGCTCACAGCTCCATCTAAGCTAACATTTTCATTATTGTATCTGAGCAACAGAGATGCACATCTTATATTTGAGCCTGGTTTGCGTTTTGTTGTTTTTTGCCTGTTTTCATGTTTTACTTCATTGCTCTATGTTTGGAGTAGTGGAATTTATCAAGCATGAACTCAGTGCCTATTTTGACCAGACATGTTTCATCCCTTTTCTTGGAGAATGAAGGAAAAGAGAGGATGGTAAAAGATACACTGTTCATCTAAATGGTTACCAATTAACCCCAGTTTTTGTAACACCTAATTTTAAAATCTCTTTGGGAAAAGGACAAGATGAAAGTGGAGGGCAGATCTAGATAAAGTGAAGGAAGTGGAGACTTGGAAGCTTGGGAGATGGGGAAAGCGGGGAGGAAGGGAGGAAGAGGAAGTCTTGTTTGTGAGCACCTGCTTTTTTTGTTGGCATCATGAATTCTGTCCGTTTTCTTCAGTGTGGGCAAGAGCTCCTCTCCTTGCTCTCACGCTTCTTGTATCTGCTCACCTTCTCCTCTTTCTTCCGAGAAAGGGAGGTGGAGGATTGTGATTTATTCCTCTTCCTTTCTTCCCGGATTTTCACAAAGAAGAGACTCAAAGATGCTTACAGGACTCAGCCAGGTCCTTCCCTTTGTTCCTGAATAATGATCTCTAGGTTGAGACACTGGTCAGAAATCAAATTCTCTTCAGAACCTAGAGCAAGCACTTGTATTGATGAATTTTTCCTTTTTTCTCTCCTGCAGTGTTTTTAATGCAAAATAGGTGCCAGGCTTAGAAGGCCCAAAGGAAAATTCATAGAAAAGAAGCAAAAAAGGCTGCTGAGCCATCACCTCGTCCAGAAGTCATCCTTGAGAATGGTTGAGAATCCTTCCTTGAGAATAATCAGGGGAGACTCTCTCTGATTTCTGAGCTCCACTTCCATCCTTCTCCATTCTTTACCCAACACTGCAGCCAGTCTCTGAACCCAGAAGCAAGAGCCAGCTCTCCGGTGAAAGAACTCCAGTCCCTGATGATTCCTGGTTCTCTTGTTCTACTGTGAGGACCCTGGCTTTGGAAACATATCTGCTGTGGCTCTTGGCCATTATTTGCTGAGGTCACCTGAGGAGGCCAGTGGCCACCCGTCTGGGAGGGCCTGTCCTGGGGCTTTTCCAAGCCCCAGCTCCAGGAGGTAACTGCAGATGCTTCTTCTATTTTTAGATCCTGGTGCATTGCCCGTGGAGCCAGTGACCTGGAAGAGCCAATTATCCCTCCAGTCTGTTTCTGACTCCCTCATTTCCCTTCATTGTTCTACCAGAATTTGCCTCTGTCTATGGGACTGGGATGAAATGACCCAGAGTTAACTGAGCTGGGTTCTGGTCTGTGGACACAGATCCTGATGTTTCATGTACCTCCTAAGACTGTCACTACCAAGATTCATTTTAAGCGTAACATAAAGGACTACATGTTACATCAGGGTCTCCAAATTTTTCACCATGCTTTCCTAATAGTAAAACGTTTTTGAACACATGCTTGCTTTGCTTGTGTATTCATTCATAAATACTATATGTGTACATTTATAATTATATGTGTACCTGTTATAAAGCTTATGTAGAAAATAGGAAATTTATAGACTGAGATATTGCTAATGGATTAGAAGTTCTCGTGTTCTTCTATTGTACCACATAGGTCTTCTGGCACATTCTTACTGTGGAAATCACTGCTTTAGGTAATGAAATAAGAACATGTCTTTTGGAGACATTTGTTTTAGCTGCGATGCTAGCTATCATCAATTTGAGAAATAATGGAGAAAGATTTTCTTGGCCAAGGTGTTTTCTCTTTCTTAATAAATAACCATATCTGAAAATTCTATCACCTTTTGGCTATTAGGAATAATGCTGTTATGAACATAGGTATATAAATATCTGTTACAGTCCGAACTTTCAGTATTCCTGGATGTATATCTAAAAGTCGAATTGTTGGATCATATGATAATCTTAAGTTTAACTTTTTGAGGAAATGCCAAAATGTTTTCCATAGCAGATGCACCATTTTACAATCCCATCAGCAACGCATAGGGTTCCATTTCCTCCATATCCTTGTCAATATTGTTTTCCATTAAAAAAAAAAGCCATCCTAGTGGGTGTGAAGTGGCATCTTATGGTGGCTTGGATTTGCCTTCCCCTACTGACCAGTGATGTGATACACTGTATTTTTAATTGATTTGTCTGGCTGGCATCCTTGTGTTTTCCAAATAAGTTATAGAATTATTTGTCAATTCCTCAAAACAAATTCAACTGACATTTTAATTGGATTGCATTGACTTTGTAGATTAATTTGGGAAACATAGAGCTCTCCATGTATTCCTCTTTTTTGTATCTTTTAAATAAGCTTTTAAAAAATTTAATAGCATTTGAAACTTAAGTCCATAGAAGTGTGCACATTTTTTATTGATTTATTTCTTAGCTGTTAGAGATTGTGTTGCTATTGTGAACAAAATCTTATTTTTTATTTTCCAGATAGTTATTATGAGTCTTCAGAAATGCTAGTGATTTTTGAGATTGATTTTGTATCCAGCGCCCATACTGAACTCTTATCTGATCTCAGTCTATCTTTGGATCTATTGGCATTCCTCCAAGATGAGCATCCAGTGTGCAATATTTGCAGTTTTATCACTTCCCATTGGATTCTCACAAATTCTTATTATTGTTGCTGTTATTATGATTATTGAAAATCTTACATAAGCATTAGCAAGAATACCCACAAACAGAGATAGTAAACACTCTAATGTCTGATCTTCTCCATTGAGTGTGGTGTTTTCTGTGTATTTTGGATTTAGATCTTTTATTAAAGTAAGAGAGTTCCCTTTTATTCCTATTTTATCCTGAGGGTATTTAATCATAAATATATATGTGTGTAATTTTTATTAAATCTTTTTCCTATCTGTTGAGATATCATTTGATTTTGTTCTTTAGTATGTAAATACATTCAATGATTTATGTTGTCAAATGATTTTTACATTACTGGAATAAACCTTACGTAATCATGATCTATGACTTTTTACATTTTATTTAATATTTTGGGATCTATAATTGAAAATGAGCTGTTCTTTTATTTTCTTCTCCTATTCTTTTTAGGACTTGGAAATTACACTAATGCTAGAAGAGGGGCTTCCCAGGTGGCTCAATGATAAAGAATCTACCTGCCAATGCAGAAGACCCTGGTTTGATTCCTGGGTTGGAAAGATCCCCTGGCAGAGGAAATGGCAGCCCACTCTGGTATACTTCCCTGGAGAATCCAGGACAGAGGAGCCTGATGGGCTACAGTCCATAGGATCGCAAAGAGTTGGACAAGACTGAGCAACTGAGCATGCACACACATACCTTAATAGAATGAACTGGGTAGATTTCACTACTTTTCTACTTTATGAAGCAAGTTGTTCCAGATATTTTTGAAATTTCAAAAAACAGGTACACATCTGTCCTAAGGCCTTTTTTTCCCTTTATAGATAGGGTTGTGTGTCCTTTATTTGTTGTTGTTGATTTTGGGGGGGGGGGGGGTTAAACCTTTTTATTGAAAATTTAGATGACTGGTTAAAGCCCAGAAGGTGGGAAGAGTTAATTTCAGGTAACTTTATGGAAATTTCTTTGCAATATCTTTTCTTGTTACTGATTTGTTCAAACTTCCTGATTTTTACTGGGCCAGTTTTATATTTTATATGCATTTAAAATATTTAGCTTAATATATTCTATCTTGATTATTACTTTCTTAGTGAATGACTATTAATAATATTATTTTATGGATATTTTCATCTCTTTTGTGTCTATAAGTATTTTATTTAATTCTGAATTTTGTATATCTGCAGGGGATTCCCTTGTGGCTCAGCTGGTAAAGAATCTGCCAGCAATGCGGGAGACCTGGGTTCGATCCCTGGGTTGGGAAGATCCCCTGGAGAAGGGAAAGGCTACCCACTCCAGTCTATAAGTATTTTATTTAATTTTGAATTCTACATATCTGTGTCTTTTTCCCCCTTGATAAGCTTTCTTTAAACATTTATTTTATTGAAGCATAATTGATATACAATGTTTTGCTAATTTCTGCTGTACAGCAAAGTGATTTAGTTATGTGTATATATACACACTTTTTCATATTCTTTTCCATTATGGTTCATATACGGGATATTGAATATAGTTTCCTGAGCTATACAGTTGGACTTGTTGTTTATCCATTTTATATACAATAGCTTTCATTTGCTGATCCCCAAATCCCAATCCATCACTCTCTCACTTCTCCTCCTCTTTGGCAACCACAATCTGTTCTCTATGTGAGTCTGTCTCTGTTTCATAGATACGGCCCCTTGATAAACTTTTGATGGAGGTTAGCACATTGAGGCAGAGAAGGCAATGGCACCCTACTCCAGTACTCTTGCCTGGAAAATCCCATGGATGGAGGAGCCTGGTGGGCTGCAGTCCATGAGGTCGCTAAGAGTCGGACACGACTGAGCGACTTCACTTTCACTTTTCACTTTCATGCATTGGAGAAGGAAATGGCAACCCACTCCAGTGTTCTTGCCTGGAGAATCCCAGGGACGGGGGAGCCTGATGGGCTGCTGTCTGTGGGGTCGCACAGAGTCGGACACGACTGAAGTGACTTAGCAGCAGCAGCAGTACATTGAAGAATCTTTCAAAGGCCCAGCTTTTGATTTGGTTGTTCTTATCTATTTTATAGTTGCTATTGTTGCTATAGTTCAGCTGTTTACTGAATTCTGAACTTACTTTTTTCTTTTTGATTGTTTCTTTGTATTTGGTCTATTGTTCATTTTCTAAACTCTTGAGTTAGAGACTTTCTCTCTTTACGATCTTGTAAATGGTATTTAAATGTTTCATGTGTGCTCAAAAACGTGCTTTCTCCACTTGGTTGATGTTATAAAAGTTCTTCCCACTTCCCAAGTAATTATTTCAAATTTATGAATCATTTTATTTGAATATTTCCTATGATTGCTTATTATCTGCTTGTTCTATCAGTCACTCAGATGATAGTGACTGATATCACTCACTTTTCAAACAGAAAAGTTTCTTTTTCAGGCAAGGCTTTATCGGGGCCCCTGCTGCATCGGCGGGAGCAAGAACAAACAAGTTCTCTTGCTTGCCCACTCCATGAGGGGGGGCGAGCTGGTTCCTCATATGAGGTGAGGGTAGGTGTGTGTCCAGGGGTTGGGTCAGAGGGGTGGCTTAGGTGTTTGGCCCATCCTTTAGGTGGTGTTGAGTGCAGAGGTGTGTGCAGTATCCTGTTTTTGCTCCTGACCTACTGCTTTTGCTTCAGGCTCCTCAAAATGGCAGATTTTTTGGTCTCTTTGTATCTTTTGTCCAGAATTTGCCCCAACTGTTCATGCACACAGCTATCCTTAGTCCCATACAGTTTCTCTGTATTCTATTGCTCAAGGAGAGGTATGTCCAGGTGCAAGCATTGAAGCATTGCAAAAGGTCCCAGATCCCAGCCTGTCTCATTCCCCCGTGAGAGACTATACACCCTTGTTCTTAAGGGATAAGGGGCTGAAGGTCTCTTCTGAAACTTCTTCCTTCTGCACAGGGGCTTCAGAGTCTAGCCCACCCTAGAGGTGTAGAAGTCCCTCACTGGTTCTTCCAAGAACCTGTAGGGACCTGGGCCACTTTTCACTGGAATGGGCTTAAATCATGAGCCTTACTTCAAATGTTGGATCCTAAAAGATACAAACGTAACCCAAAGGTTAAACAAACAAGGGCTAAAAAGAGAACAACAATAGCCATTAAAGGGCCTAGAAAGGGAAAGAACCAGATTAACTTTGGGCTTCCTTAACTGTTGATCAGACAAGGGAGGTGATATCTATCGTCCTTGCCAAAATCATGAAGCCACTCTGTCTGGGCATATATTTCCTTGATATTAATTTTGACATGTCCTGTCGCATTGATCCAAGTGCAACAGGAAGTGTTAATTATTGCACAAACTCTGCTTTGTTCTGCCAGAAAGTAATCAGATGACTGTCAAGAGCTCCTATTCAAAAAAGTTTCTAATTACAATTCCTGTGTTTCTCTCTGTAGTTATGTTGTTGAGTTTTATATCTTGAAGCTATGATTTGAAGGGCATGTAAGTCCACAGTTGTTAGATATTTCTGATTTTGTTTTGTATAAAAACATCTCTCTTTAAAAATTTTTTCCTTGAATTCAATTTTGTTATTTGCTCCCCAGTTTTAGTTGGTTCAAAATTGCCTCATAAACATTTCCATCCTTTTATTGGTGACTTTCCTATGACTGTTTGTTTTACAAATATTCTTTTTAGAATATTGTTTAAAAATCCAATTTGTGAGTGTTTATCTTTTGATTAGTAAGTTTAATTCTTTACAAATTGTATTAGTTTTTTAAGACTCTCATAACAAAGTACCACAAACTGGATGGCTGGAAACAACAGAAATATGTTTTTTCATGGTATTGGTGGCTCAGTTCAGTTCAGTTCAGTTCAGTCACTCAGTCGTGTCCGACTCTTTGCAACCCCATGAATCACAGCACGCCAGGCCTCCCTGTCCGTCACCAACTCCCGGAGTTTACCCAAACTCCTGTCCATCGAGTCGGTGATGCCATCCAGCCATCTCATCCTCTGTCATCCCCTTCTCCTCCTGCCCCGAATCCCTCCTAGCATCAGGGTCTTTTCCAATGAGTCAACTCTTTGCACAAGGTGGCTGAAGTATTGGAGTTTCAGCTTTAACATCATACCTTCCAAAGAACACCCAAGACTGATCTCCTTTAGGATGGACTGGTTGGATCTCCTTGCAGTCCAAGGGACTCTCAACAGTCTTCTCCAACACCACAGTTCAAAAGCATCGATTCTTCGGTGCTCAGCTTTCTTCACAGTCCAAATCCCACATCCATACATGACTACTGGAAAAACCATAGCCTTGACTAGATGGACCTTTGTTGGCAAAGTAATGTCTCTGCTTTTTAATATGCTATCTAGGTTGGTCATAACTTTCCTTCCAAGGAGTAAGCATCTTTTAATTTCATGGCTGCAGTCACCATCTGCAGTGATTTTGGAGCCCGCCCAAAATAAAGTCTGACACTGTTTCCATGTTTCCCCATCTATTTCCCATGAAGTGATGGGACCAGATGCCATGATCTTCGTTTTCTGAATGTTGAGCTTTAAGCCAACTTTTTCACTTTCCTCTTTCACTTTCATCAAGAGGCTCTTTAGTTCTTCTTCACTTTCTGCCATAAGCGTGGTGTCATCTGCATATTTGAGGTTATTGATATTTCTCCTGGCAATCTTGATTCCAGCTTGTGCTTCTTCCAGCCCAGCGTTTCTCATGATGTACTCTGCATAGAAGTTAAATAAGCAGGGTGACGATATACAGACTTGACGTACTCCTTTTCCTATTTGGAACCAGTCTGGTGTTCCATGTCCAGTTCTAACTGTTGCTTCCTGACCTGCATATAGGTTTCTCAAGAGGCAGGTCAGGTGGTCTGGTATTCCCATCTCATTCAGAATTTTCCACAGTTTATTGGTGGCTAGAGGCACAAAATTAAGATGTCAGCAGGGCCATGAACTCTCTGAAATCTGTGAGCAAATCCTTTCTAGTCTCTTCCTAGCTTCTGGTGGTTTGCTGGCAATCTTTGACTTTTCTTGGCTTGTAGCTGGATAACGCTAGTCTCTGCCTTTGTTGTTATGTGGCATTCTCCCCATGTTTCTCTGTGTTCCCATGGATGTCTTTTTATAAGGACATTAGTTTTATTGGATTAGGGTCCTACCATACTTCAGTATGACCTCATCTTAATTTAGCTAATTACATTTACAATAGCCCTATTTCCAAATAAGTTTACATTGAGAGGAACTGGGATTTAGAAATTTAATATATCTTTTTTGGGGGACACAATTCAATCTATAACACAAATTATGTAATTAATTTTACATTTAGTATTTATTTCAGTAATCTTGGGGCTTCCCCTGTGGCTCAGTGGTAAAGAATCCGCCTGCCAATCTCCGCCTGCAGGAGATGCAAAAGACTCAGGTTTGATCCCTGGATTGGGAAGATCCCCTGAAGTAGGAAATGGCAACCCTCTCCAGTATTCTTGCCTGGGAAATCCCATGGACAGAGAGGCCTGGTGGGCTACAGTCCATGGAGTTGCAAAGAGTCACATGACTAAGCACACATGTATTCAGTCATCTTATTTATAATTTTTGCTTACCGTATATTACTTTCCTCTTTTTTCCTTTCTTGTCTTTCATTGAATAGAATGTTCTTCTACTGGTTTGAAAATTCTGAATTCTACTTCTGTGCTTTTTAGTAGTTATATTTAACTTATTAAAAATCATATTTATGTTTGCTGCTGCTGCTAAGTCACTTCAGTCGTGTCCAACTCTGTGCGACCCCATAGACGGCAGCCCACCAGGCTCCCCTGTCCTTGGGATTCTCCAGGCAAGAACACTGGAGTGGGTTGCCATTTCCTTCTCCAGTGCATAAAAGTGAAAAGTAAAAGTAAAGTTGTTCAGTCATGTCCGACCCTCAGTGACCCCATGGACTGCAGCCCACCAGGCTCCTCCGTCCATGGGATTTTCCAGGCAAGAGTACTGGAGTGGGGTGCCATTGCCTTCTCCATATTTATGTTTAGTTTTTCTTATTAATTCTATCTTATTAGCCATGAGCCCTTTAGTCTGTCTTTAATCTTTCTTTAATTTTGGAAAACCCTTGTTTTTTTTTTAGACCTTCAACTGATAGTCAGATGCTAATGTGAGAGTTGGACCATAAAGAAGATTGAGCACTAAAGAATTGAAGCTTTTGAATTGTGGTGCTGGAGAAGACTCTCTTGTACTTGAGAGTCTCTTGTACTTCAAAGAGATCAAACCAGTCAACCCTAAAGGAAATCTTCTTTTTTTTTTCCATTTCTTTCTTTTCTTCAAGGCTTCTTATTGTACAGATGGTTATACCGGTACTTTTCTTAGCTTATTTTTATTTTCATTAGCTTCAAATTATATTTTCCTACTTTTCATTACTTCTCAATGCCTTCTGGGAGACCCCATCAATCTGATTATTCATCTCACTTGTCTCTGCTCCAATTTAATTCATTTTTATTATTTATGCCATTTATCAAATTCTTTATTTCAGTGTTTGAATTTTCACATCCAGTGTTTCTATTTGATCCTTTTTCATAACTACTTTTTTGTTTCGTCTTAGCATTATCCTTCCAGGCCATATAAGCCTCACAAAGAGCCTGTGAGGTAGGCATTATCTCCACTTTATGAATGAAAAAACTAAGATGTGAAGACAATCCATTCCTCTTACCCAGGATCACCTAGCAGGTAGGTTGTTGTTATTCAGCTGCTAAGTCATGTCCGACTCTTTGTGACCCCATGGACTGTAGCACGCCAGGCTTCACTATCTCCCGGAGTTTGCTCAAATTCATGTCCATTGAGTTGGTGATGCTATCTAACCATCTCATCCTCTTCTGCCCCCTTCTTCCCCTTTTGCCTTCAATCTTTCCCAGCATTAGAGTCTTTTCCAATGAGTCGGCTCTTCGCATCAGGGGGCCAAAATACTGTAACTTTAGCATCAGTCCTTCCAATGAATATTCAGGGTTGATTTCCTTTAGGATTGACTGGTTTGATCTCTTTGCAGTACAAGGGACTCTCAAGAGTCTTCTCCAGCACCACAATTCAAAAGCATCAGGTTTTTGGTGCTCAGCCTTCTTTATCGTACAACTCTCACATTTGTACCTGACTATTACTTGAAGACCTACAGGGCAAAAATAGGTTTTTCGGAGAAGAAGATGACTTTTGGGAAGCACCTAAGAATGGGGGCTGATTGCCAGGAAAATCAACCATGTTATTTTCGGAATGGAACTTTCACTCCTATTCCCCGAGTCTGGGGCAAGGGAGAGGATCTGGGGGTTGGCCAGCGACCAATTATTAAATCAATCACATCTGTGTAATCAAGCTTCCATAAACCCCCAAAAGGACAGGGTTTGGAGAGCTTCTGGGCTGGTGAGCACGTGGAGATTTGGGAAGACTGGTGTGCTCAGAGTCAGCATGGACGCTCCAAGCCTTCCCCATATAACACCCTGTACATCTCTTCCATCTGGCTGTTCCTTAGTTATATCCTTTTATAAAAATAAACTGGTAATCTAGTAAGTAAAATGTTTCTCTGCATTCTGCCAGCCACTCTGGCAGATTAATCAAACCTAAGAGGGGGCTATAGAAACCTCTGATTTATAGCCACTCAGCATGAAGCACCAGTGACAATCTAGACTTGCAGTTGGCTTGTGAAGGGGGTGAGGGGCAGTCTTACAGGACTAAGCCCTTACGTTGTAACTCAAGAAGGGGATCATTGGCACAGCCAATCTATAATCAGTTGGTTAGAAACACAGGTGAGAACCTGGACTTCCTAGGGGCCTCTGAAGTTGAGGACAATTTTGCAGAACTGAGCCCTTAGCCTTGGAATCAGATGCTATCTCCAGGTAGCTGTTATCAGAATTGAATTGAATGGTAGGACGCACAACTGGTGTTGGAGAATTGCTTAGTTGGAAGGACCTCATTACTGGTCTGAATTGGTGACCAGAACTTATTTAATGTATATATTTTGTTTTCTAGAAAGCTGATTGCTAAATATTTCAGTTCAGTTGCTCAGTTGTGTCCAACTCTTTGTGACCTCATGGACTGCAGCCTGCTAGGCATCCCTGTCCATCACCAACTCCCAGAGCTTACTCAAACTCATGTCCTTCTAGTCAGTGATGCCATCCAGCCATCTCATCCTCTGTTGTCACCTTCTCCTCCTGCCTGCAATCCTCCGCTGCATCAGGGTCTTTTCCAATGAGTCAGTTCTTCAGATCAGATGGCCCAAATATTGGAGCTTCAGCTTCAGCATCAGTCCTTCCAATGAATATTCAGGACTGATTTCCTTTAGGATTGACTGCTTTGATCTTCTTGCAGTCCAAGGGACTCTCAAGAATCTTCTCCAACACCACAGTTCAAAAGCATTGATTCTTTGGCACTCAGCTTTCCTTATGGTCCAACTCTCACATCCATACATGACTACTGGAAAAACCATAGCTTTGACTAGAGAGACCTTTGTTGGCCAACAAAGGTTAAACATTTACTGGGACAAAAATGCTTATGAATTAAATTTAATGTTAACTACCAACAACACGTTAATATGAATAAGTCTTTTAAATATGAGTTAAAAACAAATCCCAAAAGATTAGATACAAGATGATAGTCTTTTAATAAAGTTAGCAGTCATTTAAAAACACTTTTTTTTTTAATTTTATTTTATTTTTAAACTTTACAAAATTGTATTAGTTTTGCCAAATATCAAAATGAATCCACCACAGGTATACATGTGTTCCCCATCCTGAACCCTCCTCCCTCCTCCCTCCCCATACCATCCCTCTAAAAACACTTTTGAAAGAAAACATATACTGATGTCTGCTGCTGCTAAGTCGCTTCAGTCGTGTCCGACTCTGTACGACCCCATGGACGGCAGCCCACGAGGCTCCCCTGTCCCTGGGATTCTCCAGGCAAGAACACTAGAGTGGGTTGCCGTTTCCTTCTCCAATGCATGAAAGTGAAAAGTGAAAGTGAAGTCCCTGAGTCTTGTCCAACTCTTAGCGACCCCATGGACTGCGGCCCACCAGGCTCCTCTGTCCATGGGATTTTCCAGGCAAGAGTGCTGGAGTGGCGTGCCATTGCCTTCTCCATACTGATGTCTATTCATATTAAAAAAAAACTTTTTTCTTGCGTTGTAAGAGCTCTTTATATATTCAAGGTGCTAGACTCTTAGCAGATTTGCAAACATTTTCTCCTATCCTGAATTGTCTTTTCACGTCCTCCACGCCTTGATATTTTGCCTTGTGCTCTTTGAAACTTAACTAGGAATCTCCCTGAAAGGAGATTTTTTTCAAGTTTCATGGCTCAGGGAAGCCAAGAGTCTCAGTGGGGAGGAAATGGTTAACCACTTAGTCTGAGGGAAGCAGTAGTTTTCAGGTGAATTATAATTAATTAAACAAAAGTTCTGAATTCAATCAGGGGCCAATTTTGAATCTGCAGTGATTCGATTAGCTGTGATTACAGCTAGAGACTGGAAATACTGTGCCCTCAGGGCCCTCTGCCTCCTGCACTTAGGGTCCAACGGCAGTGTCTGGGGTGCCTGGTGTGGGCAAGGGGCCTTTGCCAACAGCTCAGGTGGTGCTGCGGCAGGAGCAGCAGGAGCCCCAGGGCCACAGTAATACTGCTGCAGGCTGTACTTCAACCCTGAAAAGGCACCACTTTCCTTTTTTTTCCAGTCTGAGTAAGTCTCTGAATGATCTGCAGCCAAGGTTTTTCCTCTGATTTGCCAACGGAGCTCTTCTGCTAAGCACAATCAATTTCTCTTTGGCAGTGTGTGTTTTTTAACACCTACCAGCTTCTCCTGGGCAAGTGGGAGTTTCAGGAGGGCTTCCTTTTAATGGATTATCTTGAAAACACCAGAAAGTGCAGGGCAGAGCTGGAGGAGAGTAGAATCCTGGAGAGGGGGTGCTAGAGGGTCTTTTTGTGTCTATGTTTCTTTTTTTTTTTTTTTAATTAATTTTTGTTTGCGCTGGGTCTTTCTTGCTGCGTGCGGGCATTCTTTAGTGTGGTGTGCGGGCTTTTCATTGGTGTGGCTTCTCTTGTTGCTGAGCCCAGTCTCTAGGCACGTGGACTTAAGCAGTTGTGGTTCGCGGGCTCTAGGGCATGGGCTCAGTAGTTGTGGCCTATGGGCTTAGTTGCTCCGCGGCATGAGGAATCTTCCTGGACCAGCGATCGAACCTGCCTCCCCTGCACTGGCAGGCAGATTCTTATTGACTGTACAACTAGGGAAGTCCCTCCAAGCTTCTTTTTTAAAACATGCCTTGAGTATCATGGCATGTCATAGAGTAGGTACATATATATTGAACAAATGAATGATTCCTTAGATGGTGACTATCACAGTCTCCATTTTATATATGAGGAAGCTGAGGCTCAGAAATCTTAAAACCACATGGATGCTAAGTAGAGGAGCTAGGACTGTTTGACTTTAGATCTTGAGCTTTTTCCGTAAAAAGCCCCCTTGTGGAGTAAGGTGAGCTTGGGAGGCTCGTGTGGGAATCATGCTTGAAGTATAAAACTGCTCACCCTATCCTGACAGTCCAGTCAATATTCAAGCAAGTACAGATAAGGCAAGTTTGATCTTTCTTAGTCAGTCTGGAATACCTTCTCTTTATTTCTTACCTTCTACCCATCAGCCCTTCTCACTTTGCTTCTCTCCTCCTTTTATCCAAACAGAGCTTTTAAAAGTAGCACAAATGTTGCCTCCTCCAGGAAGTCTCCCCAGACTGATCCCCCTAAACTCCCCTGTCCCCTAGCTGCCTGTCAATCCTGCTGTACCTGCAGCCGGGCTATGATATAAGCATATAGTCTCTGTCATAGCACTCCTATGCACACCCAAATGTGACTGTTCATAGCAGTGTTATTCGTTAGTGGGAACAACCCAAATATCCATCAACTGATGAATGGATAAACAAAATCCAGCACACTCATAAAATGGAATATTCTTCAACCACAAAAAGGAATGAAATATCGATTCATATGTGGGGATATTGCATTTCATCCCTACTGTGAGAGCCCCAAGAGCAGGGCCTGAGACTTCTTTGTCTGTATTTCCCTTCTATTCCCAGCTCTGCTGTCCATGGAGTCTGGGGAGAAGAGTCAATCATTAGGGAAATCCCTCCTGACTTGGCCACCTGTAAGGTCTACCACAATATAGTCGGTACAGTAACAGCAAGAGTCCTCCTCCAACAGAACTTAGGTCCTCAAAGAGGTTTAGCAATCGTGTCCACAAAATACCTCAGGAAAGGAAAGTCCTGGTGCAGCTTGTGCGGGAATCCTCCTCACTATAAAGTCTAGCTGAGGGTCAAAGCGACATGCTTACCTGCTCTTCATTCTTTCCTCACTCTTCCCTCTTTTGCCTCCCAGTCGATATCCCTTTAGACAGAGCTCCTGAGAGCCTGTGACTCTTTGGGAACAGGGTGTGTGTGGAGGGGACACTGGAGGGGAGTGTGATGACCTGAGTTCTGTTTCCCACTCTGTCACCTCTCAGTGCATCCTTTGGCAGGAACTGCAGTCTCCTCGTCTACAGAATACTAGAATGTAAGATCCTCAGGGTCTGTCTTACAGTACTTAGCAGGGGGCCTGGACCTAGCAGGTGATCAGCACGTTCTCACCTATTTGAATGGTGCCTAAAACCCACCTTACCTGCCTTACAGGGGTGTATTGGATATCTATTGAGGTCACGCCAGTGAGACCTTGAGAACTCAAAAGCCTTGCAAAGATAAGGCTTTACAGTTGTCTTGGATGGAAGAGATCATCCCTGACCTGGTCAAAGAAGAGTCAAATACTGGCCTGGTTTTATACACTCCAGTAGGTGTTCGTGGCAGCTTTATATGTTTTTTATATCTCAATTTCTGTAGTCACCAAAAATTAAAAACAATCCAATGGCCATCAATAGGTGAATGGATAAACAAAATGTGGCATATCCATATAATTGTGGTGTTGGATGCTACTCAATAATTAGAGAAACAAACTACTGATTCTGAACACATACTCAATAATTTCATTCATATAAAATTCTAGAAAAAGGAAACTATTCTGTAGTGACATAGAACACATCAGTGGTTGCCTGGTGGAGGTAGAAGAAGGAAGAATTGCAAAGGGGCATGAAGAAAGTTTTAGGGTGCTGCACCCTAATAAGGATATGAGTAGCCCTCATAATCAACAAAAGAGTCTGAAATATAGTACTTGAGTGCAACCTCAAAAATGACAGAATGATCTCAGTTCATTTCCAAGGCAAATCATTCAACATCAGAGTAATCCACGCCTTGCCCCAATCCAGGAATCCAATCCAATCCAAGCTGAAGTTGATCAGTTCTATGAAGACCTAGAAGACCTCCTAGAACTAACACCTAAAAAAGATGTTTTATTCATCATCGGGGACTGGAATTCAAAAGTAGGCAGTCAAGATACACCTGGAGTAACAGGCAAGTTCAGCCTTGGAGAACAAAATGAAGGGCAAAGGCTAACTGAATTCTGCCAAGAGAATGCACTAGTCATAGCAAAGACCCTTTTTCAACCACACAAGAGACAACTTTATACATGAACATCATCAAATGGTCAATACTGAAATCAAATTGATTATATTCTTTGTAGCCAAAGATGGAGAAGCTGTATACAGTCAGCAAAAACAAGACCTGGAGCTGACTGTGGCTCAGATCATCAGCTTCTCATAGCAAGATTCAGGCTTAAACTAAAGAAAACTGGGAAAAACACTAGGCCAGTCAGGTATGAATTAAATCAAATCCCATATGAATTAACAGTAGAGGTAATGAATAGATTCAAGGGACTCACTTCAGTTCAGTCACTCAGTCATGTCTGACTCTTTGCAGACCCATGGACTGCAGCATGCCAGTCCATCACCAACTCCTGGAGCTTATTCAAACTCATGTCCATCGAGTCGGTGATGCCATCCCAACCATCTCATCCCCTGTCATCCCTTCTCCTCCTGCCTTCAATCTTTCCCAGAATCAGGGTCTTTTTCAAAATACTGGAGTTTCTGCTTCAGCATCAGTCCTTCCAATGAATATTCAGGACTGATTTCCATTAGGATTGACTGGTTTCATCTTCTTGCAGTCCAAGGGACTCTCAACAGTCTTCTCCAACACCACAGTTCAAAAGCATCAATTCTTCGGCACTCAGCTTTCTTTATAGTCCAACTCTCACATCCATACATGACCACTGGAAAAACCATAGCTTTGACTAGATGGACCTTTGTTGGCAAAGTAATGTCTCTGATTTTTATTATGCTGTCTAGGTTGGTCATAGTTTTTCTTCCAAGGAGCAAGCATCTTTTAATTACATGGCTGCAGTCACCATCTGCAGTGATTTTGGAGCCCAAGAAAATAAAGTCTGTCACTGTTTCCACTGTTTCCCCATCTATTTGCATGGAATGATAGGACTGGATGCCATGATCTTAGTTTTTTGAATGTTGAGTTTTAGGCCAACTTTTTCCACTCTCCTCTTTCATCTTTCATCAAGAAGCTCTATAGTTCTTCTTTACTTTCTGCCATAAGGGTGGTGTCATAGGGTCATCTGCATATCTGAGGTTATTGATATTTCTCCTGGCAATCTTGATTCCAGTTTGTGCTTCATCCAGCCCAGCATTTTGCATGATGTACTCTGCATGTAAGTTAAATAAGCAGGGTGATAATATACAGCCTTGACATACTCCTTTCCCAGTTTGTAACCAGTCTGTTGTTCCATGTCTGGTTCTAACTGTTGCCTCTTGACTTGCATATAGATTTCTCAGGAGGAAGGTAAGGTGATCTGGTATTCCCATCTCTTGAAGAATTTTCCACAGTTTGTTGTGATCTACAAAGTCAAAGGCTTTGGCATAGTCAATAAAGCAGAAGTAGATGTTTCTCTGGAATTCTCTTGCTTTTTCTATGATCCAACAGATGTTGGCAATTTGATCTCTGGTTCCTCTGCCTTTTCTAAATCCAGTTAGTTAACAGTGTGCCTGAAGAACTATGGACAGAGGTTCCTTTGTACAGGAAGCAGTGAACAAAACCATCCCAAATAAAAAGACAAGCAAGAAGGCAAAGTGGTTATCCGAGGAGGCTTTACAAATAGTGGAAGAATGAAAAGAAGGGAAAAGCAAGGGAGAGAGGGAAAGGTACTTCCAATTAAAGCAGAGTTTCAAAGAATAGCTAGAAGAGACAAGAAAGCCTTCTTCAATGAACAGTGCTTAATAATGAGAAATGCTGAGCTGGAGAAAGCACAAGCTGGAATCAAGATTGCCAGGAGAAATATCAATAACCTCAGATATGCAGATGATGCCACGCTTGTGGCAGAAAGTGAAGAGGAACTAAAAAGCCTCTTGATGAAAGTGAAAGAGGAGAGTGAAAAAGTTGGCTTAAAGCTCAACATTCAGAAAACGAAGATCATGGCATCTGGTCCCATCACTTCATGGCAAATAGATGGGCAAACTGTGGAAACAGTGAGAGACTTTATTTTGGGGGGCTCCAAAATCACTGCAGATGGTGATTGCAGCCATGAAATTAAAAGATGCTTACTCCTTGGAAGGAAGGTTATGACCAACCTAGACAGCATATTCAAAATCAGAGACATTACTTTGCCAACAAAGGTCCATCTAGTCAGGGCTATGGTTTTTCCAGTAGTCATATATGGATGTGAGAGTTGGACTATAAAGAAAGCTGAGTGCCGAAGAATTGATGCTTTTGATCTGTGGTGTTGGAGAAGACTGTTGAGAGTCCCTTGGACTGCAAGGAGATCCAACCAGTCCATCCTAAAGGAGATCGGTCCTGGGTGTTCATTGGAAGGTCTGATGTTGAAGCTGAAATTCCAATACTTTGGCCACTTGATGAGAAGAGCTGACTCATTTGAAAAGACCCTGATTCTGGGAAAGATTGAGGGCAGGAGGAGAAGGGGACGACAGAGGATGAAATGGTTGGATGGCATCACTGACTCAATGGACATGAGTTTGGGTGGGCTCTGGGAGTTGGTGTTGGACAGGGAGGCCTGGCATGCTGCAGCTCATGGGATCACAAAGAATTGGACATGACTGAGCGACTGAACTGAACTGAATAATAGAAGAAAACAACAAAAGGGGAAAAATTAGAGATCTCTTCAGGAAAAATGGAAACATCAAGGGAGCATTCCATCCAAAGATGGGCACAATAAAGGATAAAAATGATAGAGATCAGGTAGACACTGAAGATATTAAGATGAGATGGAAAGAATATATGGAAGAACTGTATAAAACAGATCTTAATGAACCAGATTACTACAATGATGTGGTTAGTCACCTGGAGTGCGAAGTCAAGTGGGCCTTAAGAAGCATTGCTGTTAATAAAGCTAGTGGATGTGATAAAATTCCAGCAGAACTATTCAAATCCCTAAAGGATGATGCCATCAAGGTTTTGCATTCATTATGTCAGCAAATCTGGAAGACCCAGCAGTGGCCACAAGACTGGAAAAGGTCAATCCTCATCCCAATTCCCAAGAAGGGTAGTACCAAAGAATGTGCTAACCATTGGACAATTTCACTCATCTCCCATGCTAGCTGGATGTCATCACCGACTTAATGGACATGAGTTTCAGCAAGCTCCAGGGGTGATAGACAGGGAAGCCTGGTGTGCTGTAGTACATGACTGAGTGACTGAACTTAACTGAACTGAACCCTTACTGGCCATGCTTAAAATCTTGCATGATAGGCTTCAGCATTATGCGAACCAAGAACTTACAGATGGCCAAGGTGGGTTTAGAAAAGAATGAGGGTCTAGAGATCAAAATGCCATCATTCACTGAATTATAGAGAAAGCAAGGGAATTTCGGAAAAACATCTTTCTCTGCTTCATTGACTACACTGAAGCCTTTGACTGTGTGCATTGTGGCAAACTGTGGAACGCTCTTACAGGGATGGGAATGCCAGAATATTTTACCTGTCTCCTGAGAAACCTTTATGCAGTCAAGAAGCAACAGTTAGAACCCTGTATGGAACAACTGATTGGTTCAAGATCAAGAAAGGAGTACGACAGGGCTGTCTGCTGTCACCCTGTTTATTTAACCTATACACTAAGCACATCATGAGAAATGCCAGGCTGGGTGAATTACAAGCTGGAATCAAGACAGGCAGGAGAAACATCAACAACCTCAGATATGCAGATGATACCACTCTAATGGCAGAAAGTGAAGAGGAACGAAAGAACCTCTTGATGAGGGTGAAGGAGGAGAGTAGAAAAGCTGGCTTAAGACTAAATATTAAAAAAAACTAAGATCATGGCATCTGGTCCCATTACTGCATGGCAAATAGAAGGGGAAAAGGTGGAAGTAGTGACAGATTTCCTTTTCTTGTGCTCCAAAATCACTGCTGATGACTCTAGCCGTGAAATCACAAGACGATTGTTTCTTGGCAGGAAAGTGATGACAAACCTAGACAGTGTGTTGAAAAGCAGAGACATCACTCTGCCGACAAAGGAGCGGCTGTGGCCTTCACAGTGGTCACCTACGCTTTTAAGAGCTGGACCGTAAAGAAGCAGAATGCCAAAGAACTGACGCCTTCAAACTGTGGTGCTGGAGAAGACTCCTGAAAGTCCCTTGGACAGCAAGGAGACCAAACCAGTCAATCTTAGGGAGATCAACCCTGAATATTCACTGGAAGGACTAATGCTGAAGCTGAAGCTGAAGCTCCAGTACTTTGGTCATCTGATATGAACAGATGACTCATTGGAAAAGTCTCTGATGCTGAGAAAGACTGAGGGCAGAAGGAGAAGAGGGCATCAGAGGATGAGATGGCTGGATGGCATCACTGATACAATGAACATGAACTTGGCCAAACTCCAGGAGATGGTGAGGGACAGGGACACCTGGTGTGCTGCAATCCATGGGGTTGCAAACAGCTGGACATGACTGGGTGACTAAACAACAACAACAACAACCCTAATAAGACATCCCAAAGATATAAAAGAGGTGGAGAAAGGTGACTCAGCAATGAGGAGGGACTAGTGTCAGAACAGAGTCTGAGATGGTAGGAATTTGATCTTGGGTCTGGAGGGCACCCTTTGCCTCTCAATGAAGGGGCAGCAGAGGAAATCCTATTTTATGCAATGACTCAGAACAAGTGGATCTTGTCACTGTGATTTTTGCGCAAGGTGAAGATATAGTCAAAGTCCCAGAATCTTAAACCTGAGTGGGCCTTCTGGACATAATTAGAGGTCAGATGAATTGCACATGGGAAGTGAAGTAGCTGAAGGGATATTGTTCTGAGTCGGCTGGTGGGAGAAGGACCCCGCTTATTCAACAAAAATGATCAGATCTGGGTACCAGAACCTGCTCTGACCTTAACTTGCTGTGTGAGCTCGATTAAGTGACTTAGACCCTAGTTTCCTTCTATGCAGCCTGAGGATATTAACTGCATAATGTTTAAGGGGCTTTCAACTCTAAGAGTCTGTGGTAGAGAGAGAGAATCAGAGGGGCCAGATTAAGTGACTTAGACCCTAGTTTCCTTCTATGCAGCCTGAGGATATTAACTGCATAATGTTTAAGGGGCTTTCAACTCTAAGAGTCTGTGGTAGAGAGAGAGAATCAGAGGGGCCAGGGTGGCCGATAAACAATGTGGGTGATGTCAGACACAGTTTAGAGAATTCTTTCATCAGAGTAGCTTCTCCAGACAATAACCAATAGGGTGATCTCCAGATCATTTCTCCCAAATGATCTTGAAATCATTTGGGAAAGACCAGGATCTGATCCAGTATAGTCCTTTATAGGCCTATTTAGTGGTACAGATTGGAAAGCAAAATGGAAGGTTACCAGTGGAAAAAATAAACTTTGGAGCAAGACAAATCTGTGTTTGAATCCAAGCTCTGAAATTTCCTCATCGTGTATCTTTGGGTAAGTTACATAATATTTCTGTTTTCAAATTGCTCACCAGTAAAACTGGGAAAATTTACATGCCTCCCAGAGTTGATGCAAGAAAGAAACCAGATAATATATATAAGGCACTCAGAACATTTTCTGGTAAGTTATAAATCCTTATATCTGGTTATTTCTCCTCCTCCTCCTCTGTCTTCTTCTTCTTCTTCTTACTTCACAGCAGGTATGGTGAGAAGAGAAGACTGTCCAGCTCAGCCAGGACAGGCTGTGAGATGCTGCCTCTCCAGCTTGGCCAGTCTCCCTGGACATTGTAGGTTTCTATCAAACTAGAATCCAAAGCCTGTCAAGTAGCAAGATGGTTATTTGGCTAATTGATGGTCTACAAAAGAGCTGAGAGGCAGAGACAGGCATTCTAAAATAGGAGAACTTTCCAACTAATCCAAGTAAATCCATGGAGCAATTGAAGTCTAATTATATTTTTTATTGCAATATTTATGGAGATCTTTTATTCTTCAGTAGAGTTCCATTTAAGTTCAAATGAGTTAAACAGTTGGGGGAATAGTAAATGTTCTAACTAATTAAATGATACAACTAATTCTAATTATGCAATTGACATCCATTGGGCTACAGAAGATGTAGCTGAGTTAAAAACCAACCACCAACAATGCTGATGCTGTTTCTGATTTCCTTAATAGAGCTGGACTCTTTGTAAAAAGAAATAGAATATCAAGAATAATAAATGACCTGAGTGAAGACTAGCTCTGAAAATCGTTGAAAGCTGTTGCCATTGTACATCCTAGAAGTTTTATTTGTGCCTCTGTAAAAGAGAATTTCAGGAAGAGATTAACACTTGATCTCTTTCTGTGTTGAATAGCTTAGTACCCCTGGTATGTCTCTGATGTTGGCTTGCAGAGTGGTGGTTGTGTTGCTGGGGAAGTAACCCCTAAGGATAGCAGGCCCACTGACCTGGAGCGCCTAAGAAACTCAGAACATGAAGGACGCCGGTGACAGCAGAACTAGGCAGGGGTTCCTGGTCTCAGCATAGAATGTGGCTGCAGATTGAAAGACAAAAGAAGACGCAACCAGCTGCACTCTACTGCCTAAAGCGCAAAAAAATATTTTGCTGTAAAGCAGGTATCAAGTCTCCAAACAAAAGGACAACACTATACCAAGACTGGAATCATAAACCGAGGGAAACGGAGGCTGCTGAAGGTCTAGGCCTCAAGTATCCCACCCACCTGTCACCCTTTGTAGTCCTCCTGGCTCCTAGGCTGTCCTAGTGATCTCGACAGGGAAGCAGTGAAAGTTGGCATGAAGCAAGATCTTAATTCCTTGCCTGGGAATTGAACCTGGGTGGCCTGGATGAGAACCAGGAATCCTAGCCACCAGACCAGTACAATCTAGAGGCTAGAAACTGTTTTTCCCTGGATGTTTGCCCCCAGTGAAAAATGCGTTTATTATGGAGGTAGAAACTGTGAAGGCAGGTATCAACTTTATTATTAGAGACATAGCACAACAACAAGTGGGAGAGGACATAGAGAAGCAGTTTGTTTAGTTAAGACAGAAGCAAGGCAGAGATGTACACATGGAGAGAAAGGGTGTAGGCATCCCTCCTAGTGAGGGGGAGGCAGTACAGAGGCTGTTAGGACATTATACTGGTCAGTTCTTCATGGTTTTTGCCTTCCTTCAGGCCAATTATCTGGCTTCTTTTTCTATACCTGACCTACCCTGGGACCCTCCTCTGGGTGTGCACACACCCCTCAGTCAAGATGGATCTCGAAGTCAAGGCCTTTGGCACAAGCAAGCCTCGTGCGGCCTGGAATTATCTCCTGACTTTTGACCCACAAGGAGCCTCTCTGTGCATGTGTAGTGTCTCCCTTGTCCCAAAGAGGAGGGAGCAGAGATCCTTTAGTCCTTCACTCAAACAGTACTCCTTTACTTACCATGACTATTACCTTGAGTATTGCCGTGACTATTACCTTGAGGTGTTTACAAGAGACAAACACTGGCTATTTACCCTGTTTCTGTGTTATTTCCATTTTGGGGGGCAAACAGGAGGCTGGCTGTAAATGCCTGAACTGGAATCCACCTATCTCTTGTCTCAAGAAATGCTAACATTTGTAAGTAACCAGCCTGAAGCCCACTTCTTCATGCCTCATGAAATAACAGAAGGCCAGTTGTAAATGTCTAACCTGGAGCTCATCTATCTCCTATATCACTAGGTCAGCTTCTGGCTATACTTTGTTATTTTCTAAACTTTTTGTGCTGACCTTGTGAATTTTTCTAGCTTTGGGAAAGAAAAGGGAGGGAATGGGACAAGGAGTCAGATTCTCCCTATCTTATCACACAGACCTTCCTTCCTGCACAAAGGAGGCATCATGGGCAAGGCTGAGTATTTCTGGGCTCCAGAATCCCAGTTCCCAGGAAGTCCCTTATTCCCTGAGGGTTGTGGTCTGGAGTGGCCATCAGTCAACCCTGGTGACCTGCATCTCAAGAGGGGCAGAGGAAACTCTGAGAGAGGCCCAGTCATCAGAGGCCCTGCCAGTCTGAGATTTTTGAAGGCTGTGGCCTGCAATATTCTAGAAGGTGACCTATCTTTTGGTAAGAGCACAGGTTTTGATTCAAACTCTGAGTTTGAATCCTGATGATCATGTTACTTGACTCAGGCTCAGTTGCTTCATTTGTAGAATGAACACAGTGTCACTGAGTCCAAAACAGGCCAACAAAATCCGAGACAAGGTGCTGAGGCAAGGAAAATAACCGGAGAGCCCACAGACCAAGAAGAAGACAGACTCATGTCTTAAAATAACCATCTTGGTGGGGGTCTGGATGCCATCTTCTTTTATAGAACAGAGATGAAGGGGGAGGTGAGGAAACAAAGTAAAAAAGCCATTAATCTTGTAAATTTCTCTTAGAATGGCAAGCCTCAGGGAGGGGATGTGTTAATTTCTCCCTTCCTGCCACCCACAGGTGATAGGGTCCTGAACAAAAGCACTAAAAGGTCAGGGAGACAGGCTGTGTTTTCTGAGGCAGGTCATTATGTACAATTATAATCACAAAAGCAACAAAAAAGCAAGTAAAACAACAACAACAAACAGTTCCAACACAGAGTCAGAATTGGTTCTTCCCTGCAACAATTGGTTCTTCTCCTTCCAGGATTGTGGGAGGAGACAGTGGGGTCATCTCTATGCAGTGTCTGGCTGACAGTGAGTGCTTAGCATAGGGTATCAATTGCTACTATTACTCAACTAATCCACCCAGCATCCTGTGTAGTACCTGGTACATAATCAACTGTCAAGGTATGTTTGTTAGCTCATTCCTGAAACTCGGTACATCGTGGGGAGAATGTTGGTGGGACATGGGCATCAGGATAATGGAGGAGGAGCAGGCTCCCTGTAGAACCAAGAGATCCATCCCTGCCTGAAGCTGCCAGCCAGAAGTGGCTGGCAATCTTAATGGATCCAGGTGTCACTTTCCCTGAGAGACGAGCTGGAATAATAGCTGGAAGGGAGTATGTCAGCATCCACTTAGTTTACAGATGAGAAAACAAAGGCTCAGGGCTTCGTGGGTCCATGCCAGATAGCAAGGGAATGGTGATTTCAGAGCCAGGTTCCCACTCAATTTTGTCCATGGAGTGGCTCATCAAAGTATAGGACAACCCTTGAACCAGAGGTCTGAACAGCTTTAGTTGTTCATCTGACCCAATCTGCTGACTGCCTTAGTCCCAAAGCCCTCCAGGATCCCCAGCACCTCTTCCCAGCATATTCCAGAACCTCTCTGAAGCAGAGCCTTCCATGCTGCAGGCTCCTACAAGGAGGAGCCTACAGGCTCCTGCAAGGCAGCCCTGGGTCTGGGTGCAGCATCCTGAAATGTGCTCTCTCGCCCTTCCCCATTCTCCCCATTTGGGCTGTCCTGGTATGTCTTGCTGAGCACGTGAGGTGCTGCTGAGGCTGTGATGTGAGTTCTTTAAAGTTCACTTTGGAAACAAGGACATGAAGTTCCTAGGAACGTCGGCTCCCAGCTTGCTGAGCTCTGCAGCTCTCTGTGGGACTGGCTGCTGCCGTCAAAAAGAATAGAGCCGTCATTCTGCAGGAAGGTTTCTATGATAATAGGGTTTTTGCCTCCCAGTAATTGGAAAGGTGCTAATCTAGTGACTCATGAGCTACTTATAAGAAAAAAACCCACCTGGAAATGAAACTGCATCATGTTTCCTGAGTGCTTCATCTCCTTATTTCACTGCAGAGGGCAAGCTGGGGCTTAGCTGTAGGGAGCAGAGCCTGGTTGTCCTGGCAACCCTGCTGGAGCAACCTTATACCCCTGCCTCCCATCTAGGTAGTCCAGTGAGACAGAAATCAGAGGAGTGATGCACCTAGCCCCGGGCCATTGGGAAAGGAGCTGGCATGTGCATGGATTTGCAAAGGAGATAGTCATTGACAACTAGTGTTAGAACCTCCCAAGTTCTGGTGTGTGTGCAAGTGTGAGGGCACATGTGTGCATGTGTGGATCTATGTGCATACGTGGGCTGGTTGACCGTGTGGGCTTGTAGTGAGTGTGTGAGAGCAAGTATGTGTGTGTGCAGATGTGCCTGGCCTGAATGCTGCTGTTTTTGAGGGGTTTGGGCTCTAATAATTTTTGCTTTCTCCATTCATGTCTCTCTGTCCAGCTTTAGGGACCTGAGATCCAGCTCTCTGTGTCTTGGTACCTGGGCGTAGATGACAACTTTGCTGTGTAGTTGGAGTTTCAGTTGGGCTCCATTTGGAGAAATGTAACTGCTTTACCCTCAGTGGGGCAGGCAGCTGGACTCTGACCCTGCTTAGAAGGCATCTGGGCCTGCCTAGTACCTGGACCCCTCTCCAGGGCCTCAGGGGTAAGGTACCTACTCCATACCCAGCCTTGCATCCTCCTCTATCACCCTACTGCACTCCTTTTGCTTGGGGACGTCCCACTCCTACTTGGGATTCCTGTCCCCTTCCCTTGGGATCCTGCCTCGGTGGAGACCCTGACTTTGGGGCAACCCCCGGATGGGAGCCCTGAAGGGCCAAGAGTCCTTCCAGCCGCGGCAGCTCCTCCCCGCACCCTCCCAGCCTCCTCCCAGCTGGCAGCTCCCAGCCTTAGTCACAGCCCCCCTGAGGCTCTCAACTCCTCCCACCTCCCACTCCTTTCATTAACTTCATTGAAGCTAATAATCCTGCCAGCAATTCCGTTGTCTCTTCTTAATTCCAATTTCCTTTTGTCTCTAGGGGCAAATCAGCAGCGTGTAATGGTGAAGTGGTAGGCACATTCTCCCAGTATTAATTAGGAGAACATTAACAAGGTGAAATAAACACGCCTCTTCAGCATCAGGGGCTGCCAGAGGCTCTCCTCACCCCCTTACCTCTCCCCTTGCGTCTTCCCCTCCAGAGCTCAAGGCAGATCTGGAAGAGTGTCCCAGGGTTGGAAACCTGCCAGTTGTCCCACCTCCACTCTCTCCCTCACCCCCTTATCAAATCAGTCACCACGTCACGTAGGTATACCTCCCGAATATGCTTCAAATCCTTCCAGAGATCCTCTCCGCCGCCACCTTGGGCCTCTGCCGCAGTCCATGCTGACACTGAGCCCCCGATGTGGGGCTCCTGGGCAGGGAAGCCTTTCTGTGTCCCTTGTTTCTTGCTTGTAGGGCATAGGTTCCAGCCTCCATGACCTTCCTTGAGTTCCAAAGGGCAGGTTCAAACAGTTGCTAAGTAGGGAAGGGAGGGAATGCAGAGATAAGAAGTCATCAGGAGACCATCAAGAAATGAGACTGCAGACTTGGGGCAGGGTCCTGTCTCCACCTCAAGGGATAGACAAAACAATACCTTTGAGTTCTTCTGTAGAACTAACCACCACCCCCAACCCAAATGGAAGATGGACTGCTTGATGAAGCACCCTTCATTCCAGAGAGAAGGGCATAGTCTGATAACCTTGAGAACCACAAAAGTTCACCTGAGGCTACATTAAGGAGTGAAGGCCCTGAACACACCCTGATCCTTATGAACCTCTGAGCCACCAGGGAAGCCTTCCTTATGACCAACCCCACTCTTGAACCATGGCTATAAAGCTTCTCACCAAATCACTCCCCCCACCCCGCCCGTCATTGGTACACTCAATTTTTGTGCGCACAAGCCTGCTGTGGCCCCCTTTGCCTGGTAAAGCAATAAAGCTATTCATTTCTACTTTACCCAAAACTCTGTCTCTAACAGTTGATTTGGCACTGCTGCACAGAGGCCACATTTTCGGCATCAACACCACCATTGGCTCCCACCCAGGTAATGGTGATGGCCTCCTATCTGGCCTTGCTTCCTCCACGCTTGGCCTCGTCAAATCCTTTCTCCATCCTACATCCAGATGCAACACAGGCTGTTCCTTCCTGGGTACCCGTCCTGAGAGGGCACCGTGCAGCCATCCCCTGCTCCCCCTCCCGTTTCTTGAGCATCCTTTCTTCTAGGAAACCTTCTCTGCCCTGCAGGACTGGGCTGTGTTTACACAGTGGTGTGGGCTGATCCCCACCATCCCATTGGTTCTGCTGGATGACTACTGCCTGGGGCTATCTGGCTTTCCTACCCGCCTGGAATGCAGGCGAAGGAAGGGTTTTGGAAAGGAAGGTGGGGTTGGTGGCAATGACAGTGATTCAGGCCCTCTAGCTGGGAGTTTTGAGTTGAGAAATAAGAGTCAATTAGGCTCTAATTAATTACTAGGCTTTTTATTATTGCTAATAAAACTATTCTAGAGAAATTTAAAAATTTCTCTTTTTGAAGAGAGTGATATGGCCCAGAGACAAATGAGCTTTCTACCCCTTCCTTCCTGGGTAGAGACCACCCTCCTGTCAGAGTGGCACAGCAGGACAACCATGGGCCTCGATGCAGAGCAGCTGGCCGGGGAGATCTTACTAAAAGGAGGATGGAAGGAAGTGTGTTCCTGCCCAGCAGGAGCATCTCCAAGGGAGCGGCAGAAATGGACGGTCACGTACCTATTTGACCCTTTTCCAGTCTCAACAACCCTGTCACTGCTTCTTCTGAAGGTGATATAAGTTAAGGGAGCCAACAGTGATTTCTGGCCAATGTTAAAAGGTAAAGTGAGGCATATTAAAAATTGTAAGAGTTTATGTAGGCAAACACTGATTAGAATTGGGCAATGCCCAACTGGTAGTGGTTAGGAGCTCCACTGGCATAAACTGGGGCAGGACTTCTACTTAGAAGAGGCAGGAGCAAAGAAAGGAAATGATTTGATTGGCTCATAGCTTAAGTATTGCGTTGTTTAGGAAAGCCCAGGTGGCTGTTTGTGATTGGTTGGTTATCCTTAGGATTCCCAGGTGGTGCTTGTGGTTAAGAACCTGTCTGCCAATGCAAGAGATCTGAGAGATGCAGTTTCTACCCCTGGGCTGGGAAGATCCCCTGAAGGAGGACATGGCAAATATCCTTGCCTGGAGAATCCCATGGACAGAGTAGCCTGGCAGGCTATGGTCCATGGTTTCACGAGTTGGACACGGCTGAAGTGACTTAGCACGCACATCCTTAGGTCTCAGTTTCTAACCCTTGAAGCATTATTGCTTGGGTTTTGGTTTGTTTGCACAGGCCATCAAGGCATAAAATCACCTCAACCTAATGGCCTCCTTGTTTGATTAGTTTAACAGTGAAGCTCAAGGGACGAGTTTCTCTTTTACAGGCCAGCAGGAGTGTGTGGAGAGGTAAAGGATGTTTCTTCCTATGTGCGTTGTCTCTGGTTTGCCACCAGATCTGGGGGCCCAGCCCAGAGCCTGGTATGTTGTAGATCACCTACCTAAATGTTTGCCAACTGGAGGAGAGGTTTTACATTTATTGGCTTCACTAGAAGGAATCATATCTGATGAAGAAACTGAGTCCTGGGAACGAAGGTGACTCACCCAAGGGCAGAGATGTCAGTGTCCCTTTCAGCCTTCTTACTCCAGGAAGATGTTTCCTGGTCCAGCTTTGGTTGCAGGCTAAGGTCACTAGGTGGTTTGAAACAGGAAAGCTCAGAGGGAGCTCTGAGTAGAACCAGGCACAAACAGTATCCCAAGTACGCCATGTGGACACATCTGCATGGGATGGATGAGGGCTTGAGCTGGGGCAGGTCAGGAGGCAGGAAGGCTGGAAGCCAGAGCTGCAGAAACAGGGCTGGTTAGCCTGGGGAAGAAGAGTATTTTCTGATGGGCTGTTAGGTGGGAGGAGACTCAAGCTTATACTGAATATTCCCAGAGGAGAGAGCTTGGATCAATGAGAAGCGTATTTGTTTAGTGCACTAAATCCCACAGACACTTACAAACACTAATTTGTGTGCACAATGGTGGACCCGACCCTGCTGTTGAGGAGAATTTGGTCTTGTTGTGTCTTAATACTGTGTCAGACATGCCCAGTACTGGTGTTCACTGTGGGGCAGAGAAACACCTGCCTTGGACCAGGGGAAAGGTAGGTGGTCAGAGACAGTTCAAGGAGGCATTTTGGTTCAATACAATTTTCTAACAAGTAGTGCTAACCAAAACAGAAATAGAAATCTGGAGGGATAGTGGCTGACCAATGGCAGATCCCCTCTAATTCGGCTTCACATGGTTCTCAGCAGGGCTTAGGAATGGCTGGTGGCAGTGGTTAGGTCTGATTGGCCCAGGCCCCATCCCACAAGCCAGATCAGATGCTGCCTGGAGCTCGCTTGTATCTGCTTCCTTATTTGGTCCAATACTATTAAGTCAGGCTGTGCAAGCCCACCACGCTTGCTGAAGTCCAGCTGGTGACCTGGCCTTAGACTGAATTCTTTACCTGCTTCAATATCTTCCAGGATTGAGGAGTGGTGGTTAGAGGGGACAATCCCTGCTCTTTCAGAAATTTTCAACTCAGTTGTGACCCAGAGCTTCCCTCTGAGCTCCAAGGTTCTGCGACTATCTATGGAGAGGGTGGAGGGGGTGATGAAGAAGATGGATGGACTCTGAGCACCCGGAGAGGGTGGTGTGATGCACACCCGTGTGCATAACCTATCTGCTGTCTGTTCCTCCCTGTTGCCACTTTCCCGGAACTGGAACTAAGCCTTGGCTGCCTGCACGTCTCTCTCCTCCTTTCCCTGCTGCTTCCAGAGGCCCTTCATCCTAGCAGTCCTTAGAGCAGTGCACTCAGGGGATGATGAAGAGTGACATCTGAAAAGGCTACATACTGTATGACTCCAACTACATGACATTCAAGAAAAGGCAAACGTATGGAGACAGTAGACAGTTCAGTGGTTCCCAGGAGTTGAGGACTGGGAGGGAAGAATAAGTGGAGCACAGAGGATTTTTTGGACAACTGCTCTATAAGATACTATAATGGTGGATGCATGTCATTTTGTGCTATGCTATGCTATGCTAAGTTGCTTCAGTTGTGTCTGACTCTTTGCAACCCTATAAACCGCAGCCCGCCAGGCTCCTCTGTCCATGGGATTCTCCAGGCAAAAATACTGGAGTGGGTTGCCTTGTGCTCCTCCAAGGAATTTTCCTGACCCAGGGATCGAACCCATGTCTCTTATGTCTCCTGCATTGGCACGCGGGTCCTTTACCATTAGTGCTGTCTGTCCAAATCCATAGAATATGCAACACCAGAGTGAGCCCTAATGAGAACTGTGGGCTTTTGGTGATTATGGTACCTTGTTAACTAAGGTACCATTCTGATGACTGGTGTTGATAACAGGCAGGCTATGCATGAGTGGGGGCAAGGGTTATACTAGAAAAATATCTCTACCTTCCCCTCAGTTTTGCTGTGAGCCTAAAACTTCTCTGAAAAATAAGGTTTGCCTTTTTAAAAATAGCCTCAAATTCTTAGAGGCTAGTTCTCTTTCCATTGAGAAGTAATCTCCCCCGCCTTGACTCTGGGTGGGATTTTTGATGGCTTTGGCTCATAGAATACAAAGGAAGCGATGCTATGAGGCTTCTGAGACTAGGTCATAAAAGGGCTTGCACCTGGTTCTCATGCTCTCTCTGGGAACCCAGCTAACATGCTTCAGGAAGTCCAAGCCAGATGGACCCAGGCAGGCACCTGGTTGGTGGGCCCAGAGGAGCCCAGCTTTACATCATCCCAGCCCAGGTATCAGACATTAGAGAAGCATCATCCAGATGATTCAACCCTTGCTGTTTGAATTTCTCAGATAAGGCCCCAGACATCACAGAGCAGAGATAAGCCATTTACGCTGGAATCTCCACCCAAATTCCTGTCTCTAGAATCTATGAGCATAAAAAATAATTTTGTCTTATTCCACCTAGTTTGGAGTGGTTTGTTACACAGCAACAGATAACCAGGACATCATGCCAGATCAAAAGGTTATGAGAACTCACTTTCTCAGACTCTCCCAATATTAAGTTTCTATTTCCTTGCAGGCAAACAAGGTGTAGGCTGCTGGCAAGTAGGCACAGTTGGTTGGTGCATCGATCGCCAGGCTTGTATGTGATGGCTGGGACACTTTATCCTTCCTTCCTGCCACTCACTTGGCTAAACAGGGAAGTAGATGGTGACATTAATCACCTGTTACCCTCCTTCCCCACTCCTGTCTGAAGGGAGCTGCTCACAGGCCTGAGAGCTCAGCTGGGGAGGACGTTGGTCTCTGGGGCTGAATCAATATCTGCCTTGGAGCCAGCTCTTAAGGGCTATTAGTATGTCATTTACAAAATGACTGTATTGACCACAGGAGAAGATAATTGCCAGAGACAAATGCCCACTTTGACACGTAGCTCTCTCTCGGGCCCTGGAAGGGCTACTGAGCCTCCTGTGTGGGTGTGGAGGTGATGTGTCTGGCTATGGGGCGGGTGGGGGGAGGTGGCTGGTATACAGCAGTCCAGAAGTGGATGGGGGGATGCCAAAAGGTGCCTCTGTGTGTGTGTGTGAAAGAGAGAGAGATTGGGCTCTGAGCTGCTACTAGGCCACTCCACCTCTAAATCTTGTGTGGGCATCAGATGAGGCTGTGAAATATGGACAAGGTCAGGGCTGCTTTGGGATGCTGGCTTTTTCCCTTTGCCTCTTTTCCTGGGTCCTAGGGATGATGGAGAGGCATCCTTCCCAGTTCCTTTCTTTACCCATCTCCTCCAGGAGCTGAGTAAGATGAAAATGAATGGTCAGTGCCAACCACAAGCACCAGGGAATGTGAAGGAGGAGGATAACTGACGTCACTGGTGCCAGAGTAGAAGCTGGGAGACCAGTTAGGTCACCAGTTAGGTTATGGCTGCGTAGCCCATTTTCAAAATAAAGTACAAACAGGGGCATATCACAGTGCTGTTCTGCCCCACGTTTTTTTTTTCATTTTACATTAAGTCTTGTGGATTGTTCTATGTTGGCACATGCAGAGGCCCCCTCATTTTTTAATGAGCATATATAACATTTTATTTTATAGATATATTATCATTGATTCAATTAGCTTCCTATTGATGGATATTTAGCCAACCATTTCTCACGCTTTAAAGTGCATGTGAACCAGTCATCTGGTGATCATGTGGAAATGCAGATTCTGAGTCCATAGGTCTAAGATGGGACCCTAGAGTCTACATATTTGACAAGCTCCTGGGTGGTGCTGATGCTTCTGTTCCATTGACCACCCTTTGCATAGAGAGGATTCAGACAGTAGTCAATATTTTGTCATTATAAACAATAGGCAATACATATTTTTTTTTAATTATTTATTTAGTTATTTAGTTTTGGCTGCACTGGGTCTTCATCGCTGTGCGCGGGCTTTCTCTGGTTGTGGCAAGCGGGGGCTGCTCTTCACTGAGGTGGGTGGGCTTCTCATTGCAGTGGCTGCCCTTGTGGAGAACAGGCTCTAGGGCACGCTGGCTCCAGAAGCACACGGGCTTGGCTGCCCCATGGCGTGTGGGATCCTTCCGGACCAGGGATCAAACCCATGCCCCCTTGCATTGGCAGGTGGGTTCTTAAACACTGGACCACCAGAGAAGTCCTGCGATAAATATTCTCCTAGGTGCCTTTCATAATGTGCAATTCTATCTGTAGGATAAATGGATAGAAATAGAATTTCTGGACCAAACGTATGGATGTGGCCTGGTGATTTGTTAGATTTTGCAAATTGCCCTTCATAGGATGTCCACTCTGACAGCCTGCAGGGGTTGGCCCTACACCTTTGCCGATAGAAAGTATTATGACACAGATGTGCTTCCATTTCGCTTTCATGTCTTTAGTTTGTATTTTTATCAATTTAGATATTATATTATTAGTGTGTAGATGGTGATTCAGTGGCAAAGAATCTGCCTGCCATGCAGCAGACGCGGGTTCGATCTCTGGATCGGGATCTGCTGGAGGAGGAAATGGCAACCCACTCCAGTATCCTTGCCTGGGACACTCCATGGGCAGAGGAGCCTTGTGGGCTACGGTCCAGGGTATCGCAGAGAGCTGGACGTGACCGAGCGCGCATGCACAGGCATTCAGGCCTGGTGGAACTTTATGGTGAGTTGTGCCCTTTTTTGTTTTAGCATTTGTCCTTCATCCCAACTTCAAACCTGCTTGTGTCTGCTGTGCCTCTGCTCTTGCTCGCCTGTACATTCCTGTGTATTTTTAAGATTTTTTAAACTTAATTTATCAATTGGTTCACTTGCATATGCATATTAAAATGTTATATATTATGTATAATCTTCATTTAGAAGCACCGTTTCCTCCACCCTCATTATTTCATGAAATCATTTTGTTCATTTTCACATGCATTTTTAAGATTATGCTTCTCCTCTCCATCATTAGAGATAATGTTCTCAGTCATTTATCCCAATTTTCCAGAGCACATCATTTTCTCCTCCTTCTGAAAGTTGACATACCACAATTTTTGTATCTATGTTTGCCAATGTCCCTGACAAAGTTATTCCAAGCTATTTGTTCTTTAATAGTCATTTGTTTTATCTTTTTGGCCGGTGGGTGTCTATTTATGAATTCTGCAGTGGAGCTATTTACTGTTTTCTTTTCCCCTTTCATTTGTGTTTTTTATAAAATCACGTTGAAATAGATGCAAATGCACAGATACAGATGTCAAATGTTCTATGAAGCTTATATTTTAAAATATTGAGAGAAAAATTTCTTAGTCCTTTGCATCCACAGCTTCTGCACTCAGACAAGGCAACTGCTTTAAATTCTTTTGACTTTTTTGGCATTTTCTTTATATTTCTAAGTAACACACTTATTACTCTTTTTTTAATGCTGTAAAGTTTTAGATTCTATTGATTTCCTATGACACAAGAGGTGGCTCTAACCCTTTCACTCTCATCATCCCCATTTCCCCCTCAATTCTTTTAATACAGCTATAGCACAATTTTTTAACTAAATAAATATAATGTACATAGTATTGTGGTTATATGACTATTATTTAGAGTTGAGGCCTGTGGTGACTCATGTTAAGTTTCCTTTTTGCACAACATTCTATTTCTTTTGCAGTTCCTATTCAGCTTTTTCTTTGTGGTCATTCCTCTGTATGGATCATTCATTTACTCTCAGCTCTCTGAACAGAAGTATAATTCTCTTCTTAGTATTCACAGCTTCAGTAAGAGCCCCTCCTGGAGGCCCCTGGTCTCTTGTTTCTCATCCCGATTGGTCCCTCTCTTGGCCCCCTTCACCGCCCCCTGGGGACTCCCTCTGTGCTCTCCTGTGTTGGGTCCCCTACCTTCTGGTTTTCTCCTTTTGGTGGAACCATCTTTTAATAATTTGCAGAGAAAAGATGCGTGGGGGGTCAAATGTTGGAGGATTTTCATCTCTGCGAATGTTATTACTCTACCTTATATCTATCCATGGCTGAATGATAGTTTCACTAGATGCAGAATCCTGGGGTTGATGTAATTTTCCCTTAGAATCTGCAGGGCCTTTGTCTCCTAGCTTCAGTATTGATGAGAACTGTTTTGATGCTGGATCCTTTGGAGGTGACCCCAACTTGCCTGCTTCCCTTCCCACCAGCACATCACCTCTCTGGATGCCTCTCGATCACCTCTTTACGGTGGTGTTCTCAGGTTTCCTGATCGTGTGCTTGGAAACCCATTTTGCTTTATGCTGGGCTCTTGATAGGGCTCTTCGATACGGAAACACCACCTTCAAATCTAGGAAATTAACTTGCACAACGTTACATTTTAAAAATCCCTGCCTTTTGTTGTCTCTTTTCCCTTTCCAAAACTTGTTTCATGATTATTGGACATTTGACCTCCAGGGGGAAAAAATATTCTTAAATATCTTTTCTTTCCTGTTTTTAATCTCTTTAACTATTTTTTTCTTCTTTCTTCTAAGGCTTCTATTGATTTTTTAGTTCATGCTATTTTCTGTTTTCTTGTTTCCTCAATCCTTCCCCTATCCCAATATACATTTTTGTGGGGGAGGGCATCCTGTTCTAATTTCCATGGATGCAATATCTTCTTCTTCTTTTTTTTTTAAATCTCTTTGAAGATATTAACTATAATATTTGCTCCCTACCTTAATTCATTTTTTGTTTAAAGTTGTTTTTCTATTTGTTTCATGTCTGCGTTTCATGTTTGGAGACTGTCTGATATGTGTTGATCTTTGGCTAACTCTTAATGTTTAAGAGTGAAGCATTACAACGTGGCTAGGAAGATCTGGTACGTGGGCCCGATTGCCTAGAGGTGGGTTTCACTGGGGGCTTACCGGGCAGGGACCAATTTGAGACATTGAAGACTCTCCTCCTCCTGCCGTGACATCCTCTTTTCTCTTGACCAGTTTCCACAGCGGGGAACCTGCCTGTCTCCTGGGAGCTAAGTGGGGAAGAAGGGTCAGGGAAGACGGGTGGGGGAGCGGGGGGTGGGGTCTCATCACTTGTAGATCTTCAGCTGGGCCATGCACAGTGTGGCATCCCCACTTTCAGGGTGCCTGTTCCGAACCTAGACCTCCTCCCTATCTGCCTGTCATGGTGGGGGAAGCTACTGCTGCTTACACAGACTCGGGGACAGTCCCGCTATTTTCAGCCGCAGCCACACGCTGCCGTGAAGGTCCTCGGCACCTCTCCCCGCTGGGCCTTCCTGGACTCTGTGCACTGAAGCAGTTGCTTCTGGGTCTCCACTTCACTGCCCTCCATGCTGGCGGCTTGGACCCGGCTCTTTTTAGTCTGGTAAGTTTCTTCATGCCTCTGCTTCCCCCCCCCACCACCCCCACCCAAGAATTCTAAACTTCTGTTTACATCAGCTCTGATATCCGCTCTTGTTATCTTTGTTGTGGTTTTATGCTCTGTTCTCTTTCATGTGATTTTCATCCTGTGGCTGTCACATTTTTAGCCACAACAAGAAAGAAACAGAGATAAATGTTGGATTGAACCCAAAAGTGCTTTTGGTTTTTCCACAAGCTCTCATGGGCCAACCCAATAGGTTTGTAACTCCATGTTTAGCTGGAACCAGTCTGTCCTCTAATTTCCACTCTTTCTGAATCCTTTTGTTTTAGGTGTGTCTTAGAGTAATCATTCCAAATTATAAATCTGCTCTTGTGTGTGTATGTGTTAAGTCACTTCAGTCAAGTGACGTCCAAGTCTTTGCAACCCTAAGGACTATAGCCCACCCATAGGGCTTTTCTGTCCGTGGGATTCTCCAGGCAAGAATCCTGGAGTGGGTTACCATGCCTTCCTCCAGGGGATCTTCCCATTCCAGGGATCAAACCTGCATCTCTTACGTCTCCTGCATTGGCAGAGGGTTCTTTACCACTAGCGCCACCTGGGAAGCCCTAAACCTGCTCTTACCTCCCTTTAATTTAAAATCAAGGTTTTCTAGGATGGCCCAAAGTCTTTGACACGGCTCGAAGGCCTGCCTGCTCTGCCTCCAGCCTCACCTCCCCAGGACCTCACTTCGCTAATGTGCTGTTCCCTCTGCCTGCATGCTTGTCCCTCAACCGCCCTTCCCTGGTTAGTGTCCGTGGTCCTTCAGTGCTCATCTCAAATCTCCCTTCTTCACAGAAGCCTCTCTTGCTTCTCGCTAGGTCAGCCTCCCTGTTATACCCCTTAGAAGCCCTCTGTGCCTAAGTTTAAACGCCCAAGGACTTGCTGGATTTCTGTGCTCTTCACTAAGCTCTAAGCTTATAGCTTTAGTAGTGAGTTTAGCTGCGAGGTGGGGTGGGGTGGGGGGTGGGGAGGGAGGAGAATGGGGGAGCAGGTAGAGCTGGGTTCTGTGAGGCCAGGAATTAACCGTGTCTTTTTCAATATTGTATCCCCATGGCCAAGCACAGTATTTGCACAGAAAGGCTGCTCAAAGTACAGCTGTTGGATGGATGGATGAATGAAGGAGAAGGTACCTGGGCCTTAGAGGTGGCCTGACTCAGCATCTGCTTGTTACGGCTCGAGCACAGGCGCTTGCGTTTTCATGTGTGATGCTAACCACAGTCCTCCGAGGTGGGTACTGTCAGTATCGTCTTACAGGGGGAGAAGTTGGGGTTCAGAGAGTGAAATGAACTTGCCTAACATCACACAGCTAAGCGATAGAGCTGAGATTAGCGCGCGTGTCTATCTGCCTCCAAAGCCGATCGGTTTCTTCACTTTGTGTGCCCTGGATGATAACATTGGCTCACGTTGCAGGAATCAGGGCAGCGAGTGGGTGAGTCAGCCTGGACTGCTCTAACAGCCCCTAAACCTCACAGCTGGCAAGTAGGGGTGACCCTTATGGATCTGCAGCGTGCCTATGTTTCTTTTAGGCCTGGCTGTGCTTGGCTCTGGGTGGATGGTCAAGTTTAGGTCAGCTCCTGCTTCTCCTTCTAGGATTATGCACAAGAAGCCTCCATGCTCTGTGGAATTTTGTTCTCATGGTAGAGAGACGCTCAAGAGGTCTGCCATAAACGTACAGACCTTCTAGAAACTTTGGACCCGTGTGCCACATCCACTCACGCTCCACTGGTCAAAGCAAGTTGACCAACATCCAAGGTGTGGGAGGTGTCTCCTTCCATGGGAGTGGGGGCTCTAGAGAATGAACATTTGCTGAACAAGAGTACAACCTTGCATAGTGATAGACGAAGTGACCTCCATGGGCAATGACAACTTTGGAACCCATCTCCTAGGGGCTTCCAGCCGGACAGGGATGCCCTTTGAGAAGATCTTTCACAGCAGCCCACAGGTTAAGCCCCCACCATGTCTAAATGCATCTTGTCCTTGCGGGCACCCAAACCTCACTGGCGAGGAGGGAGGGGATGTTAGAGTGGGCATCTGGTTTTGTTGGTTGGTGCTCATGCGGTCATGAAATATGCGTGTACATGTAAGTGACATATTTAAGCCTTTTTCTGACCTGGACCCTCACCCTCTTCTCCAGGACTGGATGCATCTATAAACAGGATCTGTTTTGTCCACTGAGAACTCCAAAGGAGAAAAAGCACGAAATAAAAGCAGTAGATTTCAGTTAAACACGGGGAAGAACTTCTGTCTGCCTAGGTCTCAGATTAAAAAGGAAAGTTCCTTTATTAATTTCATAAACATTCTTTAGATACCTTACAATGCTGGGCAATTGAAATGCTGGAGGGAAGGGTTGCGGGTGGGCGGGGGGATGGTGATATAATACAGCACAGCCCCTGGTTGGGTTTTCCAGAAGCCTGCCTTCTGCCTGAGCAAATGTTGCAGTTGATGAAGCCCTTACGGGCCTTGCAGGTCAACCCTTCAGACAGCCCCTCTGCCACTTCTGAACAGTCACTCCTGCAGGACACTGGGCCTGGTATCCTGCCCTCCTCCAGTCTGTGCCCAGAACCCCACCATCATGGGCTTAGTGGAGGGGCAGAGCTGGGGATGAGTTCCTGAGCAAGTGCTCATTACTGCCTTCAGAAGACAGAAAATCAGTTTTGAGGGTAAACCCCTGGGTGATGAGCGGACAGATGGTTGGTGGCTTCTCTGGAGTTGACATTGTCTGTCCCTGGTTGAGCATCTGTGGGTTGGCCTCCCTGGGGCCCGGAGGGGGCCTGGACTCCGAGCCCCTGTGTAGAGGCTGGACTCACCGCCCGCCCCACTGACGCCCCTCTGGGGGCTGAGAGGTGGGCCAGGGGAGCGGGGCTAGCCGACTGTATGGCTGGTTTAATCACACCAGTGTGTGCGGGGGAGCCCATGTTCCTCCTCGCCGCTTAATCCAAACCATATTAAACACAAGCCTCTCTCGGGGCCTCTGTTAATAATAAGTGGCTGATGCTGCTGCCTCGAGTTGGGGGATTTGTTCGCCTTTCATTCATTCCTCCTCTGCCTTATCCCTCCTCCCCTGCTCCTGCGCCTGTGGATGGCAGGAGGAAGAAACAGAAAGCTGAATGTGCGTTAAAATGGATGATTAAAATCAGGATCTGGCTTATACGGGGAGCTCCTTGCCTGGGTGTCTCTATGACCCTGAATCTGGTGCTTGGGCTTCCCCGGGAGGAAGAGGGGTTTGTGGGCCTGGTGAGAGGTTCTTGGTGTAAGACTGGGAGAATCCAGCGTGCCAGGGCCCCGGTCTGAGTACAGGCATGGCTCTGGAGACGCCCCCCTGCTCTGCTCTGTTGTGCTGGTTGAGCTTAGATGGGTCCCATCACCTCTGGACGTGGATTTTCTTTGCTGCTGTCTGTTCTCAGAGGCAGTAATGAGGATGAGGAGAGAGAAGCGCTGGGAAAGCACTCTGAGAACTGCTAAGCAGGGAATCGGTGTTGGGTGTGCTCATGATCATTATTATGCCAGCCCTGCTCCTCTGGAGATGAAGGGGGTGGGCACTGGGAGGGGAGCCCCCTCCTCCTTTCCACATGGTGCTGGGCTAATGTGGGGCCCTGGGGACAGACTGGAGGTGAGCAGGACACCGGGCCCCATGTCCTGCAGGAACAGCTGTTCAGTGATGACGCTCCACGTGGGTGCGGAGCCCTGGGCTGTCTGTCTGCGGGCCTCTCCAGGCAGAGAACATTAGTAAAACCTCCACGTGGGGCCAGCTCTCTGCGGGGCCCTTGTTGAGGTTAATGGGGCTACGTCTCTGGGCCAGGAATGCAAATAGGCTGTGCAAGGAGCTGGGTCTGGGCTCTCAGGCCAGGTGAGGCCACCTCCCGGTCATGAGTGACCCCAGGGACAGAGCTGTCAATGGCCGCGGCCTCAGCCATGCTGGACTGGGCTTCTGAGCCATCTGCCACCTAATGCCCTTGCTCAGATGGAATTTGAGACCTGGCCCCTCCCACCCCTACCCCAAGCAAGGGGTCCTTCCTTTCTGGCACCTTCTTTTTTCTGCTCTGGACACGAGGAAGATGTGGATGTCTTGTGACTCCTCCACTTCTTAGATCCCACCCCTCCTCTTAGCACCCCCGAAGTTTTGAATTCTGGGTGAGGAGGGCTAGAGAGGTCGGCCAGTCCAGCCCCTGAGCCCCAGACCTCCCCCCGCCGTCATCCGGCACCTGTTGTCAGCTTGGAAACCGGGTTGAGCTGTTGAGAGGCTGGGTTTGGGAAAAGGAGAAATTCAACGACTCCAGAATAGAAACACCCCATTCAAGTGGGTTAAACTCCAGCCCTGACATTTAATTAGCATCTTTTTCAGCTCCCACACTTGAAGAGTACCTGTTATTTCATTTCTTTTTTACTCACAGTACACGGTAAGCCAGGAGCATTTTCCCGAGCTCCCGAACCTCTCATCAGAAGTCAATCACGTTGGAAGCATGATAAATCCCCCTGCTTGCCTGCCTCGGATCGTGGTTCCGGGAATCAGGAGCTTCCCGGGAGGGGGTGAGGAGATGTCCCCACACAAGCTCCCAGGTTTTAGTCTGTCCACCTCCGGCCCCACTACCCTGAACACGTTGCCTCTCTGTGTCAGCAGGAGCAGCTAATGAATTCCCAAACCATTTGGCTTTTGGCTTTGACCGCTGAAGGACAGAGCCTAGTGCAGCCCTGCCTACCTGGGCTGTGCAGGGGGGGAGGGGTAGGGGGGTGGGATGCCAGGAGAGCAGTGGTAAAGTGGAGGGTGTGGGCGCAGCTGGAGGGAGGCCCCAGCCCTGCACATATGCAATGACAATAAGGGACGTGAAGGGGGTGGGGTGTAAAACCAGGGCCTGGACTAGTCTGGGAGGTCAGAGAGTCAGGTCTAGGCAGAGACCGTGATGAATGATGAGGTAGGGAAACTGGCCTGTGCTGTAACGCTGAGGCAGGAGGGACTGGGCGCTTCTGACAGATGGAGCTGAGCATTTCTCACATCCATTCCTTTCTCTCTTGCCATGGTCCTGCCTCAGGTCTGGTCATAGCATTGGCGGATGCTTTTTTTGTGTGTTTATATTATTTTATTTAATTTTGTGTTTTAACGCACAAGCATTTGCTTCTTACTGAACTTCTTGGCTCCTTCCCCCAACCCCTTTCACCCCCCGTGCTGGTTGCCACCACATTAATTTGGGGAAAACATAGCTTTGATCAGGGTGCACTTGTGCTCAGTCGTGACTCTTTGCAATAGGCTCCTCTGTCCATAGGGTTTTCTCCCGAGAACACTGGAATGTGTTGCTATTTCCTACTCCAGGGGATCTTCCGGACCCAGGGATTGATCCAGCATCTCTGGCATTGGCAGGTGGGTTCTTTACTGCTGTGCCACCTGGGAAGCCCAGCTTTGATGATAGTACTCACTTGTCCAGAAGCAGCTGGTGTCTCCCACTGAACTATGTAAGGCCTTGCCACTCTGGTCCCTACTGCTCCTTTGTTTCCCATCACTTGCCTGCTTGTGGCCTCAGTTCAGTTGCGTGGGCCCCTCACTCTCCTGCAAACACCCCCTGTGCTCTCCTGCCCCCGTCTGTGCTCTTGCCTGCAGGAGCCCCCTTGCATTTCTACGAAGGCCGGTAAGCACCCTGCCCAAGCTTCAAGCTTCTTCCCAGGAAGCTGTTTAACACCAGCACCCTGACTCCACCTATGTGTGTGCTCACCTGGGACCCTGGCCCTGCGCAGTGGTCGTAAGGATGTGCCCAAGACTGGCCTGGGTGGGAGGCTGGGGGAATCCAGCTGAGGCCCAGTGGCAGGCCTTCTGCAGGGAGGTCTAAGAAGGCTAGCTAATTAATTTTGCCTGAAGATCATCACTCCGTCTTGACCTGCCTCCCCCACCTCTTGAGTGAGGGACAGGATTGCTCTTCCTTTGCTGAGCTGAGTAAGTGCCTGGAGGCCCTAGTGCACATCAAGGTTCCACATTTGCTGCTTTATTCCTGAATGGCCAGAAGGGAGGGGGTATATGTGCAATGTGAAATTCTGGGAAGAACATGGGCTTGGGTTTGGAGACGCCTGAGTTCAAATCCAGCTCTGCCATATGTGAGATGTTGACTCTCAGGCACGTGATCTGATCTTTGTATTCCCTGGAGGCAGTAAGACTCCCTTGTAAGTGTGTTATGGGATAAATGAGATCATGTGATGGGCTAGAGGGCTTCTCAAGTTGTGCTAGTGGTAAAGAACCTTCCTGCCAATGCAGGAGACATAAGAGACGCGGGTTCGATCCATGGAATGGGAAGATCCCCTGGAGAAGGGAATGGCAACCCACTCCAGTATTCTTGCCTGGAGAATTCCATGGACAGAGGAGCCTGGTGAAATAATAACAACATTGTAATTCAACTATACTTCAATAACAAAGAAAAAAACTACCAAAAAATGAGTAAATAAGTGTTAAACGCTCAAGTAACAAATATCACAATGTTTCATTCTCTGAATATCAAATTTCCTCTTCGTTCTTCTGGATGAATACCATGACCTTCTCTCTTTTCAGATCATCTGTCTATCTACCTGTCTACTTATCTATCTGTCTGTCTGTCTATCATCTATCAATTTATCCATCTATTATCTCTGAATCTTCTTTCAGAGGTATTCTTTACTTTGTATCTTAACATTCCGATTTGCTTTAAAACATAGACTTAAATCTCGTTTCAAATACATGTATTTGCCTTGTTTACTATCACTCCAGATGAAAAAAATGTATATTAACAATCTTTTGAAGTTTGTCTGCCTAGACTATAAGACTGGTCTCCCCTGTCCAGCCCCAAACAATCCCTGGAAAAACACACCTGAGGGGAATTGTAGGCAGTTTTCACAGATGAGAGAGATCTCATGCAACTGAGGGCCATAGGCTGGAGGTCGCAACTCTGACTTAAAGTGAAGTTAAAATCTTGTTTCATTCTGCATGCAGATCTTCAGTAAATTATAAAAAGCAAAAATAAACGAAAAACAACAACAAAAAATAAATGAAAATCAATCAACAACAAATTCTGAGTGTGAAATCTGATTTCCACAACAGTTAGTGACTATGGGAGCCTGCCCCAGTCTCTGGGTTCCTCCTGCCACTCTGCCCTCACCCCCGGTCTCCCTGGGGACACCCTGGAGAGACGTCACCTGATTCTTCTGTATGCAAAAACCTGGGCTTTGGGTAAAACGTGATTAAGGAAGTTACAGTCCCTGAAAGGGAACATGTTCTTCAGAAAGGACTGCAGTCTTTACCAGGTACTGGGCTGTCAGGAGGTGTTGTGGCTTAGCATTTAATGAGTAAATTTAAATGTTGGATGCAAATTGAGCTTACTATTAATTCCAGCTTCAAAGAGCAAAGAGCAGAGGAGATGGTTCAACAATCACGAGACTGTTTTTCTGAGTAGGCAAGCCTATTACCAGCACACAGACATAACGCAATAGCTTTTTGATGGCTTCTGCCAAGCCACATGGAAGTAAAAACATAACGGTTTAAAGAGAAAGGAGTTCTTCTCCATGTGGTCTGGGGCAGACCATCAGTATCTTTGCAGTGATCCACAGTCCTCTGGCTGGACCAGACAGTGGCCTCAGGTGGGAGCCACGTGAATCCTTGACAGACAGATCGGGAGGGGCTGCTGCTGCTCAGCCCCCACTTGCCTGCAAGAATCCCACCCGTCAGACTGTGTTTGGCTTCCAGAGGTGTCAAATTCTATTAGCAGGAGACAGCAATATTTCCATACCTGCCCTTCTAATCACCATCCTCCTGCCAGTGAATTAATTAAAATGCACATGCAAATACATTAGCTAGAAACACAGCATCCCTCTTTACATGCAAATGCAATCAATTGATACCAAGATGATTTACTTAATGGCAAAAGAAAAGGAAGTCTCTATAATGTGACTTTTGCAGTGAAAACTTAAGCTCATGTGGTTCACGTGTAAGCTAATATTACGTGGGAGTCTGACAGAACACTCACTTTGTTAAGCTCCTCAGCAAACAATCACTCTCACACCCAGGGCATTTCCCCAGGAAGCCCTCCTGGTTATGGTACTACATCCACTCAGCTCCCTTCCTCCCTCCCCTCCGCACAGATGCCCCAGGGCAGGCAGGGCTTGGTCCCCGTTTTGCATTTGCTCACACTGGGCTCTGAGAGTGCTTTCCTTATAAGCTTGAGGCTAGGAAAGCACTGTATGCTCCTCACCTCTGTTCATACTTAGTTGATTGGATGCTCCACACCAGAAGGCTTTCTGAGCCCACCTCATAACAGCTCCTCATTTTCTGTTGGGGAGGCCGAGACCCTCTCCAGTGACACAGATAGGGGTTAGCGGTAGAGCAGGAGCTAGAGTTATGCTAGCCCTGGGAAAGTGCCCAGAGACCCGCGAGGTGGTCCCTCAGGGACGTTTCCTTCCCCTAGTCACCACTTGACAGAGATCACTATGTCACTATAGATTCCGTGCTGTGAGCCTCTTTCTTGAGAGATGCTTGATCTTGACTCACAGATTAAAGAGTGAAAAAGTAAAAGTGTTAGTTGCTAAGTTGTGCCTTTGTGATCCCATGGACTGTGGCCCGCCAGGCTCCTCTGTCCATAGAATTATCCAGGCAAGAACACTGGAGCGTTGCCATTCCGTTTTCCAGGGGATCTTCCTGATCCCAGGGATCGAACCCGTCTTCTGCACTGCAGGCAGATTCTTTACCATCTGAGGCACCAGGGAAGCCCAGCTCAGTTGATTTTTGCCAGGTGAGGGCTGGAGAGTTCCAGAACCTAGAAAAGGCATAGCTCCTAACCTAAGGGATCCTATAATGGAAATTGCTAACCTTTGTTTGTTTGTTTATAAGAAGCCTTTCAAGGACTTCCCTCAGTCCAGTGCTTAAGAATCCACCTTGCAATGCAGGAGACACAGGTTCAATCCCTGGTTGAGAAACTACAGTTCCACATGCCACAGGGTAACAAAGCCTGCGCTGCAGCTAAGACTCGACACAGCCAAATAAACAAATATTAAAAATAAAGAAGCTTTTACCTCAGGAGAAAACTAGGTCTTTTCTTCACACAGTTGAAATTATGTGAAAGTATGTAATAACTGAAGATAAAAATAACAGTACTGAAAATCTAGTACATACCTTTCAAAAATATACGTGGTAACATTTTTTCAAGCCCTAAGCAATGCTTGATGTGCTTTTGGATTTGTGCACTCCTCGGTGACTCGAATGTCCCCAGAAGGGCATGGTTTAGAGTTACTAGGGAAGTGATCTTTTGTCTTGGAGTCTGCAGCTCTTGGAATGAAGCCTGTTGTGTGGTTTTTTCAGAGGCTGAGGCAGGTGGTGACCTTCAAGGCTGTCTTTCTTCCAGTAATCCTGAAGCAAGGCGAGGCTTGAGCAGACCGGGGACTGTAGAGATGCAGGGAAAGGAGAGGTCTAAAAGCTCAAGTCGTTTCTCAGAAGGATGTGGGTCTGAGGTTCAAACCATGAGGAGGCAAGGGACTAATAATAATTATAAGGGCTTCCCTAATAGCTCAGTTGGTAAAGAATTTGCCTGCAATTCAGGATACCCTGCCTCGATTCCTGGGTTGGGATGATCCGCTGGTGAAGGGATAGGCTATCCACTCCAGTATTCTTGGGCTTCCTTGTTGGCTCAGCTGGTAAAGAATCACCTGCAATGCAGGAGACCTGGGTTCGATCCCTGGGTTGGGAAGATCCCCTGGAGAAGGGAAAGTCTACCCACTCCAGTATTCTGGCCTGCAGAATGTCCATGGGGTCACAAAGATAATAATTATAGGCTACCATTTATTAATTAGCTACTAAACTGAAGAAACTGTGCAAAAGGAGATCAGATAGATACAGATATGGATATGGTTATAGATGTATCTTTCCTACATAAGACCCAGGGCTCATGTTCACCAGTTCCTGCATTGAGTCATGCTTTAGGAAGCAAAGTCTAGCGGCTCAAAGTAATTAAACAGGAAGTCTAATCTTTACTGGCATCTCTCAAAGAGCATTAAAAATGATTGAATTCAAGCCTCATAATAAAATCTCTCAAAGTTTCCTTTCTATCTGGAATTTATCTGCAGCCTAGTGTAGAAGCTCTCGCTTGCCAAATACTCTAGAATGTTTCCCGATACTTAAGTGTCCTTTTCTGTTTTCCTCCTCTCTTCCCTCTCCTCTGCCTGGGATCTTTCCCAGGCAGATAGTTCTAATCATGAGCTTCAGATTCTCCTCTGCTAGGTGGTTACTCTGGCTGCTGCTGGACTCCTGGGTATTCACTAGGCTGCAGACCAGAAGAGTGTCTGTGTTCGCAGGTGTTGTTGCTAGGTCAAGCGGGAAGTGGGGGACTAGGCTCTGTTTCTTTTGCAATTCGTAAGGTTAGCCTAGGCTGGTTCACGCGGCAGTGAGGAGGGGAGGGGAAGAGGTCAAGGATTAGAACTAATACCATGCTGCTTCTATCATTTTCTGTTGGGCAGCTCAGATTCCAGTTCTGGATGGGAGTAGCTACAGAGTCATACTACAGTAGGGCTCAGGGAAGGGTGGAGAAACATGGCAATTTCTGCAGTCTGCCATATTGAACAAGACTTGCTCCTGAACCAAACTTTTTTTTTTTCTTTTTTCTTTTGCTGTGAACCTGGGCCCCAGGGATGAAAGCATAGCGTCTTAACCACTAGACCGCCAGGGACTACGCTCCTGAACCAAACTTTAGGCAGTCTCTTTGGAGCCCTCTTTTCAACTCTTCCCTGTCCTTGGCTCGGTTCTTGGCCTTCTGAGCCCAGTTTTAGCAAGAATCCTCCTACCTGAGTTTTTAACCCTTGATATTCAGTCAAGTTCTTCATTCCCCCACCCTTGATAACTAACCAAGTTCCTCTCAGTAATTTTCCATCTTCTCCCTCACCCTGTTGATTGCCGATCAATCTCCAGTAGCCCCTGTTGTATTCAGGGTTGAGTTCCATCCCTCTCTTCTATTGCAGTAGCCTTGAAAGAAGTCTTCCTTGCAATGTTTGAGATTTGTCCAGTACAATTTCCCTTTAGCAGGACCACTGAGGTCCTGAGTGTGCTCTTCAGCTCCCCGACAGACACTCTGATTGACCTGAACTCACTTCAGGTATTACTAGTGCTTTGGAGGTTAAAGTTGCCTTCTGGGGAAAACAGACTAAGGCAATTTTGTGCATGGACCATCCTGAGTAACTTGTGTTGAAATGCTGGAGGTCGACTCGTGATCTCAAACAAAAAGGTTGTTCCCTTGACTTCTCTTTGGCTGAAGTGTCTCATCTTAAAAATGAGGATAAAAAAAAAAAAAAATGAGGATAATAATGTCTACCTGGCAGGGTTGTGAAGCTTAAATAAAATAGCTGTGAAAGTTTCAAGCTCCCAAGCAGACCAGTCAATTTGGTTTTCTTATCCTACGGACGAATCTCAGTGATAAGGATCAACCAGGACAAAGACCAGTCTGAATGAACAAAAACTCCAACTGTATAATTCCCCTCTCAAAAGTAGTTGTATTCTCTCAGCCACAGAGTAACCACACAAAATATTCCCTGCAAGAGGGTGCTCCTTATAGGTAGGTCTGCAAGAATAAATACCATCACAGCAGGTGGTTGTAAATGGAGATTCTAATTGGTTTCTTCTCTTTTGGATCTTGCATGCATATTATTGTCTATCTCAACTACACACAGTAGGCTTTTTAACACATTTAATGAAAATGGGGATATTGGTGCAATTCCTTTCCCAGGGGTAATACTAATGACTGCAATAATACCAGCTGCCATCACTGAGGGCTTACTAGATTCCTAGTTCTGTACATAGATTTCCTCATTTAATACTCAACTCATAATGCTCAACTCAAGAGATAAGAATTATCCCCTTTAACTTGGCCTCAAAAGGGTGACGTGACCTTCTGAGGTCTGTACATGAAGCCTCATGGAGCTGGATGCTACCCCAGGCACCTATCTGACACCTCTCCTGGGTCGTTCCAGGGAACCTTTCAGTGGGACCCTTATCTGAACTCACAGGATGGCTAACTAGGGCCCCAAACGAATGAGACTCACGGTCACGGCTAGAGATGGTAAGGGCCTGCTCTCAACAGCCTCTTGCTGCACAGAAGTGATGTGGATCTTGCCATTAAGGGAAGGCATCAGCACAAGGGGAGGGTCCCTAGACCTGCCCTCTGGGGTCTTTGCCGCTTCGTCAAGGGACCTGTTACTGTGAGCCCCTGGACGCCTTCTCCACCAGCCCTGGTGCTTCTTGCCTCTGATTCAGCTTTCTCCCTTTGGTCCAGTTAGTGCCTCTGAATTGAGAAAGATTTCCAATAAAGTGGGTCTGACATTTTGAAAGTCTGAGGTTGGTAATTGGGCTTTTGTTCTGCCAGACTCAGGCTGTGCTGAGATAATTTCTCCTCAGCTTGATTAGTTCTGCTCAATACCTAGGCTCCTCCGGATCCCTGGGTCTGCCAAAACTTTGTATCTGAGGTCACTTCAGGGCAGGCAGGTCCCTGTCAGAAACCAGATCCTTCCAGATAAGGCTGCTTCTGGGGTGCTGGCCATGAGTTGGTGGGAGGAAGTGGGGGAATTCTCAAAACTAAAGTTTCCTGCTGGGGGTCCTTGGACTTTCTGTGGGGCATGTGGATGGGTTTGGGAAAGTTCTTGAACCTCTTGAAATTGTGCACAAAAGCTTCCTGATAAAATTCTGGGTGAAGAGCCTTTGAAATTTTCACTGGATTCTCGGTAGGGCTAAGAACCCCAAGGAGCTCAAGAATCACTAGTTTGAAAAAAGGGATTAGAAAATTAGGAACAGTTTCAGGCAATAGGAATGTTGATTTTTGAGGAGAACAAGAGTATCTTTAGTAACTGAAGTTTTGGTTTTGTGAAAGTGCAGTCACTCAGTCGTGTCCAACTCTTTGCGACCCCATGGACTGTAGCTTGCCAGGCTCCTCTGTCCATAGACTTCTCTAGGCAAGAATACTGGAGTGAGTAGCCATTCCCTTCTCCAGGGGACCTTCCCAACCCAGGGATCAAACCCCGGTCTCCTGCACTGCAGGCAGATTCTTTACCACCTGAGCCACCAGGGAGTTTTTGTAAAAACTATTTCTTAACAATTCCTTTCCTTGAGAGGTGCAGTGTGCCATGTGCTACATTCACTCAGCCATTACAACAGCCCTTTACAGTAGATGCACATTTTCATTTCCCAGATAAGGAAACGGGTGCCCAGAGAAGTTAGGGGACTGGTCTAAGGGCATACAGCTAAGTAAGGATGGTGACATCAAGATTTGAATATGATTTTGTTTACTTCCAGCAGAAAAGTAAGATGTGCAGTTCAGTTCAGTTCAGTTCAGTCGCTCAGTCGTGTCTGACTCTTTGCGACCCCATGAATTGCAGCATGCCAGGCCTCCCTGTCCATCACCAACTCCCGGAGTTCACTCAAACTCACGTCCATCGAGTCGGTGATGCCATCCAGCCATCTCATCCTCTGTCGTCCCCTTCTTCTCCTGCCCCCAATCCCTCCCAGGATCAGAGTCTTTTCCAAGGAGTCAACTCTTCACATGACGTGGCCAAAGTACTGGAGTTTCAGCTTTAGCATCATTCCTTCCAAAGAACACCCAGGGCTGATCACTTTTAGAATGGACTGGTTAGATCTCCTTGCAGTCCAAGGGACTCTCAAGAGTCTTCTCCAACACCACAGTTCAAAAGCATCAGTTCTTTGGCACTCAGCTTTCTTCACAGTCCAACTCTCACATCCATACATAACTACTGGAAAAACCATAGTCTTGACTAGATGGACCTTTGTTGGCAAAGTAATGTCTCTGCTTTTGAATATGCTATCTAGGTTGGTCATAACTTTCGTTCCAAGGAGTAATCGTCTTTTAATTTCATGGCTGCAGTCACCATCTGCAGTGATTTTGGAGCCCCCCAAAATAAAGTCTGACACTGTTTCCACTGTTTCCCCATCTATTTCCCATGAAGTGATTGGACCGGATGCCATGATCTTCGTTTTCTGAATGTTGAGCTTTAAGCCAACTTTTTCACTCTCCACTTTCACTTTCATCAAGAGGCTTTTTAGTTCCTCTTCACTTTCTGCCATAAGGGTGGTGTCATCTGCATATCTGAGGTGATTGATATTTCTCCCGGCAATCTTGATTCCAGCTTGTGCTTCTTCCAGCCCAGCGTTTCTCATGATGTACTCTGCATATAAGTTAAATAAGCAGGGTGACAATATACAGCCTTGATTTACTCCTTTTCCTATTTGGAACCAGTCTGTTGTTCCATGTCCAGTTCTAACTGTTGCTTCCTGACCTGCATATAGGTTTCTCAAGAGGCTGGTCAGGTGGTCTGGTATTCCCATCTCTTTCAGAATTTTCCACAGTTTATTGTGATCCACACAGTCAAAGGCTTTGGCATAGTCAATAAAGCAGAAATAGATGTTTTTCTGGAACTCTCTTGCTTTTTCCATGATCCAGCGGATGTTGGCAATTTGATCTCTGGTTCCTCTGCCTTTTCTAAAACCAGCTTGAACATCAGGAAGTTCATGGTTCACGTATTCCTGAAGCCTGGCTTGGAGAATTTTGAGCATTACTTTACTAGCGTGTGAGATGAGTACAATTGTGCGGTAGTTTGAGCATTCTTTGGCATTGCCTTTCTTTGGGGTTGGAATGAAAACTGACCCTTTCCAGTCCTGTGGCCACTGCTGAGTTTTCCAAATTTGCTGGCATATTGAGTGCAGCACTTTCACAGCATCATCTTTCAGGATTTGAAATAGCTCAACTGGAATGCCATCACCTCCACTAGCTTTGTTCGTAGTAATGCTTTCTAAGGCCCACTTAACTTCTCATTCCAGGATGTCTGGCTCTAGGTGAGTGATCACACCATCATGATTATCTTGGTCATGAAGATCTTTTTTGTACAGTTCTTCTGTGTATTCTTGTCACCTCTTCTTAATATCTTCTGCTTCTGTTAGGTCCATACCATTTCTGTCCTTTATCAAGCCCATCTTTGCATGAAATGTCCCCTTGGTATCTCTAATTTTCTTGAAGAAATCTGTAGTCTTTCCCATTCTGTTATTTTCCTCTATTTCTTTGCATTGATCGCTGAGGATCAAAGCCGCTCCATGTTCAAGTCAGGAGGGGCAGCGGTGAGAAGATACCTCTCGTCCAAGGTAAGAGAAACCCAAGTAAGATGGTAAGTGTTGCGAGAGGGCATCAGAGGGCAGACACATTGAAACCATAATCACAGAAAACTAGTCAATCTAATCACATGGACCACAGCCTGGTCTAACTCAGTGAAACTAAGCCATGCCCTGTGGGGCCACCCAAGACGGTAGGGTCATGGTGGAGAGGTCTGACAGAATGTGGTCCACTGGAGAAGGGAATGGCAAACCACTTCAGTATTCTTGCCTTGAGAACCCCATGAATAGTATGAAAAGGCAAAATGATAGGATACTGAAAGAGGAACTCCCCAGGTCGGTAGGTGCCCAATATGCTACTGGAGATCAGTGGAGAAATAACTCCAGAAAGAATGAAGGGATGGAGCCAAAGCAAAAACAATACCCAGTTGTGGATGTGACTGGTGATAGAAGCAAGGTCTGATGCTGTAAAGAGCAATATTGCATAGGAACCTGGAATGTCAGGTCCATGAATCAAGGCAAATTGGAAGTGGTCATATAGGAGATGGCAAGAGAGAACGTCGACATTCTAGGAATCAGCGAACTAAAATGGACTGGAATGGGTGAATTTAACTCAGATGACCATTATATCTACTACTGCGGGCAGGAATCCCTTAGAAGAAATGGAGTGGCCATCATGGTCAACAAAAGAGTCTGAAATGCAGTACTTGGATGCAATCTCAAGAACAACAGAATGATCTCTGTTCGTTTCCAAGGCAAACCATTCAATATCACAATAATCCAAGTCTATGCCCCAACCAGTAACGTTGAAGAAGCTGAAGTTGAATGGTTCTATGAAGACCTACAAGATCTTTAGAATTAACACCCCCAAAAGATGTTCTTTTCATTATAAGGGACTGGAATCCAAAAGTAGGAAGTCAAGAAACACCTGGAGTAACAGGCAAATTTGGCCTTGGAATATGGAATGAAGCAGGGCAAAGGCTAATAGAGTTTTGCCAAGAGAACGCACTGGTCATAGCAAACACCCTCTTCCAACAACACAAGAGAACACATGGACATCACCAGATGGTCAACACCGAAATCAGATTGATTATATTCTTTGCAGCCAAAGATGGAGAACCTCTATACAGTCAGCAAAAACAAGACCAGGAGCTGAAATTGAAGAAAGTAGGGAAAACCACTAGACCATTCAGGTATGACCTAAATCAAATCCCTTATACAGTGGAAGTGAGAAATAGATTTAAGGGACTAGATCTGATAGATAGAGTGCCTGATGAACTATGGACTAAGGTTCATGACATTGTACAGGAGACAGGGATCAAGACCATCCCCATGGAAAAGAAATGCAAAAAAGCACAATGGCTGTCTGGGGAGGCCTTACAAATAGCTGTGAAAAGAAGAGAAGTGAAAAGCAAAGGAGAAAAGGAAAGATATAAGCATCTGAATGCAGAGTTCCAAAGAATAGCAAGGAGAGATAAGAAAGCTTTCCTCATCGATCAATGCAAAGAAGTGTGGTAGGAGAAGCTAATTAGCCGTGAGTATAAACTTTCTCCACATGGTTGACTCTATGCTGAGATAATAAGAAAGAAGTTCTAAAATTTTACTACTCCTAGAGATTTTAAACTATTTCTTTATTTTTTTTTAATCTTCAAGCCTTTATTTTATTTTATTTTTAATTTTATTTTATTTTTAAAATTTACATAACTGTATTAGTTTTGCCAAATATCAAAATGAATCCGCCACAGGTATACATGTGTTCCCCATCCTGAACCCTATTGGAGTATAGCATTTTCTTGGGCTCCAAAATCACTGCAGATGGTGACTGCAGCCTTGAAATTAAAGGATGCTCGCTCCTTGGAAGAAAAGCTATGACAAACCTAGACAGCATATTAAAAAGCAGAGACATAACTTTACCAACAAAGATTTGTCTAGTCAAAGCTATGGTTTTTCCATTAGTCATGTATGGATGTGCGAGTTGGACCATAAGGAAGTTGAGCACTGAAGAATTGATGCTTTTGAACTGTGGTTTTGGAGAAGACTCCTGAGAGTCCCCTGGACTGCAAGGAGATCCAACCAGTCCATCCTAAAGGAAATCAGTCCTGAATATTCATTGGAAAGACTGACGCTGAAGCTGAAGTTCCAATACTTTGGCCATGCAGAGAACTGACTCATTGGAAAAGACCCTGGTGCTGGGCAAGATTAAAGGCAGGAGGAGAAGGGGACGAAAGATGATGAGATGGTTGGATGGCATCACTCACTTGATGGACGTGAATGTGAGCAAGCTCTGGGAGTTGGTGATGGACAGGGAAGCCTGGCGTGCTGCAGTCCATGGGGTCAGAAAGAGTCAGACACGACTAAGCAACTGAACTGAACTGAACTGACAGTTGATTCCCAGCTAGCATTAGTGGTAAAGAACCTGCCTTCCAATCTAGGACACGTAACACCTAGGGTTCAATCCCTAGGTCAGGAAGATCCCCTGGAGAGCATGGCAACCCACTCCAGTATTCTTCCCCGGAGAATCCCGTGGACAGAGGAGCCTGGCAGGCCATAGTCTATAGGGTTGCACAGAGCTGGACACGACTGAAGTGACTGAGCATGCACGTGCACATAGTTGATTAACGTTTATGTGTTTCATGTGTATTGCAAAGTGATTCAGTTATACCCGTACAAGTATCCTTTCTATTCCAAATTCTTTTCCCATTTGGGTTATTACAGAGTATTAGTTCCATGTGCTACACAGTAGGTCCTTGTTTGTTATTTATTTTAAATATAGTACTGTGTACATGTCAATCCCAAACTCCCAATCTATCCCTTCTTTTCACTCCTTCTCCCTGGTAACCATAAACTTGGTTGTCTAAGTCTGTGAGTGTTTCTGTTTTGTAAATAAGTTCATTTGTATCATTTTTTGGAGTCACCATATAAGCAATATATAGGAAAAGAATCTCAAAGGAATGGAAATATGTATATGAAAAACTGAACCACTTTGCCGTACACTTGAAACTAACACAACATTATAAATCAACTATATTCTAGTAGAAAATAAAAATTAAATAAAAAATGGAAGATGCTCAGGAATTCCAAAGAGATAAAAAATTTTTTAAAAGCTGGTGAATCAGTGATGTCTCTTTGTTTTTTTGTTATGCCCTGTGCATGCACAGTTTATTCAATAATATTAACAAAAATGTTAAAAAAAATCTAATAATAAAGCAACCAAGTAATGGCAGCATAATGAAATGGTCATGTGATAAAAATAAAACATACGAATATAAATACTTACAGGGAAAAATGTTAAATGAAAAAAATAAAACTGTTTCTTTCCTACAGTTTCTAGAGTTCTCTTAAGTAAGATTCCTTTTTTGTTTTATAGTCTGATTCAACAGAGTGGGTCAGGCCCCTGTGTTAACACACTGAACTCTGAACCTATGAGGTGGATACTGTTATAATCATATAAAGAACCCGTCTGCCAATGCAAGAGATGCAGGAGACGTGGGTTCTACCCCTGGGTCAGGAAGTTCCCCCGGAGAAGGAAGTGGCACCCCACTCCAGTATTCTTGCCTGGAAAATTCCATGGACAGAAAAGCTTGGCCCATGGGGTCGCAAAAAGTCGAACACGACTGAGCGACTGAGCAGCCATGCAGTCATGCACACGTGCATGCAGGCACAGATGAAGTAACTGAGGCACAGACAAGTTAACTAACTTTTTGAGGTCTCCATGTCTGTTGTTTTTTTTGTTTGCTCCAAAGTTCTTTTCTTTCTAAAAGAAGAAAGAAAAAAAAAATTCCTGAAAACAAAGTCTTTGCTCCAACCCAAGTTATTATAAAAAAGCAGATCCTCAGACCCAACTCAGACAGACACAGTTGGAGGTGCCAAGCACAACACAACACAAGCCAAGTGGCACTGCCTGTTGGCACAAACCCTGACCCAGACCCAGTAAGTTAATGAAGGTTAATTTTGGAAGGTTTTAGGGTCTAGGAAGAGGTGCAGTATTTTCCTGACCACTGATTCATGGAAAAGTTGAGTTACTCTGTGTGTGTGTGTGTGTGTGTGTGTGTGTGTGTGTGTGTGTCCCAGCCCATGCCCAGGGGAAGGCCAGAGGGCAGGAAGGGTGGGAATCAGAAGGAAGCCCCCTCTCCTCCACCAGAATTGTGCAAGTGCCTGACCGCCTCCTTCTGATCTCCCCTCACTGGCCTCCAGGAGCCCTCTCTCCTCCACTGGAATTGTATAAGTACCTGACCGCCTCCTCCTGATCTCCCCTCACTGCCCCCCAGAACCTCCCCTCTCCTCCCTGCTGGGTCATGGTGGGCAGTCTTCTCCAAGGTCTCTGTCTCCAGTGGTGGCTCATAATAGTCCAGGAACAGAGCAAGTATTTAAACCTCTTTTCCCTCTAAGAGGAACAGCTGGAGCTCAGGATGCACATGGAGGAGCACGTGCTGGGGGCCTCTGGTGGGCGTGCGCACGTCACATGGATGAAACCATTACCACCAAGAATCATATTACATTTCGCTTTCACGCCTAATGGACCACTGGTTGGAGACAGGAAGCGTAAGGAACACTTGTGTTGGAATTGAGAAAGATAACGAGAATGATTTGACCCATGTTCGTCTTGATCAAATCAGCAAGCTAGCTGCATTTAGTGAATCAAAATTCTGAGACAGCACTTTGAGCCTTCTCTGGTACTTCAAAAACCAATATTAAAAAGAAAAAAAAAAAAAGAGCATTTCATTTTGGCTTTCATTTGTTGGGAATAAATATTATTCACGAAGGTTTTGTTTGCAGAGAGATGCTTGAAAGTAACAGCCTGAAACCTTCTTGTGTTTAGAAACAAAATGTGAAAGAATTTTTTAAAAACCTTGTTTAATGTTAAAGATGCAAACTGTGGTAATTTCAAACATCAGGTCATCAAAGCAGATTTTGATGTTGTAATACCTTGTTAAAATTTAATCTGCCTTTTAATACAAGTTCGGGCCCCAAATCAAGTGTGTGAGACTGAGATGCTTTAAATTTCTGAGGCGACTCCTAAGTCATCTTACTGTGTATGCTGTGAGCGGGAGAGTCCAGCCTTTGGAGCCACGTATCACTGGCTTGCAGATCCTTCTGGGCTCCTCCAAGGGCAAGCTACTCAGCTGTTAGCCTCAGTTTTCTCAACTAGAATAACAGGGCTGAGAAGATTAAATAAGTGTATGTATAAAGTGAGTGCTTAATAGATGTGATCTTTTCATGGGTGGCTCAACCGTCTTCCTTGACAACCAATTTAATTGTCTCTCCTTTTACCTATTTCTGTACCTAAACTGCCTCTTCGTACATTATCTTGTTTCCACAGCATCCATAAAGCTTACTGCTATCTGACCTGATCTCTTTCATCTATTTGCCTTACTGTCTGCTGTCCGTATTGGCTTGTGAGGTCTGGGAGAGCAGGGATTTCTTCTGTTTTCTCTATCTTTGCCTCTCCTGTATTTAAAAAAAGCCTGATGTGTAATACGGGATTCCCAGGGGGCTCAGTGGCGAAGAATCTGCCTGCAAATGCAGGAGATGCTGGAGACACCAGTTTGATCCTTGGGTCAAGAAGATCCCCTGGAGGAGGAAATGGCAACTCACTCCCATACTCTTGCCTGTAAAATCCTATGGGCACAGGAACCTGGCTGGCTACAGTCCATGGGGGTCGAAAAGAGTTGGACATGACTGAGTACATACCACAATGTGTAATACAAGCTCAATAGACATTTGTTAAGACTTCTCTTTTCCCTCTTTCATAACTGGCTGTGACCATCACTTTATCTCTCCATATCTTACTTTCTTCATTTGTCACAGAAGCACATTGGTCTAGGGTTCGGTTCAGTTCAGTTCAGTTCAGTCGTTCAGTCGTGTCCGACTCTTTGTGACCCCATGAATTGCAGCACGCCAGGCCTCCCTGTCCATCACCAACTCCTGGAGTTCACTCAGACTCATGTCCATCGAGTCGGTGATGCCATCCAGCCATCTCATCCTCTGTTGTCCCCTTCTCCTCCTGTCCCCAATCCCTTCCAGCATCAGAATTTTTCCAATGAGTCAGCTCTTCGCATGAGGTGGCCAAAGTACTGGAGATTCAGCTTTAGCATCATTCCTTCCATAGCACCTGGCAAACTACAGCTCATGGGCCAATCTGGCTCTCCACCCATTTTGTAAATAAAGTTTTATCGGAACACAGCTATGCTCACTTGTTTACATATTGTCTGTATCTGTGTTGGGGCTACATCCAGTAGATCTGAGTGGCTGCAGAGATGGTATAGCTCACAAGTCTAAAATAGTTATTATCTGACCCTTCGTAGAAAAGTGTGCTAATTGCTGGCGTCTTTGAACTCTGAGATCTTTATACTCCTCATGTTCTTAATCTTCTGGGAAGCACCCACACAATGTTCACTGCTCTGTGTAATAACAAGTAGCCAATTGATTTTCTCGGATTTCTTTGAAGTTTCATAATAGGCCATGAATTGACTATGGTTAGGGAGTTTATGGAGAAAGCAATGGCACCCTACTCCAGTACTCTTGCCTGGAAAATCCCATAGATGGAGGAGCCTGGTAGGCTGCAGTCCATGGGGTCGCAAAGAGTTGGACAAGACTGAGCGACTTCACTTTCCCTTTTCACTTTCATGCATTGGAGAAGGAAATGGCAACCTATTCCAGTGTCCTTGCCTGGAGAATCCCAGGGACGGGGGAGCCTTGTGGGCTGCCGTCTATGGGGTCGTACAGGGTCGGACACAACTGAAGCGACTTAGCAGCAGCAGCAGCAGGGAGTTTATACTAATGGTTTATTCATTTCCCCATGACTTTCCAGCCTTCTCTCCCAAAGGATTTAAGCCCTAAAGGGTATAATTGCTGTCAACCACCTTGAGATTCGTCAACTTTTCCTTGACACCAGTTCTAGGAGGGGACTGCCTTAACACTGCACTTCAAGCATGCTTGGCTTTGGAATCGATGAATGTTTCCAGCTGGTATTGCTCTAGCTTCAATGTCACAAAACATCAGCTGAGAACTGGAGGTGGAGAAGGAGGGCGGCAGGTTCCTTATTTCTCCAAGGAGTCTCTTCCCTTTTTAAGCTCCCTGCCCACACAATTCCACAAAGGACTGTGTTTCAGAAGCGAGGCAACGTGGTATAATTGAGAGAACATCAAGTTTGGCTCCCGAGAGAATTTGGTTCACATTCCATACCTGCCACTTACTAGTTCCATGACTTTGGATGGGTAACATAATCTTTCTGCACCTCAGTTTCCTCATTTGTGAAGGGGAGTTATTGATTACCGCCTCATAAAATAGAGTGAATAACAGTGGCCATTTAATACATATTATTTGAATACCTGTTATATACCAGGTATTATTCTAGGTCTTGGGAAAACAGTAGTAAACAAAAATAGAAACAAACAAAAAAAAATCTCTTTTCTTATGGATCTTATGTCCTATGGGGGGATAGACAAGTAAATATTTAATGTAGCGATGAATGCAATGAAGAAACATCAAGCGTAGTAATGGAATAGAGAGTGATGGAAGGGTGACATTTTATTTAATAGAATGGTCAGGGACATCCTCTTTAGGGAGATGACAACTGGATAAACCCTGGAGGAAGTGAGGGAGAGAGACAAAGGGATATTTGGGAGAATAATATACTGAGTCAAAGCAGCCTCTTGTGCAAAGTCCAGGAAGCAAGGTCTGCCTGGTGTTCAAGCAGAGCATGTGGACCGGGATGGTTGGAGCTGAGGTGGGGTGGTGGTGCTCAGATTTGAGGTTGAGGGAGCCGGTAGGGCATGAGTCATTTAGGGCCCCAGGGCCATGAAGAGGCTCAGGGTTCTATTCTACAGGGAGTGGGAAGTCAAAGGAGGGTTTTGAGCAGGGATGTGACATGCTCTGACTTATGTCATAAAATAATTCTGGCTGTTGTAATGGAGCACAGACTGTGAACTATTGTTTAAAGTCTTGTTATTATTTGTTGTTCACAATACACACTGAATACCCAACATGTGTGTGCCTGCTTAGTCACTCCAGTCATGTCTGACTTTTTGTGACCACATGGACTGTAGCCTGCCAGGCTCCTCGGTCCATGGGGATTCTCCAGGCAAGAATACTGGAGCTGGTTGCCATGCCCTCCTCCAGGGCATCTTCCCCACCCAGGAATCGATCTTACTTCTTCATTGCAGGCAGAAAATTTGCTGACTGAACCACCAAGGAAGCTCACCTACTATGGTACCAGGGCCTATTTAGAGGGAATTACCTACAGCTGTAGCAAGATGAAATGAGGTTAGTCTGGCAAACAGTCTGATTGCTGGAGGGTGACAGGAGAGCTGCTTCCTGCTGGAGAAGTGGTTCACACCCAGCCGGTCCGGGTGAGGACACCTGGATCTCTGGCCAGCGCTCTGTCTCCCAGCTGATGAGGCTATCCAGTCGTCCCTCTTGGTCAGTCTTCAGCGGCAATTAGAGCCACGTGGCCTGGTTGAACTATTTGCCATGTTTGAGATTGGCTTAGAAAAATGAGAGATGATTACAAGTGCTTTAGAAAGACCAAACATCATTAAGCCTCCCAGACCTGCTCTCTGGAAAGCTTTCCGCCTGGGCCCCTGAGCTGAGCCACCTGGCCGCACAGAGTGGCGTCGGTAGCACCTTGGTGGGGAGGAGAGCTCTCACGACAGGGACTGAGGGGGTGACGGAGCAGTGTGTGGGGTTAAAAATCGGGACCCAGAGCGTGGACCCGCTGCCCTGAGTTTGCCGTTATGCCAGTCCCCAAAGGTGAGCAGGGCTGGGGTGAGGCGAGCCTGGCTTGCTGGCCACAAGCTCACTCTAAGTGACTGGCCGCCTGTGGGGTCAGCTTTGTCAGCCCTGGTCCCTGAGGAGTCACCCCACCTCCACCCCACCCCAGAGGACTCCCTGCTCAGCCTCCCACCTCCCTACTGTAAGTGTTATTTCTACATCTGACTTTGGGGCCCCAGGCCCGCAGATGGGGAAGCTGCCCTGTTTGCTGCCCTATTTTCTGCCCGTGAGATCAGGTGGGGATTCCGGTAGGGTGACCTGTCACCCTGGTTTTTCTGGGGTTGAGGGGTTTCCCTGGATGTGGGACTTTCTGGTCTAAAACTGGGAAAGTGGAAACAAAAAAAAAAGTGAAAGTGTTAACTGCTCAGTGGTGTCTGACTCTTTGCCACCCCATGGACTGTAGCCCGCCAGGCTCTTCTCTCCATGGAATTCTCCAGGGAAGAATAGCCATTCCCTTCTCCAGGGAATATTCCTGACCCTGGGATTGAAGCACGGTCTCCTGCACTGCAGGTGGACTCTTGACTGTCTGAGCCACCAGGGAAGCCCCCCCAAAATGGGGAAGTCCCAGGCTAACCAGAACAAGATGGGCACCCTAGAGGGCTGTCTAAACTATGGGTTCACTGAGAGCAGGGGCTGTGATTTGTTGCTGGTTTGCTAACTGTTTTATTGAGATATGATTATATGCCGTCAACTGGCCTATTTGAAATATACTCTTGAGTGATTTTTAGTACATTTACACGTGTGCCACGATCATCATCATCCATTTTAGAACATTGTCATCACCCTCAGAAGTAACCCCATGCCCATTAGCAGTCATTCCCCATTTCTATCCCTAAATCTTACTTGCACCCTGTGGCCCCAGCCTTGGACCAAGTTAATCTACTTCATCTCTATACATTTGTCTATCCTGGGCATTTCACGGGCTTCCCTCATAGCTCAGTTGGTAAAGAAGTTCCAACCAGTCAATCCTAGAGGAAATCAACCCTGAATATTCATTGGAAGGACTGATGTTGAAGCTGAAATTCCAATTCTTTGGCCACCTGATGCTAAAAGCTGACTCATTTGAAAAGACCCTGATGCTGGGAAAGATTGAGGGCAGGAGGAGAAGGGGATGACAGAGAATGAGATGGCTGGATGGCATCACCGACTCAATGAACATGAATTTGGATAAACTCTGAGAGTTGGTGATGGACAGAGAAGCCTGGCGTGCTGCAGTCCACGGGGTCGCAAAGAGTCGGATACGACTGAGTGACTGAACTGAACTGAACTGAATGTTTTCAAGGTCCATTCATGTTGTAACATGTGTCAATACTTCGTTCCTTTTTATCATTGAATAATATTCCATCGTATGGAGACACCACATCTATTCATTAGTTGTTGCACATTTGGGTTGTTTCTACTTCTTGTTTATTAGGAATAAGGCTGAGATGATTCTTCAAGTACACGTGTTTGTGTGGTCATCTGTTTTCATTTTTCTTGGGTAGATATCTGAGAGTGGGACTGTTGGGTCATGTGGCAACTCTGTTTAATCATGTGAAAAACTGTTGGATGTCTTCTAAAGCAGCAGCCCCATTTTACATTCTCACAACAGTGTGTGAAGGTTCAGATTTGTCTACACCGTCACCAGCTCTCGTGTTGTTCTGTCCTTTTATTATAGCCATCCTAGTGAGGAGTATTTCACAGTGTTTTGGTTAGCATTTTCCCGATGGTTAATCATTGGGAGCTGTCTTTTATTCTCTCTTATATCTAAGCACCTGGCACATTGACTGGGGCAAAATTGGTGCTGAATATGTGATAACTGAATTCTAAGTGCTAGAATGAATCCCACCAGACTCCCACGGCTAAAGGGGTGCTCAAACAGATGGCCAGAGTGGGTGGGTCTTAGGTGGATTTGAGAAAGCTCCTAATGCGTATATAAGGCAGTCAAGACAGATGAAGGGGCCTTTCTCCCTGCTACTGGGTACGGTTTTGTCATCCAAAGATGGTATGCTTTGCTGCCAGAGATGTGTGTTCAAGACTCCTGCTGAGGCCCCAGTCCTCACTGTGATGGGAAAGCAGCAAAATAGTTTTGACCATTTTGGTCCTGAGCAAAGGGACAGCTCATGGAGGAGCGTGTGGGACACCCTCCATTTAGATTTTTATCCTGATGATCCATGTGAACCACTGTGGTCCTACAGGCAGGGCAGTGATGGAGGTAGGCTTGCGTTTTAGGAAGAGTCCTTTGGCAGCGGCCTAGAGAACAGATTACACCCAGAGCCAGCATCCTCGTGGAAGAGTGTTGTAAGAAGACAGGTTACATGTGACGGAGGCTGGACAGAGGCAGTGAGAGGCGGGGCTCCAGGGTGACGGGGAGTTAGACTCCTCTGCCAAGTGACTCATAACACTCTGAGGCCACGGATGCCTCTGCAAATATGATTAAACCCGAAGACCTTTTCCCGAGAAATAAAGCGCTCAGGATTCAGTGTGCTGTCTTTGAGGTGGCAAGAGAACTGCTTAGAGCCCAAGATGTCCTCATCACATCTTGCTGGGTGTGGCCTGCAGGTCATTGTATCTCTCCAAGCTTTGCTTTCCCACTCTGTAAGTAAGGAGGCCATGCCAGATAATCTAACAACTTTTTCCTGTCCTGAGGACCTCTGCTGGAATAGGAAATGGCAACCCACTCCAGTATTCTTGCCTGGAAAATTCCATGGACAGAGGAGCCTGGAATGTCCGTGGGGCTGCAAAAAGTTGGACACGACTGAGCACAGCATGCCACGGAGGATGTCTGCTTCCTAACAGTCCTCAGGAGCATCCCCTGTAGGGAGAAGTCTCCCACCCAGGGCGGGACCCAGGGAAGTGAATCAGTGTGTGAGTGTCCATAAGCGTGTCAGTAAGCTTGACAGTGTCAGAAACGGAGTGTTAGGAGCTGCTTTGTTTTTATTGCATATTTATAAAGAAAAAAGGCATAAAAATGTATTTCCCACCTTATAAATAATGCATCTGTCAGAAGTGGCCTGGAGAATTATTGCCTGTTGTCTGGCTTCATGTGTGTTTATAACTTTCTCAAGGGTTTGAATTATTTCAGAACTCAGATTCAAGCATTTGGCTGGAAAATTTGGTTTGATTTATAGTCATCATGCTCCTCCAAAAGTAACTGTTCTCAGCATGGTACCATTATCCCTGCTGCTGGGATGGTGAGAATTTCTTCAGTGTTCTGAAGCTTCTCCTCTGTGGGGCTGGGGCGGGGGCAAAGTGTCGGGAAGACATGGATCCTCTGGGTTCCAGCTCCTGTTTGAGACTAGCCGGGGTGACCTAAAGTGCTTCAGGCAAAGCAGTTTACCTTTAGGAAGTTTCACTCTGAAAAATGTAGTTGTGGAATAGATTTTTGACATGTCTTTAGCACCAACATTTTATAACATAGGGAGGCTTTGCTACAGCTTGTGTTTGGTACTTATAGGCAATGATTCTCCAAACTGATCATCACCCCACGCTAAGCTGGCTGGATCATAATCAACTGCTGCTGCTGCTCTTTAGTCGCTAAGTCATGTCCCACTCTTTTGCGACCCCATGGACTGTAGCCCGCCAGGCTCCTCTGTCCATGGGATTTCCCAGGCAAGAATACTGGAATGGGTTGCCATTTCCTTCTCCAGAGGATCGTCCTGACCTAGGGATTGAACTCAAGTGGATTCGATCCACTTGGCAGGTGGATTCTTTACTACTGAGCCACCTGGGAAGCCCTAAGAGCGAATTAAAAATACAAATTCCAGGCTTTCAGGAGCAGAGATTCTAATTTATGGGGTCTGGGATGGGTAGGACATATGTATCTTTAAAAATCTCAGTTACTAATTTTAAAAATCTGTTAAAAAATATATTTTTGCTTCCACGCTTTTGTTGTTCAGTTGCTCAGTCATATCTGACTCTTTGTGACCCCATGGACTGCAGCACGCCAGGCTTCCCTGTCCTTCTCTATCTCCCAGAGTTTTTTCAAACTCATGTCCATTGAGTCAATAATGCCATCCAACCATCTCATCCTCTGTGCCCATTTCTCTTCCTATCCTCAATCTTTCCCAGCATCAGTGTTTTTCCAAAGAGTCAGCTCTTTGCATCAGTTGGTCAAAGTATTGTGACTTTAGCTTCAGCATTGTCAGGAAGCATTTAACAGGAGGCTTCCTGTGTGCTGGTCAGGAATTCTCTGTTCCTTATTAATTCCTGAATATTTGGGAATTAAGAGGAGGAGCGAGCCTCTCCCGGGGGCTGAGGAATCCAGGCATTTCCTTTGTTAGTTTTTCTATACGGTAATAAGTACCCTCTTCCTTTTTATGAACCATATGGTAAAAGTGGTTATTTACAACTCACTCTCTTTCATGGTTCCCTGGTGGCTCAGAGGTTAAAGCGTCTGCCTCCAATGCAGGAGACCCGGGTTCCATCCCTGGGTTCGATCGCTGGGTTGGGAAGATCCCCTGGAGAAGGAAATGGCAACCCACTCCAGTATCCTTGCCTGGAGAATCCCATGGTCTGAGGAGCCTGGTAGGCTACAGTCCACGGGGTTGCAAAGAGTTGGACACGACTGAGGGACTTCACTTTCACTTTCTCTTTCATATGGATGACCTCATGTTTCCTTGATAACTTGTAAGTTTTGATTTTATCTCTGTGAAAATAGCTATCTTGTAAGACAGTATAAATACCTACACAATGTTGAATAAAACACCTCTGCTCCATCAGAGCTTTGGTCCCCGTGTCTTGCTTTCTCTCTCTCTCTCTCTCCCTCTCTCTCTTTTTCAGGCTGATCCCCTGGAGTACATAGGCTCTCTGAGTTCACTTTCCTGCCCGGGCTTCTAAGACCCTCTCAAGAAGGTGCTCTGCACCTTCACCCCATCAAGAGGGCACCTGAGGCCTCTGTGAACAGAGCAAGCCCCATGCAGGGGCTTTATTGGCTTTCTGTGTAAACCAAGGAATATCAGCCTCTTTCTCTCTCCTTTACTTTCTTATCAGTCGACTCCAGACCACCAGGTTCCGGTCCATTAAAGGACTTCAACACAGCATCAGTCCTTCCAATAAATATTTAAGTTTGATTTCCTTTAGGATTGACTGGTTTGATCTCCTTGCAGTCCAAGGGACTCTCAAGAGTCTTCTCCAATACCACAGTTAAAAAGCATCAATTCTTTGGTGCTCAGCCTTCTTTATGGTCCAACTTTCACATTTGTACATTAGTACTGGAAAAACCGTAGCTTCCACACTGCCTCTCTCTAACTCACTAAGGTGATTCTAATGTTTGTCCAGGTTTGGGAACTATGCTTTCAGGTAAACATTACTGTATTTTAATTCAATTTAATAAGACTTTATGAAGTATCTAATATGTGTGAGGTGTTTTGCCCCTAAAGATTAAACAGAAACAATTTCTGCTTTAATTCACAGTCTGGTTGTGAAGGAAAACAGATAAAAATGAATCTCTAGTGTGAGAGATGCCATAATAAACATATGTAACAGATGCAGAGGAGGGAACGATTAAAGCGGGCTGGAAATGAGAAGACAGGAGACCAGGCTGGTGAGTCGACAGATCCAGGTTTAGAAAGAGGATGCTACTTGGTCACAGAACTTGTTCTCCGTGTTTCAAATTCTGGTTCTGGGTAACAGCTGATGTCCCCTTCAAATAATGACCTAAGCACTACAGTCCTTCCAACAAAAATCAGAGATGATGCAAGAATTGGCTGATGTAACCTCACATCATTTTGGAAATTCTTGCTGATTTATTATGCATGAACTAGAACTAGGTAATATAAATGTGGGAAGGAAGAAATAAACTTTTTATGTATATTGATGATCTGCTTGTGTATTAGAACACTCAGAAGAATAACCTGAAAAACTATGGAAAGTAACATGACAATTTCATAGCTGAAAACACAATGCAAAATACAAAAATCTCTAGTGTCAGAAAGCAGATCAGTGGTTGCCTCGGAATGTGGTGGAAGGGTTAGGAGGCAGATTACAGAAGGGCACAAGGAAATTTGGGAGGGTGATGGATATACTCGCTCACTGCCTTAGTTGTGATGGAAGTAGACATGTTGGATACATCAAAGTCTCAAATATCTGCAGTTCACTGGATCTCAATAAAACTGTAAAAGAAAATGCAGTTCCTATTTATCAGTAACAATTATTAACAGATAGAAAATACAGGGGAAATCCCATTTGTGATAGCAATAAAACCCATAAAGTGTCTGGAATGACCACAGCAAAAAGGTGAGAGTTAATTTTACTGAACACAAGTTCGTGTGCCAGATGCACAGTGAGGCCAAACAAACCTAAACTTGGGAGTTTGGAATAGAGAAAGTCTTATTGCAGGGCCACGCAAGGAGACAGGTGGCTCATGCTCAAAAACCCAACTCCCCAAAGGGTTTCAGCAAAGCATTTTTAAAGGCAAGGTGAGGCAGGGGTGTGGTTGGTTGTTGCAGACTTCTTGGTGTCATAACCCCTTTATTCTTGCAGCTGTCCCCATGAGTCAGATTATGATATTTCTCTAACCATCTAAAATAAGTATTATTCTCTGTTCTGCAACTTTTTATCTCTGTACGCATGGACTCCTAAAGGTCAGAGCCCTGAGAATGGGCTCTCCTGTATATTTCAGGCTATAGGCAACATTGTTTTTACAAAAGGTGCAGAGACAGCATGACTAAACACAGGCAACAATAGCACAAGGAACAGATCTAATAACAAGTCAGATTTGTTCTTCCCTATTGAACTCTGGGAGTTGGTGATGGACAGGGAGGCCTGGCGTGCTGCGATTCATGGGGTCGCAAAGAGTCGGACACGACTGAGCGACTGATCTGATCTGATCTGATTACATTTATATAAAGAAAAGTACAAAACTATACTGAAGGTCAAAAAGAAGACTGAAATGAATGGAGAGGTATATATGCTATGTTCCTGGGTGGAAAGACTGCCCCAAAGGAGTCACTCTTCTTAAACTGCCATGCAAATGTGAAGCAATGTCAATCAAAAGGGCTTCCCTGGTAGCTGAGCTGGTGAAGAATCGGCCTGCAATGCAGGAGACCTGGATTTGATTCCTGGGTTAGGAAGGTCAATTAAAAGAACAGACTTGTTTTCTTATCTGGAGGGTGGGGCTGGAGGGTGGTAAGAAGAGCAAATGAGGCAGCTGTGAGCACTACCAGCTCTCTTGTTTTCTGTGTTCTGATGCTTTGATATCCAAGGCCTTGCTGGCCTTTTGCAGGGTTAGCCAGTTTCTAGAGCTTTCCCAGGAGTGTGTCTTTCAAATGCAAACCAACCAACCACCTCTCCCTTCACCTGTCACCTTCATTATTGGCTTCTCACTTTTCAGGCCTGTATCTCCCTTCTATAATCACCCCAGGGCCAGGGCCAGGCACCAGACAACTGTCTGGGACAGTTCTGAAGTCCCAGAGCCTCTTGAAATTATTCAAAGTAACCGATCAGAAACCTGCTTACCTGCCTTACCTGATCCCTGCACACACGCGTGCACACATACACAAACACACACCCACACCCCACCCCCGACCAAGAGGTCACAATAAAAGCTCTTGCCCTTAGTTTCCCCAGTTCTCTCTGCTTCCTGACTGATGGCCAATGCTTCCCCCTATGTGGCCTCCCTTTGTCTTGGGTTCTCTGAATATCACAAAATATTTTTTTATTAAAAAAGTTTTAATTGGAGGATAATTACAATATCGTGATGGTCTCTGCCATACATCAACATGAGTCAGTCATGGGTATACACATGTGCCCTTCCTCGCAAATCTCCCTGCTACCTCCCTCCCCATTCCACCCCTCTAGGCCGTCCCAGAACACCACTTTGGGTTCCTTGTGTCATATAGCAGGGCTTCCCTGGTGGCTCAGATGGTGAAGAACCTGCCTGCAATGTGGGAGAGCTGGATTCTCTCCCTGGGTCGGGAAGACAGCAAATTCCCACTGGTTGCTACTGAAAAGATGAGTAGCAGTTGTTTCCTGATCTTGGACTTAACAGTACCTAAACAATAACCAAATATAGCTTAAAAGTCTGTGGTGGGCAGAATTCTAAAGATGGCTCCCTCGAGATCCCTGCCCAGATTATTCAATCAGACACTAACTTAGCTACTGCTGTGAAAGGACTTTGCAGACACAGATAAAGTCCTGGGTTGCTTGGCCTTAAGACACAGACATTATTTGAGGGGCCTGATGCAATCAGGGGAGACCTTTAAAGACAGAGAGTTTTCTCTGTCAAGTGGCAGGAGAGGAAGTCATGGGGAGACAGGCTCCCGCTGGCTTTGAGGAAGAAGCAGTAAGCTGTTACACTGCAAGATACTGTGGAGGACACGTGCCACCAAACCAGGAAAGGGACCCTAGCCTCAGATAAAAACTGGAGCTCCATTGACACTATGATTTCAGCCCCTGAGACCTGAGCAGAGGATTCAGGTCAGCTGTACCCTAGCCTCCTTATCCACAACAATAAATGTGTGTTGCTTTACAGCAGCTGAGTTTGTGGTGACTTGTTATGGCAGCAAAAAATGATGGTTCGGAGGATGCCTCCTACAGCCAGACTGGGTTCAAATATCCACTCTGGCACCTCCTAGCTATGTGAGCTTGACGAAATTACTTAGCCTAAGTTCCTTCATCTAGAAAGTAGGGGTAAGTATAGAACCTGCCTCGTAGTTCAGTTGAAAGTTAGATTGTGTGAGTTAATGCATGGAACACATGCATACAATGCTTAGAATACATCTGGTACAGAGTCCATGCTCTATAACTGTTAGTCATTTTTATGCCTCTAAATTTAGATGGAAAAGTCATCTGTTGAAAATAACCAAAGTGAAAGTGTCAGTTGCTCAGTTGTGTCCGACTCTTTGCAACCCCGCTCTTCTGTCCATGGAATTCTCTAGGGAAGAATACTGGAGTGGGTTGCCATTCCCTTCTCCAGGGGATCTTCCTGACCCAGGTATCGAACCCAGGTCTCCTGCACTGCAGGCAGATTCTTTACTGTCTGAGCCACCAGGGAAAAAATAACCAAGGAGAAGTATAAAAGGAGATGAACGAGAGGGTTGACTCTGTCAGATCTTTTTTTATTAATAAAAAGCAAACTTATGAAGCTATGATAATTAAATCAATATGATAATGATTCAAGAGAATAGAACTGAGAGCCAAATACACACATGCACACACATGTATTCATTCATTTAACAAATATTTATCAAATGGGTGCTATTCTATACACTGGGGATATGACAATAAAAGAAAACCAAAACATAACAGATAAAGTTCTTTTTCTTAGGGATTTTTAGTCTAATAGACAGAGCCAGACAATAAATAATATATAGCATTAAATAAATAAAGTACATAACGTTATGGTGGGGGATGAACATTACATAAAGAACCAGTTAGAATGAGGCCTGGGGAGAGATGGACTGTTGTTCTAGATAGAATGGTGGGAGGCAGGAGGGGCTTTTAATAAGTGGATAAGGAGTCATGCAAATCACAGGGGAGGAGTGTCCAGGTAGAAGGAGAAGGAATAAGGGCTGAGGCTGTAGCAGGCACAGGTGACCTGTGCCAGGTTGATATGTTTGCAGAAGAACAAAGGAAGGAAGCCAGTGGCTAAAATGAGACTTGCCTGAGTTTTTAACCAGAAAGTTGCCAGATAAAATATAAGACACCACTTGTATTTTAATTTCAGAGACACAGTGAATAATTTTTTTTAGTATAAGTGTATCCCATGAAGTACTTGGGAAATACTTATGCTACAAAATTTATTTACCTGTCTCCAAAATTCAATTTTAACTGGGTGTCCTGCATTTTTGTTTGCTAAACTTGGCAACCTTATCTGAGGAAGATGGTTATGAAATAATATTACATTTAAAAATCACTGTTATAGACCGAACATTTGCCTGCCTCCCCCCAGTTCATATGTTAAAATCCTAACCTCTCAGTGTGATGGATTTAGGAGGTGGGGCTTTTGGAAGGTGATTAGGTCATGAGGGTGGCACTCTCATGAATGAGATTAGTGTCCTTATAAAAGAGACTTCAGAGAGCTCCCTTACTTCTTCTGCCATGTAAGGACACAGTGAGATGACCAGGAGGTGAGCTCTCACCAAACACCAAATCTGCTGGCGCCTTGATCTTGGACTTTCCAGCCTCCAAACTGTGAGAAATAAATGTTTTTTCAGGCACTCTTTTATTTTGTCATATAAGCCTAAATGGATGAAGACAATCATGAAACAAAATTAGGTTTGTCCAATTTGTTCAAATCAGTATTCTAAACACCTAGAAGAATGCCCTTGGTAGATACTGAATGATTGTTGAATTATTGAATTAATTCTACATGTGTTACTTTTAAATCAGGACATCTTCCATTCAACCACGGGGCGAAGTTGCTGTAGGTAAGTTCACAACCTATGGGGCTTAGAAGGGAGAGAGGAGAGAGTTTCCAGGAGGACCTCTGGGTGCCAACTGCCATGTCTGTCCCAGCAGGAAGAGGCTGAGTGCTTATCTGAGGCTTCCATACAGTGGGTGCAGGTTCTGTGAGGTTTGGCTTGGATGGTGTGATTCTGAGACCACAAGGTGTAAGGGACCATAGCGACGGGACTGGATGACTGTGGACCCTGTGAGATGAATAAGGGCCTCTAAAACTGGGTAGGTCTGGGGATTGCAGGAGTCTGCTTCAGGCTGCAAGTGGCCTGCCTTAGGGACCTACAGTGTCTTGAAGACAGTCTGAGTCACTTGCATCCCCCCATGCCCCTGGGTTAAGTATTTAGGGGAAATTTTAATTCTTTCAAAAGCATCATAATGGATTCTGGATTAGTCCCTAAAAAGCATTTGCCTTGAATGGACTGACCCCCTCATGGCCTGCAATCTTATAATCGCCAGAGATTTGGAGTGTACTATTAGCAAGCATAACACTTCAATAATGCATCCTCCTGTTGGCAACCACAGCTTCCAGAATTCCAAACCTCAATGCCTGTGTTTGGATTCATGTTAGAAAACAAACAAAAGAGCAATAAGCAGCAGTTGGAGAGCAGCAGTGAAACCCACATTGCGATCTTTTTCTGTGGCTTTGCAGGAGCAAAGCCCTGGACAGTTACTGATCAGCCTAACAGTGTAGGTGGGCCTTTGTGTTCTGTTTATGAGGCTGTCTCTTGCTCTAGGCTACTCTTCATTCATCCTCAAACCCCCCAGGCCAGTCTACTGCCCAGCACTTAGCAGACCAGGGCCACACAGGTTTGTCAATCTCAGTTGGACGCTGCAGGCAGTCCTGCCAACTGACAAGTGGAAACCAAGCCTAAAACACCTCTCCTTAGAAAACAAACTCCTCTGCCCCACAGAGCGAATGGCACCAGCATGGGGAGTCCTGAAGGCCTTGTTTCCAGCCTGGGTCTTTGGGGGTAAACCCAGGAGAAGCTCCAGGCAGTGACAGGACCTCAGAGTCCCTGAGTGTCTAAGGCATCCTTCGTGGAAAGAGGGTCTGGTCTGGACGCTTCAAATGGAAGCATCCCTTTTTTCCATATAGGGGTTGATTTCAGCATCCCAGAGACAAGCTTTTTCTGCAAAGAAGAGGGACTGAAGTCAGCTTTAGGGTCTCCCAGCTGAGAGATCCTCATTTTGATCTATCCCTTTCTGCTTTAGTGATGGGTTCCTGCCAGGAGAACCACATGGCGGGGGGTGAGGATTCAAACCTGGAGGGCTGGAGGAGGTCTGTAATGGGAAAGCCATCAGCCACCACTTTCATCCCCCCGGGGCCACCTCTCACTGATGAATCTGGGCTCTGTCTCACGTATGTGTTCACCCAGCAGATACTTATTAAGCACGCGTTCTCTGAGAACTCAGCTAGGCTCTGGGGCATGGAAAAGAAGTGAGGTTCTCTTGGGGCTCCCCTTGCTGACTGAGCCTGCCAGCTACTTTGCCTTCAGCTTGCATCCCAGCCCCTCCCTTCATTCACCAGGCGCTAACCATGCTCACCTCCAGCTGTCTCTCCAGCACACCAAGTTTTGGTTTATCTTGGGGCTTTTGTGTGTGCTGTGCTGTCTACCTAGGACTTTGCAGGATGGATTCCTTCTCTTCATACTGCTGTAAGATACCTCATTACCACCTTGGAGGGGTGCCCACAGACACATTTCTATGCCCTTATTATTCAAAATTCACTTTCTAGCATTTGCTTAGCACTGTGCTGTGTGCTCCCCTCCTCTGAAAGTTAGTTTCCTCAGAGCAGAGGCCCTTTCGGCTCTGCCTGTGCTTTCTACCTGGAACATGGAACAGGACATGGCAAAAGGCAGGTACTGGGGAGGAACGCATTGGCAGGCTGGGCGTTCATTACCTCACCTGGCCTCTAGGGGCGCTCTGCTCAGCCAGAGGGATAAGCATTAATCCAGCCTTGCAATGTGGGAGACCCGGGTTTGAACCTTGAGTTGGGAAGATCCCGTGGGGAAGGCGACCCACTCCAGTATTCTTGCCTGGAGTATTCCATGGACAGAGGAGTCTGGTGGGCTGCCATCCATGGGGTCCCAAAGAGTAAGGCACGACTGAGTAACTAACATTTTCACTTTGGCTCATACAGGCTGATGTATTTGGAAAGAAAAATTATGAAGGAAAGATAGAAAACTCAGTTCATTCCAAAAGTTGACTATTAATCAAATGTGTATCCTAAGGTGACCTAAAATCTCATGGGCGTCTTGACTGCCACTGATACTGGTTGATCCTGCTTTCATTGGACATCAGGCAGCTGTGCCTCCTCACTGCCGGATTCAGAGGGACTGTCAGGCCTGCTGCCCAGCCTCCTCTCTGGATGAGTGTTCTCCATGTGCTTCCTGGCCCTAAGTTGCCATGTGTATCCCTCTGCAGCTGTCGTGGCCTCTGAGGTCGACGTGGGCTTTTGCTCTGGCACAGTCACTTTACAGAAAGTGTCATGGGCTCCGGCTGTGCTGCACAGAACAGCAGGGATCTCCACTGCATATTCTGCAGGAAAGCCTCTCCCTTTGATCCTTTTAGTCTCCCTTTCTGTAGCATGATCACTAATTGACTTATGGATGATTTTCCTTCGACTCACTACCTCATCTAACCCAGGGCCTGCCCCAGCTGCACCTGTGGCCTCATGGCCTTGAAATGAAAGACTTCCACTCCCTATGTGGAATCTTGGGATGTTTGTCATAGAACTTCTGAGTTTTGTTGCTCTCAGTCTACAAAGTGGAGGTGATAAGACATGGCTCATAAAATTTTGTGAGTTCCAAAGAGATAATAAATGTACAGACATTGCAAAAAGTGGGGGAAAGGCAGAGATGATGATCCTTGTGACCATCACCAGGTCTTTAGCCCCATTACCTGCTGAGCTCCTGATTGGCTGGTAGGGGTTTCAGGACTCCCTGAAAAATGGGTGAATTTCTTCCCATTCTTAGGGGGAGGGCACTCCCAGGTTTCCCCCAGGCAGGCAGTGTGCTAAAAGGCGAGGACATTAGACTGGGAGTCAGGACCCGGTATGAGCCTGACTCTGGGTGACTATAACCAGGTATCCCCCATGTGATCAAGCATTTCCTCTTCAGATCTGCTGTGCCAGGCTTTGCAGCCTGTGTGTTCTGAAAACTACAGGAAGCTGGAGAGCTGCTTTCAAGGACTGAGGAGGGGGATGTCAAGCCTTGTAGAGTGAGTGAGGGCTGTAGACAGTGCTTGCCCAGACTTGAAGGTGGTTTTTTAGAGATAAGGGGATCATTTGGATTCATGAAACCAATTTTGAGTGATCTCTGAAGCTGAATCCCTATTGAGAGTAAGATCCACAGGAGTTTTCCAAGCTCCTGAGAAAGCAGAAGGGGTTCTTTGCTTTGATTATATTTGAGACATGGAACAACAGACTGATTCAAAATTGGGAAAGGAGTATGTCTAGGCTGTATATTGTCACCCTGTTTATTTAACTGCAATGCAGAGTACATCATGTGAAATGCTGGGCTGGATGAAGCATAAGTTGGAATCAAGATTGCCAGGAGAAATATCAATAACCTCAGATATGCAGATACCTCTCTAATGGCAGAAAATGAAGAGGAAGTAAAGAGCCTCTTGATGAGGGTGAAAGAGGAGAGTGAGAAAGCTGGTATAAAACTCAACATTAAAAAAACGAAGATGATAGCATTCTGTCCCATCACTTCATGGCAAATAGAAGGGGGAAAAGTGGAAACAGTGCCAAATTTTATTTTCCTGGGCTCCAAGATCACCGCAGCCATGAATTAAAAGATGCTTGTTCCTTGGAAAGAAAGAGATGACAAACCTAGACAGCATATTAAAAAGCAGAGATATGACTGCAGAGAAAGGTCCATATAGTCAAACCTATGGTTTTTCTATAGTCATGTACGGACATGAGAGTTGGACTGTAAGGCTGAGCACAGACGAACTAATTCTTTTGAATTGTGGTGTTGGAGAAGACTCTTGAGAGAGTCCCTTGAACTGCAAGGAGATCAAACCAGTCAATCATAAAGGAAATCAACCCTGAATATTCACTGGAAGGACTGATGCTGAAGTTGAAACTCTAATACTTTGGCCACCTGATGTGAAGAACTGACTCATTAGAAAAGACCCTGGTGCTGGGAAAGATTGAAGGAGGGAGGAGAAGGGGACAACAGAGGATGAGATGGTTGGATGGCATCACTGACTCGATGGATGTGAGTTTGAGCAAGCTCCAGGAGTTAGTGATGGATGGAGAAACCTGGGATGCTGCAGTCCATGGGGTCGGAAAGAGTCAGACATGTGCAGCAAATGATCACAGCAGTGGGCAGTTGACCAAGATGAGCGTCCTGCCTGAGGACTCCAGGGCCTCCTGGCACAGAGACATCTAAGGAATGTCCCTCAGGCACAAGAGAGAGAGAGAGAGGCTGGGCTGTTTTGCTGGGAATGGTCCAGGCGGTCCTGTACTTCTCTGCTGTCACAAGCCATGAGCACAAGTCTCTGTCCGGGTCCTCAGGAAGCAGAGTGTAACCAAGAGGGTTTAACCTCATTTAACGCCAGGTGCGCCAGGTGCCCTGTTAGGGCACTTTGGGGAAAGCATCTAACCTCTCAGCCCCGCTCCCTTCCTCCGTCTGTGAACCAGAGAGAAGTATTGTGGTGTGATGATCTTTGCCTTGCCAGGATGCAGTGCAGTCAGTGAAACTGAGAAAGTGACTTCCTCCCTTGGAAGATGCATGACTACTGATAAAACTCCTGGAGGAAGGGCGTCCACATTATTTCAGGCGAAGAGACCTGAAACTGACTGATTTATTATTTATTTCCATGCTTCACCTCAAGTTAGCAAGCATTTAGTATCTTCTATTCTTGGTGATGCAAAAATGAACTGAACATGGCTTCTGCCTGTAGAACTCACATTGTAAGTCCCCGCTGTCTCCCCTTGGGTACCGTCACCCTTCATATGAAAGGCTCTGAGCCTGTCAGTGTTCTGCTCGCCTTCCAGCCTCCTGGATGTGCTATGTGTTTCACTTAAGTCTCATAGTGACACCCGCTGCAGTTGCTATTTAAGCATCGCGTTGCAGGTGTGGCACCATAGCTCTGAGATGTTTCTAGGGGGGTGGAGCCCATGTGAGTGTGAGGAAGGGGCAGGGCTCCTCCAGAGAACCTGGAGGGCTTCATGGAGGATGTGACACCTGCCTGGATTTTCATGGACAAGCTGAAGGTCCCTACATGGACAAGATGGCAAGAGGATTGCAGGTAAAGGGAAAAAGTTCGCTCAAAAGCTTAGAGGTGGGAACCAGCTGCCCATGTAATGCAAAGAGCAGGCAGTTACAGCGGCAGTTTAGAAAAGTCAGGAAGAGCCTTGTGTACCAGGCTGAGGAACTGGGACTTCATCCTGGGGCAGGGCTGTGTTTGTGTAACCCTGTGTGTATGTGTGCATGCACGTGTGTGTGGTGTGTTTACACTGCACAGAATCGTCGCTTGGTTGTAGATGTGATCGCTGCTCTGATGAGAGGCAGATGATGCAGACAGAGATGGGGCTGGTGGTGGACAGACCAGTTGAGAGGTCCTCTCAACCGCCCAGTGTGTCAGCTAATGTTTACTGAATACTGTCCCCACGCCATGCATGGTGCTCAGCGCTTGCAGAGCTTATCTCAGAAATCTTACAACAGCCCCTAAGACGGTACAGTGATTCTCTCCAGCATTACCCAAAGGGAGACTGAAATTTTGAAAGGTTCAATAATTTGCCTGAGATCACACAGCTACCTGTGTAAACTGGGATGTGAACACAGCTCTCTCTGATCAGATTCCAAACTCTCAGCCAACATGACCTACTATGAACCTACATTTGGGCAGAGACAGGGGGACTGACCGTAGAGGAAAAGTCTAAGGAACATTTGGGAGGCAAAGCCATTGAATTTGACGAGTGGATGGATGTGGGGAATGAGTGAGAGGGAGACTCCTTTGGCCCAGATGACTCTGGAGTGTGAAGAATAAAAATAATTTATGGAAACAGTGTTGCCTTTTTGACCCCAGATTCAGTTGGCACAGGTGTAGTTGGACCTGACTCTGCTCCCCAACACATGAGCTGCCTCTTCTTATTTTGTTTATAAACTGATCAGCAATCCATCTATGCTGTCCTCCAACTGATAAGACACATGTTGACCAAGATGAGTGCCCTGCCTGAGGACTCCAGGGCCTCCTCACCAGATTGGTTATGACCCAGCTAATCTAATCTCTTTGGTATGGTCAACCCGTCCATCACTAAGCCCCTGACTGCATTATTGTCCAAGCCACATTTCTCCACTTGGGACCATCAACCTCAAGACACTGCACTTTGGCTATTCATTTATCAACTCTATCAGAAAAGGAAATGAAGTATGTCAGGTGTGATGTGTTCTTGATGGACCCACGTTGTGGATCACAGCATCTCTGCCTGAGGATTCAAAAGCCACCTGTTTAATAAGCAGTTCTGGAGTTGCACCTAGAAGACACTGCAAGGGTGCTATCTATCCCTTTGAGAAAATCAAGGCATTTGTTAGTCTCTCAACACTTTTCAACTGCATCCAGCAGATTCTAAGTTAGCACTTGCTATGTCCCAGGTATGTCTTTTGTTTCCTTTTCCATTCTGTGGGATTCTCTGAGGACTCACAGCAGCAAGTCCGTGCTCTGCATGTTATCCTCAGACGATGGCATGTAACTCTTCTGGGGCAAGAGGCTTGACCTCATTTTAACAATCCATGGGCTACTGAATGCATCAGTTCTCCTCAAGTGTCCATTCTAGACTTGCTGATCTGAGGACTATTGTCCTCAACAGGAAGATGGAATCTGAAGAGTGATGCTTGGGGTTACTTTTAAACCATTAGTCACAGAAGGATGGGAGGACACTGATAACTAGTACTTTTGGAGAGCTTTCCCCTATGCTAGGGTTTAAAATTTTTTTTTTTTTACAATATATCAATCATTCTATGTAATCCTCACAACAAACCCACAGTGTCAGAACTATTATTTCCATCTTACAGATAGGAAACTGAGTTCTGAGAGGTTAGGAAAGTTGCCCAAGGTCATCCCGCCAGTCCTTGAGAGCAGGATGTAGCCCTTCCCTGCTCTCGTTGCTCTGACTGTATCCAGGGAAGCCTTTTCTGTTGTGGGTTTCTCAGCTCCTTCTGGCTTCTGCCTTGCTGGAATGATACTTAAAAGTCTATATCACTCCTTTGTATTCATCCTGTGCAACCACATTTCTCCCATATTAGAGTCATCTGCAGTTGTCAGAATTTCATTTTTGAAAGTCATCCCTCCAGAGCTGTCTTTCTCAAGAGTGTAAGGTCATGAGATCAGCCCATCTTGTCCTCCGAAGGTTTTGCAATCTGCCTTCATAAAGACTAAAGTACATGTCAGACCATGCCCAGCTTTATTCTCTGTGAATAGCATGACCTTTGAGATGACCTGGATACTTTTTCTCAGGATTTCTCTCCCTGTTTCTTCTCCAAGCTGTGCACCCTTGTTGGAGCAGAATTAAGTGCAAAATAGATGTCTTACCCTGTCCCCAACCTCTGCTTTGTGAGAGATTAAATTGCCATGGCAGAATAAGAAGGTGTTGAATATTCCCTGTTTTTACCTGTGGTGAGAGTTCCTGCAATGAAACGTAGTTGTAAATAGAATTGATTAGGTAACTCAGACTGGGAAATGATATTTCTGTGGGGTTTTTCAAAATAGAAATTTGATTTGTCTGTATGTCAGCTTATAGCAATTTACTTGAGTTTCTATCTGTACTTACGTAATATGAACACGTGACTCTAAGAAGAGCTATATCGGAGTGCATGTGCTATTTTAGGGAAAACAACATTAAGTGACGTTCTGTGAAGTAGACAATACAGAGGAGTGGTTAAGAGCATTAATTTTTGGAGACAGGGATTTCAGTGCTTTCTCAGCACTTCATTAGCTCTGAGACTCAGTGGATTCCTAATATTTTTAATCTTTAGTTGTCTTACCTGTAAAGTGATGAGGAAACAGGGTCTCTATCAATCTCTCAAGGGTGTGTGAAGACTGAAGGACATAATGTATGTAAATGCTTAGCACAATGCTGACACGATAAACTATACAATTCACTTAGGATATCATTATTATGCGTAAGCACACCTGTTCTTATGGGCCACTGTTTTGGTTTGTGTCAGTGGGTGTGACTCTTAATGTGAAAATCTGAGTATATGCTTCTGGAATATTTTATTCTCATTGTTATTAATTAACCTTTACAGACACATGCTAGTGTGCCCTAGAGACAGGGAGACCTTAAGAGTAAGGAGACTGGATTCTGAAACCCTTTAATATATATATATATATATTATATTCCTTTTTAATATATAGATTATACTCCATTTACTATAAAATGTTGACGATAGTCCTTGTGCTGTGCAATATATTCTTGTAGCTCATTCATTTTACATATGGAAATCTGCACCTGTTAATCCACGACCTCTATCTTGCCCCTCCTCACTTCCCTCTCACTGGTAACCACTACCACGTTTTCATATCTGTGAGTCTGTTTCTGTTCTGTGATAGTCTCTAGTTTGTTTTATTTGTCAGATTCCACATATAAGTGTTAGCACACAATTTGTCTTTCTCTGTCTGACTTTTTTCACTAAAGCATAATACCCTCCAGGTCTGTCCATTTTGTTGCAAATGACAAAATTTCATTCTTTTTCATGGCTAAGTGGTATTCCATCGTGTGCATATACACACATGTGTGTATCCATGCTACTCTTCTTTATCCGCTCATTCCTTGATGTGCACTTAGGTTGCTTTCATATATTTGCTATTGTAAATAATTGAGGTTCAGTCGTGTCCTACTCTTTGCAACCCAATGGACTGTAGCTTGCCAGGCTCCTCTGTCCATGGGATTTTCCAGGCAGAAAATCTGGAGTGGATTGTCATTTCCTTCTCCAGGGGATCTTCCTGACCCAGGGATTGAACCCGGGTCTCCCACATTGTAGACAGACGTTTTACTGTCTATGAACATTGAGGTACATATATCTTTTTTGAACTAGCATTTTTGTTTTCTTCAGGTATATACCCAGGAGTGGAATTGCTGGATCATATGATGGTTCTATTTTTAGGTTTTTGAGGAATCTCCATATTTTTGGAGATTTTTTGGTTGCAAAAATTTACATTCCCACCAACAGTGTACGAGGGTTCCTCTTCCTCCGCGCCCTCACCAGCATTTGCTATTTGGGCTCATTTTGGTCACGGCCATTCTGACAGATGTGAGGTTATCTCTTGTGGTTTTGATTTGCATTTCCCTGAGGCTTACCGATGTTGAGGATCTTTTCATGTGCCTGTTGGCCATCTGTATGAAAGTGTTGCTGTTGTTCAGTTGCTCAGTCATGTCCAACTCTTGTGACCCCACAGACTACAGCACGCCAGGCTTCCCTGTCCTTCACTATCTCCCAAAGATTGCTCAAACTCATGTCCATTGAGTCGGTCATGCCATCCAACCATTTCATCCTTGGTTGCCCCCTTCTCCTCCTGCCTTCAATCTTTCCCAGCATCAGGGTCTTTTCAAATGAGTTGGCTCTTTGCATCAGGTAGCCAGAGTATTGGAGCCTCAGCTTTAGCATCAGTGCTTCCAGTGAATAGTCAGGGTTGATTTCCTTTAGGATTGACTGGTTTGATCTCCTCACTGTCCAAGGGACTCTCAGAGTCTTCTCCAGCACCACAGTTCAAAAGCACCAATTCTTTGGCACTCAGCCTTCTTTGTGGTCCAACTCTCACATCCATACATGACTACTGGAAAAACCATAGCTTTGACTATATGGACCATTGTTGACAAAGTGATGTCTCTGCTTTTTAATATGCTGCTGCTGCTAAGTCGCTTCAGTAGTGTCTGACTCTGTGTGACCCCATAGACGGCAGCCCACCAGGCTCCTCTGTCCCTGGGATTCTCCAGGCAAGAACACTGGAGTGGGTTGCCATTTCCTTCTCCAATGCATGAAAGTGAAAAGTGAAAGTGAAGACACTCAGTCGTGTCTGACTCTTAGTGACCCCATGGACCTCAACCTACCAGGCTCCTCTGTCCATGGGAGTTTCCAGGCAAGAGTACTGGAGTGAGTTGCCACTGCCTTCTCCCACTTTTTAATATGCTGTCTAGGTATTTCATAGCTTTTTCCTAGGAGCAAGCGTCTTTCAATTTCGTGGCTGCAGTCACTGTCTGCAGTGATTCTGGAGCCCAGGAAAATAAAACTGGACTGCTTCTGAACCCAGGGTCAGAAGACCTGGGGAGCATTTAGTTGGAGAAGAGAATTGGTCTCGGAAATGCAGGGGCCAGAACTTGAAAGAGCCTCAGCAGGGAGGGAAGCTGAGACTTGAGTGTTTTCTGCCAAGGGCAGAAGGAAGATCCGTAGCTGAAGGCGGTATTGGATTTAACCAGAGGCTCGTGGAACTCTGACAGCCAAGCTGGCTGTGGGGTGGGACGCCTTCGCCGGGGGCAGTGCTCACACTGGGGCCCGGCCAGCTATCCTCACTCAGCCTCTTTCCCCGGACCAGAGGCCAGACTTAGGCTCTGTTGCCTGTGCTTGTGAGAAAGAGTGCAGACTGCATGTGTGTACTTCCCCGGCTGAAACTCCAACTTTGATTTCCAGGCAGCACAACATTTGTTTTTAGAGGAAAAAAAAAAACACCCAGCCAGCTCAGAGGTGACGAGGGTGACAGGGCTACAATTACCACCTGCTCCTCAGCACCTAGCGTATTGTGAGAGAGGCGCTGACAGCTCTGAGCTCTCTTTGTGTGGGGAGCTGAAGCCCCCAACCTCTGCTCAGAACATTTGACACAGACAGACAGCTGTGGGACCGGCGTCGGGGTGCCTGGGGGTGGTGGGGGCGGCCACCGCCTCCCTTCTCTTAATGCGGCGGGAGGGGGCTGAACAGTCCTCCACGTGACTCCGTTTCTGGACGTACTTTTTATAATACTCAACTAGCCTTTGTTTAAGAGTTTCTTCTGGGTGCTGGACTTTACCAAAAAAAAAAGGAAGGAAACCAATGGGTATTAATTTGAAAGATCACTGGTGAAGAATCTGCCTGCCAATACAGGAGATGCAGGTTCAGTCCCTGGGTCGGGAAGAACCCCCAGAGAAGGAAATGGCAACCCACTCTAGTATTCTTGCCTGGAGAGTCCCATGGACAGAGGAGCCTGGTGGGCTACAGTCTGTGGGGTCACAAAGAGTGGGACATGGCTGAGCTACTGAGCGTGAGCAGGAGCCTGACCTTTTAAGGGGGCAGGATGGAGGAGGGACCTGCAGAGGGCGCCAGAGTGATTCAGTGTTAAGAGAAGTCCTTCCTGCCACAAGACCCTGGTTAAAAGCTGATTATGCTTCTTATTTAACACGTGACCTTGCGCACTTATTTGACTTCCTAGAGCCTCAGCTTTCTTATCTGTATAACGGAGGTAGGTATATCTACCTTGTGTATGAAAGTTGCTCAGTCGTGTCCAACTCTTTGCGACCCCATAAACTGTAGCCCGTCAGGCTCCTCTGTCTAGGGAATTCTCCAGGCAAGAATACTAGAGTGGGTAGCCATTCCCTTCTCCAGGGGATCGTACCAACCCAAGGATTGAACCCAGGTCCCCCACATTGCAACTGGATTCTTTACCAGCTGAACCACAAGGGCAGTTCAAGAATACTGGAGTGAGTAGACGTTCCCTTCTCCAGGGGATCTTCCTGACCCAGGAATCAAATCAGGGTCTCCTGCACTGCATGTGCATTCTTTACCAGCTGAGCTACCAGGGAAGCCCATCTACCATGCAGGTTGTTATGAAGACTGTATGTGCTCAGTCTCTCAGTCGTGTCCAACTCCTTGCAACCCTATGGATGGTAGTCCACCAGGCTCCTCTGTCCATGGGATTTTCCAGGCATGGAGTGGGTTGCCATTTCCTTCTCCAGGAGATCTTCCTGATCCAGAGATCGAACCTGCATCTCCTGCATTGGCAGGTGGATTCTTTACTACTGCTGCTGCCTGGTCATCTGAATACTTGTTAGAAATGTAAAATCTTAGCCCTCTTCCCTCCCCAGATCTACTGAATTAAAGGCTGCATTTTAACAAGATCCCCAGGTGACATGAACATGCATTAAAGTCTGAGAATCATGCATTTAATTCATATATGGACTCCCATCTCTGCCCAATTACCTTGTGGCATTTAATTCACGTATGGACTCCCATCTCTGCCCAATCTAAGTATTACTTGTAGCTACTCAGCACCAGGGACAGAGGACACAGTACTGAGAAATGGTCATAGACATCTTGGCTGTAGGACAGAGTGAGCCAGTTAGCATCATTAAGCCCTGTGTGCCAGGCCTGTTATAGGTATGATCTAGCTTCCCTGGTGGCTCAGATGGTAAAGTGTCTGTCTGCAATGCAGGAGACCTGGGTTCGATCCCTGGGTTGGGAAGATCCCCTGGACAAGGAAATGGCAGCCCACTCCAGTATTCTTGCCCGAAAATCCCATGGACGGCAGAGCCTGGTAGGCTACTGTCCATGGGGTCACAAAGAGTTGGACACGATTGAGCAAAGGGAAGAAGAATCTTATCCTTACATCTTCTCTCCAAGACATCATGTTCCCCATATATGGAGGAGCAAACTGAGGATTGAGGAGGTTTGAAACTAGCTCACCGTTCCAGAGTTAGTAAGAAGGCTTAGACTTGGGGAGAGGGAATTCCAGGCAGAGAAACAGCCTATAGAGAGGCATGGAGATGGGAGAAAGCATCACTGGCATCATTGTTAAGAAATCCTATGTGCGTGGCACTGGGCTGGATGTTCATTCATTTATTTGTGTGTTCATTCCATAGCTACTTACCAAGTATCCATTCTGTGCCATGGTCTGTGCTGGGCAAGGTAGTTACAATGCAAAATAACACAGACATAGTCTCTACTCTTACAGAGCTCTCTTTCTGCTGGGGAAATAGTGATTCACCAAAAAGGATTTAATTTAAATCCATTGAATTAATTGAAGTAAGAGCCATAAATCTCCAGCTTTATGCTCAACCACCTTAGTTTTGGAGGAGGAGATACTTTATACTATCTTTCAACTGAAAGACATTGCTTCCTTTAGGGCTCTCAGATTTTTCAGGACTCTCGAGGTCTGCTATCTTCTGTCTGATTGACAGTTTATCTCCTTTTGTTCATAAGTCAAAATCATGGGTTTGTACACAGTGCCTGGCACAAGGGATTCTGGACAAAGGGAGCAGGAGCTGGCACTGATCCTGCTGGAGAAGGGGAACAGAGTGCAGAATTCCCCTTGGGTGATGCATGGAGGAGGTGCTGTTGAACATAACTGTTTTTTCTAACAGCAAAAGTCCTGGAAGGCTGGAGTTCCTTGTGTTTTTTTGCTGCCAAGTGTGCTTGTGGAGAAGCTCCAGACAAAGGCAGCATCAAAGCTCGGCCTGACCTTCCTTTCTTCTCCCCAGCAAAGGCCGCTCACACTCAGACACAGCTGTGGCTCTTCCCCAGGTATTTCTGTTTTATGGTTGTGCTTTGATTTGGGGGTGTCTCTCATTTTCTCACTTGGGTTTGCTGCTCTGGTCCCAGCAAATGACCTTGGCACATAGAGCAGCTGCAAGACCAGCCAGGGTTGCCAGGGAGACTGTATTGCTACACTAGGAGTCAGGAACATGGGAATTTCCATGTGGGCCTGTTTCAGTTGTCTGTTGCTACAGGACAAATCACCCCAAAGCTATCGTAACCAATAGTGGCTGAAAGGAACAATGACATTATTTCTTGCAGTTCTGTAGGAAGACTGGGTTCAGCTGGGAGGTTCTTCTCTGCTCCACAAGGCGTAGCTGAGATCACTCATGAGGCTGCATTCAGCTGGAACCTGGATAGGGGCTGAAATGCCCTAGATGACCTACCATCCTTCACCCTTGTGGCCTCTCCTTGTTCAGTAATTCACTTCCAGACTTCTCTACAACATGGCAGGTGGCTTCCAAGAGGGAGCCTTCCAAGAAGACAAGCCCCAGTGTGCAAGGACTAACCTACCTTCTGTTTACAACATGCTTGCTGATGCCCCACTAGTCAAAGCAAGTCACATGGCAAAGTCCAGAGTTACTGTGGGAAGAAGAATGCTGTAACTTAGAAGAGTGCTGGAGACTGGGACAAGGGTGTGAAGGTGAAAGTGTTAGTCACTCAGTCATGTCCCCTTCTTTGTGACCCCGTGGACTGTGACCCACCAAACTCCCCTGTCTGTGGAATTCTCCAGGCAAGAATACTGGAGTGGGTTGCCGTTTCCTTCGGCAGGAGATCTTCAAGACCCAGGGAGAACCTGGGTCTCCTGTACTGCAGGCAGATTCTTTACTGTCTGAACCCCAAGGAAGCCCCAAGAGAAGGGTGTAGCTATTCAGACATGTGGTGTAACTAGGACCACTAATTCAGCAGTCTACCATGCATCCTGTGGAACTGCAGCTGTGCCAATAAATGCTTAGGAAAGTAATGCAGGGTTTGATTGATAAGTCTTGAAAGTGGAAAAGCAGTCCTTGGAGGTGCACATGGCTTCAACATATTTCATTCAATCAGTGTTCAATAAGCAGTAAACCGCTCAAACAAGCACCAGGCACCATGCTGCCTACTGGGCACACTGAGATGACCGAGGCACTGTCCCTACTTTCAGGGAGCTCACACATCACTGTTTACAGACAGATGAGGGTCTTGTATGTATGATCTGTACTGAGGCCGAGTTTTGCCTTGGATCCCATAGAGTCAAAGAGGAGAGGAATTTACATGAGACTCAGAGAGATGGCTTTCCTAGGAAGGAATAACTGAGCTGCATTTCAGGACAACATTGGGAGCTGCCCCTGTGCATTTACAGTTAGGCATTCTGAACACAGGAGATAGTGTATATGAAGGTCCAGGGATGAGAGATGCCTTGAAACCACCAGAAAGTTGGACGTAGCTCCTTGTTCCCCATATCTAGAAGGAAGAAATGGTGTGTGAGATGAGCCCAGAAAGCATGTAAGTTCTTGTATTTTTCATCCCCCAAGCCTTTGAAACCAAGGGAGAGCATTAGAAAGACATCTTCTTTGTGCATAATATCATTTAAATGGTTTACTATAATAAACACATTTACTTGTGTAGAATATAATATAAATGGTAAATCATTATTCTGGCCACCACCCACTGAATGAGGAGGTTGACGCCAAAATGTAGTTATGATTTGATGGAAGTCTGAACTGAGTCAGAGCCTGATGGAAGGAGGAAGAAGGGAGACACAGAGAGCCACTTAAGGAGTCATAAATGTGAGATCTGCTGCAGTGAGGACTGAAGACAAGGAGCTATAAATAATGCCATCTCCTAAAAGCACCCCACCCCCCATTCATACATCTACCTTCAGAGGGAGCAGAAAGTCTAGCACTGATCCAGGGAATTGCTCTGCAGGCTGGGTGTCTGCAAGAACATGACTCTGAAAGCAGGAACCTCTCAGAAGGGACAGAGCTGATCTATATTAATACACTGTCCACCTTGCGGGCAACCCACAAGTAGACATGCAGTGTGTGTATCAGAGGGATACTGGGGCTTCTGAGTACCCTTACTAGAACTACCTGGGTTCAGTCCTGGCTTGAGTGCTGGGTATTTTCTAGTTCTGTGATTTTTAGATAAGTTACCTGTGCCTTAGTTTCCCCACCTATGGAAAGTAGGCTACTATATAGGGTTATTGCAAGCATTACATGGACTCATGCTTGTAAAATCTTAGAAGCATGCTGGGAAGTAGAAAGCAATTGATAAATGGAAGCTAAAATAATTATTAAAACAGTTTTTTCTGTTTCAGCACACTCTGGACACTGCAGCCAGAGATCCTGCTGCCCAGCTCTGCCCACCAGTGAGGCAGTACCAGCTCTAGGAGCCCCTTGGCTTTGACTCTGCTCACCAGTGGTCTGATACTGACTCTGAGACACCTGGTTCCTGTAGCCAGAGAACCCAGGGCCTGGCTCTACCCACCCATGGCCAGCACTAGCCCTAGGACCTGGCTTCACCCACCAGCAGATGGACACCAACCCCGGGACCACCACAGCACCACAGCCTGACTTGTCAGGACCCAGCCAATACACTAGGAGGCTGGCACAAGCCCCAGGACTTCTGGGTCCTAAACCTACCACCAGCAGGTTGGCACCAGCCCTAAAGTGTGTTGAACCCCTCAGCCAGCCACCCCAGGATCCAGCCCCACCCACCTTTAGACCAGTACTAGCTTCGGGACACCTCAGAAGCTGCAGCAAGCTGTGTCAGGAACTGGTCCAACCCACCAGCAGGCTCACACTAGCTCTGGAAACTTTGGACCACAGCCGCCCACCCCAGAACCTGGCTCTGCCCATCTGTGAGCCAGAACTAGTACTGGGACCACTTGGGCTCCACAGCCAGCTGCCTCATGAACTGAGCCTTTCAGGCAGTGGTTGCAGCCTCTGCCCAGGGCAGGGCCTCACATCCAACCAGACTGCCCACAGTAGTCAGACCACTAAAGCAGACAACCACACAACCCACATAGGGAGCCCCTGTAGAGCAGATAGCTCCAGTGACAAGAGGGAAGGGTGCTGCTGGGAGGCATAGGATGTCTCCTCCAATAGGCCTCCTCTCTAAGATCAGGAAATCGAACCAACCAACCAAATGCACAGAAATAAAAACTGCAAATTAGGTGATAGAGGAACATGTTCCAACTGAAGGAATAAGATGAACACTCCAAAAAAGAATTGAGTGAAAGTGGAGACAGGCAATCTACCAGATAAAGAGTTCAAGGTAATGATCATAAAGATGATCAAAGAACTCAAGAAAGAATTGATGAACAGAGTGAGAAATAAGAAGTTTTTAACAAGGAGTTAGAAAATATATAGACCCAAACGTAATGAAGAATACAATAACTGAAATGAAAAATACACTAGAAGGAATCAACAGCAGATTAAATGACACAGAGGAATAAAGCAGCTAGCTGAAGACAGAGTAGTGGAAATCACTGAAGCTAAACAGAAAAAAAAAAAAAAAAGAATAAGAACTAAGGACAGACCTCTGAGACATTAAGTATACCAACATTCACATTATAGGAGTCTCAGGAGCAGAAGGGAGAAAAGGGGGCAGGAAACGTATTTGAAGACGTAAGAACTGAAAACATCCCAACTGAAAAAAGAGACAGATATCCAAGTATAGGAATCAGAGAGAGCTCCAAACAGGATCAATCCAAAGAGGACCACACCAAGACACATTGTAATTAAAACAGTAAAAATGAAAGATAAAGACAGAATATTAAAAATAGCAAAGGAAAAGCCACATTACATACAAGGGAACTCCCATAAGGCTATCAGCTGACTTTTCAGTGAAAACTTTGCCAGACAAATGGGAATGGTGTCATACATTTAAAGTGATGAAAGGGAAAACCTACAGCTGAAAAAAAAAAAAACACAAAAAACCTGGAGACAAATGCAAACCAAAGCACAGTGATCCACAACCTGCATGACAGCCAAAGCAGTTCTAAGAGGGGAGTTTACAATGATACAAACCTCCCTCAGGAAATAAGAAAAAATATCAAATGAACAGCATAACCTTACACCTGAAGGAACCTGAGAGAGAACAAACAAAATCCAAAGTTAATAGAAGGAAAGAAGTCATAAAGATCAGAGCAGAAATAAATGACATAGAGATCATAATATAGTTGAAAAGATCAAGGAAACTAACAGGTCCTTTGAAAAGATAAACAAGTGAAAAAATTTCAGCAACCTTCAGGCTCATTAAGGTAAAAAGAGAGAGGGCCCCAATCAATAAGATCAGAAATGAAAACAGAGAAGTTACAACAGGCACCACAGAAATACAAAGGGTCATAAAAGATTACTATAAACAACTATACACCAATAAAATGGACAACCTAGAAGAAAGAAATTCCTAGATATGTGCAATACCCCATGACTGAACCAGAAAGAAACAGAAAATTTGAATAGCCCAAATGCTAGTAATGAAATTTAATCAGTAATTTAAAAAAAGATCCCCCCAAATAAAGGTCTAGGATGAGATGACTTTACAGGTGAATTCTACCAAACATTTAGAGAAGAGTTACCTATCCTTCACAAACTATTTCACAAAATTTAAGAGGAAGGAATGCCTCTGAACTCATTCTATGAGGCCAATCTCATCCTGATACCAAAACCAGAAAAAGTTATCACAAGAAAAGTAAAGTTCAGGCCAATATCACCAATGAACATAGATGCAAAAATCCTCAACAAAATATTGGCAAGCCAAATTAAACGATATATTAATAGGATCATATATTATGACCAAGTGGGATTTATCTCAGGGATGCAAAGATGGCTCAGTATCCACAAATCAATATGATATATCACATTAATGAACTGAAGAATAAAAATTGTATAATCATTACAATGCTATGCTAAGTCACTTCAGTCATGTCCGACTCTGTGTGACCCCATAGACTGCAGCCCACCAGGCTCCCCCGTCCCTGGGATTCTCCAGGCAAGAACACTGGAGTGGGTTGCCATTTCCTTCTCCAATGCATGAAAGTGAAAAGTGAAAGTGAAGTTGCTCAGTTGTGTCCGACTCTTAGCGACCCCATGGACTGCAGCCTACCAGGCTCCTCCATCCATGGGGTTTTCCAGGCAAGAATAGTGGAGTGGGGTGCCATTGCCTTCTCTGGATCATTACAATAGACATAGATAAAGCTTTTGATTTTCATTTATGGTAAAAACTCTCAACAAAATCAGTATAGAGGGAGTATACTTCAATATAATAAAGATCATATGTGACACACTCTATTAAAATAATGGCATTTTTCACAGAACTAGAACAAATAATTCTAAAATTTGTATGAAAACATAAAAGACTCCAAGTAGCCAAAATAGTTTTGAGAAAGAACAGAGCTGGGCTGATCATGATCCTGGACTTCAGATAATACTACAAAGCTACAGCCATCGAAACAGGATGGAACTGGCACAAATAAAGACACATAGATTACTGGAACAGAAAAGATAGTTCAGAAATAAACCTACATGCTTATGGTCAGTGAATCTATGACAAAGTGAGCAAAATTCACAATAGAGGAAAGATAGTCTCTTCAGTAAGTGGTGGTGGGAAAACTGGACAGCTGGGTGTAAAATAAAGAAATTAGAACATTTGGTCATACCATACACAAAAATAAACTCAGAGTGGATTAAAGACCTAAACATAAGACTGGAAACCATAAAACTAGAAGAGAACATAGGGAGAAGCTCCTTGACATACAGTGTAGCAATAATTTTGGGGGATCTATCTCCTAAGGCAAAGGAAACAAAAGCAAAAATAAACAAGGGGACCTAACTAAACTTAAAGGCTTTTGACTAGCAAAGGAAACTATTGACAAAACCAAAATACAAACTACTGAATAGGAAGAAGGATTTGCAAATGCTGTGAACATGAAGGGGTTAATATCCAAAACATATAAAAAGCTCATACAACTGGATATTCAAAAACCAAACAATCCAATTAAAAATGGGCTGAAGATCCTTATAGACATTTTTCTAAAGAAGGTATACAGATGGCCAACAGGCAAATGAAGGGATGCTCAACTAATCATCAATTGTTGCTAATCATCACGTAACTCAGTTAGAATGAGATGCCCTATGCCTGTCAGAATGGCTATTATTAAAAGATCGGCAAATAACAAATGTTGGTGGAAGTTGTGGAGAAAAGAGAACTCTAGCACATTTTTGGTGGGAATGTAAATTTTTGCAGCCTCTGTGAAAAAAAAAACAGTATGAAGCTTCCTCAAAAAACGGAAACTAGAACTAGCATCTGACCCAACCATTCCACTCCTGGGTAAAAATCTGAAGACAGTGGAAATGCTAATTTGAAAAGAAATACTCAAGCATTCATTGCAGCATTATTTACAATAGCCAAGCTATGAAAGCAATCCAAGTGTTCATCAATAGATAAATGGATAAAGAAGATGTGGTGAATGGCAGAAAGCGAGGAGGAACTAAAGAGCCTCTTAATGAAAGTGAAAGAGGAGAGTGAAAAAGCTGGCTTAAAACTCAACATTCAAAAAACGAAAATCATGGCATTCAATCCTGTCACTTCGTGGCAAATGACAGTGAAAGTGAACGTCGCTCAGTCGTGTCCGACTCTTTGTGACCACATGGACTATACAGTTCATGGAATTCTCCAGGCCAGAATACTGGAGTCGATAGCCTTTCCCTTCTTCAGGGGATACTTCCCAACCCAGGGATTGAACCCAGGTCTCCTGCATTGCAGGTGGATTCTTTATCAACTGAGCTAGGAGGGAAGCCCTCATGGCAAATGGATGGGAAAAATATGAAAACAGTGTCAGATTTCATTTTCTTGAGTTCCAAAATCAATGTGGATGGTGACTGCAGATGCTTGCTCCTTGGAAGAATAACTATGACAAACCTAGACAGAGTATTAAAAAGCAGAGACATCACTTTGCTGACAAAGATCCATATAGTTAAAGCTATGGTTTTTCCAGTAGTCAAGTATGGAGGTGGTGTTGTTATTCAGTCGCTCAGTCGTGTCTGACTCTTTGTGATCCCATAGACTTCGGCATGCCAAGCTCCTCTGTCCATGGCATTTCCCAGGCAATAATTCTGGAGTGGTTGCCATTTCCTTCTCCAGAGGATCTTCCTGACCCAGGGATTGAATCCATGTCTCCTGAATTGGCAGGTGGATTCTTTACCACTGAACCACCAGGGAAGCCTTACATTTATGGGACATCTTCCAAATAATTCAGAATTCAAAAACTAAAAGATTATATGTGTGAGAAAAGTCTTTCTTTTACTACTGTCCCCTAGACATTTAGGTCTTCTCCCTGACAGTGACAAATGTTACTAGCTTCTTAGGCATTCTTTTAAGATAGAGCTTAAAGGTTCAGTTCAGTTCAGTCACTCAGTCATGTCTGACTCTTTGCGACCCCATGAATTGCAGCACGCCAGGCCTCCCTGTGCATCACCAACTCCCGGAGTTCACTCAAACTCATGTCCATTGAGTCAGTGATGCCATCCAGCCATCTCATCCTCTGTTGTCCCCTTCTCCTCCTGCCCCCAATCCCTCCCAGCATCAGAGTCTTTTCCAATGAGTCAACTCTTCGCATGAGATGGCCAAAGTACTGGAGTTTCAGCTTTAGCATCATTACTTCCAAAGAACACCCAGGATCGATCTTCTTTAGAATGGATTGGTTGGATCTCCTTGCAGTCCAAGGTACTCTCAAGAGTCTTCTCCAACACCACAGTTCAAAAGCATCAATTCTTCAGTGCTCAGCTTTCTTCACAGTCCAACTCTCACATCCATATATGACCACAGGAAAAACCATAGCCTTGACTAGACGGACCTTTGTTGGCAAAGTAATGTCTCTGCTTTTCAATATGCTATCTAGGTTGGTCATAACTTTTCTTCCAAGGAGTAAGCATCTTTTAATTTCATGGCTGCAGTCACCATCTGCAGTGATTCTGGAGCCCCCCAAAATAAAGTCTGACACTGTTTCCACTGTTTTGCCATTTATTTCCCATGAAGTGATGGGACCAGATGCCATGATCTTAGTTTTCTGAAAGAGATGGGAATACCATACCACCTGACCTGCCTCTTGAGAAACCTATATGCAGGTCAGGAAGCAACAGTTAGAACAGGACATGGAACAACAGACTGGTTCCAAATAGGAAAAGGAGTACGTGAAGGCTATATATCATCACCCTGCTTGTTTAACTTATATGCAGAGTACATCATGAGAAACGCTGGGCTGGAAGAAGCACAAGCTGGAATCAAGATTGCCGGGAGAAATCTCAGTAACCTCAGATATGCAGATGACACCACCCTTATGGCAGAAAGTGAAGAGGAACTCAAAAGCCTCTTGATGAAAGTGAAAGAGGAGAGTAAAAAGTTGGCTTAAAGCTCAACATTCAGAAAACTAAGATCATGGCATCTGGTCTCGTCACTTCATGGGAATAGATGGAGAAACAGTGGAAAGAGTGTCAAACTTTATTTTTTATACATATCCAAAATACATATATATATATATATATATATATATTTCCTCTTTTTTTTTACAACATAAGTGGTGGTATACTTTATAACATTCTATTGCAACCCTTCGCACTTTTGGCCACAATTTTTCATATGTACTTTCTTTAACTAGCTAACTACTGTCTAACTTTTTGCAGTCACAGTGGTGATGGAAAGAACAAATGAGTCTATTTCACTCATGCTGGAGTCTAGCCAAGTATAAATTTTTGAAAGTAGAATTTCTGGATCAAGAGTGTTCATGCATTTTTAATTTCACTAGATATTGCTAAATTATGTAGATGTTATACCAATTTACACCTCCATCAACAATGTATGAGCATGAACAGTGTATTGGGATATATGTTATCATGCATTGTTAGAAGAAGTGTAAATTGGTATCACCTCTATGGAGAATAATTTAGCAATATCTAACATTTTGATAATTGCCAATTTAATAGGTGACAAATGATATCTCAGCATAATTTTATTTTGTAGATCTCATCATCTGTGGAGTTATTTTTTCCCTGTGCTTAAAACCCATTTGCATTTTCTATCCAATAAACTGTTCCAAATGTTTTGTGCCTTTTTCTATTATTCTGTTAGATTCTTTTTCTTATTGATTTGTGAACTCTTTATATGTTAAAGAAATAGTGATACGACTTGCAAATATTTTCTCAGTTTTTAGTTTGTCTTTTCATCTACATATGGTTGCTTTTGCTATGCAGGTCTTTAAAAACATTTATGTTGACAATCTTTTTGGTATTTCTTTTGTGGTCTTTGAGGTTTGGATCATATTTAGGTCATTTATACTCTAAGGTAATAAAAAAGTGTTCTCCCATGGTTTCTTATGATATTACTATGGTGTCAGTTTTGCATTTGAAACTGTTATTCAACATTTGGAATTTCTTCCTGTGGAGGTGTTGTATGAATAAAAATTAATTTCTTTGGGGGGGGCGATGTCTTCCTATTTTCCCAGAATTAATTTTTTAACAAGAATCCATTTGTCCCTTCTGATTTCAGATGGTTTCTTTATAATGTACTAATTTCACAGGTTATTTGGATTTATTTCTGTTTTTTTTTTTTCTGTGCCAATGATCTGTCAGTCTATTCATATGCCATATCACAATGCTTTAACTTTTGTAGTATTATATTTGAATATACTTTTATACTTGCATATACTTAAATGTATATTTACATTAATTATATTCATAGATAGAGGAGAATTTGTATCTCCGTGCTCTTAAGTGTTGTCAAGACCATTCTATGCCTTTTCATTTGTTCAAGTCTTCTTTTGTATTTTTAGTTTTCTTCACATCAATCTTGCACATTTACCATTCATTTTCATTGCTTAGTATTTCATCTTTATTTGTATGTGTATTTTTTGCTGTTGCAAATGGAATTTGTCTTCTATTATGCCTTCAAATTGTCATTTGTTGTTTGCTTATGTGAAGCTCTTAAGTTCTATATACTAATTCTGCATCTAGCCAGTGCAGTGAAATTTCTCACTGCTTGTAATAGTTTATTTAGTGTTTTTTCCTCCTTGTATTTTCAGGGTTTCCCCAAATGAAAATACTGAATTTTCCTCCTACTTTCCAATATTTATAACTCCAATTTCTTTCTGTGTCTAACTGCATTGGCTAGTACTCTAGCACAGCTTAATACCAGTGATAGTGAACATTTTTTTCTGAATTCCTACCATTAATGCAAATGCTTCTGATGTTTCCTCTTTAAACTCTGGAGTTCAGAGAGATATATCTTATCATAAATTATCATAAATTATCATAAATGTCATTAAAACCTCTTAGTTAAGAGATTCTAATGAATGAATGTGACTATGGTATGATTCAATTTATGTGAAAATTCCTAAAGAGACAAAAAAGTGTGGACAATGTTTCCCCTGTGGAGAAATTACTGACTGCAGAGGTGGATTGAAGGAGATCTCTGGAGGGCTGGAAATACCCCGTATTAGGATTAGGACGATGACTGAAAATGAAAGTGTTAGTTGCTCAGTCATGTTTGACTCTTTGTGCCATTATGGACTGTAGCCCGCCAGGTTCTTCTGTCCATGGAATTCTCCAGGCAAGAATACTGGAGTGGGGTGCCATTTCCTACTCCTACTTCCTGACCTAGGGTTTGAACCTGTGTCTCTTATGTCTCCTGCATTGACAGGCAGTTCTTTACCACTAGCGCCACCTGGGAAGCCCCCACATATACAGCAAAGAGCACAATTCGCTAAGTATATAACTCAGTAATGGTTTGCACATGCGCGTGTGTGTGCATGCACACACACACACACACACACACAAAATCATCATCCAGTATTCTTGATTGGAAAATTTCACGGGCAGAGGAGTCTGGCTGGCTATTGGGCATGGGGCTGCAAAGAGTGAGTAGGATGCAACTGAGCGTCTGAGCACTAGTACATATAAATTAAAACAAAAAGAGTGATTATTGAATTCTATCATATGCTTTTTAGCATCTGCGTGGATAATCATATCATTTTTCTTTTTCTATCTGTTAATACAGTCAATGTGTTAATGAATTTCTTAATATTGACTCTTCTTTGCATTACTGGAAAAAAAACCTCACCCAGTGTTAGTGCGTCCCTTTATTTAGAATTTTTGCTAATGATGTTTATAAGAGTGTTAGGAGGCCGTCTATGGGGTTGCACAGAGTCGGACACAACTGAAGCAACTTAGCAGCAGCAGCAGTTTATAGTTAGGTTTTGGAATTAATTTTATGCTTCCTTTATTCAAAAGAATTTGAAAGAATTATTTTCTTCTATACTCTAAAAAAATTTCAGGGCTATTAGAAACCACTATTTTCTTTTTCTTCTTTTAAAAGTAGGTATAGAAAATTATCTTATAAAAATTTCTTGCTTGGTAGTTTCATGGGGAGAAAATTTGCCAACATTTTCTATTTATTCTTTTGTAATTTTTCTATTTAGGTTTTCTATCTTTTATAGTCAGTTTAGAAAATTATACAGTGTATGCAATTATTCATGTTCTTGAATTTTCAGATGTATTTATGTAGAGTTAAGTGTTTTAATTTCCTCTATATCTGTGGTTCTCCCCCTCCATATGCCTTATTTAGTAGTTTTGCTTTCTCTCTCTTTCATTAATTAGATTACTTATTTATTTTCCTAAAAGTCAGCTCCTAGATTTATCCAAACATTTTCCTTTTCGAATTAATATATTTATTTCTGCCTCCAACTATTAAATCTTTCCTTATGCTTTCCAAAGGGTTGTTTTATTACTTTTATGGCTTCTAGAACTGAATTTTAACCCATTTATTTTATAGACTCTTGATTATTATTACAATTTACTGAAATAAATTTCCCTCTTGATATTACTTTAGCTGCATTTTGTAGAATTTTTATATATTGTCTCAGTTATCATGTTTAGCTCTTCTACCACATTTATTTGTATACATTTTTTTGACTTAAGAGTTGTTTTAGAAAGTCTTTAAATGTTTTCCCAAGTGTATGAATTTTTTTTGTTTTTGGTTTTATTATATATTTATAGTTTTAAGGCAGTATGACCAGAGAATAAATTTTATACTAAAAAGTACTTTGAGTACATTTCAGATGAAGACATTTTGAGGATACAGAGTTGGAAATATATAAGCTAAATGTACTTATTGAGCTATGTTATTTTGGTATTCTATAAGCTTAATCTTTGTCCACTTGGCCTGTGATCATAGCCGAATTAAAACCATTTACTACTGATAAATTTTCATCTGTTTATCCTCGTGTTTCCTTTTATTTTTGTTTTGTAAATATTGATGATATGAGATTAATATTTATCCATAGGTAGTCATAACTTTAACTTCACTGTGAGTTTACCAGCTAGCATTATAAAGTGTTATTCTTTGTCTTACTGAGTACTTTCATACAAATTCAACCTATCTGGTATTAGATGATGGTCCGTTCTGTTTTCCTATATACCATTGTCTACCCGTTTGTTTTCAACCTGTTAAACCCCTTTGTTTTAGGTGGCTTTTCTATGCAGCAGAGTTGGTTTTGCTTTGTGATACAACCTGATATCTTTTTCTTTTAATAAGTGAGTTTAGTTCATTACATGGATTTATATGATGTATAAATTTATATATGACTTCCCTGGTGGCTCAGACGGCAAAGTGTCTGTCTACAATGCGGAAGACCTGGGTTCGATCCCTGGGTCGGGAAGATTTCCTGGAGAAGGAAATGGCAACCCACTCCAGTACTCTTGCCTAGAAAATCCCATGGATGGAGGAGCCTGGTGCAGGCTACTGTCCATGGGGTCACAAAGAGTTGGACATGACTGAGCGACTTCACTTCACTATATGATGTATATGTTTGATCTTTCTTCTGTCATTGTATAGTCAAGGCTATGGTCTTTCCAGAAGTCATGTACGAATGTGAGTTGGATCATAAAGAAGGCTGAGCGCTGAAGAATTGATACTTTCCAACTGTGGTGCTGGAGAAGACTCTTGAGAGTTCCATGAACAGCAAGGCGATCAAACCAGTCAACCCTAAAGGAAATCAACCCTGAAGATTCATTGGAAGGACTGATGCTGAAGCTCCAGTACTTTGGCCACCTGATGTGAAGAGCTGACTCATTGGAAAAGACCCTGATGCTGGGAAAGATTGAAGGCAGAAGGAGAAGAGGGTGACAGAGAATGACATCACTGATTCAGTGGCCATGAACTTGGGCAAACTCCTGGAGATGAGGAGGGAGAGCAAGGCCTGGCATGCTACAGTCTGTGGGGTCACAAAGAGTCGGACACGACTTGGAGACCGAACAACGATGACAAACATGTTTGGTCTACATTCTGTCACTGTTTTATCGTGTTTTCTGGTTTTTTATTTAAGAAAGTTCATCTTTGTGAACCATTTTCCTCCTTTTTCTTGTGTGTGTAATTTGGAAGATTTGTGTTTTTCTGGCAGTTACCTTCATAACTATAACTTTATATAACATGCTTAATCCTCTATTTCTTTAGACAGTCTGTTAATTATATAATGCATTCAATTCTTGATTTCCTTAGATAATAGGTAGTAATTTCGTTCATATCTTTGTTCAGTGCTTTTGCTTCACTGAGATAATTGCCTCATTACTTTCTTTTTACAAAATCATAGTGAAATATTTAGTCACAATTTGTTCAGCTCTGTGAAAACTGTTTCATGTTGACTCTTTTTCATCTGCTGTTTGTTTTCACTGTTTCTTTCCTCTTTTATTTTTGCTTTTTGTGCATAGACCTTGTTTTGGTTCCTTTTCAAATACTTTTGATGGAGGAGAGTTTTTCCATGAAGCAGTTCTTTCCGGTTGGTTTGTGTGGTGGGGTGGGTGGGTGAGTCTGTGATCTAGGTAACCAGAATCTCTTGTTAGTACTCACAGTGTTGTATATGAGTGGCTGGGGCTTTACTTCTCTCTAGCCAGAGAGGACAGGCAGTCATCATGTGAATTACAGGGGAAAGACTCTCTCCTCCCCACTGTCAGAAAGATGGACTGTTTCTCACAATTATGGCTTGTTTGTGTGACACCTGGTCTCACCCCACCGTCTCTGCTTCATGGAACTGGGACCATGGACTCTACTGACCCCACCCCATATACTCCATTCCTGTTTTTGAAACTACAGGGTTTAAGTTTTACATCTTGAGGAGGGCTGGCTTCTCACCTTTCAGAAATGTACTTTGAAAGTTCTTTCTGAGCTCTGCTGCGAGGACTTCCTCTCCCAACTTCTTCCACCTGGATCTTCACGGTGGATGACACTTTCCTCTTTCTATGGTTCTAAGACTCAGGTCTCTCCTACTTTGCAAAGATGGTGTTTGTGCTGCAGCCTGTCATTTACCTTGTGGCTTGGAGGTGATTTCTCAGAGAAGAAAGGGATGCCAGCTTTATGTCACACTAGTCATGCTGGGAGCTGACTGTCCTAGCTAACATTATCATGACAACTCTGTTGCTGGGGAGCGGGTCACAGTAAGGGGTGGCCCTGCCAGATGTCGAGAAGGTCTGCATTTCCAGGCTTGGAGGGGACCAGGGGTGGATGAAAATGATCTTACTGACAAGTGGGGCCCCAGCTTCTGATGACCAACCATAGGGGCAGGAGCTGAGGAAGTAAATTCAGCTCTGCCTCCTGAGGACCCAGATTCCCTCCACATGGCAGGGGTACCGTGACCTTCACCATGTTCAATGGACAGAGGAGCAAAAGCATTCATCTTGCATGTACAGATGGTGCAACCAGGGGCTAGAGGGTAAAAAACATCTCCACAAATGAGCCTTCCAGTTTCCAGCCAGGAGCTCGCTCTCATTTTGAACTTCCTGCTTCACAAATCATCCTGCAAGCCTTGCTCTTTAAGGGCGAGTGTCAGTGTCCAGAAGGCTCTCTGCACTCTCAACCTCGGGGCCTGGCTTATCTGGCCCCTGGATGTGACTTCTTCCTCCAACTCCATTTCCAAGCCCTGATAGGCACAGTCCTCTTACGCATCTCTCAGAGGTCAGCCCTCCTCAACTCTGCATTTCTCTCGCTTTGGTCTAATTAGGTAACTTGGCCTTGAATTCCCTTTGTATCTCTCACTTGACCCATTGTTTGGAAAGATCCCATGCTTGTTCCTTTGCCTTCACTCTTTCCTATGCTTAGAGCTCTCTTTCTTTCCATTTTCCATTGTTTATTCCTTCATCTTCTTTAGGTGTTTGCTCAAAAGTTATCTGCTCAGAGAGGCTGTCCCTATCTTCCTTGCATAAAATAGCACCTCTGATTACCTTCTAACCAACTTGCTTCATTCATACAAAAATTATTGTACAGATGTTTTGTTTGTTACTTGTCTCTCTTCCTCATTAGAACATAAGCTTCATGAAAACAAGGATTTTATTTGTTATATGTGGCACGATGTTCTCAGAAACTAAAAAAGGGATGGTACATAATAGACATTACACAAACATTTTAGGGGGCTTCCCCGATGGCTCAGGGGGTAAAGAATCTGCCCGCGATGCAGGAGACACAGGAGACCCAGGTTCAATCCCTGGGTTGGGAAGATCCCCTGGAGGAGGAAAATGGCAACCCACTCCAGTATTCTTGCCTGGAGAATTCCATGGACAGAGGAACCTGGTAACACACAGGTACTCACTGAGGGAGCTGAGAAACAGGGGCGTCCAGTCCTCGCCAGAACTCTGGGAATTCACTGACAGAAAGGAGAATTCGGATGGAAGGGACTCACTGGGGTTGGGAGTGCCTTGCTTTATCCACCCCTTACAGGAAATTGTTCGCTTCTCCTCCTGGTTCTTTCACTCACCCTTGCTGTTGTTGTGTAGTCACTAAGTCGTGTCCGACTCTTTGCGACCCCTTGGACCGCAGCACGCCAGGCTCCCCTGTCCTTCACTATTTCCCAGAGTGTGCTCAAAATTCGTGTCCAATGAGTCAGTGATCACCATCACAGCAACATCGACTCACTCACCCTTAGCTTCCCCCCGAAGAAATCACTGCTCTGCAGCCACATTGTGAGAGCGTTTCTACAGAGGATCCATCTGGTGCTACCCAGCCGCGGTCCTCTATAGGAGCCTGCGGTGCTCAAAACCAGATTGTTCAAGCTTGAATAATTAATGGTGATGTTTAGTTCACATGGAAGAACATGAAATTGCTCAGCATGCTGAGCAAGCAATTTGCCAAAAGAGGAAGAGACACCCTCAGGTTGGGGGAGCCAGGTCCCATACACGACACCTTGGCCTGTCCACCCACTGGAGCTGGTGGCATAGAACAGGCCGTCAGAGGGCGACTGGCTCTGAAGTTTCCAACCAGGGAGCTGGGAACAGCTGATGTGTTTGCTGGGACTTGGAGTGTGTGCTGCACACAGCTGGGGACAAATAACCAAGTAATAAACACTGCAAATGATTTATTGCATCAAAAAAAGTATAGATTATAATGGATCTTCAGTTATAGCTTGATCAGTTATAGTTGATACCCTTTCTGGGGGAAGAGAAAGAGCTGGGGGGTTATACTCACATGAGTGCCTTAGAAATCTCTATAGAAAAGGACTGAAAATTGCTGAGCTGGTCCAAACTTCTTATCAATGATGGAATCCCTTCTGTACATCCTTGACATATTATCCGGCCTTTGTTTGAAAACTGCCAGCATGGCCTTTACAACCTCACATGGCAGCTTGATTAGACAGAAAGCTTTTATTGCTATTGAACTGTCTGTGGTTTCCACCCATCGCCCTAGTTTTCCCTCTTAGAGAGAAAGAATCTCTCCTGCAAGCTGCCTAAAGCAGATGCTGTGCTAATACCACCTTGGTTGCCATCATCATTTCTTTGTGACACCAGATCCTGCTGGCAGGGCTACTAGAAGCTACTTGCCTGCATGACCGAGACAGAAATATCTCGGAATTAATATCTTCTCAGTGACAGCCCTTCGCTGATAAGTGATGCAAGGAGGGGGTCCCTGGTCCCTTGGCTGAGCTAACTCTGAGGCATGTTTATTGATCTGTTTTTCCAGAGTTTTCCTGCAGGATTCGGCTCCAGTCATCTATTTGGAAGCTGGCTAATTTATGCAGGCTTTATTGGCTACCTTACCTGGTGGCTCAAATGGTAAAGAATCTGCCCATAATACGGGAGACCTGGATTTGATCTCTGGGTCGGGAAGATCTCCTGGAGAAGGGAATGGCTACTTACTCCAGTATTCTTGCCTGGAGAAATCCATGGACGGAAGAGCCTGGCTGGCTAGAGTCCATGGTGTTGCAAAGAGTTGGACCCAAATGAGCAACTAACACTTTTACTCCCCACCCCCCTGCATTTCTTGTTTGAAATGCATGGTTGAACAAAACCGTGCATTTGGTTTCAATAAACTCTTCACAATTGAATCTTTAGCTCAGAGACCGCTTCTGGAGGATCCCAAACCAACCTAACCACAAAAGTACAAGGCCTTTTTGGAGAAAATTGTATGAAAACAAACAGAGAGTTGTAATGTATTTGTTAACATGAAGACTTAGCACTATAAGGTGACCCTTTCTCCCCAGTTAATCTTTACATCTGATGAATTTGACTCAGACTCCCAGGAGGATACTTCAGAAATTTGATGAAATGATCCCAAAATTCACACTGTAGAATCAAGGGCACAAATAACTAAAACAATTTTGAGAAAGAAGAACAAAGAAGGGGACCTCCCTTGGCCATCTATCAGGATGAATTTAAAGCTGTAGAAATAAAACCAGCATGGCACTGGGCAGAAATGAACAAGTTGACTGTGAGGAGGATGGGCTTCCCAGGTGGTTCAGATTGTAAAGAATCTGCCTGCAAAGTGGGAGACCTGGGTTCAGTCCCTGGGTCAGGAAGATTCCCTGGAGAAGGGAATGGCTACGTACTCTAGTATCCTTACCTAGAGAATTCCATGGACAGACAGATCTGGTGGGCTACAGTCCATGGGGTTGCAAAGAGTTGGACACGACTGAAGCTACTTAACACTTTCACTTTAAAGATGGCAGCCAAAGCTAAGCATGTGGGTGTGATGTAGGTGGTGGCAGCATTCAGGAGAGTGGGGGGAATTTGGGAGAGGGTGACTGGCTATTGTCCATTTCTACAGAGACCAGAATAAAGGAAATGGGTTTGAACTCTGGGAGGGGTGTGGTTTAGACAAAAGCAAGAGGGTCAGGTCCCAGGCCAGATGGGTAAAGCACACAGCGACATATCTTACTGGATAACTGGGAGCGCCTATTTTGAGGACACAGAGTTTGTCCATCTCTCTGTGTTCTGTGTGCCATTTCCTGGTTTGATAAACACACACCACAGGCTTCTTGGGACAGCTGATTGCTGTATCAGCCGAGCCCTGAGCTCTTTGACATGACACTCCCCACTTAGCCCTGCTGTGATCTTGTAAAGAAAGGCCTGCACAGCAGGGTAATGGGAAACTCTCTGGACACTCTCTGATGTGTCATTATTGCTGGGGAAGTGGCAGACAGCACGGCTGTGAAGAACAGGTGCTCATTTCCCTGGCCCTCACTGAGCGCCACAGGCCTCCTGTCACTTTCTGGTTACTTCCCGATACTCACCTCCAGAACCTGGACACAGAGCAACACTGGTACACCGCTCCTGCAGATGGGGACCGCCCAAGAGACACACAGCGCCACACTGGCCTGGGAACACCCCCGTCCTCACAGGCCCAAGCGTGACTCTCCCAGACTGAGAGGCCATCTGCGTGAGCTTTGGCTTCTCATCACTGAATTCCATGAGAAGGACACTTCCTGGTGCAGGGAGCTGGCGTGGGTGTGGGAGGCACTATGCCTTCCACTCCTCCCCCAAATACCGTGCAAACACACGCTCTGTGACACGGTTAGTTTCATGTGTCAGCTCAGCTGGGCTGTGGGGTGCCCAGGATATTTAGTCAAGTTTTATTCTGGGTGTTTCTGTGAGGGTGGGTTTGGATGAGATCAACATTTAAATCTGTGGACTCTGAATTAAGCAGGTTCCCCTCCCTAATGTGGGTGGGTCTCATCCAATCAGTTGAAGGCTTGAAGAGAGGGGGAAAAAAAGCCAGCATCCCTTGAGCGAGAGAGATTTCTTCTGCAAATAGCTTTTGGATTTCATCTGCAACACTAGTTTTTCTTGTTCTCTAGTGGATGGCCTTTGGACTCAAACTATAGCGTCAGCTCTCTGAGGTCTCCAACCTGCTGGATTCTGGCAAACTACAGATTCTGGATTTGCCAGCTCCATAATTGCATGAGCTTATGACCCAAAGCCTTATAATAAGTCTCTTTATTATATATATATATATGCACACACACACACACACACACATATATATATGTATAGGATATGCATGTGTGCTAAGTCGCTTCAGTTGTGTCTGACTCTTTGCGACCCTATGGACCGTAGCCTGCCAGGCTCTTCTGTCCATAGGATTCTCTAGGCAAGAACACTGGAGTAGATTGCCACGTCCTCCTCCGGAGGATCTTCCCAACCCAGAGATCAGCCCTCGTCTCCTATGTCTCCTGCACTGGCAGGCGGGTTCTTTACCACTAGTGCCACCTGGGAAGCCCAGATATGTGTATATATATTCTATATATAATATCACAGTCACATCCCATTGGCTCCTTTTCTCTACAAAACTCTGACTAGCACATGTGCATGCACATGCGTGTGCATGCATGTGTGCACATACACACACACACACATACACACATGAGTTGAATTTGCCTCTGAGGCTGTAGTTTAGAAGGCGGTTTGGCAACACGACTGTCTCTCTCTCTGCCCATTTCTTGCCTGTTTCTCTGCCTCACACCCATCCACACAGCCCCTGCAGAGCCCAAGGATAGATAAGGATGGACGTAGGATCTCTAGACCCACCATCTCAGGAGCAGACAGGGGACCCTGGGGCTGACCCTGGGAGACCCATCTAGAGGAGCTCGGCCCCCACTCTGTTTCCGTAATTTCTTCAGCCTTATCCAGACCTTCTGGAAAGTTCCTGGAGGGCACTGCAGAATTACCTCTCCTGCCATTTCTCTAGCCGATTCTCTTCTCTGCTGTCTCCCTCCCTCGTTCTCCCCCGACCCCCACTTCATTTCCACTCCCCATACTCCTGGGTGATGCAATCACTGCTGTTCACTAAAGCTCAGGAATAGACCTCAGGTCTCAATGTCAGGGAGGAGCCAGACCAGGAGTCAGGAAGCAGGTCCCCTAGCTCAGATCACTACGTTCTGTTCAGTGACCTTGTACCTGTCACCGGGCAGTGCCCCTTCCCTCGTCTGTGAGAGGAGGAGGGTAGATAAGATGGTCTCCCAGGCTGGGCTTTGGGGTTGGTGAGGGCGCTCTGTCCTGTCCCAGCTTGGGTGTTGTGGAGAGAATGGCGGTGTGCCCAGCACTGGTGGGGGCCCAGTGAATTTTTGCTGAATGTCTCTGATGATGGAGTGAAAAAAACCTAGATTTGAGGTCGCTGGTGTGACTTTCGCCAAGCCCTGCTACTGCCGCTAAGTCACTTCAGTCGTGTCCAACTTTGTGCAACCCCATAGATGGCAGCCCACCAGGCTCCCCTGTCCCTGGGATTCTCCAGGCAAGAACACTGGAGTGGGTTGCCATTTCCTTCTCCAATGCATGGAAGTGACAGGTGAAAGTGAAGTTGCTCAGTCATGTCTGACTCTTAGTGACCCCATGGACTGCAGCCTACCAGGCTCCTCCGTCCATGGGATTTTCCAGGCAAGAGTACTGGAGTGGGGTGCCATTGCCTTCTCCATTCACCAAGCCCTAGGCTTCCTTTAAGTCTCAGTTTCAGCAGAGATCAGTATCTCTGAAATGACCATCCTGGGAGGCCACACCTGGGAAAGGAATGTTCCACCTCAAGGTCGTCTAATTTCGTGCATAGGGCACAATCCTAGAAAACTTACAGGTTCAGAGTCATATTCCTCAAGAATTTTCTGACATTTCCTGAGCGTCAGGCATTGTACTAGCCTCATAGCCACCACACATCCTCATCTCAGCAATTCTATGCTGGACGCTTTGTAATCAGTGTCCAAAGATGTGGAAGGTGAGACTCAGGTGGTGAAGTGACCCTTGCAAAGTCCTAGAGCTAGAAAGTGCCTGAGCTGGGATCTGAACACTCACTCACTCACTCGTTTATTCACTCACAATTCCTCCATGCCCTGTGCTGACGTGGGCGTGCAGCGGGGAGTCAGGACTGCAGGGCTCCTGCGTCCTCGGAGCTTGGGTCTCAGAATCCCGCCCAGAGCCGTTCCACCCTCCCTTGTCACGTGGGCTCTAGGACGCCCCAGTCCCAACACTGATTCTAGGTCTTCTGATGGTTCTTGGTCTGGGGTGGCTGCCCTCTACCCCAGGCCAGCAGGGCCTTAGCAGCCCTTTGGGATCAGGTTGGGGGAATCAAGCGGTGTTATTAGTCCACGCGGAATGATTCCCATTGGTCGTCCTGCCTTCAAACATTTGTCCAGCTGCTGGATACACCAATTCCAGAAGCCTAGGGTGGGTAGCATCCTGGCATCACTGTCCCCGCGGAGCTGGAGTCCAGAACAGGAACAGTGGAAGGAGACAAGAGAGAAGGCAGAAGGCAGCCAGGGGTGCTGGGCGCCCTGCGGTGAGACGGAGCAGATGTGACCACGTGACACCCTGTCTTGATCCTTCCAGTGGCCCCTCTTGCAGGGAAGTTAGAGAACCAGCCCTTACATGGCTCACAAAGGTCCCCAGATAATTCCTCCAATCCAGGCCCCCCCCAGACTAGATTAGGAGCCCATGCTTCTGGTAAACATATTCCAGCAGAATTTATTCTTAAGTATCTGATTGAGCACCTGTCCCCAACAGTCACCAGATTTCAAGGTCCTCCCAGGCACAGACCTCCAGGCGTTAATGCAGAGGCCTGGCACACACAGACAGTATTTAAGAAATAGTTGCTGAGTGAATGAGTGAACCCAGAGTTCAGCAAACATTCCTTGGGGGGCTGAGTGTGAGCCCTGGAGGCTGGGCTCAAAGTCACGGGCTCCTTCCTCCTGCCACCTCTTCCAGATGGTCCCCGAGCACAGCTTCCTTCTTCCTTCCAGAGTCCATAATAAATGCAGCACCCTCAGTAATAAACATGCGCCTTGCGGCCCCCAATCTTTCTCATTAGAGGCTGAGGCAGATTGCTTCTCTTCTCTTCCTGGTGTTAATGAATGAATCATGCTGCCCAGAAGATGGCCCTGTGCCGCCCTGGGGTGAAAGCGCTCCCATCCTCTCAGGATCTGAAGCTAGCGGCCAACACAGCCCTGACGCTGAAGGGACACAGGCCCAGAGTTGGGGTCTTCGGGTGGAAGGTGGTCTGGGTGGCACCCAGCCCTAACGGGCTTCAGGATAAAGCCACCGCTTCAGCCTGACACTTAAGGCCCCGCACAGCCTTAGTCTCCATCTGCCAGGTTGGACCTTCTGTTCTCTAAACGCTTCCCTGCAGAGCACTTTTTCCTCCTCCAGGAGCTACTCATGAGGTTCCCTGTTATTGATACCTCTTCCTCATGTGTCTCTCTGAAGTTCATTCATTGCAAAAAAGCCTATGAAAGTGACACCTCTTCCATGAAGCCCTCCTTGATCAGCTCAGCACAGAATTCCCAGGTCCTCCTCATGCACTTGGCACACAATGTCTTCTAGCATTAGCTCTGTCACTAACTATGTGTCACTTTCCTTTCCTGTATCTCAGATTCCTTGTCTTTAGAGAAAAGAAAATCCCTCCAGAGACTTTTTGTGAAGTTTAAATGACCTTCATTCATTGACCATTTACAAACATTTATTCTGTATTTAGTTCAAAACATGCAGGACTGGGTGCAGAGGATAAAAATGTGAATAAAATATAGCTTCACCCTCAAATAGCTTGTAATTCAGTGTAAAATAAGGTAATAATGACAACAACAATAACCACATGTATGCTTTCCAGGACACATTGGACTAAATGCTTTATATAAAGACAAATATAAAGACCATAATCAGTTCAGTTCAGTTCAGTTCAGTCTCTCAGTCATGTCCGACTCTTTGCAACCCCATGAATTGCAGCACGCCAGGCCTCCTTGTCCATCACCAGCTCCTGGAGTTCACTCAAACTCACGTCCATCGAGTCGGTGATGCCATCCAGCCATCTCATCCTCTGTCGTCCCCTTCTCCTTCTGCCTCCAATCCCTCCCAGCATCAGAGTCTTTTCCATTGAGTCAACTCTTCACATGAGGTGGCCAAAGTACTGGAGTTTCAGCTTTAGCATCATTCCTTCCAAAGAACACCCAGGACAGATCTCTTTAGAATGGACTGGTTGGATCTCCTTGCAGTCCAAAGGACTCTCAAGAGTCTTCTCCAACACCACAGCTCAAAGCATCAATTCTTCAGTGCTCAGCTTTCTTCACAGTCCAACTCTCACATCCATACATGACTACTGGAAAAACCATAGCCTTGACTAGATGGACCTTTGTTGGCAAAGTAATGTCTCTACTTTTGAATATGCTATCTAGTTTGGTCATAACTTTCGTTCCAAGGAGTAAGCGTCTTTTAATTTCATGGCTGCAATCACCATCTGCAGTGATTTTGGAGCCCCCCCAAAATACAGTTTGACACTGTTTCCACTGTTTTGCCATTTATTTCCCATGAAGTGATGGGACCAGATGCCATGATCTTAGTTTTCTGAATGTTGAGCTTTAAGCCAACTTTTTCACTCTCCTCTTTCACTTTCATCAAGAGGCTTTTTAGTTCCTCTTCACTTTCTGCCATAAGGGTGGTATCATCTGCATATCTGAGGTTATTGATATTTCTCACGGCAATCTTGATGATATCAAGTACTAAAATGCTTTGAATTAAAGTTGCAAGAAAGTTGAAGATGATCTTGTTATCACGACTCATCTTTTTATGTCTGTCTTTCTTAGCTTCCTCTTTAGACTGTAAGCTCCATGAATCAGAACAGGACTCACGCTTCTTTGTGGTTTCCGTGGTTCAAAGTGGGTCTCCATCCATGACTCTGCTGGCTGCTTACTGTCCTTCCAGAACCAGAAGACCAGAGGACATGCTACCCTGGTGGAGGTAAATGCCGTTGAAGCCCAGTCCACAGGGCCTTAGAGAGGTTGTTTTGTCCAGTTCTGCCCTCCACCAGGCCTGGCGGGCAAGAAGCAGTTGCCCTTCCTAGAAAGGCTTCAGAGTAGAAACGTCTGCTTCTCCCAGTAGGTCCTGAGTTCTGACTTGTTCCTTATTCTCTGAAAATTCTTCTCTTGGTCTTACATCCCTCTCCAGATCTTCTCTTCTCAACATCCCTCGACTGCAAGAACAGAGTCATGCCCTCACGGCCTCTGTTCTCACTTGCCCCCCACCAGGCAAAGTCTCCTCCTTCCCAACTCAACAGGTGTCTCATGCTGTCAGCCACTCCAGGGCCCACCTGGTGGGAAACGCATCCATGCTAGGTTGGTGGGAAGGACTGAGCATCAGAAGGCCTGGATGGGGGTCTGCCTCTGGAACTGGCCCACCCTCCACCCCAGTTCTGCCTCAGGAACTGTGAAGAGCATCTCCTGTCCTTCCCCACTTAGGGTCACTGGGAGAATCACATGGTCTCTGTGTTTATGGGCTTTACCACCTGGATCATGTGAAACAGAGTTGACAGGTTGTGATTACCTGCGTTTTAAAGAGAAACACGTAGGTTTTGTGTTTTAAAGTGGCTTTACTAAGCACACTGATGGAAGTTCAGACCAAGTTCAGACCTTTCCTCCTTTCTGGGGAGAAAAGTAATACAGGGACACTTGCTCAGGCCCAAACAGGGGACACCACACAAGTGAATGCAAATCTTTGGTCACCTGTCTCCCGTCGCTATCACCCCGGGGTAGGGATAGGAACTGGGGGACAGTGGGGATGGGAGGTGAACTCGTGTTGCCCTGGGCAGGAAGTGGGGCAGGTGGGGAGATGGCTGCAGGGTCCAGCTAGGTGCACAATGCTCCTTGGGGTCGAGCCAGTTTCTAGGCCACTTCACAAAAGGTCACTGCACCTGCATGGAGAATTTTCCAGCTTTTAATGAAGCCACCAAGGCAGCACGTCGGTAAAGTTCAGCCACTAATCCCCAATTAAGGCGCTGGGCCTTAGCCGCATCCGGCATCTGGTTGCTGGTGGTGACGGTTAATTGTGTTTCTCGCCGTCTCTCCCACAATCCCCAGTACAGTTTCCAGTGGGAGAAGGTCCTTCCCTCCGGCTCCTGAAGACCAGAGACGTCTGGTCTCAAGGTGGTTTCAAGGTGATGTCTCAGGGTGAGAATGGGGAAAAGGCTGGGCTCAGCCCTGCCTCCAGCTCCCCAATTCCCCTGTCCTCCCTGATTCCCTTCAGTGTCCACATCCAATATCCCTAGTGGCTTGGATCTGTTTATTAAGAGCCTACTCTGTGCCAGGTGGGGCTTCCCAGGTAGCTCTAATGGTAAAGAACCTGTCTGCCAATGTAGGGGACATAAGAGATGCGGGTTCAATCCCTGGGTTAGGAAGATCCCCTGGAGGAGGGTATGGCAACCCACTCCAGTATTCTTGCCTGGAGAATCCCATGGACAGAGGAGCCTGGTGGGCTACAGTCCATGGGATCACAAAGAGCCAGATATGACTGAAGCGACTCAGCACACACACACACACACACACGCATGCACTGTGCCAGGCACTTTGCGTCTGTAATCATAGATTCTGTAAAATGAGTTTTTGAGAAAGACTGACCTCCCCACCCCACTTTCACCAGAGGGAGAGCTGGGGATTGTAGAGCATGATTTACTGCAGCCCCACAGATGGGCGAGGACAGAGCTCAGACTTACTCTGGGTCCGTATGACCCCACGAGTTCGTCTCCACTGTTGATGTGACATGGACTCTGTGGGGGCCTGGGGCTTAGGACGAAGAAGGATGACCAGATTGCGATCAAACAGCCTGTTGCTGTAGTAATGGTTGCCATTTTTGAGTGAGTGGCCAGGCATTTAGTAGATGGCAAGTTTTCAGTTTTTACATGAAAACAGTATATTCAGGTACTGTCCCAGCACATTATCACCCATCTCACTTAGCTTCACTGCAATGCTGCCAGAGAAGTAAATTTATCCCCATTTTACAGATGAACAAACGGAGATGCAAAGAGATTAACTTCTTTCTCAGTTGTAATCCTTTTAATTTAAATATGGTTGATTTACAGTGTCGTGTTCATTTCTGCTGTATAGTAGAGTGATTCAGATATCTACATATATATAGGCAGATATATGCACAATCTTTTAAAAATTTTCTTTCCATTACGGTTTATCATAGGATATTGAACATAGTTCTCTGTGCTATGTAAGACCTTGTTGTTTATCCATTTTAGACATAAAAAGCTTACAGCTGCTAACCCTAACCTCCCACTCCACCCCTCCCACCACCCGCTCCCCCTTGGCAACCACCAGTCTATTAACTATGTCCGTGATTCTGTTTCATAGATATGCTCATTTGTGTCATATTTTAGACTCCGTATGTAAGTGATTTCATAAGGTATTTGTCTTTCTTGTTCTGACTCACTTCACCAGTATGCTCATCTCTAGTTACATCCATGTTGCTGCAAATGGCATTATTTCGCTTTTTATGGCCACTATTCCATTACACACACATATATATATATATATATATATATATGCGCCACATATTCTGTATCATTCATCTGTTGATGGACACTTAGTTTGTTTCCATGTCTTGGCCATTGTAAATAGTGTTGCTGCAAATATTGGCATGCATATATCTTTTTGAATTACAGTTCTGTCTGGATATATGCCCAGGCTGGTAATTCTATTTTCAGTTTTCTGAGGAACCTCCATTCTGTTTTCCACAGCAGCTGCACCAACTTATATTCCTACCAACAGCAGAGGAGCATGCTAATTTCTCCATACCCTCTCCAGCATTTGCTATTTGTAAACTTTTAAATGAATACCATCCTGACCAGTGTGAGGCGGCATCTCATCGTTGTTTCAGTTTTCATTTCTCTAATAATTAGTGATGTTGAGCATCTTTGCATATGCCTATTGGCCATCTGTATATCTTCTTTGGGGAAAAGTTTAGGTCTTCTGTTCATGTTTCCATTGGGTGGTTGTTTTTTGTATGGACTATTTATATATTTTAGAAATCAAGCCTTTGTTGGTCACATCATTTGCAAATGTTTTCTTCCAACTGAGCAGCAGAATAGCCTGGGAATGTTTTGCAAAACATACAAGCCCCTTCCAACCCCCCAGTCTCCTCCATGCACGTCTCCATCCCCTACTAACACAGATGCAGTTTGCTTGCCTACATTTTGAGTTGTGTGCTTTGAAAAAAACTTTTCAGGTGGTACTGATGTGCAGGTTTGGTTAAGAAAAACGAACAAGTGAATGAATGAATGAAACATATGAGCGAATAGGAGTTTTAGTTGGGACCAAGAAACTGCAGGAGCGAAGACAGATGGTAAAGTTGATCTCTCACTAGTCTTCTTTCCTTTCACTCAAATGGCAAAATAAACACCACTAGCTGGGGAAGCAAGGAGCTGCTCCCTCCCCTTTCCTATCGCTCCTTCTCCTTCTTTCCAGAAGTCAATAATTGCTTGGAAACAGGAGTCTAGCCTTTTCTCTTTGGGTTCCAGTTTGCAGGTCGCCATGGCTGCTGTCCTGTTATTAGTACGTAGGTTGGATTGGAAATTGAGGTCATGGTGAGGGAGGGAGCTACAAATGGGAGGAGGAATGAGCCAGTTCGAAATCTGGTGATTAATGCACCGTGCTCAGCTCAGTCCAGCAGGACTCTGGAGTCTGAGCAACCATTTAAGTTATTTAACCTGGGCAGTAACAGAGAAAGTCAGAGATGAGGGAGAGAAAGAAAGAGACTAGCCAGTCAGCCCTGCAGGCAGTGTGGAGGGGACCCCTCTTGACTCACCTGCTACCAGAGGGAGTCACAGTATCTGCTGTGCTCTGTGAGGACACATCTTCTTCTCGTTCTTCAGGGCCCTCAGCAGTCGGGCAGGGGGAAGCTAGGGGTGTGAATCAGGAATGTGAACCGAGTCCAGGAATCTGCAAACCACCAATGGCTGGGCTTACAGTAATATTTATTAGAAATAGCAAGATAACATACACAAGAGTAACAAAGCCCCAGAAGTGGTTTTGGCTATCGATGTCCACTGATATTTTCTGCAGTGGTGGAAATGTTCTATAGTGGGCTGTCCAACAGGCCAGCCACTAGCTGCATGGCTTCCCAGGTGGCGCTGTGGTAAAGAATCTGCCTGCCAATGCAAGAGCCCCCAGAGGCGTGGGTTCAATCCCTGGGTCAGGAAGAATTCCTGGAAAAGGAATCTGCCTGCCAATGCAGGAGACCCCAGAGGCGTGGGTTCAATCCCTGGGTCAGGAAGAATCCCTGGAAAAGGAATCTGCCTGCCAATGCAGGAGACCCCAGAGACATGGGTTCAATCCCTGGGTCGGGAAGATTCCCTGGAGAAGGAAAGGCAACTCATTCCAGTATTCTTGCCTGGAAAAGTCCATGGACAGAGGAGCCTGGCTGGCTATAGTCCATGGGTCCCAAAGAGTTGGCCATGACTGAGCACATGTGCACACACACAGCTAGTGTGTCTATGTGTAAAGTGATTAGAACAAGGAAGTGACTTAAATTTTATTTCATGTTATTGAATTTAAATGTAAATAGCCATGTTAGTCAGTGGCTGCTATATGGATAGCTCAGCTCTAGGCAGAGAGCTGAATGGGTGGGCAAGGAGTAGGAAAACACTGGCACGTAAGTTGGGCAAAAATTACAAGTCCCTGTTGTGTGGGGTGGATTACTTTATAAAACATTGACCCTCATAGTGAGAGCCAGGTTTTCTGAGCTGTGGCTTCCTGAGGTCTTGGCCTAATGCAGAGGATTCTCATTTTCATGGCACCATAAGGGGAGGCTACCACTGCATCTTGCAGCATTCAAGGGAGAAATGAATCCGTTCTTCCACTGCAACTGCTCTCAAAACACTTGCCTTAAGTTGGTGTAGCCACTACAGAGAACAGTATGGAGGCTCCTAAAGAACTAAAAATTAGAGCTACCATATGACTCTGCAATCTCACTCCTGAGCATATATCTGGAAAAGACAAAAACTCTAACTCAGAAAGATACATGTACCTCAGTGTTCATAGCAGCACTGTTTACAACACCCAAGATGCGGAAGCAACCTAAATGCCCATCAGATGAATGGATCAAGAAGATGTGGCATATACACACAATGGAAAGTTATCCATAAAAGGCTTCTCAGGTGGCGCTAGTGGTCAAGAATCCTCCTGCCAATACAGAAGACTCAAGATCCCCTGGAGAAGGGAATGGCAACCCACTCCAGTATTTTTGCCTGGGGAATCCCATGGGCAGAGGATCCTGGTGGGCTACAGTCCATGGGGTCGCAGAGTCGGACACAACTGAGGCAACTTAATACACATACTTGAAATGAACACATCATTGTAAATTAACTATACCTCAACTTTAAAAACCCTTCCTCTTGAATCTCCCTCCCACTGTCCCCCATCCCACCCATCCAGGTCATCACAGAGCATGGATTGAGCCTTCATGAATGGGATTAGTGCCCTTATAGGAGTTAGGAGAGAACTTGCTTTTTCTCTCTTTCTGCCACATGAGGTTATAAAGAAAACTGGCTGTTTGCAACTTGGAAGAGAGTTCTCACTAAGGCCCCTTTTCAAGCCCTATTCCTCTTTGTCAGTGGTAGCTGAGAAGCAGGGGAAGGGAAGACCTGTGGTCTCTAAGTCTGCAGAGTCAGTCTGGAGTAGTGAAAAGAGCCCTAAGTCTGGGTTCCTGGCCATAGCTACCACTTATGAGCCTTGTGTTCCCTCAAAGCCTCATTTTTTTTTTTTTCATCTGTGAAATGAGAATGGAACACCTCCTTCATTGGAGACCTTATGAGAATGGAAAGGGTAGTAATAGATACCCCTTTGTCTTGGATGGTGGACGGTGGGGTTTGGTTAACCTGGAAGCCGGGGGATGGACTCAATAACCTCTTTAGGTCACTGCCTTGCTTGAGAATCTATAACTCTAGGGAAACTTAAGTGAGTCCAGAAATGACTGTGCAATTGGCTGAGATAGGTGGGGCTTAACAGCTCATTACTCGTGTGCCTGACAAAGCGATGGGGCCCTCAAGCAATTTCGAGGGAGTCAAGAGAAGGTGGCAATACTGGGCATCTGTTTAGCATCCGGAGCGAGTATCTCAGGCATCACACATCAATTTCCACGGCTCCTGCTGATTCGGTTTTCACAGTGGTGTGGTGCGGAACAGCTATCGCTGATGCGCTGGGAAGGGGAGAACAAAGGGAGCGTTGTCACTATTGAGTAATGTCGCCACTCAGCCAGGAACAAAGGCGCTTGTTATGCAATAGACATAATGGGAAGGGCCAGCCCAGGGCAGCAGCCTTGAATTGCAGAGCCATGGAGCGATTTCACCAAGGGAGACAGATCCAAACTAACTTCAGCTTCCAGCCTTGGGCAATGGGAGGAAAGTGGCTAAACCGAAAGAGACTGGCCAGCCTTCAAGAAGAGAGATGTTCTTGATAACTACCCACCAGGGCCACTACTGGTTACTAGTCCAGTGTTACTAGTTTGGGTAGTAGCATAAGCTTGAGGGCAATAAGTGATGGGTGCAGGGCTATAAAGAAAGGGCAGGTAATAGGTCAGTTATGGGGAGCTGAGATACCAGGAAGCTGGTTAAGATAAAGGATCAGGTAAGTCTCAGTGACCAAGGGCAATGTGGATACCAGTAGGGCAAGAGCTTACGGTGCCAGTGAACCGGAGGTACCTCCCCACAGAAGCTCCCTACTCTCCCCTCACTATCATCTCTGCAGGATTAGTCAGGTTGAAGGATGCTGGAGCCAGAGGCAGAATGCAGAAGCTTGCTTAGGACCAAGGCAGAGCTATGAGGTGTCCCTTCAGGTTGGGACTTTCTTGTGGAAAACGAAAAGGCATCCCACATTCTGTGATGGGTGATTTATTTAAAGAAGGGTGGCAGGTGGTGCTAGTGGTAAAGAACCCATCTGCCAAAGCAGGAGACATAAGAGATACAGGTTTGATCCCTGGGTTGGGAAGATCCCCTGGAGGAGGGCATGGCATCCCACTCCAGGATTCTTGTCTGGAAAATCCCATGGACGGGGTTGCTGGCAGCATGCAGTCCATAGGGCTGCACAGAGTCGGATATGACTGAGTGACTTGCACGCACACATGCAAGATGTCCTGACATCTGTATCTGTCGAGGAAAGAGAGTCTAATGGAGCAGTAAGACTGCCAGTGAAATCAGAGGAAGAGTTTCCTGATTATGAAGATGGTGAGCATGTGAACAGAAAGTTGGGGGATTTCTTTTGAAAGAGACACGGTGGCAAGCAGTATGGGAGGGGTTTCAAGGAGACTTTCTTTCCATCTGGGATGGTTAGGAGTAGTTCGTCTTATAGGAAAGGGCATGCAAATCGTCTCTCTAATTGTCTGGTTCTACGATCTTCTGATCTGCCTGTACAGTTCCCCTTGCTGCCCAAACCATCTAACCATACTCAATGTATATGATAGGGGTGGGTGACTTAACAGCCATACAGCTTATCACAGTAGATCATGTTCCATCTAAATACCCACTAGGACCCAGCTGCATGAATAGGAGGGCTATCATTTTTTGATTTCCATGAATAATATTTCAAATATCTTGATATTACCTCCTTCTTCACTGTGCTGCTGTGTGAAAGAAGTCAGCCTTCTCTACCTCTTCTGTCTCTATTTCTGTCTGTGTCTGTCTCTCTCACACACACACACACGCCCTGATCAGAATCCAGCCCTGGACCAGACATCTGAACTTGGTCTGCAAATCCTGATGCATTCATTGGCGGAGGGCACACACAGGCCATTTGCATAAGTGAATCAAGACTAGTTATTACCAGGACACTGTTGTGATGGTTCTTCCCTTGGCTTCCTGCCATGCAAGTTGTCTGAGGACTGCATTCCTCAACCGCATGCGGAGATAACCAAAGAGGAAACACAAGGAGGTTCTGGAGTTGTGGAGCAGAGAGCAAGGAGGGCAGAAGCAATTTTCTTGCCCTCTTCCCATCTCCAGGGGAGACTGGGAGACACTGCAGTCGTGATGATAATGGTCACCATTGCTGAGCCCCTGCTGTGAGTGGATACGTACACAGAGATGCTGATAATGACATGTGTCACTCTTGAGTATCTGTCACTAAGATGTGTGTATCTGACATACATCACTGCATTTATTCCTCTCATCAAGCTCAGGAGCAAAACATCATTATTCTCATTTAAAAATTTTTCCATTTTGCCATTTTGCCATTTTACCACAGATACCTTCTACATAGGGTGAGGCATCTGCTCAGCCTCGTAGGCAACAGAACAGTCAGAATTTCCAAACCCAGGTTACTCTGGCTCTAGAGTCTCTGTACTCAGTTACCCACTGTTGTTTCCTGTTCACACATATATATGAGTATACGTATTCTTTTCCAGATTCTTTTACATTATAGTTTGTTACAAGATATTGGATATAGTTTGCTTTCTATGTCTGTGAGTCTGTTTCCGTTTTGTAAATAAGTTCATTTGTATCTTATCTTATTTATTTTTTTTGACAGCACAGCACAGCTTGTGGGATCTCAGCTCCCTGAACGCGGATTGCTACCAGAGCCCTGGACAGTGGAAATGCTGAGTCCTAACTATTGGACTACCAGGGAATTTCATGTATCATATTTTAGATTCCACATATAAGTGATAACAATGATATTTGTCTTTCTCTGTCTGATTTACTTTACTTAATATGATAAACTCTAGGCGCATCCATGTTGCTGCAATTGGCATTATTTCATTCTTTTTTAATGGCTAATATTATATTCTATACATCTACTACATCTTCTTTACCCATTCTTCTGTCAATGGACATTTGGGTTGCTTCAAATACAAAAGTTGCTTGACTATTGTAAACAGTGCTTCCATGAACATTATTGGTCTGAAATCAACACCAAGACAGCTAAAAATGTTCATACTTTGTGACCCAGTAATTCCTTTCATAAGTATTTATCTTATAAAAATGTTTACAATGTAAAGGCAAGTAAACTTGCAAAATACTTGTATAAATGGATATGTGTATCTTTTTGAATTATAGTTTTACCTGAATATAAATATAAAACTAATTTTAATTTGTAGTAAACGTGAATCACTTATTTTTTCTCCAAGAAGAGTCAATAAACTGCAAGTACCTATTAAAACTCTTAAATAATAATAGTAATAATAAAAAGAAAACACCTTATTTCTATTCAGCTGAAGGATCTTGTTTAAAATTATAAATGAATGTCACATTTTATCAAAAGACATTCCCACAACTATTGGGATAGTCATATAGTTTTTCTCCTTACCCTATTAATAAGGTAAATGACCTTGGTTGATTTTTCTAATGTTGAACCAGCTTTGCATTTCAGCATTAAATCCAACTTACTCATGCTACATATCTTTCTACAAATCATTGGATTTGCCTTCTAAAATTTTTTTGAAAATTATTGCATGTATGTGCAAGAGTGAGATTTGCTTATAAGTTTCATTTCTTTTAATATTTCTGCCAGGTTTTGGTATCCAGGTTATGCTTATGTTGGAATGTATTTACTTTTTATTTCTCATGATCGCATAAAAATTCAGTTTTCAAGGTACACTTAAAACTTCCTGGACACTAGTTCCTTCAAAAGGTGGACCTATTCCACAAATTTCTGATAGACTCAGAAACTTGGAGTTTTATATTCAGAAATGTATATTTACTAATTCAATTTCTTTATTGCTTACCCAGAATTTTTCAGTACTTCTCCATAATTTAATTGACCTTTATTAATGGAAATGCTAATCACTTTGAGTTTTCACTATCACAAAGGATACTACAATGAACACACTTGTACAAGTATTTTGCAAGTTTCTGTGTTTTTACAGTGTACACATTTTAATAAGATAAATTCTTATAAGAGGAATTTCTGGGTCACAAAGTCTGAACACTTTTAGCTGTCTTGGTGTTGAGTTCAGACCGTTTCTTTCCTGGAGGAGCAGCGCTGGAGACAGCAACACCCTCTGTATTAGTTATTTATTGTGGATAACAAACGACTGCAAAACAATTATAGACAATGATTATCCTCACAGTTTCTATGATCCAGAGGTTGGGAGTGGGTTAGCTGAGTGGTTCTGACATGAGATGGTCATCAAGATGTCAGCCAGGATTGCAACATATGAGGGCTTGTTGGAGGCTGGAGCACTACTTTCCAGATGGCTCCCTCATGTAGCTGAAGGTTGGTGCCAGTCCTCACCGGGTGGCCTCAGTTTCTTCCCCAGTATGGCCTCATCACACGGTTCTTGAGTATCACCATATGGCAGTCGAGTTCCCCAGAAGAAGCTGTCCCAGAGGGAGAGGCAGAGATACACACACACACACACGCAGAAGGAGAGGTGGGGTGGGAGCAGCAATAGCTTTTGAGCAAACTTTGCAAATCACACATCACTTCTGCTCTAGTCCTTAGAAACGCATCATGGACTGTAGCCCACATTGAAAGGATGGGGAATTAGACTCCACCTTTTGAAGGAATAAGTGTCAAAGAAGCTGTAAGTGTGTTTTGAAACCATCACAGCCTCTCTGTACGCCTAGTTGAAGTAGATCGATCTCCTTGCATGAACCTTCAGAAATGTGTTTCGTTTCAATGCGACTTCAGCCATTGAAGTCTCCAAGGCAAATGGCATCAGCTGGTGAGAGTGTAAAATTGGAGCTGTAAGCTGTCAAGCACCTGCTGCCCTTAGTGTCCAGTGTCTTTAGTGTCCTGGCTACTATCCAGCCTCAAGATTTATGTCTTAATTATGTAAATAGAGCAATTATCCCATCAGGGGCTCTGGTAAGCTAATTTCTAAACAAGAAATCAATGCCACTGAAGTCAGGCTTAATGAATCCCAAGGCACCCAACACTCTGACTGTAACCACAATATTGGGGATCTTATTTCAATAGATGATGCTAGAGAGCTTGGAGGGATGAGGGCCCTTCTCGCCATGACCAATGCACTGAGACCCTATCCAAGCTTCCTTTTCTCATGGATATTGGGACCTGGAACCAACCCCTGGTCTTCCTCTCCCATCCCATGGCCACCTCTGCACATACCCAATCAGAGCTGAGGCTCTGGGAAGTGACCATGTAGATGATTAAACAGTGCCGGTGTGCAGGGAGAGGCTCCAAGCAGAGCATTAGCTCAGCTGGATGTGACATTTACGTTGAATCAGAGAGAGAGGGTTTCGATGGGACCCGTTTCTCCCCAACTCTCTGCCTTGCATGAGATATTTGATTGCCCCTGACAATGGACAAGACCAGACAGAGAGGCCTCCTGACCCTAAAGATCCCTGGAAGCACAAGAGTACCTACTCTCCTTTTCCAACCCTTTGTCCTCCCCTACTTCCAAATCACAGGGCTCTGGGCTCTGTCTCTCTTGCTTTAAGTAGCAACTTTCCAAACTGCCTTGTCTCACCCTCAGCTTTTATCCAGTGCTGCTACAAGGAATAGCCACGTGCAATCTGGTTCTGCAATTATTAAAAAAATACTGTTGAGGACCCTGACTTGAACATCTGTAACAGATGATGGGGGGAGGGTGTTGTCTTCTGTCTCAGAATTGTGAACAATGTCCAAGCCAAAGCAGCTGACAAGAAGCATGGAAGAACTCCTCATTCTATACAATGCTGCCCAGGGACTTCCCAGTTGGCCCGGTGGCTAAGACCTTCCCATGCAGGGAATGCGGGTTCGATCCCAAATGTGGATCAGGGAGCTAAGATGCCACATACCTCGCAGCCAAAAAAAAAAAAAAAAAAAAACAAAACAAAACAGAAAGAAGCAAATTGTAACAAATTCCATAAAGAGTTTAAAAATGGTCCACATCAAAAAACAATCTTAAAGAGCACTGCCCAAGAGCAGAACCCGTGCATCCTGACAATAACAATGTAGTTTGAATACAGGCTGCAGAATCAGCCTGCCCCCTTCCAGCCACTCTCCATCCTGACCCTTGTCCCTCCACTCTTGTTTATATGAAAAGAGGGTCAGGGAATGTGGGGAGATGGCATCAGAGCTACCAGACTTAAGTTGCTCCTGGTGAGGGGCGATTCCGTTTTCTCCCCATGGGAAGACACAGGTGATAACAGAGACTGCTGGCTACTTCTGGTCCAGAAGTTTCTGTAAGGTTTCTGTGGAGGTGGCCCATGCCAGCAGAGGGAGAAGGGACTGCAGAGGACCTGGGAAGGAAGAACTAGAGGAATCCACATCCCAGTTCCCCTTGCCCTTGGAGAGTATAAAGGAAGTCCACAGTCTTCGCTGCGGTTCCACCTACAGGAGCGTGGAATGAGGGGAGTCAGGAGCTATGACAAGTGAGGAGAGCCTGCATCCAGAGGAGGCTGGGGACCATAACCCAGGTTGAAGGAGGACTCTGCCATCTCCACTGCGAGTGAGTCCTCCTATGAGAAGAAACGCAGGTCGAGTTGAGCATTTCTCCAAAACACGCGCCCCTCAGGCTTTCCACGTAGAATCCGCCAGCCTCACAGGGATCAGACTGAACCAGGCCAAGGTTGAAGACGCCTCCTCCCCAGCACTGGCCCTCAACTGTGCTGAGACATCTCCTGCCTCCCCATCCCTTCTTCCTGCCTCTAAACCTAGAAAGCAAGACCCAGGAGCAGGAGGAACAGCAGAGAGGAAAGAAGACACAACACTGCTCATTCCTCTGGGTCCTTGGAGCCATGATCTTCCTGGGCTTTGAGGGGGAGGAAGAGCTTTGAATCAGATGCAAATGAGCAGTTTTAATCTGGACTGAGTTTTTAATAACTGAAAGTGACAGGAACATCCACTTTCTGCCCAAAATTTCATTAAGTGATGAGGAAAAGGGATTTGACAGAACACACAGAAGACAGTGACTGGAAAAAATTAACTTTTGTGTTTACTCCTTACTGAGTTGAGACCCTTCAATAACCCACGGCACATCATTCCAGTCAGTGCTCCTTAAATAAAGCCCTGTGGAGGGAAATTATTTTCAGAATTTTTTGCAAGGCTCTCCAGCCCATGAGGAAATGAACACACGTGCACGCTATGGGAGTTAAGGTAACCTTGGAAGGTCTTTGAGGAGGACAGTTTGGAAATGTATATCATAAGCCTTGGAAAGTGCATACCTTTGACCCAGCAGCTTTATTCTTAGGAATATAGTTATTTATTCAACAGAGTTTCACAGAGTCCCAATTATGTGCCAAGCACTGTTCAGGTACATTGAACAAGACAAGGCATGGTCCCTATTCTACGGACCTTACAATTTACTGAAGGGGAGACAGAGAAACAGGATATTACAGTATAGCCTGAATGATGCTCTAGCAGAATGAAGGGCAGGTGACGGTGGCCACGATGGGAGGGATGTCTGATCCTGGTGATAATGGAGACGGCAGGGTGACAGGGGAGGTTCATCTGAGGAAGTGATGTCCGAACAATGAGGAGGGTGAGCCAGGCATGGGATCACATGTGACGAGAGAATGCTCTAGCCCGGAAGAGTACGTACAAGGTCACAAAGGCAGAGAGAGCACGGCATGCTTCAGGAACCTAAGGAAGTTTGGTTTGGCCAGAAAGAGAAGCAGAGCGAGAATATGAAAGTGAGGAAGGATGCAAAGGGAGGCAAGGGATCCTAAGGAAATAATTGAGGGTGCAAACGAAAACTCAACACAGCATCAGTGATGGTTATACAGCTGAAGCCCGAAGACACCTTAGATGTCAAATAATAGGTTCTCAGTAATACCAGAACTACAGAACACTTTGTAGCAGAGCTACAAAGGATGCTGTGGAAGAATAATTGACACAGAAAGTGTTCAGTGCTATATTGGCAAATAAAAATTAAGGATATACAATTGTATGTATAGTATGGTCTTATTTTTATGTTTAAAATTATACAAAGATTCTCGGGGAGGGGGGCGGGGAAGAAACGTAAGTTTTTAACACTAATCTGGGTGCTCGGGTCATACGTAAATTTCATTCCTTCCTTTTTGCTCAGCTGTAGCTGTTACCGTAGTTTATCTGTGTGCAGGTACTGCCGTGGTAACGAAGCACTGAAAGTTACAAGACACAAAATCACTGAAATGTAAGCTGAAACAATCAGGTGCCAGGAAAATCTTGGTCTTCCTGTTAAGCATGAATAAATTATTCAAAATTGAGAAGGGGAAGTTGGTGTAAGAGCAATTGACATGGGATATTAATTTTAACATTTATGGGCTTCAATCGACTCTGCAGGCACATTCAGACTGCCTACCCCCGTGCATGTTGCCATGTCCAGCCTCACGCAGGAGTGGCAGGGCCTCCAGGCAGCAACCACCAATTCTGGCTTCTTGGTCCTTGAATAACAAAACTACATTCTCTAGTTTCATTCAGATGCTTCCTTTAATTTTTTTTGAGGCAGCTTTGTTGAGGCATAATTTATATACCAAAAAACCCCACACTTATTCAATGGATGCAATTTGATGAGTTTGGACTTATGCATACACTTCAATCAAAGTAATAGACATGTATCACCTCCAAAAGTTTCCTGGTGCCTCTTTGTGATTTGTTTGTGTGCCTGTGTGTTAATAACACTTAACATGGATTCCACCTTCTTAAAATTTTAAGTGCACAAGACATCATTGTTCACTATAGGCTCTATGTTGTATAATGAATCTCTGGAATGAATTCATCTTGTATACTTGAAACTCTAACCCCCCTGAAAGATATGCAAGCATGCAAATAGTGAATTCAAATTCACTATGAATTCCCGTGAACGCAATTGGATCATGTAGCTTTGTCTAAGGAATAAGCATCTTTTGCTGCTCTTACCAGGGTGGCCCACTTTGGTACCCGCATACACACACACATCTAGCAATTATGAATAAATATGGAGATTTGTATAGTCCAGGGTAGAGGAGCTTGTGGCGTGCTTTCTCCCATTGAAGAACAATTCTTTGTTAGTCATCATGATTCCTTTTTTCCGTGGATGCTTGTAGTCAGAGACCATGTGCTGCTTGGTTATTAGGTGAAAAGGAGCTACTGAGAGTCAGCACTTTGAGTCCAGTCTGGCCCTTGTATGTGGCGTTGCTCCAGCTCTGTGGTCCCTCTGACTCAAGCGACCAGTCTCCTCTCCGTCCATTGAAAGAAGCATGCTTTCCCCTACCCCATTCCTGTGTTCACATTGGTCCTTTCACCAAAGATTCCTTCTCTCTACCACTTACAGCCTAGCCAAATGCCACCTGAGCTATCACAAGCAACTTGAGTCTCACGTGTGGGTCAGCCTCCCGGATGCCACACTTTACGTGTACCTGGAGTCTACATTCTTCGTGGAAAGAGCATAGATTTTACCACTAGAAGCCCTAAGATCCAATTGTGACTTCACTACATACTAGTTCAGTGATCTTGGGAGGTTTACTTAACCTTTGAGAAATTCAATTTTTCACAGAAATGTCACAAAGATTACAAGATAATTTAAGTCCCTTAAATTACCAAACGCTACATGTGTTCAACAAGCATTTATTGAGCACCAATTATGCAACCAAAATTAAACTAGACATTACACAAATGCCCATTTTGTTATAAGACTCAATAATCAATAATAGTCTCCCAGGGAATCTAGAAAATAATATTGTGCTTTGTGCTTTTTGTGTTTCACCTGTGAATATCTTATTAACTGTTTTGTATTTTTTAAGTTAACTATTTGGTGTTATGAAATAGTTATCAAATTCCTACTGTGAGCCCAGTGGGAATAAGATGGTGAACAAGAACCCGTCCTGCTGCAGTGACTTGAGTACAAAGATGAACTTTGGAAGGCTCTAAGGAAGGAGGTCCTTTGGCTACCTGATGCGAGGAGTTGACTCATTGGAAAAGACTCTGATGCTGGGAGGGATTGGGGGCAGGAGGAGACGGGGATGACAGAGGATGAGATGGCTGGATGGCATCACTGACTCGATGGACGTGAGTCTGAGTGAACTCCGGGAATTGGTGATGGACCAGGAGGCCTGGCATGCTGCGATTCATGGGGTTGCAAAGAGTCGGACACGACTGAGCGACTGAACTGAACTGAACTGAACTGAAGGAAGGCAGTGATTTGATGCGACTGAAGCGACTTAGCAGCAGCAGCATATCTTCAAAAACATAGTTTTATCCACTTTAGTTGGAATTTTCTTCTCTTCGTTGCCTGGCTAAGTCTTAATGTTCGTTGTTTCTCAAATTTGATGTCACCTACTCTAAGGATGACTTCCCTGGTGGCTTAGACGGTAAAGCGTCTGTCTACAATGTGGGAGATCCAGGTTCGATCGCTGGGTTGGGAAGAGCCCCTGGAGAAGGAAATGGCAACCCATTCCAGTACTACTGCCTGGAAAATCCTGTGGACAGAGGAGCCTGGTAGGCTACAGTCCATGGGGTCACAAAGACTCGGACATGACTGAGCGACTTCACTTCACTTCACTTCACTTCACTTCACTTCGCTCTAAGGATGGGCCTCCTAGGTGGCGCTAGTGATAAAGAACCTGCCTGCCAGTGCAGGAGACATAAGAGACTGGGGTTCTATCCCTGGATGGGGAAGACCCCCTGGAGGAGGGCATGGCAACCCACTCCAGGATTCTTGCCTGGAGAATCCCACTGACAGAGGAGCCTGGTGGGCTACAGTCCGTGGAATCACACAGAGTCGGACACGACTGAGTGACTTAGCACATACACTCCAAGAATACTTCTCTGATCTCCCATCCTGGGTTTGTGCCCTCCCACGTGTACTTTTTGTTTAAATGTAAGTATAGTTGATGAACACTGATATGTTAATTTCTGAGGTAGAGCAAAGTGGCATATATATATATATATATATATATATATATATATATACACACACACATTCTTTTTTAAAATATTCTTTTCCATTATGGTTTATCATAGGATATTGAATATAGTTCTCTATGCTATACAGTAGGACTTTGTTGTTTATCCATTCTAGACATAAAAACTTACATCTAACCCTGATCTCCCAGTCCATCCCTCCCCCAACCCCTTCCCCTTGGCCAGCACTAATCTGTTCTCTATGTTTCTGATTCTGTTTCATAGGTAGGTTCATGTGTGTCATATTTTAGAGTCCACATATAAGTGATATCACATGGTGTTTGTCTTTCTCACTTTCTTCACTTAGTATGATAATTGATAATCTCTAGTTGCATCCATGATTCTACAAGTGGCATTATTTCATTCTTTTTTTTATGGCTGAGTAATATTCTATTGTATCTATGTGTCACATCTTCTTTATCAATTCCTCTCTTGATGGACATTTAGGCTGCTTCCCTGTCTTGGCTATTGTAAATAGTGCTGCTATGAACATAGGGGTACATGTATTTTTTAAATTTTGGTTTTGTCTGGATGTATGTCCAGGATTGGGATTGCTGGATCACATGATAAGCCTATTTTTAGTTTTCTGAGGAAACTCCATACTGTTTTCCACAGTGGTTGCATCAACTTACATTCCTACTAAAAGTGTAGGAGGGTTCCCTTTTCTTCACACCCTCTCCAGCATTTGTTATTTGTAGACTTTTTCATGATGGCCATTCTGACTAGTGTGAGGTGACATTCATTGTAGTTTTGATTTGCCATGTGCATTCTTTATGTCTCCATACAGCTCTCAGCACACTGTCTAGTAATTATTTGGTTACCTGTCTAGGTAGGCCTAGACCATGAGCTCCATAAGCCGACAGAGGTCCTGTGTGTCTTTTAATATTTGCATTTTCAATATCCAGCCAGAGCACAGAATACATGTTTGGTAAACACTGCTGAAAAAATAGTGATCCTGGTGAGAGCAGTTTCAGGGAAGTAGTGGAGCAAAGTCAGACAGCAGCAAGATGAAGCAAGAATGAGGGTCGATGAGAAGAGATACTTCTTTTGAAAATCTTACTTGAGAAGAATATGAGTGAGCAAGGCAATAGCTAGAAAAACACACGGGGAGATGGAGGGCATGTTTTGCAAAATGGAAGAGACTTAGACACATTTAAATACAGATGGAGACTGTTTGAAAGGAGATTCAGATATCAGAGGCTGTATTAGTCAATACTACTAATGCAATAATGCTGAGTAACAAGCGAGCCCCAGTCCCAGCCATTCATGGTGAGAATGAACATTTAATTGACTCGCCTGTGTGGCTGCAGGCTCTGCACTTTGTTGCAGGTCTGACAGAGGATGAGATGGTTGGATGGCGTCACCAATGCAATGGACATGAGTTTGAGTAGGTTCCAGGAGTTGGTGATGGACAGGGAAGCCTGGCATGCTGCAGTCCTTGGGGTCACAAAGAGTCAGACACAACTGAGTGACTGAATTGAACTGAACTGAGTTGGAGGAGAGGTTGTGAGGCAGGTTGTCTCCAGGGAACCTGGAGAAGATACAGGTGGAGCGGGGAGGGACACGGGAAGGCAGGGTCTGACACGGAAGCAAAGGCACAGTTTGCGAAAGCTGCATCAGGGAGCTCGAAGGATGTCATTCCCGGCTCCTGACAGAGACATCTATGGGTGGTGGAAGAAAGAGCAATTCCTCATTGAGAAGCCTGCAGGGGAAACAGCATTTCAAAGAGGTTCCAGTTAAGCTAGAATGAGAAGAACCATTCAGTTGAAGAGTCTGAGGGAATGGGAAAGTCTTTACTGAAAAGTTGGTTCTACGGGAGACCATGGGATCTGGCATTGTGGTGGAGGAAGCCCAAGGCAGTGGGAGAGGACAGAGACATCAGAGGAAAGAGCATGGATGTGAGGCATGGTGGGGTCAGTGTGGGAAAGAAGGTCCCGGGTATTTCTGGAAAGAAGGAATCCAAAGCCAGGGAGTTAGTTCCTGGTACTCTCTCTCATCATGTGGGGCAAACAACAGGTGTCCTCGGGGATGATGCAGCCCTAACCCACTAGAAAAGTACCAGCTGCTTGAGAGACACTTAATAGAATGAATACACGTCCAGAGAAAATACTGGATCCATGAGCCACCTTCTCCTCTGCCGGAAAGGGCGAGGGCTCTCACTTTGTCACAAACAGGGAAAAGTCAGCAGCCTGCTGTGCTGAAGGAACCTGACCCCTGCAGCTCCCAAACTTGGGAATTTCCTGTCCAGAAATTTCAAAACCTTTGATTATGGGTTTTGATTTCTCATTCACTTTATGGGGTTTACCTTAGCAATTAAATTACATGTGTTATTTACCAGGTCATCTTCTCCAGTTGAGATGATAATGAGCTTCTGTGTTCTGCCAGATATGTATCAGCCTCTCTATGAAAAAGAGCTTAATGAAACACTCAGGACAGGTAATCACATTAATAAGGGGGAGCCCCTGGGGAGGATTTGAGATGTCTAACAATAAAGTGGAGGGTAACGGGACTTCATGGTAAACAGTACAGACAGTCACAGACCCAGTGGCCCTGGAGGAGAGTCTGGGCCAGCTGGGAAGACTGGGTGCGTCTTCTCTTGGCAGATCACGCAAACAGGACGCTGGTACAACAATGTGGGCAGCAGGTCTGGACAGAATGAAGGCCAATGACAGCGTCTACTGCTGCTAAAGTCTGTCAAATGCCTACTGTGTATAAGGTATTGTGCCAGGGGCTCTAAAAGCATTATGCCAAGTCAGACTTGCTGAAAGCTTCTAAGTACTACACAAAGCTATATTTTCCTGACAAAGCAACTGAGGCCCAAGGGATGCAGTGACTTGCCTGAGGTCATATGGCAGATAAGTAGCAAAGCTGAGAGAAAAACAAATATGTATTAATGGATACATGTGGAGTCTAGAAAACTGGTACAGATGAACCTATTTCTAGGGCAGGAATAGAGACACAGACACAGAGACTAGACTTGTGGATAAGGGGTGGGGAAGGAGGGGCTGGATGAACGGGGAGGGTAGCACTGAAATATTTATATACTCAGTCAGTTCAGCTCAGTCGCTCAGTTGTGTCGGACTCTTTGTGATCCCATGGACCGCAGCATGCCAGGCTTCCCTGTCCATCAGCAACTCCCGGAGCTTGCTCAAACCCATGTCCATCGAGTCAGTGAAGCCATCCAACCATCTCATCCTCTGTTGTCCCCTTCTCCTCCCGCCTTCAATCTTTCCCAGCATCAGGGTCTTTTCTAATGAGTCAGTTCTTTGCATCAGGTGGCCAAAGTATTGGAGCTTCAGCTTCAGCATCAGTCCTTCCAATGAATATTCATTTGCTTTAGGATGGACTGATTGGATCTCCTTGCAGTCCAAGGGACTCTCAAGAGTCATATACTACCATGTGTAAAATAGATAACTAGTGGGATATAGCTGCTGTATAGCACAGGGAGCTCAATTTGGTGCTTTATGATGACCTAGATAAAAGGGATGGGGGTAGAGGGGAGGTACAAGAGGGAGAGGATACATGTATACATACAGCTGATTCACTTCGCTGCACAGCAGACACTAACACAATATTATAAAGAAACTATACCCTAATTTAATAAAGAAAAGAAAAAAAAAGTAATAAAGCTGAAATTTGAATTCTGGTTGAGAGTCCGCCATGAGGCAGGAGAGCAATGTAAAGCAGAGAGGTTCTGGTTCCGACAGTGCCTGCCCCTAAGCCCGAGTGGCTGCCACAAAAATGGCTTTGACCAAAGGCAGCAAATATGTGACATACGTACTGCCTGTCACTCCCTCCGGTTCTCCCCGCGCCAGACATCTCTAATTTATCATGATACTCTCTCCCATGGAGCACAGATGTGGCCTTGTAATCCTTCTCACCACAGCACTCCAGGCAGTGACTAAGTCAATCAGAACTGACAGGTGAGATGAAATCTCTTTGCCATCCCTGGTGTAGATGCTCCATGAAAACACAAGGGACCAAGCACTGGGGCGTGGAGTTCGAGGGACCCAGCTTTGAATCCTGGTTCTCCCTCTTTGAATAGTCCCAGAGCCCACCTTGCCATCTGTGACATCCAAGGGCTGTGGGGATTCAACATCAATGTAGGAAGCACAGAGCCTGCAGCAGAGTAAGCCCCAGGGAGGTGTCGTTTCCTTTTTCTGTAAACAACGACCAATGCATTCAGATTTGGATAGGAGGCAAGGATGTGTTTTCAGATCCATAGAAAATTCCCTGGAGGACACAGGCAGTGAGAGAATAGCCTGGATCCCAGGGAAGGCACGGAGACAGTCAGGGTCCCAGGGTGAGGACCCATAGTGATGAGAGTGACTGAGGTGCTCAAGAGCAGTCTCTCCAGGTTTGGAGAAAGGCTGCCAGGGAGCAGAGAGGCAAGGAAGCTACCAACTGAGGACCGACTCGGACCTCATTCTCTTCTGATTTCTTTCCAAAGATCCCAGAGTACAGTGGGCCTTCATGCAGTCCATGCAGTTCAGCTCCAGGGCACACCACAGATGGAGAAGGCTAGAAGCAGGCTTTTAAGCTTTTCCCTTCTCCAGGAGATCTTCCCAACCTAGGGATCGAACCCAGGTCTCCCACATTGCAGGCAGATTCTTTACCAGCTGAGCCACAGGGGAAGCCCGAGAATACTGGATGGGTAGCCTATCTCTTCTCCAGCAGATCTTCCCAACCCAGTAATTGAACCAGGATCTCCTGCATTGTAGGTGGATTCTTTACCAACTGAGCTATCAGGGAAGCCAGAAAGCAGGCTAGGAAGGGCAAATTCTGACATCTCCAACATAGAGACTCTTTTTTTTTTGTCTTTAAAAATGTTTTATGTGGACCATTTTTAAAGTCTTTATTGAAGTTGTTACAATATTGCCTCTGTTGTTTATGTTCTGCTTTTTTGGCCATGAGGCATGTGGGATCTTAGCATTCTGACCAGGGATGGAACCCTTACCCCCTGCATTGGAAAGTGAAGTCTTATCCACCGGACCACTAGGGAAATCCCTGGAGATGGTTTTAAATTGAGAACTTGATCACTGCTCTGTGGTTCCTTCATTTCCTGGTTTGAGTTTAGCCAATCTATTACCCTGTGGCTAGCAAAGAACCATCCGGTCAAAGGAGAAGGAAGCCAAGGTAGCAGTAAAGCCCACCTGCTGTTGAAAGAGCAGGCCCCAGAAAACAGAGCCCTGCAGGCCTAGAAGGCTGGCCAGTCTGGCAGGTGGGTGTCTGGAGGACTGGGGAACAAGCGGCAGGGCACAGGGGGTCCACGTGGAGGCTCACAGATGGTCCATGCAGCTGGTTAGGCACAGCTATGAGGATGCTCAGGCTGGCTTGAGACCTCAGCAGATAAACTCAGCTCAACATTAACTGAGTCGTTTTCTCTATTTCTGGCCCCATGGTAGGCACTGAGAAACTAAAGATGGGTGAAATAATGCTTCCTAGTAATTCTAATATAATGGGAAGTGTGATTAGGTAGCGGTACACACGGTGCTCTGGGGGCCCCACTGGGGACCTGCTGAAGAGAAGGATGCCTGGGGACAGAAAAGCATTCCACCAGAGGGAAGAGTCTGAGCAAACACCTGCAGACGTGAAAGCCTGCGGCACGGTTGGGCACTGCTGCAGAGGAAAGTGGGAGAGGAGGAGGGGCGAGAGGTGTGGCTGCAGGCTGCCGGGAGGCAGGAGAGGCTGTACAGCACGTTGGGAGCAGACGTGGAGGACCACGCTCCCTCGGACCCGACGGGCAGCCCTTGAAGGGCTAAGCAGAGGGGCAAGGTGGTTACATCTGCCATGGGAGGGCTCTCTCTGGACCGTGGGCCAAAGTTGGATCTAGGGGTAAGTTAGGAGGCAGAGACAGCAGTGAGGAGGTAGTTACAATGGTCCAGATGGGAGGGGACCAAAGCCTGAGCTAGACAAGTGTGCCAGCGAGAACTGGTCCCGCAGACCCCATCAGAGTTCAGCTACCAGCCCTGCGCCCACCGTACCTGCTGTGGTGGTGGGACCCCTCCCTCAAAGGACTGAAAGTATCGCTGCTGCTGCCTTCTTCTTGCAGGTGGCTTTCCCCAGCTGTCTGAGGGAGCAGCAATCTCCCCTAAACCATCCTTAGGATTATCATGGTCCCCAACAAATTATATTGCCTATACATAATTTAGGGACTATTTATGAGGCTAAGGGAAACCTGAGCGGTTCTCAGGTTTCTAGCCTGAGTGGCAAAGAGGGAAGCCAATGCCCTCTAGGAAGGCTTGATGGATGCTACTGGGAGCTAGGCAGGGTGCGGAAAGATGAGGAAGGATCCCACCCACTCACTGGAGAAGATACTCCCCAGGAGAGTCACAAGAGAGAATGGCAAGCCTGTGAAAGCAGACAGGTTTCCTCCATAATTCCTACTAAGTCAGTGGCCATCACTAAAAAACAGCAAATCCCATGTAAAGAGCCCTTCCTATGGGTCAAACATTCTTTCTCAGGAAACTCCCACATACAGGATCACATCTAATTTTCACAAAACTTTTAAAAATAAATTATTGTATCCATTTTACAGATAATAAACTATGACTCATTCAAAGCCGCAGAGCTAGGCAGAAGCATACAACTTTGGGGGCCCTTCATGGGTGTGGTCATCTCAGTGCAGACCCCTGTAGCGAGTGTGTGATGAGAACTGGGGGAGGGAGAATCAGACAGGAAAGCTGGTTGCTTGGCTCTGTGGGAAGGTCAGGACACGGGCAAGGGAGTTCTGCTCCTAGAACCCAAGCAGACCAGGGGCTCAGTCGGGCCTGGGAGACTGGTGCAGTGTCTTCTTTCTGTACTAGCTCTTTGCGGAGGAGAAGGGGCTACACCCCAAACAGGAATATGTCACACAACAAAAAGGGTCAGGTATGTCTTTGGTCTCATCATCCTCCTCACCTTTCTCCTTCTCTCTCTGCTACCTCTCACCTCTCCCTACAGTTCCCTCCCCCATTCTTCCCTTGTCTCCTTCGCTGGGACTTCAGAGTCAAGTCAACACCCAATGACCCTCTCGAAAGCCCTGATAATTAAACCCACTTGTCCAGCAACCGTCTGTCCACACTCTGGGCATCTGGACCTCTCTCCTTAGCCCCCAGCTCTCCCCATTTCTACCCCCATCAAAGCTTCCACATCCCCAGAGACTCTCGGCTACAAAGTTAGGAAGCAATGAAATAAAACAACTCACAGTAAACTGGGTACAACAGACAACTCTCCTTTAAGCCCTCAGGGGTGTCTGTTCATTAAGCCAAATGGATGACTAATTGGGGAGATTTCTCTTGATAAATATTACTGAGAGTCTGCTCGGTGCTGGGGGATGGAGCGAGGGATGCAGGGGAGCCAGGGGATTTCACTGTTTAGTCAAGAAGTAAGACAAGAACACAAATAATCATGCCATGAATGTCACAAAAAGGTGCATGAGTTTATTAAAACTGGGGAGGGGCATTATGTCTGGGTAGGGTGAGGGAGACGAGGAAAGGCCTGTGGAGCACAGCTATTTGAGCTAGGCTTTGCAAGACCAGTGGGAATCAGACATATAGATTGTGGCGGGGTGGTGGGGAGTGGTGTCAATCATTTCAGACAAAGAGAGCACTGTGGACACAGCCCTGGAGATGGGCCTGGAACATGACTCAGTGGGCAATTCTAGTGTGTGAGAAAGAGGCTTCTTCTTGAAAGTAGGCAGAGAAAGGGATTTCTTTAAGTCCCATCCCCTGGCTTGTTACTGCAATGGAAGGAAAGACCCAAGATCTAGGATCCCTCTTCCTCTCTCTTCCCATGATGACCCACCCAGTCAGCTCCCTTCCTCATTGTGGGGGAGGGCCAGGGGTTGTTTTGTCTCTGTCTAGTCTTTTTTTAAAAATATTTTTTCATTTATTTGGCTGCTCTAGGTCTTACTTGTGGCATGTGGGATATAGTTCCCTGACCAGGGATCAAAAAAAGGCCCCCTGCATTGGGAGTGCGGAGTTTAAGCAACTGGACCCCCAGGGAAGTTCCCTCTCACCAGTCTTATCTAAGGGCTTGCCTTGAATTACCTCCCATCAACTCAGCTCCCGAATGACTCCACATCTGTGGACAATCTCACCTGCCATCAGACCTGCTGGAGCCCAGATGATAAACCTGGGGTCCCAATATGGAGCCTTAGAGCTGCACCCCAAGCTTTCCCAGTGGCTCCTTTCGCTCTCCCCATCAAGCTGACCCTCCCCAAATCTTTGATTTCTATTCAGTTCAGTCACTCAGTAGTGTTCAATTCTTTGCAACCCCATGGACTGCAGCACGCCAGGCTTCCCTGACCATCACCAGCTCCCAGAGCCTACTCAAACTCATGTCCATTGAGTCGGTGATGCCATCCAACCATCTCATCCTCTGTCCTCCTCTTCTCCTCCTGCCTTCAATCTTTCCCAGCATCAGGGTCTTTTCTAATGAGTCAGCTCTTCACATCAGGTGGCCAAAGTATTGGAGTTTCAGATTCAGCATCAGTCCTTTCAATGAATATTCATTTCCTTTAGGATGGACTGGTTGGATCTTCTTGCAGTCCAAAGGACTCTCAAGAGTCTTCTTCAACACCACAGTTCAAAAGCATCAATTCTTCAGAGCTCAGCTTTCTTTATAGTCCAACTCTCACATCCATACATGACTACTGGAAAAACCATAGCCTTGACTAGACGGACCTTTGTTGGCAAAGTAATGTCTCTGCTTTTTAATATGCTGTCTAGGTTTGTCATAGCTTTTCTTCCAAGGAGCAAGCATTTTTTAATTTCATGACTGCAGTCACCATCTGCAGTGATTTTGGAGCCCCCCAAAATAAAGTCTGTCACTGTTTCCACTGTTTCCCCATCTATTTGCCAGGAAGTGATGGGACCAGATGTCATGATCTTCGTTTTCTGAATGTTGAGCTTTAAGCCAACTTTTTCACTCTCTTCTTTCACTTTCATCAAGAGGCTCTTTAGTTCTTTTTCACTTTCTGCCATAAGGGTGGTGTCATCTGCATATCTGAGGTTATTGTTATTTCTCACAGTGATCTTGATTTCAGCTTGTGCTTCATCCGGCCTGGCATTTCGCATGGTGTGCTCTGCAGGTAAGTTTCTGTAACTGCAATTATAGTCCCCCTTCGAGGGAGGACTCACTCGTCTGTAAGTTTACCCACTTATTCTTTAGTCGCTGTGTCTGACTCTATGCAACCCTAGGGACTGTAGCCTGCCAGGCTCCTCTGTCCATGGAATTTCCCAGGCAAGAATACTGGAATGGTTTGCCATTTCCTCCTCCAAATTACCATGCTCTACATGCCCAATAATGACATGTACAGAACTAAGTGGATCCAATCAACTTTGCTCAAAGTTTTGCTTCATTGCAGCATGAAAACTGATTCATATACACTGAGTATTAAAGCTGTCCAGGCCTTGGCTCACATGTCTATAAAGAGAGGGGGCTGGATTAGACAGTGTTTCTTCACCTGGCTGGTGCTCAGAACCACTGGTTGAATTTTTAGAAATATTGGAACCCCTGTCCCCTGAATTCTGATCTGGTAGGTCTGATATTGGGCTCCCATACCTGTATTTCTCTCTTAGTTTCCCCAGCATTTCTATTGCATCTAACCCAAGGACTGATGTTTGGGAAGCTCTGGGGTACCACATCTCTGTGACTCTTCCTGACACTCACTGATTCATTCTCTGCAGAGGGGGTACCAGCAGAGATAAGACTGGAGAGAGGCAAGGGACAGATGTGGCAGATTTAATCCATTTTAACAAGATTAGAATTTATCTCAAAGGCAAGGGAAAGACTTTGCAGGGTTTTCAGCAGGGGTGACATGATCAAATTTATGTTTTAGAAACAGCCTTCTTATGCAGCGTGGAAGACGGGCTGGAGGTGGGGGACCTGAGAAAAGGCTTTGGTAATAACCGTCTGAGATGCTCGCTGGTGGCAGCAAGGGCATGTCCAGAAAGTAGAGCGGACAGAACTGGGTTGTCTCTTGTTTCCTTTGGATCTGGGATGCGGTGGGTCATCGCTGTTCGGCTCTGCAGTCTCCTTCCAAAACTGGAGAGCCCCTCACCGTGTGGTTCTCGGTCAGCTCAACGAGAGATAAGTGCCCCAGATTTTGACTAGGTGCTGATGATTCACAGAGGCAGAGACCACAGAGCATCCAGTCCAGAGGCCCCCCAAGCGGCCACAACTTTCAGTTTCCAGAAGCAGCATGACAGTGTTGGGGAAGGCCGGAGTTAGATGCCGTCTGGTGCCTTGGGTTTCCCTGCAATAACTGAATTCTTCCTGGACCACAAGGTGGGCTTGATTTTAGTTACAGATCTAACATCATCAGGCTGTTTTGTTGCTGCCTGTTTTATAAGGCTGATGTTCTCCTCTCCCTCGTGATTCTGTGAGCCTTACAATATTTTCAGTGACTTCCTTTTTCGCTTAAACTGCCCAAGTTGTTTGTTTCTTGCATCCACGTTCCCTGATTGATACCCTGACTGCTTTGGATGCAGAAGGGCATAAGCAGCTGGGTAGGTCCTCAGACAAGGCAAGCGTGTAAAGGCTCAGGGCGTGAGAGGGAATCCCGAATGCTGCTGGTTGGCTTACAGACTATAAACACCTCTGCTTATGATTTGTTCACTGTGGATGAGGAAAGCTCGAATTGAGCAAAACACTATTAGAACTTTCTCTGAACTGTACCACTCCATTCAAAACCTGAGTGCTTGATTATGAGTTTGGGATTAACATATATACACTACTATATATAAAACAGATAACCAACAAGGACCTACTGTATAGCACAATGGATTATACTCAATATCTTGAAATAACCTATAATGGAAGAGAATGTAAAAAAAGAATACATATATATATATATATGTACACGCACACATATAATTGAATCACTTTGGTGTTCATCTGAAACTAACACAACATTGTAAATCAACTGTATTTGATAGAAATTAAACAAACAAAGCTGAGTGTTTGAATGTGCAGACTGTCCGAAAACTATCACTCTCGTCCGTTCCTATGTTCTAGCAGGGGAAGCCCCTTAACTTTTCCAGTGCTCACCCCAAATCGTAATATTTTTGACATCATAGAGCTCCTGAAAGGTAGATGAATCACAGAAAGGGCTGAGGAAATCTAAGGCAGTACTGAGGGAACTTCCCTAAATACAACTTCCCAAGTTAGATATAAATTGACCACTTTCTGAATTCAGTCACTTTTCTACCTATTTAATATCTGGTAACTTCCAAGATGTTTTATTTTGTTTTCACATATATGGTGACTTCAGTGGCTACTGAAACACAAGATTTATAGTATACACACTATATACAGTAAAATATAGATAACATATAATTTACCGTCCATGATTTTTAAGTGTACAGTTTCCTGACATCAAGTACATTCATATTGTCACCACCATCCATCTCTAGAATAGCTTCATCTTCTGAAGCAGAAACTCTGTATCTTTTAAACACTAACTCCCTATTCACCACTCCCTCCAGCCCCTGGCAACTGCGACTCGAAGCTCCTCCTTCTCTAGGTGCCTCACGTAAGTGGAATCATACTATTTGTCCTCTGTGACTGGCTTATTTCACTTATCTTAAAGTCCTAAGTTTCATCCATCTTGTGACAGGATTTCCTGCCTCTTAAGACTGGATTAATACCCCCATTGTAAGTACATACTTTGTTTCATTTATCTGTTCATCTGTTGATAGACACTTGGGTTGCTCCTACCTTCTGGCTGTTGTGAATAACACTACTATGAACATGGGTGTACAAATAAGGCATGTATTTTTATGACCTCTGCCCATCAAGCATTAAGTAAATTTTTCATGTGAATAATTGCATTTTAATTTATCTGTTTTGTAACTCTGAAGTGTTGTATAATAGATGTTCTTAAAGTGGGTCACACCTGTATTCTTTACTGTTCCACAACAGGAGGATGCAAAGAGCATCTATAAATGTCCATTTCACACTGATGTGGAAAATCCCTGTGAGGAAATGAGTCTCTAAATGTGAACAGCACACGCAGACGTCAAAACTCTCAGGTAACTCTCTCTGCTCTCCTGCCCTGGTCAAGGAGTGTGCCCTGAACCTCGCCTTTTATAAAATCCTCTCCTTCCCACCCACCCCTCTCCTTCTCCACCCCAGCGCCCCCACCCCCCGCCCCGCCCTTCAGTCCCTTCACTAGACTATTCTGACATGGGGCCGTGGATCTCTCAGCAACATTGGTGACCAAGAACTCTCTCTCTCTCTAAGGTTTTCTGCACTTTGATAGAAATAATGAAGTCTAAAAAGGACAAGTGCATTTTCTTTGTGCCCCACACCTCCTCTGATGCAGAAAGACTGCCACCTTAGCGTTCTCAGAGTCATCTGCAACTGGGATAAGCGCAAAATGACAAAAGGGAAGAGGGCCAGAAAAGAAGCATTCCCAGAGCTTGAAAGTAACGACTCCATTTTCATCTGCGAGGTAGGTTAAGAAATCTGAAAAGTAGGTTGGGACACCACAAAGAGTTGTGTGCATTTCCGTCAGCGTTTCTCTGGTTGAAGTTTTCAGCGAGAACAGAAAACAGGCAAAACGTATTGATTGAGCACCGATATGCTGGTAGTCATTCCCACTTAATTTCCATGATAACGCTGCGATAGGATCAGCATCCCTGCTTCACAAAGGAGGAAGCGAAGCGGGGGCTGGGAGACATTCAGAACTTCCCCGAGAGCGTGGAATGTGGCCACGAACTTGTGTGACTCCAGCAATGCAGCTCCCCTGGTCCAGCTCTGCTTCCAACCCCTCCAGTGAGGGTACAGCCCTTGTCTCTTGTGGAATGGTTTCCAGAAGGGGTCCTGTGACAGCCTGTGTATGTCTCTCTCCGTGGGTGCAGGGTTTGACAGAGGCCAGCAAGGGACTCTCCCTTCCAAGCCCCAGCCATGCCTCCTCCTCTGGCTCAGAAGCCATTCCTGGAGCACAGAAGGAGTTCTGGATTTTCCTTCCTGTTTGTTGGATGCATCCTTTGCTTCCTCGTTACCATGGGCCAGCAAAATTTCTACCTGCCTCAACCCATCTTCTGCCCCTAATACTCATTGCTAGACATTGCTTTACCATTTTCAAGGATAAAGAGTAGAAATAAAGGTATAGGTAGCACACCAGGAACTACTTCCTGACTCTGAGGTTCTGGAACATACGGAAACTCAAGGAGGCTCCTGTGGCCCTCTTACCAGGAAAGCTATAAGGAAAAGGGCCACCCTGCCTACTTGGACTGGGGACAGTTCTGCCTGGAAGGGAGGGGAGGCACCCCATGACCTCCAGAGGGCCCTGCCAGTCCAGGAAGCCTGAGTCTCCAGTACAGCCTCCCGCTTGGCCACAGATGTTCCCTGTCATCAATCATTCAGGGCATCTGTTTGCTGTGCCGCTTGTTTAAAGAGCGAGGCCTTTGCTAATTGAAAACTAAAAGATCCATCCGTCTCACTCAGAGCCAGCATGAAATTCACTCAGCCATGCAAGATCAGGGTGGAAAAGGCAGCACGGAGCTACCGCTAACGTATCTTCAGGTTGGCGCACACCACGGAGGTCATCTCCTATTTCCTGAGCAAGCCTGGCTCCCCTCCTCACCTCGAAGCAGCCAGGGGCTGCCCATGCTACCGTTTATCTAATACTTCCCCATCTATTATCCCCAGTGTAGTCCAGAGAGAAAGGTATTTTTAGCCCCAGTTTATAGATGGGGGATCTGAGGCTTAGAGAGATTAAACTATTTATCCAAGGTCACACAACTGGTAGGTGACAGAAGCAGGACATCAATCCAGGTCTTCTGACTGGTCAGGAGAGGGGTGGCCTGTCCACTGAGTGACTTTGTCCCTCAGTCGATGTACAGGTGTTGAGCTGGGAGGCACCAATTGCTTCCTTAAGTGGATTTTAAACCTTGAGAAGAGTGATGTGAGGCTATGCAAGGCAGAACCCTGAGATTTCAACTATGTCTGCAATGTGTTATTGCTTTAAAAGCAAATATGGCAAAACGTTAGGATTCCTGATTGTTATAATATCTCCCCATCAAGCCTGCAGGGAGACAGGAATGGTCCAGATCCACGTAGAGTGCCAAAGGCATAGAGTAGGGGAAGAGACGCGCCACGCCCACTGACATCTCCTTCCGTTCCTCCAGTTTGCCCCCAGAGATGGTAAATGTGCTGGTCTGAGCCCCCAGAGATGGGGGACTGATCCAGAGCTGGATCTCCATGGCATCTAGAAGGGATTCCATTTCTCTGTACCTCTGTTCTTTCTTGCAGAATGATAAGAGTGGGATTTAGATGAATGCTAATTTGTTTTTCCAGCTCTAACTTTTGATAACTGTCTGTGTCATTGAAGGAAATGCTGAGTCAAATGTAACCTTTAGGGCCTAGAGCCTCAAAGTCCTGGAGCAGCTTGATTGCAGCCACAATGGACTGACTCCCTGATATATAGGTCTAACTCTGTCCTTGCTGCTCCCCTCTGCCTGGAACACCGCCTTTCCCCAGGGAACTGGTATTTGCTTCAATGCCTAGCTCCTGTCAGGCTTCCCTTTTTGTTTGTTCCATAGCACCGGTTTAAGCTGCAGGCATGTTGGCTTAAACTGGCAGGAGGTGAGAGCAGGAGCCTGGTTTCATTTCTCTTTGTGACCCTTGAATCTGACACAGAGCCTGGCAAAGGAAGGACAGTCAGTAACTACAGCTAACCCTTGAACGTAGTTGGGGCTAGGGGTGCTAACCTTCAAAAATCAGCATTTAATATACAGTCCACCCTCCTTACCCATCTTCTACATGAGTGGTCTGAACCAAACCCAGATAATGTAGGTGGTTTAGTCTCTAAGTCGTGACTGACTCTTGTGACCCCATGGACTGTAGCCCATCAGGCTCCTCTGTCCATGAGGTAGTGTATTATTTACTGTTGAAAAATATCTCATTTTTGACCTGTGATGTTCAAGGGCCAGTTTCTTAAAGTAAAGGGAAGGGGGAAAGGTGAGGGCAAGGCGGTTCCTCTGCAGGCAAAGACCAGGGGCCGAGGAGCAGCAGCAGGGCAGCCCTCCACCATCTCCCTTCCTCTCACTCCAACCCCTTACTGCTTCTGGAATGAAAGGTGAGCTGGAATCTCTGGGCCTCCTCTTGAATTTTCTCAAGTCAGCTCCAAGCAGGCTTTCCCCTGAAAATGAGTTAAGCAACGAAACTTAGCACAGCTCTGTCCAGAGCTTTGAAGAGGTCCTGGATTTCTCCTTCTTCGATTCCCTGGATGGGAGGTGCCTCCCCCAACCCTCGTCCTCTGACTCCTCAAAGGAGGGAAGAGACAGGCGACGACACCTGTCCCTGCCGCCGGTCATTTACAGATTGTTACTTTGGGGGTGTGGTGGGACGGCTCAGTTCCTGCCTGGGCTCCATCTGCCTCAAAAGTCAAGGATGGCGGCAATCTCCATCTGCTAGCGCCTCGGGTGTTGCGGGCACTGGAGGCTCGCTTACCAACGCGCAGGGGGAGGGGCGGGAGGGGCGGGACCTGTCCCAGGGGCGGGGCCTGTCCCAGGGGCGGGGCTCGAGGCGCCCCGTGGTCCAGGCGGCCCCGCCCCGCCCACCCGCGCTCTCCGCGCTGGAGCGCCGCGGAGCTGTCCAGCTTTTCAGTGCCGGAGCCGGCCGCCTGCCCGGTGCACCGCGCCGCCTCCGCGCCAGGTCTCTGCGCCGCTCGCCCGCCCAGCACCCGGCCGGCCCCGCCCCACCCCGCCCCGCCGCGGCCCGTCCACTGCTCCCCGCGGGCCGAAGCCGGCCAAGCGGCTGCCCGCCGGGGCTCTGAACGGCGCGGCGGGGCCGGGAGCCAGGGACCCGCCGAGGAGAGCGGCGGCCCCGGACGGCTGCCGGAGGGGCGGCCGCGCGTGGATGCGGCGGGAGCCGGAAGCCTCGAGCAGCCGGCGCCGTCTCTGCCCCCGGGCGCCCTATGGCTTGAAGGTAAGCGCCAATAGGGTGCAGGACAGGCGGCCCGGGCCCAGGCAGGGTCAGTGGGAGAGGAGGAGGGAGCTCGAAGGGCGGCGCGGCTGGGACCAGAAGTTTGTCCTGCCACTCTGGCGCTCATCTGCCCGGGGACCGACCTGCCCTGATCTTCCCGAACTCTCCGTCCGGCCGCTTCCCCGGGGGCGAAGGGAACATCGGCGGCTGTCCCCTCTCCCACACTCTGGGCATCCTTCGCGCCGCCCGGGTGCGAATCCTCGCTCCGGACACGGGCGGGCAGTGCCGTTCAGCCTCCGGTGGAGCGCCGAGAGCGAGCCCCGCGGCCCGCGGCTTCGCAGGGCGGCCGGCTCCTGGACCATCTCGGGAGGTCACTTTTCGCCCGGCACCAAAGCTGGGGGCCCCCCGTGCGCGCGGCCAGGGTTCCGATCGCCTTGGAGGGAAAAGGGTTGTTCTTGGCAACTCTGCATTTGTGCGACCTGGAGACTTCATTTTCTAAGGACCGAAGCCAGGGGTGAGGGAGAGGCTGGTTCTAACTAATTGCTCTCATGGCTAATATGCCGCTGTCCTTGGTTCTGAATTTACGTTCTTGGCCGTCTCTCCGTTTGCGATTCAGTTGAGGAAGGAGGTTGGGGTTTCAGACCCATCTCAACCTGGGAATGGGGGTGACGATAGGCGCAGAGGCAAAGAGTGACTCTTCTACTTTGGAATGGACCAAAAGCCCCGGTAGGGTGGTGTACAGAAACAAGAGGCAGCTGTAAGCGCCAGACAGAGCGCGTGTCCATCCCTGGCTGCCGCCCTTAGCCTATGAGCCGTTCCTCTTGAAGAGCAGAGGTAAGAGGGTGCCTGTGTGTCTACACAACAGGCTTCGCCATGGACACAAGTCACAGCACTGCGGCTCCGTAGGGACAGGTCCTTTCTCTCAGCCACAGGGAAGCTATCTGAGTGAATGAGTCATACTGTTCGCCCCCCAGCACCCCATACTTTTTGTCCTGGGGGATCTTGAGGCTGGTGAGGTGCAAGACACTTTGTGGATCCCTCTCTAGTTCCTTCTTCAGATCCAACTATTTCTGTATTTTGACCAGGCTACAAACCTTTCAGGCTAATTCTTTCTCCTCCCCAGGACGGCATGAACAGTGATTCTTACCCCATTGGATGCAAATACTCTGCTTACCCCTGATTCATCCTGTGGCATAAGGACCACTTGAAAAAGAAATCATTTTGTTGTTTCATTTTTCTCCCTGTTGCTGCTATTTAATGAGGGTGGACAGAAAGAGAGGCTTGTGGTGCATGTGACCAATTGCAAGAGAGTTAGTGAGCTGATTCATTGTGTCCCAGTCCCCTGCCTTTGACTTGTCTGCTTAGTATTCAGGATTCCTGATATATTTGACTGGGAGGGGGCTGCTGATGCCATCTCTGAAATTAGACATCTGGTGGGGAAGACATTTGACAGGGTTAGACTGAGAGCCAAGTGAGGGCCACCATGGTTCCAGCCTTGGTCTCTTGAAGAACATTCTGAGTTCCTTCCATCTTACCTATACATCCTGGGGGAGGAAGGTGCCTGAAACATGGGAGATTCTGAATTATTACAGAGGTCTGGGACAGCATTTCTCTAAGAGCTGAATTTTGTTTTAATAAACTCTGTATCTGAATCACCAGAGAAGCTAGTTTAAAATGCATGATTTTGTTTCTTATCTGAAGAACTGCCGAATGAGAGTCTCAAGCAGAGGCCCAGGAATGTATATTTTAACAATATTTCTGGGTGATTCATATGTACACTGGGTTAAGAAATCATCTCTCATACAAGTTATTACTTCCTTAACAAGAGAGAACATGATTAAGGTCTTGAGTCAACACCCTTGCCTTCTGCAGTTACACGTGTTAAATTCTTTGGATGTGGGACTGTGGATGAACCAACCTCCTGGTTCAGTCCCTTTGCTGTGATAGAAGATGCAGCCCAGTCTCCTCCCACAGGATCTGCCTGGGCTTCCCTTTTTTTCTAAAACAGATTTTTGGTCTCTCTAAGAATCACCAATATGGTTTTACGTTGACCTCTGTAAATACTGAGTCTCCTCTGGGGGCCAACCCAGTGTGTTTTCCCTCCCCTCCCCTTCTAGGGGAATCATCGTCTTTCAGTATGCTTATGCCGTGATCTGCTAACCCAACTGCTCCTGAAATGCCAAGGAGTGATTAGTTCAGCTTAGTAGCACACCATGTTCCCCAAGGCTGGTAGCCACGTGTGCCCTATTGGCAGTGACATATTGACTGTATCGATTTGGTTCTTGTGCTCTATAAAAGCTGGGAAGCTTGTAGGGGCGAATAAGGCCAGTGATAAGGCTTGTGGGCTAGTCAGTTTTTTTTCTTCACCTGCAAGGTTGAATTATTTCTGCCTAGAATGTGCAGTGATGTAGGAGAATCTGAACTTGAGAGAAAGCCTGTTTTTTCCCTCCTACCAGTGGAAACAAAGGGAGCTCAGGATCTCATAAGAATTTGGCTTCACACGTACTTTGGGCTGCCCTGCTGAAGCTAGACTGGTCTAAGGCCCCTGTTCTCTGTATAAACATGTATCAGGGGAAAGGCCTGTGGACTCGGTCTGGAGGGAGCTGTCTCCATCTTCCCTGCACGTGGAAGTTGTGTTTCGGTGTTGAGGATGAAGCTATGAAGATAGCTCAGGTGATGTGTGTGGTGGGGGTGGGGGGCAGAGGGTGATGAGACTCTTGAGCCAACCCTTCCCCTTCCAGTGACTCACACGTTCTGACCTGCCACCCTTTATTTCTCCCTCCCATGTGGCGTAATATCCAGGAATCTCCAACAGTGAAGGTTGAGGAGGGGAGAGGAGAATCAAAGTTGATTTATAATGCTGGGACCCCAAGCCATATCTCCAGCATCTCCTAGAATCAGGTTGTGTATCACATGTCACAGCAGCCTAAGATATGAGGGCTTGAAAAGAACAGGATGACTGCCCAGTCGGTTCCATTTCCCCTCAGACATAGTTACCAGGACTTTAAAATCCTTAGATTATTTGGACTTCCTCAGAAGTCATTCTGGATGTTCCTGACTCCAAACACAGCAGCTTTTTCTTTAGTCCGGAAATATGGTTTCTGTCTTTTGTTAGGAAAGTTCTCCAAAAATTGAGTGGTGCAGACTTATAGAAAGAACTTACGGTTGCTGGGAGGAAGGGATAGTTATGGAATTTGGGATGGACATGTACACACTGCTGTATTTAAAATAGATAACCAACAAAGAGCTAATGTATAGCACAGGGAACTCTGCTCAATGTTATGTGGCAGCCTGGATGGGAGGGGAACTGGGGGGAGAATGGATGCATGTGTATATGTGGCTGAGTCCCTTCAGCTGTCCACCTGAAACTGAAGCTATTGCAACATTGTTAATCAGCTACACCCCAATACAAAATTAAAAGTTAAAAAAAATAAAATAAAGTAGGAGACCAACTTTAAACATATAGCCTGTAAATAAATTTCTTTAAAAAAAAAAAAGAGTGGTGTAAACTTTGCAGTTCCAGTGTACCAGGATTGAGCTTGGCAATCAAAGCTTCTCTGTCTTATCAGGAGCTCTGCTGGCAGGAGAGCATCCTGCATCTAGGAAGTACTTGGAAACCACAGGCAGCAGGAAGGGCTCGACTTCCCAGTAGGCATCCTCCCCTGTGTGCGGCCTCTCACTTAGATGACACCCAGTGTCATATTCCTTCCTTTCACCCCCCATTAGGGCCTCTTACGGCCCTGGGAAGACTCCAGCATTTGCTTTGGGATTCTGTATGAGCTCTCCAGGTTACTAAATAGAGCCACTAAGCAAGTTGCTTATTTACCAGTTCTGGTTGGTAGACTGATATTATCTCCAGTCTATTTAATTATTGCAGCAGTGTTGGAATCTGATGTTAATATACCGCTGCCTCTAACCTGTCCCCATCACCAATGTAATGGAAGATTTCTTTCTTGTTGTTATTTTTTTAAACAATAGAATCATATTATCTAAATGCATAGGCTTGGAAAATAGCTTGATTATAGTGTCAGTACATGTGGGTGGAGGAGAAAAACTCCACGATTCAGCCACTTGGTTTGTTCGTGTTTGGGTCCAGAGAAAGGAGAGAAATTTGCCCTTCCGGTCTTGTACATTTCCCCTCTTCTTCTCCCTTTCAATCTGATGAATGAGGTAAATCAACCCCCTTGGCAGGTGTGAAGCCCCCTGGGAGGGTGCAGCCTCCTCTTTCCCTAGGAGACCTGGGAATGTGTCTCTAAGGGAGCAGAGGCCCCTGCTGGCTTCAGAGAACAGGAAGGAGCCAGAGATGATGCCCTCGGGCCTGGGGACTCCCCCATCCCAGGGATGGAAAAGGCTGTGTCCACGCAGGGTCCCAAACTCAGAGCCCTGGAAGCCATGGGGGCCTCTGAGAGTGTGGGGCCAGTGTCATGGATGTGGGAGCTGAGGAGAAGTGAACTCCTGAGGGCCCTTGGAAGCAGTTGATGTTCAGTATGCATGTGTAAGGCATCAGTGTGGCACAGATGGGTGATTTGTCATAATCTGATGGCACCTGCGAGGATTTGCACTTTTTCTAGGAACAGACAGGGGAAATTCTTTACTGTCTCCAGTGATGGGGGAGGGAAAGAAGGGAGGACCCCTGGCTTTCCCTGGAGCCCTCTGAGTGATATCAGCGTGTTCCCAGACATAGGATGGCTAAGTGAAGTCAGATAGACTCGGCCCCAAGGGGCCTTGTCGATAAGCCCACAGTCAGCCTGGGCAGACCCAGCTTCCAGGGTGCTGAGGCTCAGCACACAGAATGGCAGCCACAGTCCCCAAGGACATTCCCCCGTAGACGTCTGGGAGCCAAAGTGAGTCGTGGGGCCTGTGCATTTGTCACTGGGCTCCTTCAGAACGTGCCTCATTTGCACCCCCACGTTGCTGTTATTGTTTAGAGTCTAAGTGGCCCAGCAGGGGAAAGGCATTAGAAATGAAATTATTTTTGTTACATGCTGTATAATTGCCTCCTCTCCTTTCTATTACCCCAGGCAGCAACATCACTAGCAATTCCCCGGGAACCTTTGGTCTGGGAAAGTGGCTTACTCACAGGCTTCCTTAGAAGGGCTGCTCTGAACAAGTGACCCCACTCACCAGTCCCTCTGTCACTGACCTAATCATCATAACAGCCATCATTTGTCACGCATTTGCTCTGTGCAGGACCCTGTGCTGCACACGTGACATTTTTATTTCAACTCCCATTCTTATGACAACTCTAGGAAACAGGCACTATTATTATCCCCATTTTACAGAAGAAGTGTGGACTTAGAGAGGTAGATAGCTTGCACAAGGTCATGGCTAATAAGGGGATTCAAAGCCAGACCGTCTGATACTAAAACAGTGCTTCTCTCTGACCTATGTAAGTGGCATACAGAATGAGGGAAGAGAATATGGATAAGAAGGCATTTTCATTGATAAACTGAAGTGACTGTGACCTTTGCATATGAAGGCAGGAAAGGAGATAGCAGAGGGGAAAGAAAGGAAGAAATAACTTCTTGGGATTCTGAAAGCCGAGGACCATCTAGGAAGTAGTTTGGCAACTGGATCTAGGAGTTTTTTGGATGAAATGCACTGGGAATGAACCTCAGCAAGTCCTGGGGGCAGAGGTGGGGGAGGTGGGAGCAGGAGGAGGCCTGGGAGTGGAGGAGCAGGAGTGTATGGACTGATACAAGCTTTCCTGAAAAACAATGATAATATCACCTCCTGTGTCACACCTCTCCAGGGTGAACTGAACTGTCCAAACGGTAAAACCCAGACTTCTTCCAACCTTTAGGCCTTTGGTGTTGCTTTGTTATTATCACGGGGTGAAAACTTGTTACATCTCCAAGACTAAACTCCTAGATTTTCCAGAGGCAGCGGGGGAGTGGGGTTGGGGAGTAGCATGGCCTGGGACCCTGCACAGATGCAGGAGTAACTCATGGGAGCTTGGTTGGCGGTCAGTGCTTTTCTGTTGGACAGAGGCAGTAGAGGCCCAGTAGCCCTGAGCAGGATGCTTGACCACATTGATTTCTTCAGGAATAAAATCAAGGGGTTGAAATTCAGCAGCACAGAAGGCTCCACTGAAGTGATGAGATCATGGTGTTCACTCCGTAATGAGCTGGAAGACTTCTAGACCATTGTGTTGAATCTCCCCATGAATTCTGTGAATGATACTCACCAGCATTTGTTCTCTTTTTTAAAGCCTTTAAAAACAGTATAGTGTGGTGGTTACAGCTGTGGGCTCTGGGGTAAGCCTGCCAGAATTCGAATCCTGACTCTAAATACTGAACTGAACTGATGTTACCTTAAACAAGTTGGTTAACCTCTATCATCTTGAGTTTCTCATCTGTAAGTGGGTATATTAATACTGACTTCATTGGGTTGTGGTGATTGATTAAGGCATTTAGATGTAAGACATTTGGGTGTCCCTGACAAAAAGAAACACTCTATAAATGTTAACTCCAATGACTGTTAGTTATTATTAAGAAACTTCAGGAGGAACATTTTCAGCTGTTTTTCTTCTGCACGAATTCAGCCTCTGATTTTACATGTCTGAAATTAAGCATGTTTTTAGAACTTTCACAGAATTCAAGCTTACATTTCTTTCTTCCATTCTATTTATCTGCACCACAATTCTTTGGCACTTGCCTGTTGAAAGCTCTTACTCATCTTGAGCGAGAGGGGTTCAAGTTGCTTGTCATCCCTTTGAATTAGGTTTCGCTGAGCTCCCATCTTACCACGCACAAGCCAGGAAGAGGCGTTGGTCTTCGTGGTGATGCTTTGGCACAGCCTCAGTTTTCTTCCTGGCTTCTCAGGCCCTTCATCTGCCTCCTCCTCCTCCTCTGATTGAAGTCTTCTTGATTGTCATTGTCATATGGTGTGGGGCACTCTGGCACAGACCATTTTTTATTAAACATGAAAAACAAAGAGAATATATTGTGCCCAAGGACAAGGAGATTTTTCTTTTTCTAAGATCTCCGAAGCTGGTGGAAATGCACACTGTCCATCTTTTGGAGTCATTAATGGCAGTGAAAGGAGAAGGCGATGGCACCCCACTCCAGTACTCTTGCCTGGAAAATCCCATGGATGGAGGAGCCTGGTGGGCTGCAGTCCATGGGGTCGCTAAGAGTCAGACACAGCTGAGCGACTTCACTTTCACTTTTCACTTTCATGCATTGGAGAAGGAAATGACAACCCACTCCATTTATTGCCTAGAGAATCCCATGGATGGAGGAGCCTGGTAGGCTGCAGTCCATGGGGTCACTAGGAGTCGGACATGACTGAGCAACTTCACTTTCACTTTTCACTTTCATGCATTGGAGAAGGAAATGGCAACCCACTCCAGTGTTCTTGCCTGGAGAATCCCAGGGACGGGGGAGCCTGGTGGGCTGCCGTCTATGGGGTTGCACAGAGTCGGACACGACTGAAGCGACTTAGCAGCAGCAGCAATGGCAGTGAAAGGTTGTTGCTGAATCACACAAGACGGCGGGATTCTTGGCCTCCAGAGGAGAAGAATTCAATCCGAGGCCAGAGACGAGGCTTGATCGCTCAGAGCTTTTGTGTAATAAAGTTTTATTAAAGTATAAAGGCGATAGAGAAAGCTTCTGACATAGACATCAGAAGGGGGTAGAAAGAGTACCCGCTTGCTAGTGTTAGCAATGGAGGTATATACTCTCCAATGAATCCAAAGAATGTCTGGAGGTTGTAAAGACCTCACCAGACCTACTCCCATAATTTACATTTTAAGATAACAGGATTAGCCAGAAGGTTTAATCCAGAGACTGTCCTCAGGCAGGATACATTATTGTTATATAAATCTAAGGAATGTAGAGGAAAAAAAGTTTGTCCTTTCTTCCTCCTTGGAATTCCAGACCCCTCTCTCTTTGGGGACCCCTAGACTTCTTATCAACCTGCCTAGGAAATGACTCTCTCAGCAGGAGCAAATGCTACCCATTTTTTTTTAGATGAAGTATGGGACCTGCCTGAGAGAGGAGGATGGAACACGATAGCTGCAGCCTTAAGAGTCTCCAGTCATGAAAGAAACATCCTCTTTGGGGCTTTTTCTTTTCTCATGAAGCCTTCCTTGGGCAGGACTCTTTTCTTAATTGACACATATACTTCTGGCCAATTAGAAAGCCTTACTGTTTGTTTAACCACGGTAGGAGATTTCTGAGGCCACACTGATATTCTGTTCCCTGATCGTCTTCCTTAGGCCATGTGGTCGCTCCTTTCTTACACTCTGGGCTCCCTCTCCTCTTTCATTTATTAATGGCAGGATCAACAAGAGAAATGTGTTGGCAAGCATAAGCCAGCATCCAGGGTCCCAGATGGAAGAAGTCAGGCACCCTAAAATGGATCCATGTTTCCATACATTGCCTTGAGCACTGTGTACAGCGGAAGGCCTGGAGTTGCTGTTGATGACTCATGACACAAACTCTGCCCTCTGGCCAGTCATCTCTGGTGAGCCAAAGGCGGTGGGGGAAGATGATGACCACTTTCCATAGACCTATGCAGCTGCCACACATTCTGCATTCTTCCTGAGTTTCATTCTGTGGTAACCAGCCTCCAAGATGACCCTCAATACTCCCTGCTTTCTGGTATTCATGTTATTTTGTAATCTTCTCTAACATTAAGTAGGGCAGACCTGTGTAGCAATAGAATAATACATCAATGACAGATTGTGACTTCTGAGGATAGATAAAAGATATAATGATTTCCACCTTCTTCTGCTTTGGATCACTCATTCTAGGGAAAGTCGGCTGCCATGTCATCAGGATGTTCAAGCAGCTCTATGGAAGGGTCTGCATGGTAAGGGACTGAAGCCTCCTGCCAACAGCCACGTGAATGAACCATCTTGGAAGCCCATCTTCCCTCCCCAGACAAGCCTTCAAATGACCATGGCCATTGGCCAAGGTCTTAACCACAAGCTTTTGAAAGACCCTGAGCCAGAACCACCTGACTGAGCTGCCTGAATTCCTGACCCACAAGAGCTATGAGATAATAAATTTTTGTTGTTTTAAATTGTTATTATACCTAGTAGAAAACTAATACACGCTCTGAAATTATTCAGACTTTTCTTCTACAATGACACGGAGTCTCTTTGCTCAGTTGTGTCCAACTCTTTGTGACCCCATGAACTGTAGCCCGCCAGACTCCTCTGTCCATGGGGTTCTCCAGGCAAGAATACTGGAGTGGGTTGCCATTTCCTTCTTCAGGGGATCTACCCAACCCAGGGATCGAACCCAGGTCTCCCACATTGCAGGTGAATTCTTTACCTTCTGAGTCACCAGGAAAGCCCTTTAAATTGCTAGGATTTGGAATAATTTATTATTCGTAGTAGGAAACTATTGGAAATTATTCAAACTTGGAAATTATTCACACTTGGAAATTATTCAGACTTTTCTTATACAATGACATGGAGTCTCTTCATTTTCCATGTATAAAGATGGATTCCTCTTATTGGATTAAAACTGCCTCTGTGAGTTTTAAGGTGTGCTCTCTGGTTTGTTATTTTAGGATTCTAAATCACTCATGCTTCACACATTGTGGTCATGAACTTCTCAGCCACCATCTTCCCAAGACCAAGTTGCTGATTTCTGTATTCTGCCTTCCTGTACCCAGTCTTGCAAGAATGTCTTCTGATGTGGCAGCCATTCAACATACATTTCACTTTTCATTCTTTCATTGAGCAAAAATCATTGAGAAGCTACTATATACTAGGTACTCATTTTGGTTGCAAATACACCAATGAAGAAACAAAGATCCCTGCCCACATTTTGGTGGGAGGAGAAAAATGATAAACAATAAGTATAAAGAGTGAATTCATAAATGTGTTAGAAGGCAATAAGTACTTGGAAAAAGACAAAATTAATTAGGGTTAGGTGATGTGGAGTGCTGAAGGGTGGGAGGAAAGGAAGGTTTGCATTATTAAATAGGTGATCAGGATGGACGTCATTGAGAAAGTGACATGTGAAAAATGACAAAGGACGTAGGAAAGTAAACTACGTATATATCAGAAGGAAGAGCATTCAAGGCAGAGGGATTCTACAGTCTACATGAATTTTTAAGCATTTTAAGTAATTGTCTTATTCCCTAAAGAGCAACGGTAATGATAAGCTGCATTTGGAACTCCATTTTCATTTTTAAAACCCATGAGACAATAGTAATCTCTCTCATTTGTAACTCATTTTCACATATTGTTGTTATTCAGTCACTAAGTCACGTCTAGCTCTTTGTGACTGCATGGATTTCAGCATGCCAAGCTTTTCTGTCCTTCAGTATCTCCCAAAGCTTGCTCAAATTCATGTCCATTGAGCTGGTGATGCTATCTAATCATCTCATCCTCTGCCACCCTCTTCTCCTTTTGCCTTCAATCTTTCCCAGCATCAGGATCATTTCTAATCAGTTGGCTCTTCGTATCAGGTGGCCAAAGTATTGAAGCTTCAGCTTCAGCATCAGTCCTTCCAATGAATATTCAGGGTTGCTTTCCTTTATAATTGACTGGTTTAATCTCCTTGCAGTCCAAGAGATTCTCAAGAGTCTTCTCCAGCACCACTTTCACAGAAATTAACCTTATGGATCTTTGCAAACCACTGAGATAGCTATTATGACCTCCATTTTGCAGATATGAACACTGAAGCTCAGAGAGGTTAAGTGAAACTTGCTCAGACTTGCACAGCTAGCGGGTATTGGGGGTACTCCTTTCAGTTCAGTTCAGTCATCAGTTGTGTCCGACTCATTGCAACCCATGGACTGCAGCACACCAGGCTTTCCTGTCCTTCACCATCTCCTGGAGCTTGCTGAAACTCATGTCCACTGAGTTGGTGATGCCATCCAACCATCTCATCCTCTGTCCTCTCCTTCTCCTTCTGCCTTCAATCTTTCCCAGCATCAGGGTCTTTTCTAGTGACTCCACCCTTCTCATTAGGTGGCCAAAGTACTGGAGCTTCAGCTTTAGCATCAGTCTTTCCAATGCATGTTCAGCACTGATTTCCTTTAAGATTGACTGGTTTGATCTCCTTGCAGTCCAAGGGACTCTCCAACACCCCAGTTCAAAAGCATCCATTCTTTGGTGCTCAGCTTTCTGTCTGGTCCAACTCTCACATTCATGCATGACTACTGGAAAAACCATAGTTTTGACTAGATGGACCTTTGTTGGCAAAGTAGTGTCTCTATTTTTTGTAGAGCTTTTCTTCCAAGGATCAAGTGTCTTTTAATAGCTTTTCTTCCAAGGACCAAGTGTCTTTTAATTTCATGGCTGCAGTCACCATCTGTAGTGATTTTTGACCCAGGAAAATAAAGTCTGTCATTGTTTCCATTGTTTCCCCATCTATTTGCCATGAAGTGATGGGAATGGATGCCATGATCTTAGTTTTCTGAATGCTGAGTTTTAAGTCAGCTTTTTCATGCTCTTCTTTCACTTTCATCAAGAGACTCTTCAGTTCGTCTTCACTTTCTGCCATAATGGTGGTATCATCTGCATATCTGAGGTTATTGATATTTCTCCCTGCAGTCTTGATTCCAGCTTGTGCTTCATCCAGCCTGGCATTTCACATGATGTGCTCTGCATGTAAGTTAAATAAGCATGGTAACAATACACAGCCTTGAAATACTCCCTTCCCAATTTGGAACCAGTCATTGTTCCATGTCTGGTTCTAAATGTTGCTTCTTGACCTGCATACAGATTTCTCAGGAGGCAGGTGTTCCCATCTCTTGAAGAATTTCCACAGTTTGTTGTGATCCACACAGTCAAAGGCTTTAGCATAGTCAGTGAAGCACAAGTAGATGTTTTTCTGGAATTCTCTTGCTTTTTTTAATGATCCAATGTATGTTGGCAATTTGATCTCTGGTTCCTCTGCCTTTTCTAAAACCAGCTTGAACAACTGAAAGTTCTTGGTTCATGTACTGTTGAAGCCTAGCTTGGAGAATTCTGAGCATTACTTTACTAGCGTGTGAGATGAGTGCAACTGTGCAGTAGTTTGAGCATTCTTTGGCATTGCCTTTCTTTGGGATTGGAATGAAAACCGACCTTTTCCAGTCCTGTGGCCACTGCTGAGTTTTCCAAATTTGCTGGCATATTGAATGTAGCACTTTCACAGCATCATCTTTTAGGATTTTAAACAGCTCAACTGGAATTCCATCACCTCCACTAGCTTTGTTCATAGTGATGCTTTTAAGGCCCACCTGACTTCACATTCCAGGATGTCTGGCTCTAGGCGAGTGATCACACCATCATGGTTATCTGGTTCATGAAGATTTTTTCTGTATAGTTCTGTGTATTCTTGCCACCTCTTCTTAATATCTTCTGCTTCTGTTAGGTCCATACCATTTCTGTACTTTATCGAGCCCATCTTTGCATGAAATGTTCCCTTGGTATCTCTAATTTTCTTGAAGAGATCTCTAGTCTTTCCCATTCTATTGTTTTCCTCTATTTCTTTGCTTTGATCACTTAGGAAGCCTTTCTTATCTCTCCTTGCTATTCTTTGGAAATTTTCATTCACATGAGTATATCTTTCCTTTTCTCTTTTGCCTTTAGCTTCTCTTCTTTTCTCAGCTCTTTGTAAGGCTTCCTCAGACAACCATTTTGCCTTTTTGCATTTCTTTTACTTGCGGATGGTATTGATCACAACTTCCCATACAACGCCATGAACCTCTGTCCATAGTCCTTCAGGCACTCTATCAGATCTAATCCCTTGAATCTATTTGTCACTTCCACTGTATAATGATCAAGGATTTGATTTAGGTCATACTTGAATGGTCTATAGTTTTCCCTACTTTCTGTAATTTAAGTCTGAATTTGGCAATAAGGAGTTCATGATCTGAGCCACAGTCAGCTCCCAGTCTTGTTTTTGCTGACTGTGTACAGGTTCTCCATCTTTGGCTGCAAAGAATATAATCAGTCTGATTTCGGTATTGACCATCTGGTGATGTCCATGTGTAGAATTGTCTCTTGTGTTGTTGGAAGAGGGTGTTTGCTATGACCCATGTGTTCTTTTGGCAAAACTCTGTTAGCCTTTGCCCTGCTTCATTTTGTACTCCAAGGCCAAGCTTGCCTGTTACTCCAGCTATCTCTTGACTTCCTACTTTTGCATTCCAGTCCCCTATCATGAAAAGGACATCTTTTTTTGGTATTAGTTCTACAAGGTCTTGTAGGTCATCATAGAACCGTTCATCTTGAGCTTCTTCAGCATTAGTGGTTGGGGTATAGACTGGATTACTGTGATATTGAATGGTTTGCCTTGGAAGCAAACAGATCATCCTATCATTTTTGAGATTGCATCCAAGTACTGCATTTCGGACTCTTTTGTTGACTATGAGAGCTACTTCATTTCTTCTAAGGGATTCTTGCCCACAGTAGTAGATATAATGGTCATGTGAATTAAATTCACCCATTCCAGTCCATTTTAGTTCACTGATTCCTAAAATGTCAGTGTTCACTCTTGCCATCTCCTGTTTGACCACTTCCAATTTGCCTTGATTCATGGACCTAACATTCCAGGTTCCTATGCAATATTGTTCTTTACAGCATTGTACTTTACTTCCATCACCAGTCACATCCCCAACTGGCTGTTATTTTCGCTTTGGCTCCGTCTTTTCATTCCTTCTGGAGTTATTTCTCCACTCTTCTCCAGTAGCATATTGGTTACCTCCCAACCTGGGGAGTTCGTCTTCCAGTGTTGTATCTTTTTGCTTTTTCATACTGTTCATGGGGTTCTTAAGGCAAGACTACTGAAGTGGTTTGCCATTTCCTTCTCCAGTGGACCATGTCTTGTCAGAACTCTCCACCATGACCTATCAGTCTTGGGTGGCCCTACACGGCATGGCTCATAGTTTCACTGAGTTAGACAAGGCTGTGATCCATGTGATCAGTTTGGTTAGTTTTCTGTGATTGTGGTTTTCATTCTGTCTGCCCTCTGATGGATGAGAATAAGAGGCTTGTGGAGCTTCCTGATGGGAGGAACTAACTGTGGGGGAATCTGGGACTTGTTCTGATGGGCTAGGCCATGCTCAGTAAACCTTTAATCCAATTTTCTGTTGATGTGTTCCCTCCCTGTTGTTTGGCCTAAGGCCAAGCTATGACAGGGGTAATTGTGGTAAAGGCAACCTCCTTCAAAAGGACTTATGCCCGCACTGTCGTGTTCAGTGCCCCTGACCCACACCTCCTCCTCAGTCAGAGAGTCCTGGACACACACAGCCAAGTCTGGCTCAGTCCCTTGTGAGGACACTGCGCCTTTCTCCTGGGTCCTTGTGTGCAAAAGGTTTGTTGTGTCCTCCAAGTCTGTTTCCCCAGTCCTATGGCAGTTCTGTAATCAAATCCCACTGGCCTCCAGAGTCAAATTCCCTGGAGGTTCTCAGTCCCTTTGCCGGGTCCCTGGGAAGTCTGTTGTGGGTCCTAGAACTTTCTTTACAGTGTGAGATTTCTTTGGCATAATTGTTCTGCAGTTTGTAGGTCATGTGCTTGGCGGCTCTATGTTGGGGCTGATGGCGACCTCCTCCAAGAGGGCTTATGCCACACACTGCATGTCCCAGGTCTGCTGCAGGCAGAACCTCTGTCCCCCTGGCAGGCTGCTGCTGACCTGTGCCTCTGCAGGAGACACCCAAACACTTAAAGGCAGGTCTGGCTCAGCCTCTGTGGGGTCTCTGGATCCTGGTGCACACAAGGTTTTGTGGGAGCCGTCCGAGCGTCTCTGGCGGGTATGGGTTTCATTCTAAATGTGATTTCGCCCCTCCTACCATCTTGTTGGAGCTTCTCCTTTGCCCTTGGATGTGGGGTATCTTTTTTTGGTGGGATCCAACATATATCCTGTTGATGGTTGTTTAGCAGCAGGGTTGCAATTTTGGAATTCTCACAGGGGAAGATGAACGCACGTCCTTCTACTCTGATGACAATTCTTGTGCTCCTTTCTTATATTGCCATCTTAATGTTCAATGCTGATCTCTCAGTGATGCATTTCTGGTCTTCCCCACCTGACTGAGGTCTCCTTGAAACAGAGAGTCTGTCTCAAATTTCTCCTGAAGCTATGATAAACGAAAATGATGTTAAGCATTTGTTAGTCACTTAAATTTGTGAGTGAGGGAGTTGGGTGAGTGACAGTTTACCTCCCTATGGCCACACTTACTTGAAGCCCAGCAAGGATGTCTGCTGTATCTGGGGAATCCGCTACAGGTGGAGGGGTTCAGCAAGATGCTTCATCCCTCTTTCATCATCAGCACTCTCTGGGTACCTTCATCAGGGAGCACCTTATAGTTTGGCTAGAAAATCTTCACAGTTGTGGGCATGGAAGTAGGGGTTATTGAATAGTTGGAGCCTGCTTCTATCAGTCACCTATGCAGAGGAGAAGGTATTGGGTGAACCGTCAAGGAAACACATACAGATGTGTTGGTCCAGATCAGCCTGGCAGCCTGAAAACAAACAGGATGGAACACTCCTTGGGAGTGATCTTTGGGGCTTTAGGTGGTTTGTTCTGAAGCCGGAATTTAGAGTACAGAGATGCATTACCTAAGACCCTTATTTATTAAGTAATAATAGTTTAAATCTATCTCCTAAAATCACTTCTAAAAAATGAGATACCTACTCCCTGCCCATCTAACTATTCAACAAAATGATTCAGAAGTTAAACTTGGAAGCCAGACTGATGCAGGCTCAGACTTGCGTTCTGCCAGAAACCTCAATCAAATTACTATAACCCCTTTGAGATCAGCATTTTTCTTTCATAGACTAGGGATGACCATGACACTCACTTCGTAAGGCTTTATAGGAAGTGAATGAATCATGCATATAAAGTACTTAGCCTAATGCCTGACATGTGGCAAATTTTTAGTAAACATTCACTATCATTATTCCATCATAATGAGTAGGAATCATTTAAATGTCCACAGGATCCTTCCCCATCTCCTAGTTTTATCCTCTGTCTTCTGGAGGGAAGAAGGATGTCATTGCAGATGAGGAAATTAGACAAGTTGGGGTTTGACTCATAGAGCATTATCCTGGGAAGGACCCACTGTCACACGGCAAGAGAGCAGAGCAGAGCAGGACTAGGATTCACCTCTGTCCCCCAGGGCATTTTCTGCCATATTCCGCTATCACCAACCTCAGGTTAGAGCGTGGAGTATTCAAGGGACTCAAAGAAACTAAGGGCTGAAGAATGGAGTTTGAGCTGGGCACGGTAGATCCCCTGGAGGAGGGAATGGCTACCCACTACAGTATTCTTGCCTGGAGAATTCCATGGACCAGGCTACAGTCCATGGGGTCACAAAGAGAATGGACGTGACTTGGCAACCCACCCCAGTGTTCTTGCCTGGAGAATCCCAGGGACGGGGGAGCCTGGTGGGCTGCCATCTATAGGGTTGCAGAGAGTCGGACACAACTGAAGTGACTTAGCAGCAGCAGCAGCAGCAGAGGGACTAACGCAACAGTCCCAGGTGAGGCCAGAGGCAGGGGCAGGGGCCAAACTAGGAACCCTGAGGCTTTTGTGAAGAAGACTGGACTCCATCCTGAGGGCAACAAGAAGTCATCTTATCCTGAGGGCATCAAGAAATTTTAGGCAGTAGAATAATTCAATTGATTTCATTTGCATTAAAATAAAAATCACAGAGGCTGCCCAGTGGGAGACCTGATGGTAGAGAAGGAAGTTGGAAGCAGAGTGGTGAGGAGGGTTTCCAGTTGTCTGGGACAGTCGTGCTGGAGGCTGGTGGGCAGTGGAGATGGAAAGACAGGGGTGATTTGAAAAATTATTTAAAATTCAATAGAACTTGTGATGATTGATGGCCCAAGGAAGATGAAAGCAAGGGAGAAGGCAAGGATGATTTAAGGACAAAGAAGCAAGGAAATTAAGGATATTTGTAAAAGTGTCTGACAGAGAAGGCAATGGCACCCCACTCCAGTACTCTTGTCTGGAAAAATCCCATGGACGGAGGAGCCTGATAGGCTGCAGTCCATGGGGTCGCTAAGAGTCGGATACGACTGAGCGACTTCACTTTCACTTTTCACTTTCATGCGTTGGAGAAGGAAATGGCAACCCACTCCATTTCTTGCCTAGAGAATCCCAGGGACGGGGGAGCCTGGTGGGCTGCCGTCTATGGGGTCTCACAGAGTCGGACACGACTGAAGCGACTTAGCGGCAGCAGCAGCCATAAAAGTGTCTGAATGTTGGGCTAGAAATCTGATTCAGCTAGAAAGGAAAGTGAAGACAGTCTGTGGATATTAAAGGGGAATTAGAATCGGTGGACTGATGGTATGAATGAGGTCAAAGACCCGCTATACTTGGAGTAATTGATCGACTGAACTGGGATGCAGAGAGAGAGAACGAGATGTGGTCACAGAGGAAGAGAACAAAGTTTCTGACTTCAGAGAGGAGTAGTCCTGGTGGATGACAAGGTCCAGGATGCAATCATGAAAACAGGTGAACTGAAGTGGAGCGTGTACTGGAGATGGGGGGTCAAGGAGCTGAGAGGCCAAGGTACTTGGAGCCGACTCCACCCAGTCAGTGGCAGGACATGGGCTGGAGTGGAAGACGTTGAGCTACATGCCAGTCGTCAGTGAAGTAGGGGATGTGACTGGGAATCTGTGGGTGACCCTGACAGAGAGGGATGGAGGGGTCATAGAGAGGTGGCAGGTTCCTCAAGAGAACAGGGTCTTATGAGAGGGTGGGTGAGGTGGTCATGAGTCACAGGGAAGGAATGCGGGGGAAGAAGTGCCCTGGTGGAGGCTAGGAGGGGAGGAGCCCCCTTCTGGACCCACTACACACCTTTCCACACCTCAACACGCCAGATTTCTCCTTGCTCCCTCACTTGCTCATGAACTCATTAGGTTACATTCTTCTCTTTGTCTAAAGAGAGTGGAAGAGAAAGATGAGAAGAGGAAAAAAAAGGGTAGTGTGATGGTATAAAGCTTTGAATTAGAGAGGTGAAAGGGTTGGAGATTACAAGGAAGAGGAACAAAAAGGACCGGTGGACACTCGATCCTCTGCGCTCTCTGTCCCACACTCAGCCCCTGAGTATGTTGTTTTCTCTGCCTGAATGCTCCAGCCCTTGACCTGAAAGGCTAACTTCTAGTCCGCCTTTAAACTGAGCAGAGGCACCACCTCTTCCAGGCAGTCTTCAGTGATTTCCCCTATACTGTTCCACCAGCCTGGGCTAGGACCCTCCTTTATATTACCATAGGAAGAACTGTAAGATTTATCATGGTGTACTGTAATTTCCTGTTTACTTGTCCATTTCCCCACTAGATAATAAATTCCTCAAAGGCAAAAATGCAGTCCTTACTTTTCCAAGCTTAGGTACCAGCTTCACTGAATTCCACATGGCAAGACTGTGATCAGGGGAATTCCCCCGCACCTCACGTACATACAATAATAAGATAGGAGGACATGCTGTCTTCTGCTCATCCTTAAGTTCCCCCACATTATTAAGGCAGGCTAGAATGTTCCTCCAGCAAGAGATTTAGACAGGAGAGCCCCCAGCGTGTCAAGGCTGTAAATAACCTTAGGAACCTCAAATAACTCTTCACGTGTGGATGAAAAAATTGTGCCCAGAGAGGTACTGAGTGATGCATCCAGAGTGTTGTTGCAGGAAGGGGGACCCCCTTCCAAGGCCCGAAAGTGGGCTCTTGTCTAACACTTGGAAATGAATTGTCTGAGGAGAAACACATGCTGACAAAGCAAGAGACTATTGGGAAGGGACCCAGGAGAACTGCTCTGCCACGTGGCTCGCAGTCTCGGATTTTATGGTGATGGGATTAGTTTCAGGGTTTTCTTTGACCAATCATCTGACTCAGAATCCTTCCTGGTGGCACATGCATTGCTCAGCCAAGATGGATGCCAGCGAGAAGGATTCTGGGAGGTGGTCGGACACGTGGTGTCTCCTTTTGACCTTCCCTGAACTCTTCTGGTCGATGGTGACTTACTAGTTCCATGTTCCTTACTAGGATTTCCTGTTGTAAAATAAGTCACGCAGATGGTTACTACGGTGCCTGGCCAGGGTGGATGGTTTCAGTCAGAGTGCTTCCCCTAAGTCTCAGGGCTGCTACGCCCAGACCAAACCCAGATCCCAGACCTGCCGGTGACCGACCCATTTCCCACTGCACCAAGCCTGTGTCCTGTACTGTGCTTGATAGACAGAGATGGTGTTTGCCACACAGTTTGGCCTCAGGTAGCCGCGGCAAAAGTTTCCTCAATGTAACCAAGCTCCAAAAATCATCCTTTTGTCCTTTCTTCCTGTTTCTAGGTCCAGAATTGTTGAGTCGATGACCCTTATTACTCAGATCTGCTCTGTTGCCTGGAAAATACAGATAAGTGAAACGAAGTAGGACAAGTGAGCACTTCACGTATTTTGAGGGGCTTACAGCTTTGAGTGATGGGCTTGCCTTAATGGCTCTTAATGTTCCCCTTTTCTAATAAAGAAGAAGACTGCTGGCAAGCTGGTGCTCACTCTATATAGCGTATGACGTGCGAAGGCCTTTAAATGCTATGTTATTGTCATTCACAATAACATAATAAGGTACAGTGGTCACTCCTTGGTCGTCAGTCAGATCTTAGGGCTGAGCAGCAGGGAAAGAACAGGAGAAGGAGGAGTTTCCAGGCCCTACCTTGAGCATATGCTTGGTGGTTGGTAGGATATCAGTAAACAATTGTTGTGTGAGTGAATGAAGACTGTTCTCATGCAGAGCAGACTGAGATTTGCTCAAAATTGATCTGATTCATCATATCTTGAAGAAGCTGGATAAAACCCAGGAAACCTTGGCTGGAAAAGTCAAACGTCTGCTGTCTTCATTTCTAATTACTTTTGCTTGGCTCCCAAGTGTGATAAGAAAAGAATGTGAAAAGAGATGGGTGCAAACCTCTGTGGATTCCCTGAGCTCCAAGGCATCAAGAAACCCGAAATCAAGGTGCCAGCAAGGCTGTGTTCCCTCTGAAGGCTCTAGGCTCTCTTTACCTCTTGCAGCTTCTCATGGCTCCTGGCTTCCTTGGCTTGTGGCAGCGTAACTCCAATCTCTGCCCCCATCTGCATATCGTCTTTGTCTCCCTGTGTCTGTCTGTCTCCTCTTCTCTTAGAAGGGTACCAGCTTTTGGATTTAGGACCCACCCTAATCCCATATGATCCTTTCTAGATCCTTAACTAATTATCTTTCCAAAGACTTATTTGCAAGTAAGGTCAGACGCTGAAGTTCTGGATGGACATGAATTTGGGGAACACTGTTCAACCCATTACCAGAAGCTTTCTGCCTCCCTCCTTCCTGGTCCCTAGAGACATCCTTTGCTTCCTCCCAGCAGGACCACTTCCCTTCCAGACACCTGTTCTTAGAACAGCTGCTTTCTTATCTGATTGAAACCTCATCTCCTGAGTTAGAAAGCAAATGAGGACAAGAAAGAAAGCAATTAGTAAGACTGGGACTTCAGGATTAAAAGGGATCCACTGACTTGCTGCCTAGGTGGTTAGTAAGGGGGAGGCTAGGGGAAAAGTTTAAGGGGTGAGAGGAGAAGGAAGGGGGGTCCCTCAAATGTTTCAGAAAGGAGAAGGGTTGTGGGGACCTGAATTCCTGCAGCAATTTAGCTGAGGCCCCATGAGGGTGGTGGTGGTTGTTTAGTTGCTAAACTGTGTCCGATTCTGTGACCCCATGGACTACAGCACTCCAGGCTTCCCATCCTCCATTATCTCTCAGACTCTGCTCAAGTTCATGTCCATTGAGTTGGTGATGCCATCTAACCATTTTATCTTCTGCCGCTCTCTTCTCCTTTTGCCTTTTTCACCATGATGCTGGTGGCTGGGTGCAAATACTAAGTGCCTGATGTAGTTGGAAGGAGCACAGAGATGTGGAGTTGCTCACTCAACTTTGGTCTTACAGACATTTACTAAATGTCTCCTGTGTGCCCAGGTCCTCGGTCTAACACACTCATTTCAGTGAAAACACTGAGGTTCCAGGGGGCCAAGGGAATCATCCAAGGTCTCTTAGGGGCAGAGTCAGGACCAAAAGCCAAGTCTTCTAACTCAGTACCTTGTACCTTATACAAAGCATTGTTCTTCTCTCATATGCTCCAGTCTGCCACAGAATCTCTGGACTCCACCAGGGAATAATAATAGTAGCAACCTGAGTGTATGGACAGGGCTTGATCACGTGCAGGGTGTGTCTCTGGAGGTCATTTACTACCGCTTCTTGAGGCAGGGGGACTGGAGGCAACAGTGCGGAGAGCTGGGCTCCTGCCCCGGAGCTCAGCTTTACTGGGAGTAGAGGAAGGGAGGAATGAGATCCCCCTGGAGAGAAGAAGGGCTGGGACCACACTCAGAGGCTAGCAGACTCTGCATTATAAACCACAGACCCGAGGGAACCCCATTGTCAAGTTTATCCAGCTGGCCAGTCCTCCAGAACCTGGGAGATGCCGAAGGTGCTAGAGAGCCTTCTGGGCCCTTAGTGTGGATTACATGCCTGCAAATAAGGAACCCACAGCCTTGCAGATTCACCTCCTTGGAGTCCTGCCTTAGAAGCCAGCATGGCAGCTGCTTATAGTGCTTCCCAGTGGGCCTACTTCCCTCTGAACCTTCCCTCCTGGACTTTTCAGTCTGGATGCTGGTCTATAATGACCTGGTCCATAGTAGATGTTCAGTGATTCTGTGTTAAGTGAGTGAATCTCTTCACTGTGATAGGCATGTGTGCATGTGTGTGTGTGTGTGCATGTGTGTGTGTGTGTGTGTGTGTGGTGGGGGAGGGTGGGAGTGGAGGGTGGGGCTGGCTATAATCAGGGAAGGAGCTGCCCTGAGCCCCGCTTTGGGATTTGAAGTCTTAGAGGTTCAGCCTGAGGCCTGGCTTGGGACCTGTACCAGCATCCTGAGCACCAGAATGCCAGGGCCTCCCAGCTTCTCTGGTTTCCTGAGCAGTTACCTGCTCACCATAGTATCTCTCTACTCTGTCTCCATGGCAATGTCATCGCCCAGGGGTCCATGGTCCTGCTGGGGGGAGAGGTGGAAAAGGGCAAGGGCAGGAGGCCGTGTGTGTCCACGTGCCTCTTCTGAGCAGTGAGACTCCAACAGGCAAGGGAGGGGCCCCCATCCAGGCTGGCAGTGAGGAGGGCCTCATGGCAGTGCCCCTGGACAGTTCAGAAAAGGAGCCTGGAGCTCTGGAGCAGCAGGTGGAGGGGACTTTTGGAGGCTCAAGGATCTCTTTGGATTCCTGCAGGGTCCTCAGCTACCAGCACTTGCTGCTTGGGCCCTGGGAGCAACTGGATAAACTTAGGGTAATGGTCAAAACGTGCAACTTGTCTGAAGACAGATCGGATGGTGCTTCTCAGCATATCCTCTGAGTTTCAGTCTACTGGAAAACCTAACAATATGGACACAAAAAGCAAAGACACACAAGGCCGAGTTGGACTCCAGCATGTTTCTGTCAGGTTATGGTGCTGCCCTTTGGAGCCCACTGCCCAGTTGCTCCGTGATCCCATATGGCAGTCTGCTCATTTGCTTTCTGTTTATGCAACCAAGAAGCACATGGGCCTTTTTAGGGGTATAGGGAGTCAGGAGTCTTCAGTTATAGTCGCAGAAAGCATTATTCTGACATTTGTGAAGACAGCAGGGGAGACTTGATTCAGGACTGTGGTCATAGGTGTCAAGATGATCACAAGACAGGCTGGAGGGCTGCCTCAACGCCAAATACACAAAGACAGCGGTTGGTGGTGGGGGGTGGATTACAATCAGTGGGTAGAATGGGACTAAGGGTGGGGAGTCGGGGGCAGTGGATGGAAAATTGCTAAGCAGAGACATCAGGGAGAGGGGAATTCTTGCTGAAGGCAAAGCCAATGTGATCAGGTGCCAGGGGTGAGGAATTCTCTCTAAACCGACAGCAGGATTCTTGCTAAAACTGGGCTGGGCCAAGACAGGTCCCAAGGACAAAGTCTAGTAGAAAAAATTCTCCGTGGAGCCTGAGTAAAGCTTGATCAACCCTAGCCTGTGGCCTAGGGATATTTAACCTCCTTTGTCCTCTGATTCCTATTTCTGAAGATGGGATTGGATTGGATGAGGTCTCTTCCAGTGCAAACAGACCATGGCCAGCTGCTCTAATCCTGTCTCCCTTCACCCAGAGCGGCATTTGAGAGCCACAAACATTGCTTTGAAACACATCTACTATTTAGGTGTTAATTTTATAATCAGATGCCTTCTTACCAATGGTAGTATTCAAATTACAAGTGAATAATATCCACCAGTTTAAAATCCTGACTTTGCTACATATGCTACGTATCTCATACACATCGTCTTTAATCCTCGTGACAGCCCTTGAAAGATAGGAACCATGATCCTCATTTTACAGATGAGAGAACTGCGTTTCAGAGATATTAAGTGAATTTTGTATTCAAGGCCTCACAGATGTTAGGCAATGAAGCTGTATTGAGCACAGTTCTGGCTGGTATGGCTGCCCCCATGCTGCCCCTGGGCCACCTTAAGTTCTCCCATGTGCTTGGTTTATTTCCTTCACTTATATTACAGTACCTGCCACAATGTATTATAATGACTCACCTCCCCAACTTCACCCCTGTAAATCAGGGCAACTTCCTGTCCTTGGTGTTTAGTGGACCCTCATGAATGATGCAGAGTGAATATATGAATGAAGGAGGATGTGTATTCCAAAAATTTGGAACTTGGGGAAATTGGAGAATGTATGTATATATATTCTATAGTGTTATGCACAATAATGGAAATTCAATGAATTCTAATTCATATGCACACACACACACACACATGCACACAGACACATACCCATAAGTAATCAGTGTTTGCTTGTGGTGGTATTCACACGGCCTAAGTTGTGATGGACCAGCATTTTTTTTTTTCCAGATCACAAATGATACATGTCCTTTCAAATAAATTAGTTCATTAATCGTGGCTGACACACTTGGAAGAAGAGTAAGCCTGCCCGCCAGTGCAAGGGTGACCCCCGTGGCCTCTCCATCAAAATCCACCCAGAGCTGTCTCTCCACATGGCAAGAACATCGAGACGCAGTACACACAACCTTTTTCTCATTTTTTTTCCTAGTGATATTTGTAGGCCTACACCTGGCATTCTGTGTCACCCATGTGGGCCAGAGATTACAAATACAAGAGAGTCAAGTCATGAAATGAGGAAATTGAAGAGAGAAGCATTTATCAAAATATGAAGGAAGCCTGGAAAACAATCATATAATTTGAAAAATTACATTTGTGTGTTTATATATAAAAATTACTAAATACTCAGGTTAGTTACAATTAACCAGCTGAGCTATTGCCTCGGGCTGTTGTTTTTCTAATTACAGGTCTCCTCTGTGTCACCAGCAAGCTAGGAGCCCCAGGGGAGCTAAGAAAGTCTCATGCTGTCCTTTTAACCTCTTTTAGAAAGTCTTGCTCCCTTATTCCCAAACCCCCAGCCTGGCCGCATCTAGGAAAGTGCAGGTCTTCGGAGCCCCTCCCCAGATGATCCGGGCAGGGTCCTGCCCCATGTCCAGTGGGCAGCCCTGGGAACCAATGGTTCCTGGCAAGTCTAGCTTCCAGGGCCGAGCAGTAATTGGCCCAGGCTCTGTTGAGCAGGGCCAAGATGACAAAGCCCATCAGCTGCTTAGAAGTGCTACCTGCAGAGGGACCAGGCTGAGCATCAAACCAGCCGCCTGGAAAGTTGCCACTTGGATGGCGCACATAATTTCCAAATTAGATATTTCTGAAGCTTGGATTTTGCGGTGCAGACACGCTCAGAGGTGGCTCTGGCTGAAGCTGCAGAAAGCAAACAAATGGAAATCTTACACAGAAAGCGATTTCATTCACAGTCCACACGCTCAGGTTTCCCTCTCCCTCCACCTTTTTCATTAAGATGCAAATAGAGCTATTGTTGCCAGGAAGTCCCGCTGCTCTCGTCCTGGTCCTGGGGGCGGTGGTGAGGGCGAGAGATTCCAGCTCTGGTTCCTGAGGACCCAGTTACCCAGTTACAGGGGCCTGGAGGAGGGAAAGGCTTCCCTGGTGGTTCAGGCAGTAAAGAATCCGCCTGCAATGCAGAAGGCTGAGGTTTGATCCTTGGGTCGGGAAGATCCCCTGGAGAAGGGAATGGCAACCCAATGCTATATTCTTGCCTGGGAAATCCCTTGGACGAGGAGGAGCCTGGTGGGCGCCAGTCCAGAGGAGGGAAAGGAGATGTTGGAGTTAGCGAAGCTGGAGCTGGCTAAGAGCCATTTCTACCGCACAACTTTGGTTTAGTGGAAGCAGAAGTACTATCAGCCCTATAGATTAATCCTCAAGTCCCCTGCCTAGAATGATACAGACACAGACCACCAAGAAGTCCTGTATGAGAGTGCAGGGTCACTGTTCCTGTCACTGAGAGCTGTCCTTCTTGCTGTTTACATATAACTCTCTCTGATAGAAAGGATGGATATTCATTGAACAAAGCAACACACTGTACGAGGCTTATATCCTTTAATCCACTGAGGGAGGAGATACCATCTCCATTCTACAGATGTGTCTGCTGAGCCTCAGAGAGGTGGCGTGACTGATCCAAGGAACAGGCACAATCAGGATTCAAAAGCAGCTCCATGCGACCTTTCCCACAGCTCCCCTGCACTGGCCCGCCTCTCCTACACACACGTGAGCTTTGAGAAGGAGCATGCTGTCTCTTTATCACCCCCACAGGGCCTAGCAAAGTGCTTTGCATCCAGTAGGCTGCTGCTGCTGCTAAGTCACTTCAGTCGTGTCCGACTCTATAAGACCCCACAGACGGCAGCCCACCAGGCTGCCTCGTCCCTGGGATTCTCCAGGCAACAACACTGGAGTGGGTTGCCATTTCCTTCTCCAATGCATGAAAGTGAAAAGTGAAAGTGAAGTCGCTCAGTCGTGTCTGACTCTAGCGACCCCATGGACTGCAGCCTACCAGGCTCCTCCGTCCACGGGATTTTCTAGACAAGAGTACTGGAGTGGGGTGCCATCGCCTTCTCTTTCCAGTAGGCACAGATGCATATTTCTTAAAATGAATACATACCTTTTTAGAGTTCTTCTGAAACTACTGAAACTTGTAGAATTCTTCTAAAACTGCTGAAACTCAGTTAACTACTGAGACTTGGGCAAGTTACAGACATTTTGTGTCTCCGATTCCTCCCGGGAGTATCTTAGATGACAGTCACCTCCAGAGCTGGTGGATATTGGATTGTCTGAGGTCCGTCTCTCAGCACAGTGGCTCTGGAGATGAAGTCTGCCTCTCAGACGATGCACCCGAAGACTCATGGTAAGCCCCATGGTGCGTTCATACTTTTTCGGGGGAGGTGAATTCCATTCTGAATCACTATTAATTTCTTTTTTTTTTTTTTTTAATTTATTTGACTGAGCTGGGTCTTGGTTGTGGCATGTGAACTCTCAGTGGTAGCATATGAGATCTAGTTCCCTGATGGAACTAAATCCAACTGGGGCTCCCAGCATTAGGAGCATGGAGTCTTAGCCACTGGACCACCAGGGAAGTCCCTTAATTTCTTTTTCTTTTCTTTTCTTATAGTGGTAAAAATAAACCCATGTAACATAAAATTCACCATCTTAACTTTTTTAAATTGATTTTTATTGGATTGTAGTTGCTTTACAATATTGTGTAAGTTTCTAGTCTATAGCAAAGTGAATCAGCCATGCATATACACATGTGCCCTCTTTCTTTGGATTTCCTTCCCACTTAGGTCACCATAGAGCACCAAGTAGGGTTCCCTGAGCTGTACAGTAGGTTCTCATTAGTTATCTATTTTATACACTGTATCAATAGTGTATAGATGTCAATCCCAATCTCCCAATTCATCCCACCATCCCCCCTTGATCTCCATAGGTTTGCTCTCTGTGTCTATGACTCTATTTCTGTTTTGCAAATAAGATTAACTTCCCAGGTGGCACTAGTGGTAAAGGACCCATCTGCCAAAGCAGGAGACTTAAGAGATGCCAGTTCTATCCCACGCACAGAGGAGCCTGGTGGGCTACAATCCGTGGGGTTGCAAAAGAGCCAGACATGACTTAGTGACTAAAACAAAAACAACGACTAGTGAGGTTGAACATCTTTTCATAGGTTCATTCATTCTTGGCGGAACTGAACAAGAATCTTCACAGTGGATAATAAAAAGGCAGATATCACAGGGCTCCTTGGCCTGGGTCCAGGGAGCCCTACTTGTACAAGGAGACTGAAGAGAGGGTGAAGCTCTTCTGCTCTGTCCTTCAGCCAGGACAAGGTGCTAATCGGCTGTTGATCGAGCCCACAAGGGCCTGACAGGGGAGGAGAGCAGTTGTAATTTGCAAAGAGAAAAGCCAGGGCTTTAGAATGAGAGCAGTTCAAGTCCTAAGTCTGCTTTCTGTGGCCTGTGTGATCCACAGCAAATTACTTAACCTCTCTGAACCTTAATGTCTTCATCTTAAAATAGATTATTGTGGGAGATCCATGTGGTTTTGTGTGGTTAATGTTTTGACAACGAGCTTTCCAAGAGAAAATAATGCTCTGATTTGTAGCATTTGCAGATTTTGTTATATAAGTACTCAGACTGTGGCTAATTTCAAGCCACCAACTTGGTGTCTTTGGACGCAGCTGGGAGGAGGGATCCGCAGACCAGCTCCAGCACATCACTGGTCCTCCCATGAGATGCCTCGCCCAGGATTTGGCAAGTGTCAGGGTCTCAACAAAGTTCCCTTCCTCACTGCCTTCCACTGTAGGGACTCTGTGTGACTTGAGAAAGAATTCTTGGGTTTATTTAACATGTTTATTCAACTATGTATTCGTATGTATTGAGCTCCTATTATGTACAAAACCCTGTCCCTGGAGCAGAGTATAAGCTCAGGAAGAACAGGCAGGAGGTCTGCTTTGAGCCTGTTATTGTCAGAGACTCCAGGGTGGCTAGGAGATCCTCCCATAGACCGTCATCTCTCTCATGTAGTATTTTAACCACCTTTGTGCTTATCTTTCCCGCCAAGCTGTGATCTCCTTGAAGACAATGACTGTGTGTTTGTTTGGTATCCACGCTGTCTGGCATCTTGAAGGTCTCCAACAAGTATTTGTCAGGTGATTTCTGAAACTTAAAAGCTGTCTAAGGAGGAGATGAAGCTAATGCATCTGAAACATTCAGAGAGTAACACAAGAGCCATATTTACAAAACTTTCAATTTGATAAGCCTCCTTGTGCTTCAAAGCATTTTCAGTTCAAACAGTTAATAGCCATTGAATGCTTGGGTATGTCAGGTACCAACAGTAATTCAGTGTTATCTCATTTAATGTTTGCAACAACCCAGTGGGATTGGTGCTGTTATTCCTATTATCCCCATTTCATATGAGTAAACTGAATAACAGCCGTTAAACATTTGTTTGGGAATGGACCTTTTGGCCAACCCAATGGATTTCCCAATGGTTTTGATTATATGTGTAGTGCCAGGATGTGCACCTCAAACTCGATCATGACTGCCCCAAGAAGTGGAGAAAGGGGTTATGTTGTTATTTCTATCAATATTGCAAAATCTCTCCTCCATAAAGGTGAGAAAACAGGCTTCAAGAGGAAGAGAGAGTTTAAGTGACTTGTCCAAAGTCACACAGCTCACAGGCTATGGAACCAGGATTAAGGCCTAGGCTTTCTAACAGGATAATAAAGTACAATGTTAGGGGATGTACAGAACAAACGCTGTGTCAGAGAAAGGTGGCACCACTGGATGTCAAGTGGTCAGGGAAGCTTCCAGAAGACACTGGGCTTGAGCTGGAGGTGGACCTGGATCCGCAGATGTCATCCTCCTGTCCTCAAACACGGACACACATACACACACAGCCCAGTGGCCCTGACCCCTGGCCTCCAATGTGGAAAGCGAGGAGATAGCGTTCAGAAAAGCTCACCCCATCTCATGGAGACTCCACAGGAGATGTGCCCAGCAGCAGCTGCTGTTTCTCCCATGTGGATGTTAGTTATTTGTATAAAGAATCCACCAGCCCTAGGTTGCTTAGACGGCATTGACCTTTCTCATGGCCTTCATCTCTGACTCCAGGAGAGGCTGTCATGCTTCCAATCACTTAGAAAGTGCCTGTCTCCTACACATAACCTAGAGTCAGCCCCTCTGACTTTGAGGGCAACGGTGCAGCCACAAGGGCAGAGCCTGAAGCCATGAATCACTGCTTAAGGGGGCAGTGTGGACGGCATCCTCCAGGCAGGCAGAGTGTGAACCGCGCTCTGGGCTTCTGGGCAGGAAGCCAGATGAGGGAGAGACAAATGAGACAGTGAAGTTCACTGCTCCATCCCCAGATGCTGGAATCCCTGTCAGTGCTTAATTTGTGAGTCATGCTGCTGCTGCTGCTAAGTCACTTCAGTTGTGTCCAACTCTGTGCAACCCCATAGACGGCAGCCCACCAGGCTCCCCCATCCCTGGGATTCTCCAGGCAAGAACGCTGGAGTGGGTTGCCATTTCCTTCCCCAATGCATGAAAGTGAAAAGTGAAAGTGGAGTCACTCAGTCTGACTCTTAGCTACCCCATGGACTGCAGCCTATCAGGCTCCTCCGTTCATGGGATTTTCTAGGCAAGAGTACTGGAGTGGGGTGCCATTGCCTTCTCCATTGTGAGTCATATGAACTGTTAAATAATTTTCAAAAGGTTAAAAACATATTAATCAAACAATTACATGTCAACAATTTATTTACCTTATTAATGAAGCAACCAGTGAAATGACAAAGCTAGATTCAAAAGAGGATAAAGGAAGAAAAAAAATCAGTGAAAGAAAGGAAGCAAGCTGGAATAAGATTGCTAAATTTGATAAAGAACATGAATGTCTTATAGGGCAATAAAATCATAGAATCTGGGACTATCTTCTCTACTGGATGGAAGACATTTGTATATTACCAGTTTCTCTGTTAATATCTATCTTACAGGGTTGGCCCCTAATGGATAGTGAACAGCAAATAAACAAAGGACATGCCCCTCCAGTGGCCTTGTTGCCTTATTTCCACGTTTTCTTAACAGCTCAAAGGAACCCAGCTGGTCCTGTGCTCCTCGGGATTCTGCCAGTTGCTGAATATGTTTAGTTCACATATGCATTCCCAGACTGGGGACAGAAGCACAGCACGGGTTCGGGGGCCCATCGGACCTATTGGGAGAAGCATTGAGTTCAAAGACCCACTGATCACCTGTCCTCCCTAAGCTCCTATGAGGACTGGTGGATGACAGTGATGTTTGGGTTTCCTGGCATTGGTGCCTGTTCACAGCCAGAGTGCAGTATATGCAGAGCTCAGAGAGACAGCGGCTTCCGTTCCAGACCGCCCCAATAAAGCAAGTATCTCAGTAAAGTGAATCACATGAATTTTTTGGATTCCCAGCGCATACAAAAGTTATGTTTACACTATACTGTAGTTTATATGTCCCCAAAGTACATACCTTTATTAAAAAATACTCTATTGCTCAAAAATGCTAACCATGGCCTGACAATGTAGGGTTGCCACAAACCTTCAAAGTTGTAAAAATGTAACATCTTTGAAGTGCAATAAAACAGGGTAGGCTGCAGTCCCAGAAAAGTCAGATTATTTCCTTTTCTCCAGTGCATGGTCACCCTGGTAACAGACTAAACACCCTTTTGGGGAAGGCTGGGAGAAAGATTAACTATTAATTTTTCACCATGTAGTAAGGATCTTCCTCCAGGGGCCCTGGCCTCCCCTTCGTTCAAGGGATTCTGGGTAAATGAATTGGGTCTGGGAATTGACTGAAGGGTGATGACTCCCTTTTTTGGTTATTCAAGTTAGACTTCTGTTCACTTGATCTAGAACTCTTCCACTTAAACACATCAGGTAAGCATTTAGAAGACAACCATTCACGTCTCTTCTGGGAACACCACGGTCAACCACCTGGTTCAACGGGTCCCTGTGAGTCAGACTTTTCTGACTGCTTCTTTGACTCTGCTGTCCATTGGGGCCTGGAGACAACGTGGGCTCTGTGGAAAGAGCCCATGAGAAAGAATAAGATGTGAATTCTAGTTCTGCCTTTGCTGCTAACTAGCTGGGTGATGTTGGGCAAACTAATAAGCCTCTCTGAGTCATCTTCCTTAACCTTTAAAAAGGGAGTGTTAACCCTGCCCTGCTGGGAAAGAAGGCTGTTGTGGAACCTTTGAAAAATATAACCATGTCTTTATTATTTTTTTTTAATTGGAGTATGGTTGATTTACAATGTTGTGTTAGTTTCAAGGGTACAACAAAGTGATCCAGTTAAACACAGTGTCTTTAGACTGTGGCTACCTGTGTCGTTTTGGTGATTTAGATGGTGTGAGTGGAGGATGCAAGCTGCATCTGGTCTGTCAAAGTGCTTTGGCTCAAATGATGTGATGAATGTGTTGCCAGCATTTTTAAAATAAGGGGATTTCAACTAAACGTCTCAATTCGGTTGTTTTTGAAGCAGTGGAAGTTCTGGCACATTCTTGTATGAGGGTGATAGACTGTAAGGTATCCTTTAAGAGCTGCTCTTTCCAGTTTACCTGCCCTGCCCGCTACTGCACTCCCGAGGACTGAGTTTATGGAGGGAGACCGCAGGTGCCTGGTATGATGCTGGGAAAAGATGCTTACCAAATGCAAACGCTGGGTTAACAGTTCAGTGTGACAAGTACCACACGGGTCGGTGCCAGTCTGAGTTGGAGCTAAGGAAGACATCAGTTCTCCAGGATCGGGATGGACCTCTGCTTGCTAAATACCACCCTTAGACTCCTTCCTGGTTTTCAGCCATCTTGCTCTGACTTTGGGGCTGATTTTCACTTCTCTGGTCATCTCTCTAGTTCCAGTTCTTAGAAGACCCATCTGACTTGTCTGAGCTGATTCACTTGCCAGATACTAAGGCTAGATCTGTTCTCTTTCAACTATGACTCCAGCTTGAAATCTTGGCTTTGAACTCCCCGTTGCTATCCCCCTGGCAAATGCCATCTTGTTGGGAACAGCTCCAGGTCACCCTGCTACTCTGCCAGCGGAGCGTTTACTAATTCAGCACCTTTTCCTGGGCATCTGCTATGGCTGTGCCCCGTGGGAGAAGCCCTGCACTCTTCCGCCTGCCCTTGGCTGCAGTGACCTGTACTGGCGGGGGCAACAGCCGCCTCTCACAGCTCAGAGCATGGCACACACTTGCCTCATCTGAGCCTCGTGAATTCTGAGTTCTTGCCATCTGGCCTGCCCACCTTCCCACCTGCCCAAGGCATCTTGGGCACCCCCTCCCCAGGGATCTAGGCTGCTTCTCAGCCTTATAATGGAAGCTAGTTAAGAATGTCTCCTTGTCTGAGCCTCATGTCACTGCTCTGAGGGAGTCGGGCTGCCGAGTCCAGTGGTCAGGGAAGGTCACCTTTAGGAGATGGGCTTTGCCCTTGAAGGGTCCATGGGATGTGGAGAGTGGGGCAGCAGGTGGATAAACGGCAGCTTTCAGAGTTGAGGGAACGGGGAGGGTGAGGCGAGAGGAGGATGGAAAAGCACAGATCAGCTCCAACTTGAGTCTCCTTCCCACAGCAGAGCAGCAGGTTTCATTTAGGGAGGTCAAAAATAGAAGGATCTAGCCTGTCTCCTTTGGGGGAAGTGGTTGGTTGAAGGTATTTTGAGAGAGATGGTGACGGCAGCCAAAAGCTGTGGCTTGAAGAGGTGATCTCAGGAGAACTTGCAGGCAGTCTGGAGGTGAGGCTGGAGGTGGGGTTCAGGGAAGAGACTCTGGGTTCCGGCTCCTCCATCATGTTGCCTCCATCCGCTCGTGGCCTTTGGGCCTGATCTCACTCCACAGGCCACACTTGGCTCAGCTCCTTGAGGGCGGCTGAAGAGTGCTGCCTGCTCCTTGTTGCCCCTTCCCACCTCAGGAGGACCCGAGTGAAGTCTGATCTGTTATTTACCAGCCTCTCTGGGAAGCGGGATGGGGCTTGAGGGAAGCACCAGGCAGATTGCATTGCCCTTGCCCTTGGGTGGGGCAGTCAGGGCCCCAGGCCCCTCTGCTTTGGCCCTTCCCAGCTTCCTTCTTTCTTGGCTGGACTGGGCCTGGGAGAGGTGATTAATACTGCTGCCAGGAAGTACCACGTGGCAATTACTGAGACACCAGCTCCTTCCAAGGGGGAAATATTGTGGCAGGAACTCCTGGGCTTATTAGAGTGGGGAGCAGCTCTGGGAGTGTGCCAGGAGTCCCTGTGTTTCCAGGAATAAGCAGAACAGGGAGTGTGGTCTCCAGCCACAGCTCCTCTGGGCAACGGTGGCCAGCCAGTTGCCTCCATGGCTGGTTTGCCCCACTGCTCTGGGTTCCTCTCTGGGCATGAGTGCTCTGCTGGCCCGTGGACCCTCGATCTCATCAGGACATTCAGAAGGGTGTCAGAAGAAGGCTGAGTCTTCCTGTCTCAGAGCTCATTATCCCTGTGACTCACCCAGCTCTGTTTCCGGGCCCCATCTCACTGAGTGATGGTGACTTCTTGCCTGAAGTTCTTCTGAGCGTGTTCTATTGCTGGCCGCCTCTTGGAGACCTCTTGGGGTCCTTTATGGGGTCTTGCCCTCATCACGACCACAGACATCTGCTTTAGTGGGCAGTAACTGTAGCAGACAGCGGTCCCCAGACTGATGAGGTGAACGGGGAACTGCCTAGGCCCTCTGATTACTCGCCTTCCACCCCGAGCCCTCAGCCCTGGCTGGGCTGGAGCTTGCATGGTGGCAGGTGGGAGGACACTGAGGGGAAAGAGTCTTGGAGCTGCTCTAGGGTGGCCACATGTCCCTGTTAGAAAAGAAAACTCAGGATCGGAGGTCGCACGCCTGGAGATGCAGGGCACAGCTGGCGTCCTGTGTCCATTCTTCCGTCTTGTCCCCAGCTTTTTACCCAGCTCCGGAGCTCTGCCTGGGTGCCAGGTGATGATAGCAGCATGGCTGGCTGACCTGTGTGTTCTCGGAATGCTGAGAAAGCTGCATCTTTTCTCTTTTTTTCCCCCCAGAATGTGATAGGGGAGCCTTGAAAAGTGGTAAAGTTTTCTTTGTCTTGTTCTCAAAGCCACTTTCATCAGCCAGGCCAGGCCTCCTGTGCAACAGGGATGCAAATTCAACAGGAAACCTGAGAGAGTGGGCCAGGAAAGGTGCAGGAGTGGGAGATGATTTTACCATCGTTTAACAGCCTCTCAAAGCCATGCACTTGCCAGCACAGAGCAGTGGGCACAAACACGGGGACAGAGGAATGGAATGTTCCTGAGCGGGGGGTGGGTCTCCGGCCCTCGGCCCACACCGCTCCCGGTCCAGGCCCCGGGTGTGGGGGAAAGGCTGCTATCTTTGGAGGTTGGAGCAGAGTTTGGACTTCCAAGGGCTGTGACACGCTACCAGGTCCGTCCCAGCGGGCTCTGAGGGCTTCTGCACAGATCTGTGTCAGTTCAGCATTCTCCGGTGAGTTCTAGCTCTGCTGCGGTCCAGGCTGCCATGGGATCACAGGAGGCCAGTCGGGGTTCTGCGACCCCAGCCCGTCAGCACGGGCGGCAGGCGGGCAGGCAGAGGGGACCGTGTGGATGGTCCCGTGAAGCTTCTCCCACTTCGGAACACGGAGAGCATGGCTCACTGTAGTGACAACATCACCTCCATCTGCCACAGACACCCACTTTCTAAGTGGTGCCGCCATGAAGGCACAGCTCCCCGGGCTTCCTTCGGTTTGGTTGTGCTTTACCAACCAGTGGCCTGAGGCCTGGCTTTGGTGATGGCAGAAGAAGTGTGGGCTTTGGGGGAGGCCAAGGGACCTGGCTGAGAACCCCAGATCTGTCATTTACCAGCTGGGTGGTGATCAGGAAGTTTCTGGGGGGAATGACAGGCGAGAACCGTGTGTGCGTGTGTGCTAAGCCAGTTCAGTCGTGTCTGACTCTGAGACCCCATGCTCTGTAGCCCGCCAGGCCCCTCTGTCCATGGGATTCTCCAGGCAAGAGTACTGGAGTGGGTTGCCACGCCCTCCTGCAGGGGATCTTCCCAACCTAGGGATCGAACCTGCACCTCTTAGTCGCCTGCATCGGCAGATGTGTTTTTTACCTCTAGCACCACCAGCAGCACCTTATTCCGGGAGAAATGGCATTCTGCTTTCTGTCTTCACACATCGGCATGATAAATGCTACCCGATTCTTCTTCTTTTCACGATGACTTGCCTAAACCTATGTTGTGAAATGGGGTTGTTGTACTGACTCTGGGGGACTGCTGTGAGGCTGAGTGGTGAGACTGGTAAAACCTCTGAGTGTCTTGCTTTCCAAGCACTTGGTAGGGGCTTCACAGCCCAGTGGACAAGAGGGACTCTGCTACTAGACACATGCAGGCTTCACTGCCCCACCGTGCTAAGTTGTAACTCCCTTAGACTCCCCTGTAATGAAAGGATTAATAGGATTTACTTCTTAAGGTGGTTTTAAGAATTAGGAAAAAGGAGTGTAAAGTATGTAACACAGTGTTGAGTACACAGTCAACAATCAAGAAACAGTAGCTGCTATTACTATGAGAACCCATTTTCTCTAGCACTTTCAGCAGTCCCATTTCTGACCCTCAATGACTCAGGGGTAGACAATGGTTTTCTCAGCAGAAATGATTATAAAAAACACTTGGACGGCGAGGATGCCTGGGTAATTAAGGGTGGGATCCGTGGACCTCAGGCTCAGAGAGCAGTTCCAGGGGGAACTGGAGCTAAGACTGTCCATTTGCTTCCCGTGCGTGAAGCAGAGTCCATGTGTCCCAGCAGGAGCAATCCAGGAAGCTCCAGGAGGAGGAACGGAGGACAGGCAGAGAGAAAAACTTCCTGAATCAGGACAGTGGGCAACTCACTGGAACTCACAGACTGAGGCCCCTGGAAAGGCACCGGAGCCTTGGCTGGGAAGCGCCTCCAAGCCAGGCGACTCTGAGCGTCTCTGTATCCAGCACGGGCTCTGGGGACGGGCTGACCTTGAGTAGAGACCTGCTTCCACCGCCTTCCAGCTGGGACTGTGCATACATTGTTGACCCTCTCTGGGCCTCAGTCTCCTGAAAAATGGGGGCATTATGAGAATTAAAGGAGCACAAATAAGGAATATTGCTATGTCCAGAACACATTAGGGGATCAAAATGACTGGTACGGATCAATTGGCAGATAGTAATATTAATTTGCCTCTTTCTCCTTCACCTCCTGCCCTTGCACCGGAAGCTTGACGCCTATGTGACTCTCTGTCTGTGCTGCATCCAAGGAGTAATGGATGGGGGACCTCCTCTTTGCTTAGGAAGAGTTCTGGCCTCCTGTCTGCTGGTGGGAGCTGTGGCCGTGCCCCTTCAGCCAGACACCTGGGTACTGGAGATGCCACCCACCTGACCATGCAACACTCCACACCTGGATGCCTGTTTTTGGTTGATATAATTTTAGACTTTCTGAAGAGTTGCATAAGTAGTACAGAGAGTTCTCTTCTACCTTCCATCTAGCTTCCCCTAATGTTAGCATCCTATCTAGCCACAGCACAATGATCAAAACTAAGAAAGTAAAGTTTGCTCAGTGCTATAATTAAATGGCAGGCTCCACGTGGCACAGCAGTAAAGAATCCACCTGCCAGTGCAGGAGATGCATGAGATGTGAATTTGTTCCTGGTTTGGGAAGATTCCCCTGGAGAAAGAAATGGCAACTCATTCCAGTCTTCTTGCCTGGAGAATCCCATGGACAGAGGAGCCTGGTGGGCCACAGTCCATGGGGTCGCAAAGAGTCGGACACGACTGAGCGGCTAACACTATTACTGCTAGTACCCATTTATGATTTAAAAAAAACCCTCTTCAGAAAATGGGCATAGAGGGACTCTACCTCAACATTATAAAGGCCATATACAAGAAACCTACAGCTCGCGTCATACTCAATGGTGAAAAGCTGAAGGCATTTCCTCTAAGATCAGGAACAAGACAAGGATGTCCATTCTCACCACTTTACACAGTAGAAGCCCTCTTGCCCAGCATGGTTGATCGACCAATTGAAAAATTTCATTAAAGAGAAGATACATTAAAAATGATAGTTCAGACATTTCACTGTACCTTAGAATATTTATGTCCATTAATTTACCAGACTTTTGGTATATATTTTGAGCTTTTTCTTTGAGTATGAATCCACCTACTAGAGTTTTGCCTCATCTTATTTGCATTATATCCCCATAACGCTTTAGCTACAACTTCCAGTATTTTTACCTTTATTTTTAAAAGCAGAGCAAAGATTTAAACTTACGAAAGAATATAAATGTAGACTCCTGGATTTCAGAATTTTTTGCATTATCTTATTCACACAGAGCTAGTCAGTATTTTTTTAAAGCAATTTTTCTTTATCAAAAAATGTCCCCAGTCCATTCAAAAGAGTTTTTATGGAATCAGTATTTTAATTTTGTATTCATGCTTTATTGTTTATTAAACAGTGAACTAGATTAATGGCAATTGGAAGAAAAACTAGCATGGGTGGATTTGGGAACAGATGTGATGGGAAAGCAGACGGCTCCCCAGGTGTGCAGGGAGAGTAGCAGAGCGTGGGTTCCTACAGTGGATGCGCTGTGTGCCATGGGTACCAGTCAGCATCTTTTCCTGAGTGAGAACTAATTCAATGGGCCAGCAGCGTGGAGGGTCTTGGAGAGCTTTCAAAGTATATGATCTTTCTGGCCCTCTTCCCATCAGGAGGTGGAATCCACGCCCTTCCTCTTGGAGCTTGGGAGGCCTTTGTGACTGCCCTGATGAGTAGAATGCAGTGGAAGTGGTGCTGCATGAGGTCCAAGGCAGCATTTGGAAAGTCTCTGAGGTGTTTGCAGGCTTCCCATAGGACAGTCCCTCAAGGAGGGAGAGAAGAGAAATGCCCTAGAAGCCCCAGCTGCTTGAATCTTCCTAGCTCCAGCACCAGACCTGTAAGTGAAGAAAACTTTGAGACGACCCACATCCAGCCACTGTCTGACAGTAATTGCATGAGAGACCCTGAAGGGGAACTGACCCACGGACTCACCACCTTCGTTAGTAACTAATGACATCATTACTGATTTTCTTAAATGAGCCTGTTTGTTTATTTATTTCTGGCTGTGCTGAGTCTTCCTTGCTGTGCAGGCCTTTCTCTAGTTGCTACGAGCGGGAGCTGCTCTAGAGTTGCGGTGCTCGGGCTTCCCATTATGGTGGCTTCTCTTGCTGCAGAGCATAGGCTCTAGGGCTCCCAGGCTTCTGGAATTCAGTGGTTGTGGCCCCTGGACTCTAGACCTCAGGCTCAGTAGTTGTGGCACATGGGCTTAGTTGTTCCTCTGCATGTGGGATCATCCCAAACTAGGGATCGAACCCGTGACTCCTGCACTGCCAGGTGGATTCCTTACCCCGGAGCCATCAGGGCACCTCTGTCAATACTGTTTTTAAGCCACTATTTTGGAGTGGTTTGTTAGACAGTGAGGACCAAAGGCCTTTCACTGTGAATCCTTTATACATTTTGAACTTTGAATTCTTATTTTTTAAATAAAACTAAATAAAACTAAAATTATCCACCCCTCTCAGATAAAGCACATGATCTTTCATCTTAATTTCATTGTTACTTGTGGGGCTCACACTTCATGGCTAGCATGTCCCAGATGCTGGAGGTACAAAAGAGGAATAAGTTATAGACCTTGCCTTGAAAGAGCACAGGAGATGAGAAGACATAGACTTGCAGATTTTGATACCACAGATGCCAAAAAGAATAAAAAAAAATCCTATTTGTGAAATGGAAGAGGAATAAACAAGTAACCCTCTCTTGAAGCAGATCACGGAAGGCTTCTTGGAGGAGGTGGCATCAGAGACCACAGGTGAGAATGGAGCTTGAAGAAGCAGGGATCACTGAGCATCATCCTCTCAAGGAACTCAAGATGGTAGTGTTCTCTGGCAAGGATGCAGATGGTACCAGATGTTCATTGTCATTAGCATCCTGCCTGGAGGGGACAGGACCCCTGGGCCTCCCCTCCAACAACTAAACCCTGGTGTATTTGTTAGAATTAACAGATAAGGGAGGAGGGTAGGGCGACAGAACCAGTCTTCCCTTGGGGAAGCCCAGCACTTCACAGAGTGAAGAAGGCAGCGGAGATACCTTGCGGGCACCTCTTCTAGCTCAGTAGCGGCCTGGCTATCATGCTGGTACATGAGGCAAACTGCAGACCTCGGTTTGCCACATGCCGGGAAGATGGAATGTTTTGTCTCAGCCTGTGATATGCACCCCGTTTGCCGTAGAGATTACCGCTTCCTGGGCCGCAAGTGTAATTAGATGATCAATCATAGAAAGTCTAAAGCCAAGGCAGACTTGGGGGAGAGAGATTTGTTTTACGGTGTCAGTTCGAATATCAGCTGGGCAGAAAGGGCCCCAAGAGAGGCTGTGCTTCAGACACAAGGGCCTCCAGCAAGAGCGCGGAAGCCTTCAGGCAGAGCGAGGAGTGGTAGGAAAATTTCAGCTTTGTCCAAATAGCACTGGTGTTTCCTAAAGCCTCCCCAGCCCTGAGGGTTCCCATCTTCCTGCAGCCACCAGGCTTAAGGGTGAGGATCAGGTGGGGAGATCCTAGAGTACTGTTCAGACCAGTCTGTACAGTTCAGCAATGTCTCTGCAACTCAGTTACCCCGGATACTGTTATAAAACAGGGGCTGCAAACTTAAATGTATGTGCGGTCTGGAAAGAAACGTAACCTGAGTGACACCAGCTGGGCGCAGGGTTGTAAGGCTTGATGAGGGGATTTCCCTGATGGTCCAGTGGCTAAGACTCCATGCTCCCAACGCAGGGGGCCGGGATTCGATCCGTGTTGAGGGAACTAGAACCCACATGCCCAAACTAAAGAGTCTGTGTGCGGCAACAAAGACCGGGCACAGCCAAATAAATAAATGAGACTGGTGGGCACTGTGCCCAGCTCGTTGGAAGGGGGAAGGAGGGGGAGGAGGGGAGCTCTGCCAAAGCCTTGGGGCCTGGCCCCTTGCAGACTGGGATGAGTGGGGAGAATGCAGGGGGCGAGGAGCAGAGAGTAGGGATGTAGCTCCTGCCGCCCCATCCATCCTTAGAGTGCAGAGACAGTCTTTTCCCCAAAGCTGGCCCCTCCTCTGGCTGGGCATGGCCACTGCTTTCTTTAGTTAGTGCGTACTCCGTGTAAAGGGGGCCACCTCTTTTGACCCCAGCTTGTTGTTCCCTTGTGAGAATGCTGACCCAGTGTTTCCAAAATCTGGTGATTCTTTTGATGGGAACCTGTATTTTCATGTGACGTCTGCAAAGTTTAAATATTGGACACAAGTTGCAATCTTTCAACAATGCAATGTAAGCCCAACAAAACCTATCTGCAAACCAAATGTGGCCCAAGGCTGCCAGTTGGCAACTTCTGGTATGAAAAGGTTAGCTAGCCAGTACTGGGTCTCTGTTGCTGGGCTGGCAGAAACATAACCAAGGAGTCGGCAAACTTGTGACTAGAAAGGATTTTACCAGCCTGCCATCGCCAACCTTCACTTTTCCCATACAACAAAATAGATGGATCCTGTGTTCTGGCATGTTCTGGTGTGTTCTGGACTTTTTGTTGGGCTAATGAGCTGTCTCCTTCCTTTCAGAGAGGATGATGGTTTGGCTGTTAGGGACAGGAAGTGGGGGTGGACACCTACTTTAATGACAGACAGAACCACTGCTGAACTCCTATTCTATGCCAGTCACCGTGTGAAATGCCAACCACATGCATTCATTTAATCTGCACAGCAGCCCTGTGAGATTAGATACTATTTCCATGTTAAGATGAAGAAACAGGCACAGAGAGTAACTCACCCAACGTCACCCAACCGCAGTGGCTTATGCACACAGGTGTATCTGCCTACAAGACCCAGGCTCCTTATACCAGGGGGTGAGTCTGGGTCTAGAGCGAGGAGTGAGGTCTGTGGCACCAAGCCCTAGAGGCACCCAGGAGACAGCTGCCTTTATTTCCCTGCAGACAGGCTTCCATCATGAGTGTGTCCAGAGTTGTACTTCACCAGGCTCTTAGGGCTCAGGCTGGAGCCCACAGGAGGCCCTCGGACCCTTCACAGCCTTCTAAAGAGGGAAGATGCAGTCCAGGCCATACCTGTATTTCCTCGGAGTCCTGGGTGCCTTTCGGCAACTGGACGTTCTGGCATGATCTGGCCGGGGCTTATGGCATGTGGCTCATTTGGAGGAAGAGAGCCAACTCTGTTTCTCGGATATCCAGCAGGTTAGACTTCTTGGACAGTGATTTTGTGTGTGACAGCATGAGGGTTGTGGGGAGAAGCTGAGGTGCCTTGGCATCAGTGGGTTATTTTCACGAACTTGGCAGCTCCAGCTAATCCCCGAGGAGAACTTCCCCTCCCTTCTGCCACAGCCATCAGAGCTCGGGGACCTGTCACAGCCTCATGACTGCTAATTCATCTTCACTTAGTGCATCAAAAGGCTGGCAGATTTATCAAATAGGGTGGGTGCACGGGAAGTTTGATTGGCGACGTTGTGTTGTTTGCCCTGTTGGGCTGAGAAAACTTAGCTGCTCTGTGTCCCAGGAGTCCTAAGACAAGACCGAAAGTATTTGTGTTCCGCCTCAGATACTCTCAGGATCAGAAGCTAGAGTGAGAACTCCAGCCAGAGGTGTTTCCTTAGTGACTTCCCCGAGGGGCACCTTCTCCGTGTGTCTCTCCTTCCCTCCCTTCCTCTGTCTCCTGACTCCATAGGTGGGTTCCCAGCTGAGCAGGGTTTCTGGTCACATCCCTCATCCTTTGTGGCAGAGCAGCTCTGCCCCCCTGGGAATCCTCTATCTCACACATCCCTCCTGGACCCGGGTTATTGGCTTCTGCTGTTGTCTCCAGCCTTGGCCTTGTCAGGCTGCTGAGCAGCAAAGCCAGAAATTCAGCCCTTTCCTTGGACTCCTGGGGAAGAATGTATGTGTGTGTGTGGGTGTGTGTGTGTGTGTGTGTACGCGCGCGTGCTCAGTTGTGGCCCACTCTTTGATACCCCATGGACTGTAGCCCGCCAGGCTCCTCTGTCCACGGAATTTAGAACAGAAAAGCCTCCCCTAAAAGTTGTTTCAAGGAGCAGCATCACACAAAGAAACCCAACACACCCTATGGCCCCAGGCTGTTCCCTGAACAGATGTTCAGGACACAGTCCATGAGCATGTAACCTGCGGTGTACAAGCCTTCATCAATATCCAGGGGAAAGTGAGAGCAGAATGTCAGGCTTAGAGAGCAACACTTATAAAGAAAGGATTATTTCCAGGGTGAACGGGCTGAGTGGGGACTGGATGTGTAGATGTATAGACTGGATGCATAGACAACTGAGCAGGCACGCACACATGTCATCTATACATCCAGGATCTATACTCCTGGATGCCTGCTGTTGCTTATCTCTGCTGACATATCTCTAGGGGAGATGAGCGTACACAAGAAACTGGATAAACTCGGGTTAGACTGAGGAAACATACAGAGCCTCCAGAGTCTCCTTAGCTGACTTAATAGCTTTGAAGATGCAGCTGATGATGACGATCATAGAGGCCATGGTGGTAGCTAATACCTGCTATTTATTGAGCCCTTTGTAGGAGCCACGGAGGCCATGTAAGGTCAAGCTGGGGGCCAATCTAGGGGCCTTAATGGCAATCCTGGCAATGAAAACCACCAGCTTCATGAACTCGGGTGAGTTTTTTTTCACTTTTCTGGGTCTTAGTTTTTTGATCTGTAAAATAAAGGAACTATATTAGATAAGATTTCTTTGACAAACAAAATTCAATATTCTACACTTTTTCCCCGTCAAGAGAAGAGGAACAACTGAATGTCTCCTCTGGGCTAGAGACTGTGCTAAGGGCTTGATGTATCTTATTTAACCTTCAAAATAACCCCCCAGGGAAGGTGGTCTCACCGTGTTTTAGAGCTGCACTATTGCTGTGAACGCCCACCAGGGCTACCGACATGCATTAACTCTTCGCAAGCTGGTATCCTTCTCAATAGGGGCTTCCCAGGTGGTGCAGTGGTGCAGAATCCACCTGCTAAGGCAGGAGACTCAGGAGACCCGGGTTCGATCCTTGGGTCAGGAAGACCGCTAGGAGAGGGAAATGGCAACCCGCTCCAGTATTCTTCCCTGGGAAAGCCTATGGACAGAGGACCCTGGCGGGCTACTGACCATGGAATTGCAGAGAGTGTGTCCCACGACTGAACGACTGAGCAGGCACGCACGCATGTCCTTCTCAGTAGATGCTAAGGATATACATGGGTTTAAGACAACCTCTGCCCTGCAGGCTTCACAGACCCATTGCAGAGACTGAACAGACACTGAAGCCAGGAAGTACCAAAGAACATGTACAACAGCGAGTGAATCGTATCAGCCCCCAACTCTCTAGTGAGGATGTCTGTGGGATCAATTTACAGATGACAAATGGAGGTCTAGGTTGACGTGCTAATAGTTCGCTAACATTTTATAGGACTTTAGACTTTGTAGGACACTTTGAAATATAACAATTTACATGATTATTTCAGGTATGACTGCTCTCGTTAAATTATCTATTATTAAATTGAGAATTAGGGAAGTAGCTCATCTAAGGGAACTGGATTATTCTTCTGCCTGTCAGACTCCAGCAGGTGGATGAAATAATCCAGTGCTGATGGTGGACTCTCAGAGTCCCTAAGGTCTCACTGGATGCCTGGCCCACCTCTGCCTTAGAGAGTTGAGACATCCCATAGCTGTTTTATCCATAGTATTTATCAGGAAGGTTCCTGGCCAACTAGAGTTTTTCCTTGAAGTCAAGGTGGCTGCAGATCCACGTGGGACACCCTGAGAAGATCGTAACCAAGGTCACCTGCCAGGTGTCCCCAACATCTCATGGCTTTTAGCTCAGGGCTGGTTGCTGCTGCTGCTGCTAAGTCGCTTCAGTCGTGTCCGACTCTTCGTGACCCCATGGACTGCAGCCCACCAGGCTCCTCCATCCATGGGACTTTCCAGGCAAGAACACTGGAGTGGGGTGCCATTGCCTTCTCCGACAGGGCTGGTTGGTGGGACAACACCATCCCTCCAGAGTGTTCAGAGGATTGGGGGCCATGGAGAAGTAGGAGGTCTCTTTCTCTCAAGGGCACTCATCGCAGCGTGGGTCTTTTGCTAGTGGTACCGGTGGGCACTGACAGCAGCAACGCTGCCCTGCGGGCCCTAAAACAGGGTGAGACCCCCTTCCTCATGGCTTATTTTGAAGCTTAAACAAGATTCATTGAGCCTTTAACATAGTCTTTGGCCCAGAGGAGACCCTTTTGCTGGGACCTGGCAGAGTTCCACACCCCCTACCCCTGCCCCCAACAGTGATACTAGTTTCTGATTATTGAGCCTCTTCTTGACCCCTTCATTTTGCATTTTCTACATTAATTTCACAACCACTCCAATGAGGAGGGATTTATTGTCCCCATTTTACAGATAAGAAAACCGAGGCCCAGAGCTATGACATTGTCAAGGCCACAGTGCTCGCAGATATTGGAAATGAGACTGAAACCCAGGTCTCTCTGTTTGATTAAAAACAACCAAGCCATCCTTCAATCCTCAGGATAGAAAGAAGCCCCTCCTCTTTCTTCTCAGGTCATCAGTGCTTAAAAAAACCTTAATGTTGAGGACAGGGATGGGGGACGGTAACACAGTACCAGTGGGCACACAGCTCACCATCAAGGCTCTGTGCCCATCACCGACACTGCCCTGAACTGAACACAACTGAAGCGACTTAGCAGCAGCAGCAGCACCAACCAGCCCTGAGCTAAAAGCCATGAGATGTTGGGGACACCTGGCAGGTGACCTTGGTTACGATCTTCTCAGGGTGTCCTTCTCAGGGTCTACTGCTGTCCCATGGGAGAGGAAGGTGAGGCTCTATTTGAGACCCCCAGCCTTTTGCTGCAGCAGGAAAACTGCCCCCCACTGCCTTCTGTGACTGTGTGGTGCGCCCCTCCCCTGAGTGAGGTGCCAGCAGCCCGGGGCGGGGCTGGGGGAGTGGAAGGGGGCACTGGAGGCCTGGACCCGCAGTGCCCCACCCCATGGAAGGAAAGGAAACACAGGAAGGACAGGAGGAAGGCGGGCTGACCTGGTCCAGAGGGATGAGCCTGGAGGCAGTCGACGCTCTTCCTTGCCATGCAGAATCCAGCGTGTCTGTCCTCCTCTGCCTCACTTGGTCCAGGCAGCCTAATGCTCTGGAGACCTCTAGGGTGCTGTTTTCTGGAAAGCATCTGGTTGCCTAAGGGCAGTCAGGACTCTGAGGAAACATGGGTGAGGCTGGGACTGCACCTTCCCTCTTGGTAAGGCTGAGAGGGCTCTGAGGGGCTCCTGTGGGCTTCAGTCTGAGCTCTAATAGCCTGGTGAAGTTATTGACCCAGACTCATCCCCTGGTATAAGGAGCGGAGCCTTGGTCCTGTAGGCAGATACACCTGTGTGCATAACGCACTGCACTTGGGTGAACTTGGGCGAATTACCCTCTCTGTGCCTGTTACTTGGTCTGCAACATGGAAATAGTATCTAATCTCATAGAGCTGCTGTGCGGGTTAAATGAATGCATGCGGTTGGTGCTTCACACGGTGACTGGCATAGAATAGGAGTTCAGTAGTGGCTATGTTTGTCATTAAAGTGGGCGTCCACTCTTACCTCCTGTCCCTACCAGCAGAGCCATTGTCCTCTGTGAAAAGGAGATAGCCCATTAGATCAAGGAGAGGTCCCAGAGCTCCTGTGTCCTGGACAGGGCACAGCAGTGATGGGGGCAAGGAGATGGTCTATCGGGCCCCCTACTCCCGGCAAGAAAGGAAGTCAGCATTTATAATAAGGGAGCAGGATGGGAAGGCTGGTTTATAGCCAGGTTGTTTAGGGGGGAGAGTGGGTGATGAGAGCTAAAGAGAAAGTTAGATTTTTAAAAAACAGTTATAGAATATTGTAAACATGCACACAATTAGAAAGAATAATATAATGAACCTCAATGTATCCATCACCCAGCTTTAACCATAATCAGCTTACAGTGGATTTTGTTTCATCTGTTCCATCTCATCAGATAAATCCCAGGCATCATATAATTTCAACTGTAAGTATCTCAAGTGTGTTTCTCTAAAAGATAAGGGCTCTAAAGCGATGAGCTGGAATGCCATTGCCACAGCTAAAACTTGTTATCAGTAACTCCTTCATATCATCCAAAATGTACTCTTTAAATATTCAGTTGTCTCATGAATGTCACAAAAAGTTGGTTTCTTTTGAATCAAGATTCCAGTAAGGTCCACACGTTGCAATTGGCTGATAGGCGTCTAAGTTTCTGTTATTATGAAGGCTCTCTCCCCACCCCCAGCTTTTTCTATTGTGTCCTTGCAATTTTATTTTGGAAGAAACCATACCATTTGTTCTGGTTCATTTTCCACAATCTGGATTTTGCTGATTGCATTCCTGTGGTGAAGTTTTACCCTCCATTCGTCTTTGAGATACGGACACCAAACAGCTATTTGCCTGGGAGTCCTGAAGTTATAGCTTGCTTGCCACCACACCCAACTCCCCCACCCCCATTCAGAAAGGGCTTTATCCTTTGTGGGAAAGAACTGTCCCTGGTGTCCCCTGAGCCAGCCTGCTGGGGCTGAAGGATGGGGGGAGTCGGGAGAGGGGCTTCCAGGCGGTCCCCAGCACATGACGGATGTGGGCTTTTATTTGGGGACGCCTTTTCATAAAGCAGAACAATTTTCTACCAGATAGCGAGGATTGTTTTTCATCCTTCTAGAGCAATAAGGTTCAGGATTTGTCTCCCTCTTGACTTTCAAGAGCGTGTTTTCTCAATTCTTTCCTGAAATTAAAGTAAAGGTCAAGGAGGCTGGTCTGAGGCCCGGTCGTCCTTCCTCTCCAGCTCCTGCTGGTGAGTTCGGCAGATAAGTGGGGTTCTGCCCCCTGGACTCGGGTGACCCAGCCCGGCCCCGGGGGTGAACTGAGCTCCACTTCCCAATTCTTTTCTTCATGGGGGAAGCTTGAGGAAGAAGAGGAAGGAAAACGGAAAACAGAGCCAGCCTGTGGACTGCCTTCTGACTTTAGACTTCCTGAGCAGCTTCTGGAGGTTTTGTCCCCACAGGGTCGGGACCCAGAACCCCACAACCTCTGCCCGGCTTCCCGCCTGCCCTTCTGCACGTGAGCTCCCCCAGGGATCGGCACTGCTGAGCGCTGAGAAGTTTTTTCATCAAAAGGCAGAGCAGGCAGAGAACGGTGCCGCCGCCCCCCACTCCCCACCCTCTCCCCACACTGAGTCACTCCAGCTAACAGTTAATTAATTTGTGACACTTTGACAGTTTGTGAGGAGACTTTTTTTTTTTTTTTACGGAGCCATCAAAATCCACAGAGACGGGGTTGTCAGGCAGAGATCCATTCCCGCGTGTACCCTTCTCTCTTCTGCTAGACATAGGGACCCTGGCCCAGCCCCCAGGAGACCTGAGGCGAGGCCACGACGCCCTCTCCCAGCACTTCAGACCCAGGGACACGCGGCCAGGCCCAGGGACGCTGGCCGCCTTGGGGAGAAGAGGAACCTCAGAGGGGAGGAGGCTGGTTGCGTTCTGCTCTGGTCTCCTGCTTTTACTCAGAGGCCCCCTTCCCCAGCTGTGGCAGCTGTGGGTGCCTCTCCCTGGCACCCCCCCACCCACTGCAGTTCCTCGGATGGGCTGGCCCTCAGCCGCGCCCTGCGTGCCCTGGGAAGGCTTTAGAGCTTCCGGCTGGTGCTCAGGGAGGAGCTGACTCCGGGCTACCGCCTTGGCCGGCTGTGACTTCACACCCACAGGGGGCGCTAGTCTGGTGCTGCCGCCAAACCCTGGGTCCCCAGGCCTTCCGGTAGACCAGAAGCCCTCCCCTCTAGCCTCTGTGTTCCCCTTCCACAGAATTCGAGTTATCTCCCCACCCACCTCCAGACACACCTACACTCACCTTCATGGGGTGTTCTCTTTTTTCTTTCAATGCTTCTTAACCTTGTATGACCATGGATGGCCTACATGGATGACTCCCCAACCATCTGGACATTTAACCCCAGCTACCTTGTGACTAGGACCCAGGGGGCCAGGGAGAGATCTCAAAGGAGGCTCCTGGGTACCCCTTTAGGAGAATCCAGGGGAGAAACAACAACCAGGGTAGAGAAAGACCAAGGGGCTGACTCCTTCACACCGGAGTGAAGCGCTACCTCCCACGGACGCCTCTCAGACATTTAAGGCGGACCTGCCGTAGCCAGGCGCCGTGTTGGGAGGCGAGAAAGCCACGCTGAGTCGAGACAGGTGTGAATCGTACACTGGTGAAACCCACACTTTGGCAAAAACAGACACCAAATAAATAATCAGACAAGTAACAGCTTAATTTTACCTGTGATAATGCCACCAAGGAGCATGTGCGCCAGGAGAGCTTGAAGTAACAGGACGGCTCTGTGCTGGAGCATCAGGGAGCCTTTCTGGGGAGGGGCTGCCCTGAAGGGTGAGAAGGACGAGGACCTGAGCCAGGAAGGGGTCCTGAGCCTGGGTGGGAGGGCTGAGCTGGGAAGGACAGGAGACACTGCAAGTTCAGTCTGAGGCTCTGGTGAACTCATGTTGAGTGAGCGAGTGTCCCAGGGTAGCTTCTGTTGGCTCTGAGGTGGGAGATGATGCCTGACCATGTGTAATTCCAGGGCAGAGTGGGACCTGCTCACCAACTTTAGAGGTGGGGTAACTGAAGGCCCTCAAAGGCCCACCCTCCTGGCTCCAGCTGGGTGAGACCAGACACAGTGGGACAGCAGGGATGGGAGGGCCTCCCCCAAGCTGTTGCACACACTCTAAGGAGCCCTGGGCAGTTCTCCCCACAGATAAGCAGTCTAAGTTCTGCTGCCGAGCTGCCCTGTGGGACTCTGGGTTGGGCCAGGGAAGCTTGAACACTTGGAGGAGCACTAGGGGGTGGGGTCAGTGTGGCTTCCCCTCCCCCTAGGCCACCGCAGATGGGTTTACCCACTAAACTTTTACCCAAACAAGGTTCCTTGTTTGTTATTGTTCAGTTGCTCTGTCACATCTAACTCTTGGCGGCTGCATGGACTGCAGCACACCAAGCTTCCTTGTCCTTCACTATCTCCTGGAGTTTGCTCAAACTCATGTCCATTGAGTTGATGATGCCATCCAACCATCTCGTCCTCTGTTGCCCCCCTTCTCCTCCTGCCCTCAATCTTTCCCAGCAGCAGAGTTTTTTCCAATGAGTCAGTTCTTCACATCAGGTGGCCAAAGTATTCAGTTTCAGCATCAGTCCTTCCAATGAATATTCAGGGTTGATTTCCTTTAGGATTGACTGGTTTGATCTCCTTGCAGTCCAAGGGACTCTGAACAGTCTTCTCCAGCACCACCATTCAAAAGCATCGATTCTTTGGGGCTCAGCCTTCTTAATGGCTCCTTATAGCAGTCCAGATCTGTCCCCCCACAAGCAGCACTGAGTTTCTGGGAGGAGGGAGGCAGCCACGTGGGCAGCCATGGAGAGAACCTAGGAATTTCTGGGAGCTGGACCTTGTCTGAGCCCCAGAGGGTCCCTCTCCAACAACTGCAGAAAAGCAACTGGGATTGTCTTCCAGCTGCTGCTGCCTGACAGACTCGCAGCCTCACCACCCAGCTCCCCTGTGCGTGTGGGCCTGGGATGCTGGGAAAGATGCTCAAGGCCAGGAGAGGCTGAGCCCCGGAGCAGCATTCATTCACCCATTGCACCAGCCCCACAACTCAGTCTCCGCTATTCTCCTCCCCAGTATGCCTCCATCTCCACTCCTCCTGCCCTCCCCCATTCCAAAGACTCTTCCCCACCAACCCACACCCTCCCCCAGCTCAGCAGCCTCTCTGCTCCTTAGCCTTTCCAGGTAAGACGGGAATGCACCTGTCAATGCTCCATGCCAGCCTTCCCAAGATCAGGGCGTGGAAGACTCTCAAGGCTGCCTGTCCTTGGGCCCTGGGCACCCCCTTCCCTGTGGAGGCTGCTCTCCAGGGTCAGTAAGTGAGGCCTTGTTCAGGGACTCTTCTTTTTCCTTTGGAGAAAGAAGGAATGGAGTTGGGGTGGGAGCTTCTCCCCCTCTTCCCCTCCCACCCTTCCTTCCCAGAGCTGCCTGAGGAGCTGGAGAAGTGCCCACCCCAAGTCACAGCCTGGACTCGGTCTGGAGGCGCAGAGGGTGACCTGAGTCACTGGGGTTGTGGGGAGGAGACCCCTTACCACTCACTCCCAGTTCCCACCCAGCGCCAGCAAGCTGCTTTTGAGATGCAAATGCGAAGCGCCTCCCGCCCCCCTTCTTTTTCATTGAAATGCTTCAAGTCTCAGAAAAGAGGGAAAAATGATGTGTTTAAGACAGCAGTGTCTCACCCGCCATCGAGCCCGGTAAGGAATTGTTAAATTTTAATTAGACAATTTGACTCCTTCAAATGCCAACCTCCCAGGGGAGGACGCAGCCGGGAAACAGGTTGCCGAGCGTTCCTCACCCCTTCCTCCCAGCCCGTGCCCTGGAGTTTCGCTGGTGGATGGAATCCAAACCAGAGATCAGGATCCTTGCCCCTCTCCTCCCCGACGCCTCCAGCTCTCCTCCAGGGTCCCAGGCACCCTAGCAGACTGACCCTGTTGCCCTCACCCTGCCGGGCTAAGGACCAGAGCGACCACTGCCTCTCCGTCCTTCCTGAGAGGAAAATACCAGGCTGAGGCATCAGCCTCGGACTGTGGAGCTTCAGAGGAGTTTTCCCTCTTCCGACAGACCTGTTAGAAGCTGTTTCTGTTTACAGGCTGGAAAGTGACCTGTAGCTCAGCCCTCCTCCCAGCTGCCCTGTCTGCCCATTTCCCACCCCTGGGCAGGGTGGGTCTGAGCCTGGTGGGCTGCTGGCCTGGGCCCTCTCAGTGGGCCAGTTCATCCCCAGGTGGCTGTCTGGGCTCATAGAGCACTTCTCAGCTTGAGAGCTAGCATATTTTCAAATTAGAGCACACACACAAAATGCTAACGGTCAGAAAGCAGGTAGTGTAATGGCAGAGGCCCTGGGGGCTGGACAAGCCCAGGTCCACAGTCCACTTGCCCTGATTGCCCCATGCAGCTCCATCCTCCTAGACATCTCCTGAGGAAGCTCTGCGTCGGAGACTCTGAAGACAGCAGGTATCACACCAGGCTGGAGTCAGACTGGCCGTTAGGGAGAACTTGACAGAGGGGTCCTGCCTGCCAACGCAGGAGACATAAGAGACGCAGGTTTGATCCCTGGGTTGAGAAGATCCCCTGGAGTAGGAAATGGCAACCCACTCTAGTATTCTTGCCCAGAGAATCCCATGGACAGAGGAGGCTACAATGCATGGGGTCGCAGAGAGTCAGACACAACTGAAGCGACATCGCATGCATGCACGATGGTGGGGTGCTGACCACCAGCGTGGATGATTCTGGAAGATCTTTCAGTAGGTCTTTGGCCTTCTACTAGGGGTGGGGCAGTGAGTCCTGAAGACACACGAGGCCCGGGTGAGCTCCAGCACTCTGACGGCCAGAGGCTTGCAGGCACCCACACAGATGGGTCTCCCCTCGCCCCTGGCTCCCTCCACTTCCCCCCACACTAAGGCAGTTAAGGAAGAAGAGCCCAGGTGATGCCAGAGCACACCTGGAAGCCTCTGCTAGTGAGGCTGGGGGTCAGGGCATGGTTGCCCCACCCTGTGGTTGCCCCACCCTGCAATTGCCCCTCTGCTGGTGAGGCTGGGGGTCAGGAGCAGTGGTTGCCCCACTCTGCTGCCCAGGTGAGGATGGTACTTAGGGGAAGAGGCCATGAGTGAGGCCTGGTATCTGCATGTGTCTTTGTCAGCTCGTTTGGGCTGCCTTCATAAAACACCCAGACTGGGGGGCTTCAACGCGAGAAATTACTTTTCTCATGGTTCTGGAGGCTGGGAATCTGGGACCAGGGGGCTAGGGTGGTCAGGCTGTGCTAAGAGCTCCTTTCCTGGCTGGTAGAGGGCTGCTCCTCACTGTGTGCTCACATGGCAGGGCGAAAGAGAGGTCAAGCTCTCTGGTGTTTTTCCTTATAAGGGCAGCCACCCCTACCCTCAAGCTTTCTTGTTGTCTCAGAGCCTGAGAAAGAATCTTGGCTAAGACTCTGCCTGCAATGCAGGAGACCCGGGTTCAATCCCTGGGTCGGGAAGATCCCTGGAGGAGGGCTTAGCAACCCACTCCAATATTTTTGCTGGGAAATCCCATGGACAGTGGAACCTGGCAGACTACAGTCCATGGGATCGCCAAGAGTCAGACATGACTGAGCTACTAACACACACATCCCTACCCTTATGAGGACCCTTACCCCCGTGACCTTCTCATGACCAAAGGCCTCATCTCCAAATAGGATCACACTGAGGGTTAGGACTTCATATGAGTTTTGTATGAACGCAGTTCAGTCCATTGCAGCAGGCTCAGATCATCCATCCCTCTCCCAGGAGACAGAACCAGATAGTTAACCCCACCAAGAGCTTAGAAGCAGCCATGACCATGCATGTGTTTGGAGTTCACTGAGTGACATTGATTGGGGACTGCAACTTGGAGCTTTTATGCATGTGGCAGGAGCCACCTGGGAGGAAGACGGAGGTGGCATGTGGAGGCTGGTGAGCAAGTTGATCATAGTCTCATAATCCCAAATCAAAATGCTTGTTCTGACAAAAAAAATTTTTTTTCAATAATTTGAGATCTTACTTATCTGAGGTCTTTTAACTGTAAAAATAATTCTCCTAGGGTTATACAAAAAGCCTAACTCTTTTTCAAAAAAGAGCAAGAAATGTGGACCATCCTGGCATATCCAGGGAGCCAGCTTTGTGTGGTATTTCCCACCTATAGGAGCCCCTGATCTCACCTGGCTGGTCTCACCTGGCTTCTCCAGACCCAGGGCCAGACCAGACTTACCTAGAGCTCTCCTCTCCCCCAACAGGCACAGGCTCTGACACAGATGAAGTTTGAGGGGCAGGGCAGGGGCAGGAATTGGAGGGGTGCCTCTGGAGTGAGAAAGACCATAGCCTGGCTTCTCCTTTGTTCTATCTTCTGACGGATGCCCCTGGAAGCCCTGGGCAAAAGGAAAAGAGGAAGGGCTGGGGCTGGAGCTGGAGCAGGGGGAGCCTGGGGACCAGCAGGTTTTCTTAGAAAATTCCTCCTGAGAAAATGCCAGCAGAGAAATGCCTGCAGGTCACTGTTTTATGCATTCTAAGATGCGGATCCTCTCCGACATTTTAAAGTCTCTGAAGTCATAATGCCTTTTACAATCAATGCCATCTAAGAGCTGTATTGGAGTTTGATGGCATTTCTTCTTTCCGAGTGGAACATAAGACAACGGTGCACTTTACTTTTAATTCTGTCTTAAAACCTAGGAAATATGGCAGTCTCCAGTGAGGAGCAAGTGGCCTGGGAGAGCTGGTCCTTCCAGGCCAGCTGCTACCCCATCCCAAGGGTCTTTCAGATTTATCCAGCAACCACAGTCTGGGAATACACTTTACCTTTTCTTTCCTTCACTCCTTCCCAAGCGCTCAACTGCTGCATCTCAGAATTTTCTCCTCGTCTAGTGCCCACTTTCCAAGGATGAGTGGCCATGTCACAGGAGGAGCCCAGCAGGTCCTCTGACCTTGATGGGCTGCATTTGGACAGCGCCTGTCACTTCATCTCTTGGGGGTCTTAGACTTGTTGTCTGATTGCTTGTTTCTTTGGATTATTTTGCTTGGTTTGTTTTCTCAAAGGTTTGATTTTTCCATGAGGGTTTACCTGTGCTGGCCACATATGCATCACCCTACTCAATCCTCACAACAAAAACTGCTGTCCCTATTTTGCAGATGGGAAAACTGAGGCTTAGGAAAGCCAAAAAATATGGCCAAGATGCCTGAGTTAGGAGAGCTACAGTTGGTATTTAACCCAGGTGTTCTGGTCTCCAGCTCCTATGTTATAGCAGTGTCTCTCGTGCCAATAAACCCCACCTGTGGGGGTGGATTTGCTGATGTCCAGATCCCAGATCAGTCTGAGAGCCAGCCAGGCAGCCCCTGTGGTTAAGAGATGTCAGTCCCGCCCCGATTAGGAAGGTTGCTGAGGACACAGAAGAAGCTGGAGCTCACTCTGAGCACTGGTTAGCAGGGTCTACAGGTAATTAGGCATGTTCCATACTTTCCATTTTTTTCTACAATGTAATTATGTTACATTTGTATCAGCAGAAAGCTACAAGAACAATTAAGAATAAATGTTCAATTTAAAAATTAAATGCATGAGGCCTTTCCAGCCTTTGGCAAGACTTACTCTGTGGAGTAACCAGCACCAAAGGGGAGTAAGTGTTACCCCCAGCCACCACCCCTGCCCCCCATTGCACCCATCAGTACTCACATTTGCCATCAAAATTGCACCCATAATGTACGTCTCAGTTGAAGTTCTCCCCTCTCCAGGAAGCCTTCTGTGAACACTCCAGCTGTGCCCACACACACATGCTCCCTGGGGCCTGAGCATCACTGTATCCCCAGTAGATCTGCATGTTGCCCTCCTCCTCTGTCTGCCTTCTGGAGACCAGAGTGTAACACCCATGATATTCTTGGGTTGCATCTCCCCTGTGTCACTTGTTGATCTGATGGGTTACATTTCAAGTGTGGAGGGGTTTTCTTCCCAGTTGGACTCACCCTTTGATTCAGTTCTGCAAACATCTGTTAAACACTTACTGTCTGTCAGTCATATCATTAAGAGTCAGAAGGGAAAAGCAAGATAGTATGCTTTTTGTTTATCCCACGAATAAGATGGGCATGAGCAAGATATGGTGTAACCCTGGAGATGCTTATACACACACAAATGAACCAAACAGACACATGAATGGAGAATGCTCCAGAACAGAACCATGAGGCAATGCCTTGGGAGCCCCCAGGAAGGAGGGAGATGGTCCAACCAGGAGAACTTGGGACAGATTCCAGGACAGGAGGATTCTGGGAGGGGCTTGCTTTGAAAGACATGTAGGACTAGCCAGTAGGGGCAAGGGAAAGAAGTTTTCCAGGTACTTTTCTGATTCGTAGAGTGAGGATGAGAACTACAAGCCTTAGAGGTTATTTTGAGGGTAAATGAGATAATATATCTAAAAAAGAAAAAAACTTGGCAAACGATCACATCCTTTGCAGGTAGATGAAGCTGTCATCATATGTAGGGTCAGAATCGTGCTGCAGAAATGAAAGTCTGGTTGGGCATGGAGAATGGGTGGGATGGGAGGGACAGGGGGCTGAGAGTCCCCAGCAGATGCCGCCAGTTCTACAGAGGAAGGAACCAAAGAGGTGGGAGCAGGGCAGAGGCGCAGTCAGGATGGTGGGGGAAGGGAGTGTGTCTCTGACTTCTCAGGCCCCTGACAGTGCTCGGCACAGTGCTTTCTGCCCGGCAAGCTCGATAGATGCTGATGGAGTAAATGAACGGTGGGAGCAGCCCCTGCTGCCTGATCAATACAGACATGCAGGTTTCCTGCTGTGGCCTCCAAATGGGAAGAGGAGCCAGTGGGCTTTGCAGAGGGCAGCTTCCACGTGACACAGTGCTTTGCTCCCTTGGAACTGGAAGACTTGTTGCAAGGGTGGCATTCCATGTCACTCCTCATGGAATTAGGCATTTTGCTTTCCTCTAAGAGGCTCCGGAGTGGCAGTGCTGGGTTGGACATCATCTACACTCCTCTGCTGAGAGCTGGCAGAGCAGATGTGTTAGCGAGGTGAAGATGGGCAGACCCTTCTCTGGGGCTCCCCTCTGACACGTCGAGGCTGGTGTGCCCTCCTCCCTGATTTGGATATAGTACCATGTTCAGATCGATTGGAATAAACTGCTGGATTTCAAACCCATTCGGGTAGCAAAACCACCTGGAAGTTGTGGAGCTCTGTATGGAATGCCTTGAAGTACTGTTCATTTAGTTCCATTGTGTGAAATAGGAACACTTTTGTTGGCAAGAGAGCCAACTGTATTATGTGTGCATTATGTTTCAATCACAACCAAAACACAGGCTGTCAAGCTCATCCATGCCTGCTGCCTCTGAGCCCCTCCGCTTTCTTTTTTCAGGAAGAAGCATCTCCAAGCCTCTCAGAGCCCAATACAGAAATCTGAAGTTATCCTCGTCTCCTTCTTTCCCGGCTTGACTACCCCCACTCCCACCCCACATCTATCCAGTGATCAAATTCCATGAAATCGACAGGTTAGCTACTGACTCTGAACATGTCTCTCCGTGTTCATCCCCGCACCACCATTCAGAGGACCACCATCTCTTATCTGAATTGCAGGCACAACCTCACTTCCTGCTAACATCCCCGCTGGCTGCACAGTCCGCAACTTTTCCTAAAAACGAATCCAATGGAGTCATTCCTCTGTACCTGGACTTTCAGGGACTCCAAGCTTATAAGACCCATTCTGCCCCATGAACAGCCCTCTGGTTTAATTTTCCCCAGCTTCTCCATCATGCTTTACAGTTTTAGCCAAACAGAATTGATTGCTATTTGGGACCACATTGTGTTCCCTCTGGCTGAGACATAGCCCCTGGACTCAGTTACCTGGCTCACTCCTCTGTCTACTTCATCTCCAATGACGCCTCCCTCAGGAAGTCTTTTCCCTCTGAGATGAGATGCCCATTTCTCAGGGCTCTCAATGCACAAAGGCACTCACCAGCTCTTCCTGGGGTCCCTGCAGCCTCCCAGCTGGTGACCTGCCTCTCCACTTAGCAGCACCCTTCTATTCTCTGCACGGCAGTCAGCCTCTTCTCTCTGAAAGGCAAATCTCATCATGTGGCTCCTGCTGCCCTTGAGGTCAAGTCTAAACTCCTGGAGTGATTTTTAAAACCTTCTAGGATCAAGCCCATTGCAGCCTCCAGTTCAACTCACTCCAAACTCTCTGCACTCCAGCTGCCCCAGATCCCCCGCTATCCCTCTCACATGGCACCCACTCTCCACCTCCATCATTTGCTTACCTGCTTCCTATGTCTGGACCCTTCCCCTGGCTCCCAACTGTTTACCTGGCGACACCCTGCAGGTGTCTGTTGAACATCACTTCCTCAGGAAAGCCTTCTTTGAATCCCTAAACTAGGTTGTGTCTCTCTCCTCATTCCATTTTCTAACGCCCACCACTCAGACATTTAATTGCTTGGTTAATTGGCTATTGTTCCTTGTATATTTTTTTCCTGCCTGTTTCTGGCATTATACAGAACAATGTTCAATAAGCAATTACAGAATCAAGAGGGAATGAATGCATATTTCTGTTCTTACCACTAGAAGCTAGATCTCCTCGTGGATTTGTGTGGGGCAAGGGATATGCTTAATTGTTTGTTGAATAAGTAGGTGAATAAATGATCAGCTCTTTTCAAGCTCATTGATTTTATTATACTTTAAAAAATGGTACCTTCTCATTTGTTTTACCATCAGCAAGAACCTGCTAGCAGAAGAATGGCAGCAGGCTGCAAAATTTCAAGAAAATTTGGGGATGCAAACTTAAAATCCTGAGGCTGGAGAATTCTCTTGTAACCTCCAGTGGTGGGTGTTAGCCCCGAGCCTCCCATGGGTAACAGCATGCTTTGGGAGGTCCTCCTGCTCACTCCCTGTGTCTGTTTCTCCTGGCCAGAGCCTGGCCACCCAGTGGCCCTGCTGCCCCCATGGATCCGCTGAACCTGTCCTGGTATGATGATGATCCAGAGAGCCGGAACTGGAGCCGGCCCTTCAATGGGTCCGAAGGGAAGGCTGACAGGCCCCACTACAACTACTATGCCATGCTGCTCACCCTGCTCATCTTCGTCATCGTCTTTGGCAACGTGCTGGTGTGCATGGCTGTGTCCCGCGAGAAGGCGCTGCAGACCACCACCAACTACCTGATCGTCAGCCTCGCTGTGGCTGACCTCCTGGTGGCCACGCTGGTCATGCCCTGGGTGGTCTACCTGGAGGTAGGTCTAGGCCCCCGCAGTGCTCTGGCACCTCCCCTGGAGACGCTCCTCACTGGTTCCCATTCAGTGAGGAGTCCAGGCTCCTCACTGGTACCCCTCAAGACTGTGCCTTCTCAGGAAGGCCCTCTCTCCACTCTGGGCTCAGTCTCACAAAAATGGGTGGATTGTCTCCTTAACAGTCCTGACTACGGGTTATAAGGCGCTTACTAAGTAAATGCCAGGGGCTTCTCAGGTGGTGCTAGGGGTAAACAACCTGCCTGCCAGTGCAGAAGATGTAAGCGATGCAGGTTCGATCCTTGGGTCGGGAAGATCCCCTGGAGAAGGGAATGGCACCCCACTCCTGTCTTCTTGCCTGGGGAATCCCATGCACAGAGCAGCCTGGCGGGCTGCAGTCCATGGGGTTGCACAGAGTTGGACATAACCGAAGCATGCATGTGCTAAGTGTCAGGCCTTGTGTTAGTCCTTCAAAGACAGCATCTTCCCACTGAGTCCTCACAGCATCTTCTAGATGGTGAGCTGGATGGTCAGAGAAGTTAGGTGACTTCTCCAGCTTCACACGGTGACTGGAGCCGGGGCCCCAGTGTCGGTTCATTAGGTCTCGTGGAGAATGAGAGTCATTGATGAGGATCCCTGAGGACGGCAGAGGCTTGTGCTCCCAGGCCTGACGTCTTCACCCCTCTCCCCCTGACTTCAGAATGGGGGCTGCAGCTCCACACTCTCCTCTCTGCCTCCCCACCCCACCTTGTGTCTGGGACCTCGAGGTTGAGGTGTCTGTCAACTGCACCCCAGCTCCTTTCTTCAGGAAGGACCATGCAGTGACCCACTGCTAGGCTGGGGACAGAGCCCACCCAGCCTGAAGCCCCCACTGTGGGCCAGGAGCTACCAGGCTCTTTACAGACCCACTCTTAGCAAATACTCCTGCTGCTCCTGAGTTGATACCATTCTTCGCACTTTAAGGAAGGGGAAACAGAAGCTGTGAGAAGTTGCCTGTCTGTATCCAGATCACGCAGCAAAGGGAGAAACCTCTGGGATTCCCAAAGTGGGGACCCGCCTCCAGGAGGACACACTCTAGAGGTGACAGGTAGATGAGGGGGGGACTAGGGGCCTGGAGTGGGCACAGGCTGGGTGCTCTTGTCTCTTCCTAGGGTTCTGGGGTGCTGTCTGGCTACATGGGAAACTGGACAGGTGTTCAGACACCAAGGTCACTAAGATCTCTGTGTTGTGACCTTCCTGACCTGGATGCGAGGGGAAATTACCTGTGTTGTAGAGGCAAGCCCCTGCCTGGGAGGGAAAGGCTTCCACCTTGCAAAGAAAACAAGAAACTGTTGTTGGTTGAGGTTGAGCGGAGGAGACATCAGGAGAAGAAGCAGAGGCGGGGAGGGGAGCTTGGTCCCTCTGTCTCCATGTCCCCAGGGCCTCCTGTTATCAGGACCACAGGGAGCTCTGGGCCAGCACTCCCCTGGTTTCCTCTGGCATGACCCAGACAGGTTGTAGCTTTCAAAGTGACTGGACTGTTAAGAGAGAACCAGCAAGAAACAAACAATAGAAACAACACAAGCTAAAAACACACAGGTACCAGGGGCCAGGCATCTGGTTCCTCCATGATGGCATGTTCACGGGGACCCTGAGCCTCGATCGGGCCCACGTCCTTTCTGAGGGCCTCCCCCTCCGGAATGCCTTTCTGTTTCTTGGGGCTATTCCCCTCCTGCTCCCTTGTAAAGGGGGTTCCCAGGCCACAGACAAGTAGGAAAAAAATGATGGGTGTCTGGCCAAGCAAGCGACTTCTCTGTGCTTGGTCTTCTCATCTACAGAATGAAGATCATCACAGTACTTACATCGTAAGCATTGTTTGAGAATCACGTGGGTTAATATATGAAGAGTGGTTAGAATGGCAGCAGGCACATAGTAAGCAGCGTGTGAGAGTAGCCATGCAACAGTGATGAAGATGAAGGTGATGATAGATCATTACCCCCCTCCACACACACACTGAAGGACCCTCCCCGTATCCAGGCAAAGAGACGCCCTCTTCCAGAGGAAGGCATGCTCTACCCAGGGCTCTGGGTGTGGGTTCTGGGGCTTTCAGACCCACCACCCCTACCTAGACCCTCTAAGGCAGGACCCAACGTGTGTGTTAGGGCACCTAGGAATCTGTAAGTCCTTCACACGGATATTTTAAACATTATCTGTTCACATTATTTTAAAGGTGAAGTTCAGTCTTTCAGGGGAGAGAGGAGAGTGGTAGTTCAGACAGCAGTACTCAAACTCTTCCATCAAAACAAGAGCTGGACAGTGGGCCTTGCTTGCATGACATCATCTCAGCTACTTATTGTCCCTAGAGAGTGTGGAGTCTCACCCTATGCCAATATCCTGTTAAAGCATCCTCTCAGCCTATACTGTGTTCTCTCTAGGAGATGCCCTGGTTGTCCAGAATTTTCCATCCGGTTCCATTTCCAGGGATGTTAAATCCTCTGATAACATCAGCCGGCACCCGGCTAGGTGGGACTGGGTGTGCATCCTTTATTCTTCTCAGAATAAGGAAAGCACGCTGGTTTTGGGGTGAGAGGACCCAGTTCTGGTCTTGACCCTACCACTTTGCATCTGGAGAAGCTGAGAGAAGAGAGCCAGTTGCCAGCCCGTGCTGTTTTGGCCTCACAGTCCTTTGAAGGGAGGGTTTGCTGGGTGCATTTTCCAGAAGCGCAGATGTAACAGACTCAGATCACAGTCACTGACTTAGTCAACAGCCACGAGCATCCTCGGGGCTGGGGTCTGAGGCCCCAGCAGGGCCATTACAGTGGAGTCTGATGGAGATGACAAAGCCCGTTCTGCAGATCCCAGTCTCATGTGAGCAAGGACGTTGATGAACGTTGTCAAAGGTTCCGAGGAAACAGCCCCAGAGTGGGGCTAGCAGTTATAATCGCTCCTTTCCCACTTTATGCTTATCTAGTGCTTGTGCTTAGTCAGCCGTGTCCGACTCTGACCACACAGATTGTAGCCCACTAAGCTCCTCTATCCATGGAATTTTCCAGGCAAGAATACCATAGGAGTGGGTTGCCATTTCCTCCTCCAGGGGATCTTCCTGCTCCAGGAATCAAACCCGAGTCTCTTGCCTCTCCTGCATTGGTAGGCAGATATTTTACCACTGACGCCACCTGGAAAGCCCTGTTTATCTAAGGACTTTTTACGTAATTGTCTCCTCTTCTGACAAACTAGATGGTCCCTTCCAAGGCAGCTCAGGAGAGAGCATAGGATGTGCTGCCCCAAAAAACTTGCTTCAAATCCCAGCCCTGCTGCACATGATCTGGGTGTACTCCAGAGCTTCACCCCTCATCCAGGAGTGGGCGTAAGCAGCGCCCTCTTGTATGAGCTTTCAGTTCAGTTCAGTTCAGTTGCTCAGTCGTGTCCAACTCCATGAGCTTTAAGTTACAATAAATGAGGTAAAGTGCTTGCAGCAGATGTTCTATAAACAGTGGCTACTGACACACTTTCTTGAGCCTTTGATTCAGAAGCCCCAACCTGCGTTCTAGAGCAGCTGTTCCTGGGATCTTGCAGGAAGCCCCCCTCCCACTTCTTCTGTGCTCTGGGAAACCCTTTAGGGACAGGGGTTGAGAGCTCCCTAAAGACTTTGTCAGGATTGTTCACCGCTGTGCCCCAGAGCCTAGGACAGAGCTGGACACATAATAAGATGCTCAGTAAGTGTCTATTAGAAGTAAGGAAGGCAGGGAAGAGGGAAGGAAGTGAGGAGGATGGAGGAGATGACCCTGATATCTCAGATCTAGGTTGCCAGGTGGGTGAGAGCAGCTTGGAAATACTGGTCCTACCCTAGGAGGATGTCAAGGTGGGGCACAGAGCCAGGTGTGCCTGGGACTCTCCCAGGGGTGCCTTAAAGGTAGACTCTGTTGATGCCAGGGAAGCTCCTCCTATCCCACACCCCCAACCCTGGCCACGTGGCTGCCTGGCCAGCACTTAGATACCCTTGCCTCACGTGAGCCCCAGAGACGGCAGTGCCACACAAGAGGCTTCCTGTCTTCCAGGAAAAGCTACAGTTCCCTCCATGCACTGCCCATCACTGTCCTTATGCCAGCAATTGGCTTTATGCCTGTGAGCAGCTAAGAGGGCAGCACCGAGAATGAGCTTTGTAACTAGCCCTGCTGTGCCCCACAGAATGGCTACTGCTCTGCTCCCATCACCAGGACGGGCTTTCCTGCTCCTCTTTCTCCAGTAGGTAGTGGCCCAAGTTGTATCTCCCTGTCTTGACTCTTGTCCCCAGGGATGGGGCTGCTCCAAGCTTCCACAGCTGCCAGGGTAGCCTGCTAAGTGAGCGTGTGTGTCTGTATGTGTAAAGGGGAGTTGTGGGGTGGGGGTGTGCATGTGGGGTATGCGTGTATGTGTCAGGGGAAAGAAGGGTGAGAAATGCGTGTGTCATAAGCTGGACTCATGGTTCTGCACTGAACCAGGGATGATTTATTACACATCTCTAGCCCATTCTGTTCTTCCTAAAGCTTCCCCCTCTTTCATTCTCCATGTGCAGCAAGGAGCAGAAATGTCTTCACTGTTTCATAATCACCATTGCTCTTCACAGACACTTACTGACTCCCAGCTCTGTGTCATACCCATGCTGGGCACTTAAGGAGCAGCCCAGCCCACCACCCCGAGATACCTGAGCCAGGGCGAGTCCAGAAACTGAGCTGAAAGGCCTCGGGCGAGTCCCCTCCCTTTTCTGGGGCAGTTTCCCTATTGGTAACATGAGAGTCGTAAGGTATTCACACAAAGGTTTTACAGATGAAGGTTCAAAGCTGAAGCACTTGTATAATTTCATCATCTTTCTTCTCCCAAACTTCTTGGCACAGAGTGAGTGGCCTTACGTGTCTAGGAGGAGAGGTGACCCGGGCAAGGACCTCATTGACCCACGAGCACAACTCCCCATGGCTGCCCCTTTTCTCCCCAGGCTGGAGACCCATCACTGAGACCCATCAGACCTCAGCTGAGCCCATCACCCCAGGAGACCAAGCTCTGGTGCATGGGCCAGTATCCTCTGCTGTCCACCCACTATGTTGCTTTGTCTCCAGGTGGTGGGCGAGTGGAGATTCAGCAGGATTCACTGTGACATCTTCGTCACCCTGGACGTCATGATGTGCACAGCCAGCATCCTGAACCTGTGTGCCATCAGCATCGACAGGTGAGCCCAGCCAGGGCGGGAGAGGCGACCCAGACCATCCACCTTGCGGGCTGCCCTGCCTCTCCTGCAGGGTCAGGCTCTATCCATGATGCTGTATGGCTGGCTGTGTGCCTGAGTCCACGTGTTTGTATGCATGTGTGTGGGCCTATGTGTCTGGCTGGGAGAGGACAGACCCCATAAAGGGAGGTGTCTGTGGACAATAATGCGACCAAGCATCCCTGGACAGAGATCAGCATAGAAGAGAAAGTGCTTGACGTGACTGCAGGAGGTCCTATCTCTTCTTACTTACATGACCTTGGGCAGATTGTGGATGTTCTTAGAACCCGAGTTTCATTGTCTAGAAACCAAGACGATGACACCTGCCCATGTGTGACTCTACCGTCAGTTGAGCGTTTTCTGTCCTGCACAGGGCACCTGGCCAAGGGGACTCAGGCTGAGCTCACTTTGCTAAGTTCTACATTTGGAGCCTTTTACTAATTTGCACACACAAGTCATATGGGCTTCCAGAAGCCCTGGCTCTCTGCCCTTAACAGAATTCTTGGAAGATGAATGGAGCTGATGTCTGAGACGTGCTGAGCAGAACCATGTGTGGCATCATAAACAATTACCGTTGTTATTCTTTTCTGCTGAATGAGACCTAATCCTTGCTTTATGGGGCCCAGGTAGCAATCCATCAGTAAACACGTCTACCCTCCATGGGCCCAGCACAGGTGCAGCAGGTCCAGTTTCAAAGATGCAAAGACCCAGGCCATGGCCCCTCATGAAACCTAAAATCCAAGCAGGGAGACTGGAGTGGCAGACACAGTCTAGGATTGAATGGTAGCCTGTCAGTCATTAAGCACTTGATGAGCGTCACCAACTTCCTTGCTAAGTCCAGGACAGGAAAGGGTTGATTTAGGGTAAAGAGAAGGGGGACCAATTTTCCATCCTCCCAAAGAGGGGTGTCTCTGTGGAGTGAGGAGTCCCTTGGCCTGTGCCCCAGACTCAGGGGCCACACCCCGCGCCCTTGCAGGTACACAGCCGTGGCCATGCCCATGCTCTACAACACACGTTACAGCTCCAAGCGCCGAGTCACGGTCATGATCGCCATCGTCTGGGTCCTGTCCTTTACCATCTCCTGCCCGATGCTCTTCGGACTCAACAACACAGGTGAGTCCTGCCTCTGTCCCCCTGGGGCTCAGCTGGCCCCTGAGGGAGCTGAACCCTGGCATGGACATGGGTGGTGGCCCACCAAGAGCCTGTTCACCACCTTAGACTGAAGCCAGGCTGAGTCTCCTGGGTCAGGGTGACTCAGGTCTCCTGGATTGTTCCTGGTAAGGTCAGAGAGGAAAAATGGCTTGGAGCACAATGGTGTCGGGTGAAGAATGGGGATAATGTGTCAGGAGGATGCCTGGTGATTTTCAACTTTATTAAGTAGAAGCCAATCAGACAGCCTGGCAGACTGCATGTCTGTGCCTGTCTGCGTGTGTGCACCCAGGGTGGGAGGCTGCTGGGCCTCCATCACCCCTGATAATGAAGCTTCAGCCCCAAGGACTGGCCAAACTCAGGCTAGGCCTGAGCCACCTGGAGCAGAAAAGGTAGAAGAAAATAAGAGGCTAGCCCCTTGTGACCGGGTCCTGTGTGAGGCAGTCAGGAGCATCTTAGAGAAGGCACAACCGCCATGTGGGAGCCTCTGGGGGCTCATAATGCCTCACATAATGCCTTGCACATAATGCCAGCATGCCTTTGGAGACCATTACTGGACAGGACACAGGAAGACTCAAAAGCATGTGGTTCAAAATCTAAGAGTCATGGGAATTTCAAGAAGCAGGAATGGGGCTATACATGCTTGAATTAATCTGGAAAGGCCTTGGGAGACAGCACAGTCATCTGCTGCATCTGACAGGAAACGTGGAAAGCCAGTGGAACACAGGTTGAGTTCAGCAAAGAGGACCAAGTGGTCTTGTTCCTAAAATTAAAATGTGTCAGATCTCCCCCCGCAACACACAGGAAAAGCTAAAATAATAAGCTACTTTTTAAAAATTGTTTTCTCCCATTATTTTTTCCAAAAAAAACGTGGCTCCACTTGTGGGCTCATGGATGACAAAACCAATGACGAAGCAACGAGGGGTTATTAATGGAAACACTTGGAAGCAGCTTTTTGTTCATGGTTGTTTTTAATACTCTGATTTGCGTGTTTACATCTAAGGCTTCCAGGCCACCTTAGACATCGAGCAGTACTCTCTGTAAACATTGCTCCTTGGTGGCAGGCAGGTACTGTGGCCCCAGGTGGGGGGGCCTCGCTGACGCGCCCACCCCAGGGGCTTTCCTTCTTCCCTCCCCAGACCAGAACGAGTGCATCATCGCCAACCCCGCCTTCGTGGTCTACTCCTCCATCGTCTCCTTCTACGTGCCCTTCATCGTCACCCTGCTGGTCTACATCAAGATCTACATCGTCCTCCGCAGGCGGCGCAAGCGCGTCAACACCAAGCGCAGCAGCCGGGCTTTCCGGGCCAACCTGAAGGCCCCGCTCAAGGTCCCGAGACCCCCTCTCCCCCAATGTCTCTGCCTCACCGTGACCCGGGGGGCGGGGCAGGCTGGGGTCCAGGCTGAAGGAGCCAGGAGGAGGGCAGATTTCAGAGCTGGGACCTCAGTGGGCAACTTGAGTCTCCAGGACGGGGAGGTGGGGAGGGCGTGGAGAGTACCTAGGAGGAAACCTTTGTCTGAGCGCAGCAGTTCTTGCAACCGGCTTGCTCCTCTCCTTTGCTTTCCTTCCTCTTCCTTCGCTCACTCTAGCCTTCCATCTCCCTTTCTGTCTCTCTGACACCTTCATCCCATCTTCTTTCTTTTCTGTGCTCCGTCCTCTTCTGCTCAATTCTCCTTCTGCTCACCTGCTCTCACCTGCTTCCCTCCTCTGCCCCCTTTGCATTTCCACCCTTGTATCTTGTGACTTCTTCCTCCCCTCCCTCCCCACTCAACCCTTCCAGAGGAAGATGGTATGTAGGCACAGAAGGAATAAGAGCTTGGGGCTTAGACACATCATGTTCAAATCCTGGCACTGCTGCTTTTTTGCTGAGTGACCTTGGGCAAGTTGCTTAACCTCTCTGAGCCTCCGTCTTCTCATTTGTTAAGTGTGAATAAGAATAAAGATCTCACAGGGTGGTCTTGAGGATTTAGCGTGAGAGGGACTGGGCATGCCCGGTGGGGTGCCAGATCCTTAGCAGGTGCCACTTAGAAGTCAGAGTCCTGTTGTCCCTCCTCCTGCCCACCTCATCACGTCACAGTACCGACCTTCAACCTTGCCTCAGTTGCCTGCTCAGGCCCCACCCTCCTAATCTCTGCCTTTCTCTGAGCTCCCATGCCCAGCCTGACTACCCTGCATTGGGTTTCTGTCCCCACCCCCCTCCCCATCATGACCCATGTGCTGGCTCACTCCACAGGGCAACTGTACTCACCCCGAGGACATGAAACTCTGCACCGTTATCATGAAGTCTAATGGGAGTTTCCCAGTGAACAGGCGGAGAGTGGTAAGTGTTCAGGTCAGGGACCCAGAGCCCCGTCTGTCTACCTCCAGGGAAACGACCTGCCATGATTCTCAGAGACCTCACCAGCTGGTCCGAGGGATGAGCCCCTCCCAGGACCCCCACTTTGCCTCAGCTGAGGCCAAGCTCACCACACACACTCATAAGTAGGCGTGGAGCAGGACAGCTCAATTAATTCTACAGGGCACAAAGAATTACCCTTAGTGTAAGGAGGTGGATGGGAGAAAGTGCTTGGCCATATAACAATAATATTAATGGCTATGACCATTAATTGAACACCTACCATCTTTCTATTTTCTCATCAAATCCTCACAGCGACCCTGAGAGGTAAGTCTTATTGATTTTATGGATCTTCATTTTACAGAAGAGGAAACAGAGGCTCAGAGAGGTTAGGTAACTCACCCAAAGCTAAACAGTTAGCGAGAGAATGAATAGCTGAGCCCAGACCTAAGTGACTCTCTGAAACCCATGCCCATGTTCTTTTTATTTGCACATACCGCCTGACAGGCAGGTTTGGGGGCTGGAAGCTGGGAGCTCGTGGCAGGAGGGAGAGAGCAGAGCACTCGGGGCTCACAGTACAGTGCAGCCTGTAATTAGAGCCCAGAAACCCACAGTCCCCAGCAGATCCCAGGCTTTGCCCAGGGATAGTAGCACCGGGGTCCAAGCAGCAGATGTCCCTTCCCCCAGCATGAGCAGAGGATGGGGGCCAGGGAACACACGGAGACCTGTACACCGAGTCCAGGTCAGGTGTCTTCAGCAAGCAGGGCCCCCACTTGTCATCTGAGCAGTTGACGATCACCAGCAAAGGCAGGACTCCACGGAACGACTTGAGGGCAAGGATCAAGGCACAGTGAGGCTGCATTTGAGAAGCTCAGACTGAGACCCCAAAGCCTGGAATAAGGGGGCATGGGGAAGGACCTGGGGAGCTGTGAAGACCTGAGGTCAGGGCCCTCCAGATCAGCCCAGCAGGGAAGATGTGGGGATAGAGGGGTTCGCCCTCCGGCACGTCCAGCAGTCTAGCAGGAGTGAAGCTCACCTGTGAGTGCTGGTACAAGTGCCGGGGTAAGAAGAACAGGGTGCCCTCTCTGTGGTTAGAACATGAGCTCCTGGAGAGGCAGGCACTAAACGTCAATCACTAACTTACTCTCAGCATCCAGCTTGGCTCCTGGCACTCAGCTTGGCACTCAGCAAGTGTTGCTCAGCTCCTGGAAGAGAAGTGCCTGGGTATGAAGCCCCCACAGAGTGGTGGTGAGATCACTGAGGCTGCTTGAGGATTGCTCCAGGAAGGGGCTGGGGGTGACCTGGCAGGCGGAGGCTGCCGTGGGCCCTGGGTCCTGTACCCACAACAGCCCTTGCCTCCCAGTGACCATCCCCCTTGCCTCTCTGGCAGAGGGACCCTGGGATGCTTGCAGGGGTCTCCAGAGGAGATAAGGGAGCCTGGGTGAAGCCAGGTGAGGCCAGGGAGGCCAAGGCGAGGCTGGGTGGCCGAGGGCTGAGAGCTTGCCTGGCTCCACCCAGTGCTCTCTGCCTCTGTGCAGGACGCCGCCCGCCGAGCCCAGGAGCTAGAGATGGAGATGCTCTCCAGCACCAGCCCACCTGAGAGGACCCGATACAGCCCCATCCCCCCCAGCCACCACCAGCTGACCCTCCCCGACCCATCCCACCACGGCCTGCATAGCACACCCGACAGCCCCGCAAAGCCAGAGAAGAACGGGCATGCCAAAGACCACCCCAAGATTGCCAAGATCTTTGAGATCCAGTCCATGCCCAATGGCAAAACCCGGACCTCTCTCAAGACCATGAGCCGCAGGAAGCTCTCCCAGCAGAAGGAGAAGAAGGCCACCCAGATGCTCGCCATTGTTCTCGGTGAGTCGGCCCTGGCCCCTGGCCGCAGCCCGGCCCTGCCCAACCCCAGCAGGGCGACGGACCCAGCAATGTAGGCCCCCTTACCTGCCATCGCTCCCTAACCAGGGCTGGTAGGTCATAGGACTGGCACTTTTCAGGCACAGGTCAAACCCAATGACATACCTGACTAGGTAGATGCTATAATTATGCTCATTTTAAAGATGGGGAAATTGAGGTTCAGAGAGCTTGTGTCACTTGATCAAAGAGGATGCGTGATTTAAACTCAGGCAGCATTCTTGCCTGGAGAATCCCATGGACAGAAGAGCCTGGAGGGCTACAGTCCACAGGGTTGCAGAGTCGGGACACCAGTGAAGCAACTTAGCACACATGCAAACACGTGCTGATTCTAGAATCTGAACTTGACCAGTGTACCATGGTGGCTCTGAGAACCTAGTGACCCTGAGCAAGTCACTTCTCTCAGTCTCCTTGTTAGCAGAGTACACTACCTCTCAGGGTTGTTGTGGTCATCAAGTGATGCACGGTGGTGAAAGCATTTTACAACTTCAAGTCAGTACCCTGCACTGTTGTTAATGCTGCTATTGTTGAGGAATCAGGAAGTTTACTTGCCTCAACCAAGACCCAGTGGAACCAACGCTGTGAACAATTAAAGGGGCAGTGAGGAACCCTCCCCCCAACCCCCTACTCCCACAACCTCCCCCCTAACCGCCCCCTCGACCGAGATAAATGAGGGTGAACGAGACAAGGCTTTTGGGCGTGCGCACTGGTGCCTGGGCGGGGCTGCAGCAAGCGATCCGGGTCCAGGTCCCCCTGCCCCTCCCCCACCCCGTGCGCCCTCGGGCCCCGCCCTTCCCGGCCCCCGCGCAGGGCCCCCTGACCGCCGCCCTCTCCCGCAGGCGTGTTCATCATCTGCTGGCTGCCCTTCTTCATCACCCACATCCTGAACATACACTGTGACTGCAACATCCCGCCCGTGCTGTACAGCGCCTTCACGTGGCTGGGCTACGTCAACAGCGCCGTGAACCCCATCATCTACACCACCTTCAACATCGAGTTCCGCAAGGCCTTCCTGAAGATCCTACACTGCTGACCCTGCTGCCTACCTGCACAGCAGCCCGCCTCTCCCCTTCCCTGCCCCGCGGCCCCGCCTGGGGCCCCGGGAGCCGCGGGCAAGCGGGGCGCAGGGCAGTCTGGGCCATGTCCTCGCCCGCGGGCCCTGCAGTGTTAGCTTGGCTCCTGCCCTGCACCATCCGCGCACCTTGGAGCAGCGGGGAGGGGGGGGGGGGGCAGCGCTGGAGAGCGAGGCGCCACGGGTGGACCCCCGGGCTCAGGGGCAGCTCACGGGGGCCTCCGCCCACTCCCAGACCCTCTCTCTTTGGCACCAAAGACGCAGCTGCCTTCTCCGACCTTTCTCTGGGGCTCTGGGGCTCTGCGGCTGCGGGGCCAGTATCCAGGCTTGGAGGCCTGGTTTTTACAGGCCGTGCCGGCGCGGGCGGTGGGGAGGAGTGGACAGTCACAGCCACCCAGGGCCTACACCTGAGAAGCCAGAGCTCTGGCCACGGCCCCAGGCAGTGTCAGGCCTGGGAGACCCGCGTACACCCCAGGTCTGGATGGACCCCAGAGAAGCAGAAGCCCAAACTCCTCACCCCTTCTCCCACCTGGCCTGGCAGGAGCCGCTCAGTTATCCACAGCAGTGGTCCTGATCCACCTGCTCACCAGGAGGTTTCCATGCCCCTGAGATGGAGGATCCCGGGTCTCCAAGGGCCTGGGGCGGGGGTGGGGGTGGGGGTCCTGTGTGGACAGGACTCCCCCACCCCAAGCCCACTTTGCTGACTGACATGGGTACAGGCCTTCTCTTAGCAAATGCTGGGCCAGTGGGGGTTCTGGCAGAGAAGGCGGGCTCGTCACATCTGGGGCTGGGGTTGGAGGTGTCTGGGGCTGAGGTTGGAGGTGTCTGGGGTCCTTGGCAGGGGGCCTGCCACCCTCTGCCGCAAACCACTGTCCTTTTCTCTTCCTCTCACCTTTTCGCAGTCCTGTCCCCTTTCTCTGTTGCCTCTGCCTTAGAGGAGCCCACGGCTGAGCAGCTGCTGAGGGGAGAGGGGAAGCCTCTCCTCAGGCCCCACACTCTGTAACATCACTACACATGCTCCACACTAATAAAACTTTGACAAGAGTCCCCTCAAGGCTCCCTTGGGCGGGGGGTGCAATGTCCCCTCAGTCCTCCGCATCGCGTGCGGCCAGGGCTCTGCATGTGCGGGGCTGTGAGATGGAGAGACCCCAGGGTGGGGGGGGTGGGCCCTGACACTGTCAGAGGGACAGGACTGGGTGCTGGTGGGGAGGGGGGAGGAGCACAGGGGCTGTGCCGGGAGGACCAGGAGAAGAGGCACATGCCTGTGTGTGTCCCACTTATCCCAGCCCCTCCTTCCCAGTGGATCTGAGCGCTCAGTGCTGATGTGGGGTGGCCCTGAGCTTCAACTGTTGGCCAGGATGGCAGGCAGAACATTTCCAGTGGGAATCATGTGGCATCCCCAGGGCTCCCTAATCACCAGAGCCACAGGGCAAGCCAGGCTGCCCCCTGCCCTTCGCCTCCTCTTTCCAGGTCCGAGCACCTCCGCAGGCCCAGGCTTCAGCCCTGCTCACCCACCAGGGCAGACGAGGCTTCTGGAAACAGTGGCCTTCGAGGTGCAGCCCTGCCCGGGTCCGTATCTGCCCCTTGCCCTGTCTGGTATCAGGACCCACTTACTGCGCGACGTGGCCTCGTGTCCTCCTGCCTCCTGGCCTCCAGACCGGTCACAGCTCCGAGCCTTCTGGGGCCACGACTCGGCACTGACACAACAACAGAAGTTTGGCTTTTTTAAAAATGAAATATAAAATCAAGCCGGTGAAGGAGGAATATTCTTACCACCTTGAGAATAACAGCAGTGGTAACAAACAGGGTGCTGGCTCCCACGGGCTCAGGCTCCTGGGAGCTGTCAGGGCGTAATTTGCATGCTAAATACAATATTTTTAGCACCAAAAGTTTGGAGCACTTGACTTGCCCTGAACACTTAATTATGGACTTTGATCTTCTCCCTGAACCTGAACATAGTGCTAAGCCCTGGGAGAGGCTCCTGTCCCCAGAACACCCGATGCCAGAAGATGGGCAGAGCAGGCTGCGAGTCTAGCTCAGGGGAGGGGCTAGCTCAGCTTGATAACCCAGCTACCCCCTCTTGGGAAAGGCATTAGGCCCCCAAGGAGGCTAGCACCCCCAGGGACCTCTCAGCTCTTACACAGCCCGGAGTCCAGGCACATGCACGAGGGCACGTGCATGCACACACATGTGTGCAGACACATGCGCACACACACATGCACACACAGAGTCTATAAATGATCTTGACCTGGAACGGGAGCTTAAAGACTCCTGTTAGCATTAGAAATCTTAGGGGGTCACACAGGGTAGAAGAGACGACAAAAGGATGGAGAGAGAAAGAGAGGAAGAGAGAGGAGGGAGGGAGGGAGGGAGGAAAGAGGAAGGGAGGGAAGGTAGCCCGAGAGCAGGTTGGGAAGAGCACTGACAGGAGAAGAGGGGAAGAGGGCAGGCAGGGGTGGGAGGCGGGGCAGGGAAAGCTGCCCACAGCTGTCACGAAGCTTCGAGTCTTTGTGCCAGACAGCAGATTGACAGCTGGAGTGGGCAGGGGGAGGGCTGGGCTCCACCTCCTCCCCCCCTCAGTGCTTCGGGGGCAAAGGGATGGCGGGGGACCCAGGGACACCAAGGTGGAAGGGGGTGGCCCAGGCTCTGGCTGTCTCCCCAGAGGGCCCAACAGCCCACGTTTGCCCCGATCAGCGAGGGCAGAAGGGAGCCCCAGGCTGGGCATAGCAGCCCTCTGATTTTCTCTTTCCTGTCCATTCTCCTGTGTTTCTGCCTCCATGCCCGTCTTTGTCTGTAGAATGCCTTTTAATCAAAGGATCATTGATCTGCCTTTATGGAACACGGAGTCTGCACCCCAGGTGCCCACCACCAGCATGCAGCCAGGAAGCACCACTTAAGGGAGGAGCCTTCCTGGTCAGGCACGGTGGGGCGCCGTGCAGCCATCCTCTCAGATGTCTGCTTGTGGCCACAAGTCGCCAAAGCTTCGGTCCCTTATTCATCCCCTGCTGGGCTCTGGAGAGGTTCCAGGTGGCCGCAGGCTCAGATGTCCCAGGAATTGAGAAGGCAGTAGTGCAGGATAAACTGCATCCATTCATCCATCCATCCACCCAGCATGGTCTTACTGGGTGAATATTCACTGAGCAACTGTTTATGGTACTCCAGACCCTAAGCGAAGCGCTAGGAATGAGCAGTGAAGAAGGGGGTTACCATCCCTGCTTTTCTGGAGTTCACAATCCAGTGGACGTCAGGCGTTAGCCCAATACTCACACGACAGTGGTGAAAGCTCTGGGCAGAGTCCTGGCTGCGTGCGGCGACCATTGTCATGGGCACGCGATGCCCAGCCCCATGGCGCTCTTTACCTAGATGACGAGGGTGACTCAGGAGGTAGCAGCCCCAGCGTGGCTTGACCTGGGAGCAAATAGGTAGGGACCTGGGGAGGGCAGGAAGTCTGATGGCAGAGGACTTCCTCGATGGTGGGGCAGAGGCCCCTGGAAGCGACTGCACGTTCTGCTCCGGGTGGGCTCAGAACAGGCAGTCAGCTGCCTGCACCCAGGGGCTTTGAGGACTGGCATGCTTTGGGGGTCTTGCCAGGGTGCCCACCTATCTTGGTTGCCTTCCCACATCACCCCTATCCTGGGGAGGTGTGGCCCAGCCTGTGGCCCCCTGCCTCTCTGCCCTCCTGGGCCCAGGACCCAGGCTGTGTCCGTGGTGTTAGCAGACACCTCTGCCTCCCATGCCATCCTGTCCTCCTTGTGACCCCTGGTGGTCAGCCCATATGACCCCCCCCCATTACAGAGGAGAGACCTTTCAAGTAGGGATGGTGGTTGTCAGGTGTCAAGGCTGGCTTTTGAGCCCAGGCCTTACAAATATGCATCTGATGTTATTCATCCAGCCCCTTCCCTGACCAGCCCTGAGTAAAGTTAGGAGAGGGCACTGTAGTCAGGAAAAAAATTTTTTTTAACAGGAGAGAGAGAAAGAAAACCATTTGGGACCAGATTTTTAGGATGTGGCCCATAGGGTGACTGTGAATAGAACAATGACCATTTGGGCAGCTGGACCACATGAGTATATGCTGGGGGTGGGCGTGCAGGTTAGGAGGAGTGGGTTTTAGTAGATTTTCAGTAGCAGTAGGCAGGAGTCTGGGCATCCACGTGACTGAAGGTCCCCTCCGGCCAACCAGGCATCCCTCCCTTCCTCTGGTTCTGGGGGCATCAAGGGAAATAGGAAGCTGGTGGGGAGAGAGTAGACCCTCTTTGCAGAGGAAGACCACGCTGGCTTAGTGGATCTCTGGGGGGCGGAGAAAAGGGGCACTTGGCTACCAAGTGCTTCCCACTCCCTCTCCCATCTCAGCTCGGCTCCTTGGCAAACAAAGCAGGGTGAGCGCTGCAGGGCACAGCCCCCGGCCTGCAGGGCGTCTGGAAAGGACTTTTACGTGGTTGGAGCCATGCAGCTCCAAGTCCACAGAAAATGCTGTGTGCCCACCACACTCGATTGTGCTTTCTGCCATCTTCACCTGGGGCTCTGTCTGGAGATGTGTGTGTGAGGCTGGAGAGAGGAAGGCAGCCCCCCACACCCCCCAACCCCCCGGATCCTCAGGGTCAGAAGCTGGGAGTCAGGTGCTGAGGAGGAAGGCAGGAGCTGCGGGGAGGGAGGTGGTACCACCTGGGACATGGGAGAGGCAGAGGGCTTCTTTCCTAGGGCTTTCCTGACCAGGTTCAACTGCAAACACTTCCTATTGGCCCCATGAGTATAGTCTGTGGAGGTCAGGCTCCAAGCTGCATCCAGGACGCGGAAAGGATGGCGTGGGCAAGAGAGAAAGGAAATTGCCTGGAGGAGATGAGTTTTGTGGTCTAGTTCTTCCCACAGCAGGTGCTGCTCTGGGTTACAGAGCCAAAAAGCCCACAGCAGGGACACCCCTGCCCGGGCCATTCTTAGCCTCATGTCCAAATCACTTCCCCCACCCCATCCTGCACCCTCTGTAGTTCTCTCTCTCTCTTTTTTTTTTTTTTTGGATGCAGTTCTCTCTTCATCCTTGAAGCAGGTTGAGCCCTCATGCTGTGCCTCTGCGCACTGGAACATCAGCCCTGGACCCTTCCCTCTCCTGGTAGATGCAGGCATGGCCGCCTTACTCTGCTGACATGGAAGCCCTTGTACGTCTCCTGGGGCCTCACAGATGTGTGTCAGGGGGCATGACCCACTGATGGGGCTTGCCCTGCCCTCCAGCTGGCCTGACACTACTTTAGGTGTGTTGCAAGAGGTCTCAGGGTCACAGCCCACCCCAAGGTACTGAAGGAGAGCCACCCTTTCCTCCTCTGGATGGACTGGCAAAGAAAAATAGTCACCTCCTTCCAAGAGCATCCTTGACAAAAGACTGCAGAAGGCTGGGTTGTTGGTGACCTCTTCCAAGAGAAAAGTTCCTGACTCTGCAGAAACTCTGGAGAAACTGCAGGAAAATAATCTGTTGAGTGCTTACTAACAGATCTGCCCTTTGACCACAGGGCATCTGATTATTATCACAAGCCAGTTAGATAAGCAGCAGATAAGCTGTCAGATGATGCAGCCAAGTCTAAGAAAGTTTCAGCAGCCTAAGGGCACAGGCTGGTGTGATCCCCTGGAGGAGGGCATGGCAACCCACTGTAGTATTCTTGCCTGGGAAATCCCATGGACAGAGGAGCCTGGCGGGCTACAGTCCATAGGGTCACAAAGAGTCAGGTATGACTGAGTGATTAACACACACACAAAATCATACGGTAGTGGATGGCCCAGCTTCAAAGCCCATGGTCTTTCCACTACCCAGCCCCCAACACCTTCCCTCCCTACCTCAGCCCTGCCTGGCAGCTACCGCCATCCCTTAAGTTACAGTAACAACCCTGCTGCCTGTATCTGATCCAGCAGGCATGGATGGAGTGTGGAGGAAGGACCAGGTATTAACAGAATGTGGAAATAAGCAGATGCAGTGATGGGCTCACATCCAGGAAGGAACCTCGCTTGCAGGGAGCATTGGGACAGGGTGACTGTCTCCAGCCAGGCAATCGGAGAAGTCTTCGAGGGCAGGGACAGGTGAGTTGGGTCTTGAAAGATGATCAGTAGGCCTCTGACCCACCCTGGGAGGAGAAGGGCCCGGGACCATGAAGGGAAGGGGTGTGGATGGCAGGACCAGCTGGAGCGCTGGAGGCACACAGGCCTGGGGGTGCTGGAGCCCCCGCTGGAGTTGTGTTCTCTGGGTGCTGATGGGGGTGGGAAGGTGGTGAATGGCCTTGAACAGAGGACCAGAGCTGCTGTTCCTGTGCTCAGGGAGCCCCGAGGCCCCTCTGGTGTTCTACCCCCTGGCTATACCGCCCCCCGCCACTCCCCACCACAGGCTGGAGACCAGCCCTGTCTTCTGTCCGGCCCATCATTCTTTCATGGGGCTCCACCCTTCCTGGTTGGCTTTGATGGGACAGTCTCCCAGGCCCCTCATGTCCTTGATACTTCTAGGGTGTCTTTTCAGCCCCAGGCTTTTTCCGTTGGTCCCTGGGGGAACCCCGTGACTGCGGTATGAGGTTACACAGGTGCCGCACCTGGGGACTGGTTCCCACAGTCGGTCTGGACTTCCTCCCTGCCTTTAACTTCTGTTAATACAGCTTGCCAACCCCTCTGCTCATTCTGGGCTCCTAGCCCCACAACCAGGAGAAGCCCCCTGAGGGACCACTATTCCCAGCACAGGAGGCCTCCCAGGCAGAACAAACCATCAGCATCTCTGGGACAGCTAGACAGGTAGTGCCATCTCCCAGGCAGGGCTTCCTTGATAGCTCAGTTGGTAAAGAATCTGCCTGCAATGCAAGAGACCCTGTTTCAATTCCTGGGTCAGGAAGACTCCCTGGAGCAGGGATAGACTACCCATTCCAGTATTCTTGGGCTTCCCTGGTGGCTCAGCTGGTAAAGAATCCATCTGTAGTGCAGGAGACCTGGGTTCGATCCCTGGGTTGGGAAGATCCCCTGGAGAAGGGAAAGGCTACCCATTCCCGTATTCTGGCCTGGAGAATTCCACAGACTGTGTAGTCCATGGGGTCGCAAAGAGTCAGACACAACTGAGTGACTTTCACTTTTCATCTCCCAGGGCTCTCCTTGGTGGGTGGGATGTATTGGCTTAAGCAGTGGTGTTGAGGCTTGTCTAGACAGAGGGTAGTGAGCAAGTGAACAAAATGATGATGAGAAAAAGGTGGGACCAGAATGATGGAGGAAAAGAAAGTGAAGGGAGTTCCTGTACAGACTGGTGATGCACATCATCTCATTTCATCCTCTCAACAACACGTGTTACAAAGAGGGAGGCGGCACTCAGAGTCTAGGTAAAGAATCCACCCCAGGGACTCCCCTGATGGTCCAGTGGCTAAGACTCTGTGCTCCTAATGCAGAGGGCCTGGGTTCAATCCCTGGTCAGGGAACTAGATCCTACATGCTGCAACTAAGATCCAGTGCAGTCAAATAAATATTAGAAAAAAAAAAGAGAGAGAGAGAGAGAGAATCCACCACAGCTCTGCCAGACTCCAGGGCCCCTCACAGGAGGACTCCCTTCTCCATCACCCCTTTCCTCCTCCTGCATGTGGTGAGGGGTCTTTGGAAGGCATGGTTTGTTCTGATGGCATCCTCCTTCTTGGTGGAGTGACCGCAGCTCCCAACTCCCCCGCACGCTGAGTCCAAGCTCTGGAATTAGGAAGGGTGTCAAGGTCTCCCGGTGAAGTGCCCACCCTCTCGCCCACCATCTGCTCTTCCGCTGGGCTGTCCACACCCACAAACAGGTCCGTTGCTCTTTCACATTCCCCAGCCTCTGGGGTCCCCACCCCTTCCAGCTAGTCCAGACCTTGCCCCTTGTCTGCTATGTCCTTGTCGTCCTCCAACATCCCAGCTCCCGGAAAGCCCTTCCTGGTGAGCTTAGTAACTGATTGGATGCTGGGGGGCGAGGGGAGAGGAAGAGGAGGGTAGACCCCCCTGTCTGTGCACAAGCCACCTGTGGCTGCTCAAATTTAACAGATTGAAATTAAAAATCAGATCCCTCAGTTGCATCAGCCACATTTCAAGTGCTCAGCAGCACGTGGAGTTAGTGGCAGATACAGATTATTTCTGTTCTCCTGGAAAGTTCTGTTGGACAGTGCTGGTCTAGAAAGACTCCTAGATTGGCTGGGGTCCCCACAACTAAATGACTCAATGGCACATCCATCTAATGGACATGAGTTTGAGCAAACTTTGGGAGATAGTGAAGGGCGGGGAAGCCTGACGTGCTGCAGTCTACGGGTCGAAAAGAGTCAGACACGACTCAGTGACTGAACGACAACTAGGTGAGGGACAAGGGCAAGGAGCAGGGCTTGTGGGGGTTCCGCTTGGGACACTGAGTTTAAGGGTCTGTAGGACCCCCGCGTGGAAACGTCCGGTAGGAAATCAAAGGTTCCTATCCTCCTCCCCAGTCTCCCCTAAACAGGTTTGAAATTCAACTGAGATCCTCTCCTTGGGAATGTCAAGGGCCTTAGTAAAATGCAATTCTAAAAATCCCTAGGAAACCTCTTGAAGGCATCTGTGCTGAAATGGCACTCAGGGTAGAAGCTGTGTGTGTCTGTAGGGTCTGTGTCTGTCTGGCTTGGGATGGCTTGGGAAGGGAGAAGAAGGTGCTAGTAAGCAATGAGAAGGCTGTGTTGGCTGGAGCTGGCCTGACACTGAGAACTCCATTAGAGTAGAGAAAGCAAGGGTCTGGGGAATCACCGTTTAGACCCTGGGATCATCAGAGCTGAAATGAATCCTAGGGATAGTCCTGTTTGCATCTCTGTGGGATCCTCAGCATTTATGGGACAATAGGTGCAAAAACAAAAAAAAAATCATTTACTTTTTCTAACTTGGTTCTTCAAAGTCTCCCCTCAGACTCTTCCCCATAGGATAAGCCAGATGCTATTGCCCTTCTGTGGTTCTCTCTTGACTATTGATCTGAACTCACTTGGCTTTGAACATGAAGCCCCACACCCTTTCTCTGGCTTGTGCAGAATTCTAGGCGTGGAGCTAAACTTAGACCTCAGGGTGTGAGGAGAAACAAACAGTGTCATGTCCCCTCTTTCCCTCTTCTTGCTCCAGCATGTTCTAGAAGAGACACAACTCCCAGGGGCATTTGGAACTTCAAGTTTTGCCCAAGGAGGATGGGCAGGAAGCCAGCAGGGAGCAGGCGGATGGAACAGTCCACTGAGTGCAACCCTGTCCCGGTCCCCAGGGTCCCCACTTTTCCAACCAGGAGAGTAAAAGACCACTATCCTGGGCTGCTGGCCAGTGACGGTCTTCACGGTGATGCTAAGGGCACGGAGAGAAGAACCACAGGACGCCCCCTGGCGGTTATCCTCAGCCTTGGCTGTTCTCCAGCTGATACCAGGATCTGATACTGGGAGGGATTGGGGGCAGGAGGAGAAGGGGACGACAGCGGATGAGATGGCTGGGTGGCATCACTGACTCGATGGACGTGAGTCTGAGTGAACTCCGGGAGTTGGTGATGGACAGGGAGGCCTGGCGTGCTGCGATTCATGGGGTCGCAAAGAGTCGGACACGACTGAGCAACTGAACTGAACTGAACTGAAGGGCATAGCTCGGGCTTCCCTGGTGGCTCAGACGGTAAAGCATCTGCCCACAATGTGGGGGACCCAGATTCGATTCCTGGGTCGGGAAGATCCCCTGTAGAAGGAAATGGCAATCCACTTCAGCACTCTTGCCTGGAAAATCCCATGGACGGAGGAGCCTGATAGGCTACAGTCCATGGGGTCTCAAAAGAGTTGTGAGAGTTGGACATGACTGAGCGACTCCCCTTTCAAGGGCATAGCTCAGTCAGTAAAGAATCTGCCTGCAATGCAGCGTACCCGGGTTTGATTCCTGAGTGGGGAAGATCTTCATTGAGAATGAAATGGCAGCCCACTCCAGTATTCTCACCTGGAGAATCCCATAGACAGAGGTAGCCCTGGCAGGCTACAGTCCATGGGATCCCAAGAGTTGACATGACTTAGCGACTAAACCACCACCACCCTGGTTTAGGTTTAACTGGTTTAGGGTGGGGTCAGTGCTGGTTTAACTGCTCAAGGGTGGGGCCAGGTTTTTTAAAAACTCTTACATTCCTCCTCACCCTGCACACCTCACGCAGGAGGTCCTAATATGCAGGCTTGATTTATAACCTGTGTTCCAGGGCACAAGCCCTTTCAAAGCAGCTCCCAGGGCTCTCTGCGGTAGACCGTGGTCTGTGTGGGGGGAAGTGTCCAGGGCCCGTGAGGCTGGTACCACGATCCAGAGACCACAGCGTAGGAGACACGTTGCTGCCAGCATTGCTAGAAAGGACCCCTGCACTCGGCATGTACGTGGGACCAACAGGTGTCCTCTGCTCCACCCCTGGAGCAGAGGCTGCAGCAGCCCACGAGGGGGGCACGCAAAGGCAGGCCTGGGGCTGTAGCTCGTTAGGGGTTGTGAAACCACGTAACTCAGATCGGGACTTAAACCAACCAGGCCCACTTACACTCCACAGACAGAGTGTGGCTCATCTCTGAAGGTGAGAACGGCCTCAAAATATGGTATGGTTAGTTTTAAGGGCTGGGTAATTTCATAGGCTAATGAGTAGGAGGAGTATTCCAACTATTTGGGGAAGAAATTGGGGGGAGTGATTTCCAGGAACTGGGGGGAGTGATTTCCAGGAATTGGGCCACCACCTGCTCTTTGATGGTTGGCCTCAGAACGTCAGGGTACGTCAGGTGGGTATGTCACTGAGCTTGCTGATGTGTTACCGTAAGCCTATATTGAGGCTCAAGGTCTAGTGGAAGTTGGCTCTTCCGCCATCTTGGACCCATTTGGTTTCAATGTCGATGGCGTGTCCTCAGGTTATGTCATTCTTTTAAATGTTGTGCCCGGCGCTCTCCCCTCCCGTTTCATTTGGGGTGGAAGATGTTCTCTTCTCTGACAATTGCAAACATCCTTGAGTTGGAGGGGGCTTCCCCGGTAGCTCAGACAGTAAAGAGCCTGCCTGTAATGCAGGAGCCCTGGGTTCCATCCCTGGGTCAGGAAGATCCCCTGGAGAAGGAAATGGCAACCCGCTCCAATATTCTTGCCTGGAAAAATCCCATGGACGGAGGAGCCTGGGGGGCTACAGTCCATGGGGTCTCAAAGAGCCAGACACAACTGAATGACTAAGACTTTTTGAGTTGGAGGGGCTGCTCCGGCATCATGAAGAGGGAGAAAGAAGCTGGATAGGACCCCTAGGGCACCCCTACCCCACCCACAGTCCTGGCCCACCCCCTCCCAACAGTGGGCCAGCCCTAGCAGAGCCAGAGAGGAAACAGAAGCCACCGGCTGCGAGCCTAGGCTGGGTCACACAAGGCTAGTGTGAGCAGTCCCAGCCCTGCTCCAACCAGCAGACCAGGCCAGGCAGCTGACTGGGCAGGACCGAGCTCCCTGAGCCGCTTCCCAGGAGGAAGTCCCTGCACTGAGCCCAGAGAATTGCACGTCGGCCCCCGGGTGACATCACCACCCCCACCCCACCAGGTGACATCACCACCCCACCCCTCAGATGACATCACCACCCCGCCCCCAGGTGACATCACCACCCCTCCACTTCCCAACACCTGCGCTCTGCCTCCTCTCCGGTGGGAACTCACACATACACATCATACACTCAACACACATGGGCACACACACACACCCCCCCCGTACTAACACTACTGGCCCCCATATCAACCTGGCCCCATAGCTCAGTCCACCTCTTGGGAGTTACTCAGAAACACAGCTTTATTGAAGTCAGATTCGAAACTCGGTCATCTAACTGGACAGAGTGAGGGCGAGGCTGGGGGGACAGGGACCAACGTCCCATGTAGGATCACTCATGAGAAGCTCCCGTCCCCCACAGGAGACTGTACAGCAGACCTGGCCGCTGGGACCAGGGCCGCCAGGGAGGTGGTCAGGGCAGCAACAGGGGGCTGGCTAGGGCTCTCAACTGGAAGTGGACATTTCCTCTGAACTTTTAGCATCTGCCCTTCTACAAACACATGCGTCTGTCTCTCCTGACCCTGCCCCAGTCACACAGACATGAGCTGGGAGGGAGCGCTTCCCTCTTCTCCGTGCCTCCCTCCTTCTTCAGAGAAAGTTCCAGGATGCAAGGGCTCCTGCGAGTTTGGGGGCAAGTGATTAAAGGTGGAAGGAATCTGGGAATAGAGGGAGCTCACTGTGCGGGCTTGAGTCCGGATGCAGTGAGGAGCAGGCTGAGAGTCTGCTTGAGATACACATGGAGGAGGGGCTGACAGGAGGTCTCCAGTCAGGGGCCCCTTCCACGGCTACAATCTCAGCATATGTCTCCCTGCCCCTCCACCACCCAGGGGACCAGGTTCCTGTCTCCTCTCAAGATCAGAGGGACAGGTGGCAAGCACAGGGAAGGGGCCCTGCCAGAAGCCCAGGTTCACTTCCAGTAGCCTCTACTCCTTACAGGAAAGGAGACCCCAGGTGGTCTAAACTTCTGTTTGGGCTCCTGGCTCAGATCTGCCCAGAATGGCCAGTGAGGGCTCCCTGCCCTCTGGGAAGGCGACGATGTCCTGCTTCTGGCTCTGGAGGGCCAGCTGCAGGGGTGTGCAGCTGACGCTGTCCTGGATGTCCAGCTGGGCGCCAGCCTTGACTGGTACTTTGAGGATGGCCATGTTTCCCTTCAGGGTGGTCAGGTGGGCAGGGGTCCAGCCCACCTTATTTCAGGCATGGATGTCCGCACGGTGCTCCAGGAGGTGGATGACGCTCAGGAAGGACCCCCTCTGGACCGCCAGGTGAAGGGGTGTCCAGCCTGACTGCTCAGCAGCACTGGGGTCAGCCCCACATTTCAGCAGGGTGGACACCACCACCTCCGCCTTGTGGCAGGCAGCCAGGTGCAGGGGGGTCCAGTTCATGCCTCCAGGAACCCCCACATCTGCCTGGCTCTCAGCCAGCAGGTGGATGATCTCCAGGTGGCTCTTGTAGGCTGCTAGATGCAGGGGTGTCCAGCCCTGCTGGGTCGGCAGCTCCAGGCTGGCCCCATACCTGAGCAGCATCTTGCAGATAAGGTACTTGCCCCTGGCAGGCGTGGTGGGCAGTGGGCTGTAGCTGCTCTGGTCGAGGGCATCAGGGGCCGCCCAACTTTTTAACAGATGTTGGGTGGCCCTCACTTTGCCTCTCTCCACTGCCAGGTGCAGTGGCCTCCTCAGGTTTCTCTGCCGAGCATCCAACTCCGCCCCCTGGGCTGTCGGCAGCTTGACCAGGCTGACGTGGCCAAAGTAGGCGGCCACGTGGAGAGGGGTCTTGCCCTCAGCCTCTCGCAGGTTGGGGTCAGCTTGATGGGAGACCAGAAGCCGGGCCACATTCTCAGGGTTGATCTGTGCAGCCAGGTGGAGTGGGGTCCACCCCTCGTGCTCCTGGGCATCAGGTGGGCCCCCTGGTCCAGGAGCAGATGGGTGGAGTGGTCGTCCCCATTCTGGGCTGCAAAGCGCAAGGGGGCCCAGCTGTCCTCATCTGCCAGGTTGGTGTCGGTGCCGTGCTCCAGGAGCGGGGCACAGAGGTCGGCCTGCTGGTCCTGGGCAGCGATAAGGAGGGGTGGGTAGCCACAGGCTGTATGGCAGTCCACGTCCACCTCGTGGGCCAGCAGCAGCCTCACTCCCTCCAGGTAGCCCCAGGCCAGCAGGAAGTGGAGGGGGTGACCTTGTTCTCATAGATGCACACCTGCTCATCGCTAGGGACCAGGCTCTCACTGTCTGAGAGATGCAGGACCCGCTTCAAATAGTCTCCTGAGTCTGCTGGGAGGAAGACGAGATTGAGAAAAGGACCTCTGACTTTGTCCAGGGGTCATCTCAGTCATTCCCCTATCTCCTGGAAGTACCATCCAGGAACAGAGTTTCCTGGATGGGGTGAGTGCAGGTCCTTTCCCTAGATCCCGGATCTCTACTCAGGCTCCACCGCCCTAGACAGCAGCTGAGTCTGGCAGTTCTTCCTGTAAGGATGAGGCAGAAAGAGGTCAGTCCGGAAGCAAACCCTGACTCCACCCCTTAGCACCACGTGCTCTCTGCCTCTTTGAGCCTAGGGGTCCTGATCCCTAAGGAGGACACAAACAATGCCCACCTCGTGCTACCATCTTGAAGACAAATCCTGTAGGTACGAACTTCTGGAGACGTGCCTGGCACAAAGTAAATAAATGCAAATTGAAGATAAATTTGTGGTGGCGCTCTGTGAACTCCTCCCGAGGTGCTCAGGGACCCATTTCTTCCTGCTTTACCCAGTGGTGTATTAGAATTAAAAGCAACAATTTCCAAAACGAAAAAAAAAAAAACAAAAACCCACTAACAAATGAAAATCACTGCTCAGACCAAACCACAAGAGATTCTGAGTCAATTATTCTAGGGTGGCTCAGGCATCGGGTACTCTTTCATTCCCTCAAGAAATTCCATTATGCCATCAGGATTGAAAACTGATGTTCCCTTTTCCGGGCCAGGGAGGGAGGAGTCCAGCCTCAAAAGAACACAGTCCTGAAGGGGAAGCAGAGCCAGGCTCCCCATGGGCACGGGCTTCTCTGGAACTCAGGGCCGGGTGCCCAGAGAGGGAACACAGACTCCAGGCCTGGAGAGAAGGGTAGGCCAGGGAGGATGGCAGAGGATATGGTTTGAGTCCCCTTTCTCCTCCGCTGTGTGTTCTGGGGTTCCAGCTGAGACCTGTCTGGACTCACCGCTGTCTGTTCAGTTCAGTCGCTCAGTCGTGTCTGACTCTTTGTGACCCCATGAATTGCAGCTCACCAGGCCTCCCTGTCCATCACCAACTCCCTGAGTTTACCCAAACCCATGTCCGTTGAGTCGGTGATGCCATCCAACCATCTCATCCTCTGTCGTCCCCTTCTCCTCCTGCCCTCAATCTTTCCCAGCATCAGGGTCTTTTCAAATGAGTCAGCTCTTTGCATCAGGTGGCCAAAGTATTGAAGCTTCAGCTTCAGCATCAGTCCTTCCAATGAACACTCAGGACTGATCTCCTTTAGGATGGACTGGTTGGATCTCCTTGCAGTCCAAGGGATTCTCAAGAGTCTGTTAGCTCCTGGCAGATCTCCTCACTGACCTGGGGAACCGGAAGACAGGGGGCAGATCAGATGAGAGCCGGGAGGTTCTGGTCCTTGTCGGCCTCGCCTCCTCCCTTCGCCTCTGAGGACTCTCCTCCCACCCTGCACCAGGAGACTCCTCCTCTCTCATGCCCGCCACCAGCTGTGTCTAGGGGAAGACCCTGAGCTGGGGACGCCCTGCCCAAGAAAGAGTGGCCCAGGGCCTCGGCTGCCCCCTGGGCCACAGGGAAGGCAGGGTGGTGGCCCTGTGGGTTCAGCCCGGAACCCCGCACTAGCTCATGGCTGGTTCCCAGGTGAGGAGGGTAAGGACAGCGGATCAGGGATGATGCTGACGGACAGGGCGGGAAGACAGGGAAGAGCTGCGGGCGCCTTCTGCAGGACGGGCCCTGTTTAACCCCACATGCGTCAGGGAGGGCATGTCCTTCTCAGGGGTTCAGGGCCGCGGCCACCACCAGCGCTCAGAGCACCCTCTAGCAAATTAGGAAAAGGTATCCCTGAGTGTCTGTGTGGCTTGGCCAGCAGAGCATGCACTGAGTCTGGTCCCCGTCTGCCCCTCAGCCAGGCAGCCTCGTGGGGCGCGCACATATGCGCGCATTCTCAGTGCCCGCCAGAGATGAGGCCCTGACCTCGCACGTCCGCACCTCCCCTGGCCGGCCTGCTGCCCGCTCCCCCGGCAGGACGCTTTCCCGGCCAAGGCCTCGCTCTCACGGTGGGCCACTGGACTCTGGAGCAGCGAAAGCAGCATGTCTGTCTCCTCTATGATGTCTGCTCCAAGAAACAGTAGTGTCGTGTAGTGTTAGACACTCAGTCGTGTCCGACTCTTTGCAACCCCAGGGACTGAAGCCCGCCAGGCTCCTCTGTCCATGGGATTCTCCAGGCAAGAATACCGGAGTGGGTTGCCATTTCCTTCTTCAGAGGATCTTCCCAACCCAGGGATTGAACCCCGGTCTTCTGCGTTGCAAGCAGATTGTTTACTATCTGAGCTACGGGGAAGTCCCCAAGAAACATAGACACAGCAAAAGAGGCCGCCGGTTGGCCAGCAGTTCTTCCCCATTTTAAATGTTTTTCCCTCTACCTCCTCCCCAAACCCAGCCCTGGCCTCAAGGGCACCCACACTTGAGCATCAGGAAGCAGGCAAGTTGGGACTCTGCCTTGGAGGGGTGTGTGTGTGTGCATGCACGCGCCTGAGCATTGCTTCAGTCATGTCTGACTCTTTGAGACTCTATGGACTATAGCCCACCAGGATCCTCTGTCCACGGGATTCTCCAGGCAAGAATATTGGAGTGGGTTTCCATGTCCTCCTCCAGGAGATCTTCCTGGCCCAGGGATCAAACCCACGTCTCATATGTCTCCTGCATTGGCAGGCAAGTTCTTTACCACTAATGCCACCTGGGAAGCCCTTTGAGGGTAGACCTTTTCCATAAAATACAAGGGCAAGACTAGGTAATCTCTAAGATGCTCACACTTACACACAAGTGTGTGTTTACATCATCCCTAGAGGAGTGGATGATTGCAACATCTATCCATGCCTGTGAGCTTATGGTCTGGGAACATTTTACAAATGAGGACACTGCAGCCTGAGAGGACCCAGGCCAAGAGATTCAGAAGCAGCAGAGCCAGGCCCAGTTAGCTTCTGGCAATGAGGGTTTTCTAATTTACCTCCCACAGGGTACACATTAAGCCAAAGAGACCAGACCACAGTCCTCAGCTGCCCCTGGCTGCTCCCTCAGCTGCCTCTGCCATCCCCCCACCTCCCACCACACTATGGAGCAGACTCTGCCCTAGTGCCATGCAGGGCTCTCCCTGCAAGTCTTGGGAGTGGCTTGGGGCCTTGGTCATCTCTCCTGGCCCGTGGGCACCCCAGCTCTCCAATCCTCGTCTAGGTCAGTCTGGTGAGAACCTGGAAAGCAGGGCCTCTTCTGGGCTCCCGGTCCCAGCAGAGCCTCATCAGTTCCACCATCTGCTGGGACTCAGCCAACCACTCATCTGAGACAGGCTGCAGGGAGGGCCGCCTGCCTGCGGCCACTTGGATGATGATGGTCATGATGCTGAAGCCTGTGAGAGGAGGCCCAGACTGTGTGGGCGAGGGAAGGCAGAGGGGCTGGGCGGGAGGTTGGGGCTCTGCCCATGCACACAGCAGGGGCTCCATAAATGCACAGTGCGTTAATACCTAGATTGCAGACTGACTTGAGGCTTAGATTTGAGCAGCTGGGTCTCTGGACCAGCTCCAGATCCTCCCAGGCCAGAACTGGCCGTGACCTCTCACTGTGGGCCTTTGCTGTCCAAAGGCAGCTGGACTGACTGGCAGGCCTAGTTACAGGCTTTGATTTTGAACTTTGCTGGATTATCCAAGTTCCCTGCCAGTCTGTTTACCTGACACCGTGGCAGGACTGGGGGTGGGAGAGATAGGAAAGAATATTTTGAAGCAAAGGAATCAGAGGCAGAAAGCATGGTCTGGGCTGAAGTTTGCCCTTTCTTCCACCGACGTGTGAGCCCTAGAAACAGGGGGAGGAAGGTAGGAGGGTGAAGTCCCCAACATAAACCTACACCTGCCCCGCCCCCTCCAACCCCCAGCCTCTCACAGTCCCTTCCAGTTCCCCATCTGACGGTGCCAATGCCGCCTGCTATCTGGATAGGGCTTCTTCTGAGCGAGCATCTCCCAGATCACGATCCCAAAGCTGCAGGCAGGGCAAGTGTGCCCCGAGTGACTTCCTCTATCCAGCCAGAGGGGCCCCGTGGACCACAAAATCCCAGGCAAAGCCTCTCTGGCCGGAGTCCCGCTGCACCCCTCCTTCTCCCCCAACATGGGCAGGGCAGGGCCAGACATCACCCCTGTCCTGCCCTCTGCGCCTTGGGGTCCAGGCAGCGTGGTGACAAGCTGCTTGCTGGGTATGTGGCCTGGAGCCCCGCCTCCAGCCCACCTGTACATGTCATATTTGGGCCCTGGGCCCTTGTTACTCTCCAGGAACATCTCAGGGGGGGTGTAGCTGAGGGTGCCCTGCAGAGCTGACCTCTTGATGCACTACATCTGGGTCAACTGTTCCATCCTCTTGGACAGGCCAAAGTCTGAAACCTGGAAGGAAGCCCAGGGTGGGGATGGAAGGGCAATACGGTTTTGCCTCCAGAAAGCTGCCTGAGTTCCTATCCCTCCCGCCTTCCTCATTTCCAGTGTTGTGTAGCCACTGAGAGCACAGGCTGTCTCCCATAGCTACCATGGACGACAGGATGACCTCGGACAAGTTACCTTCTCAGAGCCTTCATTTCCTCATCTATAAAATGGGAATAATATCAGAACTTAACTCGTAGTACTGTTATGAGCATTGAATGAGGAAATATACAAAAAGCACTTAAAACAGTGCCTGGTGCACAGTAAGTACTTGGTAGGTGTGGCCATTACCCAAAGGACCCGAGGATAAAGTTGCTGCCTTTGGTGAGCTTCTGTTCATCCCACTTCCATGGGCCCTGAAGCACTGACACCATGTATATTTAGCCCACACTCTGCTTCCATCCATCGATTCATTCATATACCAATTGCCAACTCACTGAATTCCAACTAGGCTGGGTATTGAGAATCAGGCAGCAGATAAGAAAGATGAAACCGGGACTTCCCTGGTGGTCCAGTGGTTGAGAATCTACCTTCCAATGCATGGGACGTGAACTTAATCTCTGGTTGGGGAACCAAGATCCCACATGCTGTGGGGAATCTAAGCCCATGAGCTGCAGCTGCTGAGCCTGTGTGCTCTAGCGGTCCGCTAGGAGAAGCCCGCATCCCACATCTAAAGAAAGCCCCCCGGGCCACAACAAAGAGCCCACAAACCACAGTGAAGACACAATGTGGCCAGAGAAACCCATTTCTTCTATGAAAGATGAACCCCCCACACCCATTACTCTCCTAAGTGGTTATTCAAACAGGGAGTAGAGTTACTAATGAAACAGTTTCATAAATGACTATATACTTAAATTGGGGTTAGCGATGTGAAGAGACAGACACAGTGAGGCTGTATAACAGAGGCATGTGGGAGTGGATCAAGGAAAACTTCCCTGAGGAGGTGTTATTTAAGCTGAGAGCTGAAAGATGAGTAGGCCTTTGCTAGACAAGGAGGGAGTGGGGGAACGCTGTTTTTGACAGTGGAAACAGAATATGCAAAAGTTCCAAGGCAGAAATCAAAGTGTAACATGTCTTAGGAACTGAAAAACAAACAAAAAAAAGGTCATCATGACCCTTCTTAAAAACATTTCATTTACACACATCCTTACTTGAATCAAAGAATGGGATAGAGATGATTCTGTCCACATTAGAAATGGAAGACTGAGGTCCAAAGAGGGTTATTGCAGGCATCCTGATATGCAGTTTCATGCACCAAATTTCACTATGCATCCATCTGTTTTAGGTGTGATCCCTGCCTTTAGTATTTGTCCACGAAGGGAGCTGCTTAGAACTCTTTGACAGGCCAACCAGGCAGTAGATAATCCAGCTTACGTGGAGAAGACTGTGGACTGACAGGGGACAGATGGGTCCTCCCCTTGATATACAAGCGGCTGTTCAGGAGGATGTTGCCTGGCTTGAGGTCCGGATGGAGCAGTGGTGGCTTAATGCTGTGGAGGAAGTTCACGGCCAGGCTGGTCTCATGGATGGTGCGGACCTTGAGCTGCCAGCCAAGGCTGTGAGTGGGAAGCATCTTCTCCAGGGAGCCGTTGGCCATGAACTCCATCACAACACCCAGGGGCTGCCTGCAAACCCCACAGATGGACACGACGTGCTGAAACTTGATCTTCTCCATTTTGGCTGCTGCTTCAATGAGGCAGTTCACATCAGAGCTATGGAGAAAGAGGAGCGAAATATGGAAGCTGGTGACCTTTAATTACAAGAGGAACTAGGACACACAAACTAGGCTTGAGGCCAGGCTGCACAGACGCAGAGACCCCCTTAGGGGCTTGCGAGGTGGTGGGGGAGGACAGAGAGATGCGAAAGGATGCTCTGATTAGGGTCCAGCAACAAAACAGGAAGTGAAGGAGGCTGTCAATTTAGAAGTCAGCCCATTCTACAGAAGCAGCCACAAAAAGTCTGCTGTTTATTCTGGCTACCTATATATGTCTATCTCCCACAGGAGACCACAAGCCCATGGAGGACCAAACATACCTTCTGCGTCTGTTTTAAAATATTTATTGAGGTACCAGCTCACGCCAATCAAAACGACCATCATTAAAAATGTGTACAAATAGCAAATGCTGGAGAGGATGTGGAAAAAAGAGAACCCTCCTGTACTGTTGGTGGGAGTGTAAGTTGGTGCAGCCACTGGGGAAAGCAGTATGGAGGTTCCTCAAAAAGCTAAAAACTACCAAACAATCCGGCAATCCCACTCCTGAGCATATATTCAGACAAAATTATAACTCAGATACCTGCACCCCTATGTTCATATCAGCACTATCCACAATAGGCAAGATATGGAAACAACGTAAACATCCATCAACAGATGAGTGGATAAAGAAGATGTGGTACGTATATACAGTGGAATACTACTCAGCCATAAACATGAGATAATGCCATTTGCAGCAACCTGGATGCAGCTAGAGATTATCACACTAACTGAAGTCAGAAAGAGAAAGATAAATGATACCACTTATATGTGGAACCTAAAATATGATGAAAATGAACTTATCTATGAAACAGAAACAGAATCATGGACATGGAGAACAGACCAGTGGTTTCCAAGGGGAAGGGGGTTCAGAGAGGGATGGAGTGGAAGGCTGGGTTAGCAGATGTAAGCTTTTATATATAGAAACGATAGACAATAAGGTCCTACTATAGCACAGACAACTATATTCAATATCCTATGATAAACCATAATGGAAAAGAATATTTAGAAAAAACATGTGTGTGTATATATATATATATATATATATATGTAACTGAGTCACTTTGCTTATAGCAGAAATTAACATGACACTATAAATTAACCATACTTCAATAAAAATATGGAAGAATATAATTTATTGCCTTTTTTATTATGAAAGTAATATATATATATGTATATGTGTGTACACACACATACCTTGTAGAATATCGTGGGACTAGTAAAGAAAATTAGGGAATTCCCTGGTGGTCCCATGGTTAGCACTCAGCGCATTCACTGTGGGACCTAGGTTCAATCCCTGACTGGGGAACTAAGATCCCACAAGCCACATGGCATGCCCCCCTCCCCCCACCAATTAAATCATCAGTAACCCAACCTTCTAGAGTTGGCCTCTGTTAATAATTTACTATATTCTTTTACAATACATTGCAAGGAGCCTCTCTCCTCTTCTCCCTCCCTGGCCCTCTTTCCTCCTCCACTCTCCCTTGCCATCACATAGTGTGGGCTGTTTTTGACCTGCTTTTCCCTGTCAGGGTAGCGGGAGCATGTTCTGAATCATTATTCTCCTGAAGCGAGCTCTGTAATGGCTGTATGGGATTCCATTTTGGAGATGAACTATAATTATTCATCTTTGTACTCATCACAGCACACGGCCACGCATAGCACAAGGCATCTTTGCTGAATTGAAGTCAAGACTGAAGGGAAAGCCTTACAGAATAAGCATTTGCAAAACCTTTCGCTCTTTTCACTGTCCATGCCCACAGAACAGCAAATATGCAAATTGTTTTAGATTGCTTGGGGATGGTGGGGATGAAGATTAAGGAGAAATGACATTTTTTTAAAAAGCAAAGTATTTGCAAAGCTGCAGTGGCATTGCAGTCAAAGGCTGCTGGAAATGTGTTCATAGGGCCTCCCTGGGAAGCCAGCCAGAGTTGCCTCACCTCCAGGAAAAGGCACCTGCTCCCCCCACACCCGCAACTGGACAGGTTGGCTGGTCCGGATTTAGGTCTTCTTGTCTTCCCTACTATTCAAGAGAGCTCCCCGCCCCTCCCCCAACCTCTGTAAGGTATTTTTTTTAATCTGTCTCTTCTTGTCCTTTTGAGATCATAAGAATTGAGAAGACATCCATCACGAGGTGGAAAAATCACGGGATCTGGGGCTGCACTGCCTTGCTTTCCAATCCCAATTTCATCTCTGTATGACCTCGAACAAGCAAACTCTGGGTTTGAGCCTGTTAACTGTAAAATGGGAACAATAGGGACGTGCACAACTCCCCTTGACACCTAGACTGCTTGAGAGTGTTTGCGACACCTACTGTCTCTCTCTTTTCCTCCCCTCCCCCACCCTTTCATCTGGTTTCCGGTCCTAATATCTCACTGATCAGTTATTACTATAGCCTACAGGCAACTTTTTGTTCTTGGCGCGGGATTGGTCCCTCCTTTGCAGGTTCCTGTTCTGTTACTTGATCACTAACTAGACCCAGTCCCAGGGTCTCCAGGCAACCTCAGCATCTCCAGCTGGGTATTCACACTTAAAGTGTCTAAAACGGAACTCCCGATTCTCTCTTCAAACCCACTCCCCGCTCAGCCTTCTCCATCTCAGTGAATGGGCTCCATCCCTCTTCAAAGATCTTGATTATCCTGGACTCCTCTCTTCCTCTCCTTCCCACAAGCTGCTCCTCGGCACATGCCATCAGTGCTACCTTCAAAATACAGCGAGCATCTGGGGGAAGGGCGAAGGAATTAACTGGGAGTTTAGGATTGACATATACAGTACAGTGCATGTTTGCATGCTAATTCGCTTCATTCATGTCCAACTCTTCGCGACCCCATGGACTGTAACCCGCCAGGCTCCTCTGTCCATGGGATTCTCCAGGCAAGAACACTGGAGAGGGTTGCTGTGCCCTCCTCCAGGGGATCTTCTTGACCCAAGGATCAAACCTGTGTCTCTTACATCTCCTGCATTGGCAGGTAAGTTCTTTACCACTAGTGCCACCTGGGAAGCCCCATATACACACTGCTGCTGCTGCTGCTGCTAAGTCACTTCAGTCGGGTCCGACTCTGTGCGACCCCATAGACGACAGCCCACCAGGCTCCCCCGTCCCTGGGATTCTCCAGGCAAGAACACAGGAGTGGGTTGCCATTTCCTTCTCCAAAGCATGAAAGTGAAAAGTGAAGTCGCTCAGTCATGTCCGACTCTTAGCGACACCATGGACTGCAGCCTACCAGGCTCCTCCGTCCATGGGATTTTCCAGGCAAGAGTACTGGAGTGGGGTGCCATTGCCTTCTCCACATATACACACTACTACATTTAAAATAGTGGGCTTCCCAGGTGGAGATAGTGATTAAGAACCCTCCTGCCAATACAGGAGACCTAAAAGATGAAGGTTTGATCCCTGGGTCAGGAAGATTCCCTTGGAGGAATGCATGACTACTCACACCAGTATTCTTGCCTGGAGGATCTTGCATGGGCAGAAGAGCCAGCAGGCTACGGTCCATAAGGTCGCATAGAGTCAGACATGACTGAAGTGACTTAGCACACACAATGCACACACATTTAAAATAGATAACCAAAATACCCAAACATAAAACAGAGGCAATATTGTAACAAATTCTATAAAGATTTTTTAAATGGTCCACATCCAAAAAAATCTTAAAAAAAAAAAAAGATAACCAAGGAAGACCTGTTGTATAGCTCAGAGAACTCTGCTCAATATTCATATCTGCAATAATCTAAATGGAGAAAGAATTTGAGAAAGAAAAGATATATGCACGTGTATAAGTGAATCACTTTGCCACACACATGAAACTAACGCAACACTGTTAATCAACTGTGTGTGGTGTGTGTTTAGTCACTCAGTTGTGTCTGACTCGTTGTGACCCCGTAGACTGTAGCCCACCAGGCTCCTCTGTCCGTGGGATTCTCCAGGCAAAAATACTGGAGTGAGTTGCCATACCCTCCTTCAGCAATAAAACCCTACCCTGCTTTAATTTTTCGTGAGTTCAGTATAAGCTGGACTGCTCAAATGGCTTTGGTAGTTGTTTTTTAAAGGCATCTGGGTACAAACCCTAGGATATCGACCCACGCAAAGAGCAGAAGCGTTCCTGTGACATTCTGCTTATCCATTTGTTATAAGCGTTATAACAAATGTATAAGCAAAAACAGAATTATAAGCATTGTTAGATTTTCATGTAGGTCTCCTGCAGCTCCTGCTTTGGCAGGTGGATTCTTTACCACTGAGTCATCATGGAAGCATATCTGTTGCATTCATCATTATATTCATTATATCTTAGGGTCCAGCACAGCACCTGGCACATAATAGGTGAGCAATAAACATTCATCAAGAGGACAAATGAATGAAAAGATGGAAGGAGGATCCAGTGAAGTCATACTCATAAAACTCCTAGGAGAGCACTCCACAGGTGGCAGGTGCTAATTACTGTAAATAAATCTCTTAGTCCTTTGGGATTGGGAAGGGACTTGAGATGGGGGTTACTGTCAATGTCTCCTGAGTAGTCTTATCAATGCCATCTGTTTCCTCTTGCTCTTTGCTTCAAAGGCTGTAAATGATCTGGACAGATTCTAGAATGATCTGACTCTACTCCCAAGCCAGGATGTTGAGGGAGTTAGATGGGTGACTCTGGGACTGTCTCACTTTGCCCTTATTTGTTAAGCAGGAAGGGGTCTGGGAACTAGAAAGGAACTTGGCCATGTGGGATGCGAGGCTGTGTCTTGGGAGCTTGCGTAGTGACCATAGAGAATGTCCAAAAAAGATGCCACACTGTCCCCCACACCCCCAAGGACCTCCAGTTGATATCCCAGGAGCCTTGGGAGGAGGACACGGTGATCATCTCAGACTTCACATCCCAAAGTGTCTCCTTCACGGCTGCGCCAGGAGCCCGTGCACAGCCAAGTACTGGCCAGTCTGGTAGGAATGGGGCTGGAGCTGCATCTCAGAGGGAAGGCAGAGATGGCTGGAAGCACTGCGGGAGAGGTAGCACTAGGGAAAAGGAGGTCTTCCAGGGAGAGGCCATGGGACTTGGGAGGAGCCGGAGAGAAAAACGGCAGAGACTGTAGCATGTCAGGCTTGGGCAACTGGCAGTGCCAGTGTGAGAGCTGGTAGATGAGTGGGCTGGGCAGGTTCTCAGGCCAGTAGGCTGGCAGCCTCCACCTTCCAAGCCCCCTCCAGCCTGCACTGGCAGAGGGGGTAAGGCACTTCCCCCCAGGTCACAGAGCATCACTGAGCCAAGCGCCACAGCTCCTCAGCAAACCCAGCCCTGCCTGCCTGCCCTGTGGGTTCAGGGGTGGGTAGGAGGGCGGCAGAGGGCCACCCAGAGCCGACACCCCGAAGGAAGGTGAGGCTGGAAAACAGGAGGCCAGACCCGATAGGGAGGTCGGATTGAACAAAGGCATCTTGCCGGTAGCTCCTGCTCACTTTTGACCTCCGTGGATTTCAACAAACAGGTCTGGGTCCACAGACAGAGCCGAGCGTATGTCAGAGACGATGGAAAGAGGCAGGCTGTGCCTGGGGGAGGTCAGGCCACTGGACAGAGTTTCCAGAGGCGGAAAGGACCATGCTCAGTCTCAGACCGGCTGCCTGGTCCTCGCTCCCCGGGCCTCTGTTTCCCCTTCCCTAAAGGAATTGAAAGCTCGGCCAAAGGAGCGGGGCGGGGCGGGCAGGCAGGCGGGGGCCTGGGGGCCTCGGGCGGGAGGCCGGGGAGCTCTCCACGGCGCACTCGGTCCGCCGGCGCTGCTGCGGAGCCTGGGACAGCCGGCGAAGCGGCCGCTCGCCCCTCGGCGCCGGTCGGCCTCGAAGTCGTCGCGGGTGAAGGCGGGGAGGCCGCCCGGCCGCCGCTCCCCGCGCGCGGCCATGGCGTCGGCGCGGCCCGTGCTCTTGGCGCCCCGCGCGCTCTGGGCCGGGCTGCTCCCTGCGCCGCGGGTCTCTGAGGGGGCCGCTGGGCAGGCGGCGGCCCTCCCTCCTGCCCGCTCTGGAGTGAGGAGACACCGGCCCTGCCCTGTGAAGGCTGAGGAAACCCATCCGAGCCCTGAGGCCCCGGCAGCGATGGCAGCCCAGTCAAGGAAGGGGGCTCCCTCCCCGCGCAGCACCCTCCCCGCGCAGCACCCTCCCCGCGCAGCACCCTCCCCGCGCAGCACCCTCCCCGCGCAGCACCCTCCCCGCGCAGCACCCTCCCCGCGCAGCACCCTGAGAGGCCCTGCCCCGCCCCGGGGCGTCCCGCCCTCAAACACGTCCTCAGTCTCGGCCTGTGGTGTTTTTTTTTTTTCCCCCCTCCCCCAGCTCGAGCCTGGGCAGGGGCTGCAAGAGGAAGGCATCCTGAAGTTGGAAGAGGAGTCTGGACTGGACCATTCGGTCCTCTTTGATGTAGACCTAACTCTGTGCGGAAGTTGATTCATTCATTTATGCAACTCATATATGTCCTGAAAGAAAGAAAGAAAGTGAAGTCGTTTAGCCATGTCCGACTCTTGGCGACTCCATGGACTGTAACCTATGAGGCTCCTCCTTCCATGGGATTTTCCAGGCAAGAGTACTGGAGTGGGTTGCCATTTGCTTCTCCAGGGGGTCTTCCCAACCCAGGGATCGAACCTGGGTCTCCCGCATCGCAGGCAGACACTCGGTATGTCCCGAGGGTTTATAAAAAGTTCAGGGCTGTGCTGGGGGTCTCCATTGTAGAGTGTGGGGACCTGGAACCCACCCCTTCATAACAAATACGGAGTAAAAAAGTTGTAACGGGAGATTTTCTGGTCTGAATCTGTTGGCCTGACTGACTTAGTGCTCCCTTTGTTATGGTTGACTTTTTGTTAGTCAGTCTCTGCATGCAAAAGGCCACCCAACGGGGTCAGGACCCTTGGGGTGAGGGACTGGAGCTCTGTCAAGGGAGTTCCCCTTCCTGGCATGACTTTTGGCCCCAGCCTCAGAAGGATGAGCACCGGGGCTGGAGTTGATCACCCCGGGGAGGTGAATTCTTTGGTCCAGTTCTGGGGGTGGCTTGTTGCTGGGTGGGGGTGGGGGTCAGAGGTGAGGCTCAGGGAGCATGTGGAGCATACTGGGGTCCCCGTCTGCTGGGAGGAGGGGCAACCTAGGAGCCGAGGACCTCAGAGCAGCGTGGGGCTGTGGAGGAACCAGGCCAAGGGCTCAGTGCAGAGACTTGGGGCAGGCAAGGGAGAAAATGCACCTGCAGAGGCCAACGTGGCTGCTGGGGGGGAGGGGAAGCCGTCCTGGGGGGAGTCAGCCAAGGGCAGGGCCAGGGGTTGGCCCAGGGAAGCACATCTGGGTGGACTCCCCTTCCTTTCTCCTAACTCCCTACTTCCTTCCTCCTTCCCTGCATCCACCGTGGGAGGTCCCTTGGTCCCTCTGGGGATAAAGTGAGGATAGAGGATACCCGGTGCTGAGCCTGGAGTAGGGGTGGGGGGTGCCTCTAGGTCTTTGGTCCATGGGCTTGCCCTCTCACCTGCGAGACCCCGAGAGCAGGGAAAATTATAAGTGCTTAAACAGGTGGCTCTCTCAGGGCCATTCCAGGCCAGGTGGTGCTAAAGGAACTGTCACAGGGCAGTGCAGGGTAGGTCACTTCTCACCTGCAACCGGGAAGGTGAGCCAGAGTCCACAGGGAACCTCCCAGAGTGACCATCCTCAAGTTTGAGGAGCCCACCTACCACAGGAGGACATGCTTGCCTTTGAGTCCATCCTTGACTCCTTCCAGACTCCTGGGGAACAGCATGGGCGTGATAGGTGAGTAGGAACCCCAGGCTGGAGCTGGGGCACTTGCTCTTCCCGTAACAATTGACCTGCCTGTCCCACCCAGGGTGAACTCTGGTGGGCAGAGTGGAGAACTGAAGGTTGGCCTGGAGATCGTGCCACTATTGAGCCTTAACTTTGTCCCAGGATCAGTAGCTCTTTTATCTACTGTGCATACTTTATAGATATGATCTTGTTTAAATCCACAACAACATTATAAGGTGTAATATCTCCATATTTGTGAGGGATGAGAAGACTAAGCTTAAAGACAGTAAATAGTGAATGGCCACATAGCTAGTAAGTGGGAGCTGAGATTCAGTCCTGGGTCTGTTTGGTCCCTGTGGAAAGGGCTGGGCATAACGGAGTCTATGGCAGAAAAGGGGCAATGGGTGTCATGCTCTCTGGAAGAGGGTGGAAGTGATGGAAACTGCTTCTAGAACAGGAGATGCACCCTAATTACAATGTCAGAGGGAGGACCTGGCTTGCTTTGGCAGGAGTGAGACAGCCGATGGAACTTACTGTCCCTAGAGCAGCTGTGCCTACTCCTAACAAATCTCAGACCCTCCCCTAGGAAAGCCCGAAGATGACAGAGGACATTACTATCGGAAGATCAGGAGACCAAGGAGATGCTTCTCACCTTCTGCTGGGTGAGTGAGCATGGAGGTGGGGAAAGTTGCCCACTGGACCTAAGGAAGGATGACTCTCTGACCTTCAACATGATCTGTCTGGGCCATTGGATGACATGCCAGGGTCGAATGGCCTGAATCAGTTAAGGAAGTTCTCCTTAACTGATCAGTTAAGGAAGTTCTCCTTAACTGATCAGTTAAGGATCAGTTATACTTGAAGTGGCTCTCCAGGGAGAGCAAGAAACCAGAAGCTGCCACTCGCCCTCTGCAGGGACAGGAATCACAGGAATGCTTGAGCATCGTCCCTGTGGGAGAAGACACCCAGGGCTCAAGGCAGACTGCCAGGGTCCTGAATTAAACTCATCTCCTGTTCTTTACGGGGTGGGTAGAAGGACAGGAAGGACCCAGGAGGTGTTGACCTATCTGTTGAAACAGCCAAGCTGAGGGATCAGGCACCCCTGCTTCTGAAGAATCTGGCAAAATAGATATGCACATGTACCTCATCCCTGGGGGTTCAGTGGTAGAGAATCTGCCCTCAGTATTGCAGATGCATGTTTGATCCCTGGGTTGGGCATCCCTGGTTTGATCCCTGCCTTCCCTAGAGAAGGGAATGGCAACCCACTCCATTATTCTTGCCTGGAGAATTCCATGGACAGAGAAGCCTGGCGGGCTACAGTCCATGGGGTTGCAAAGAATAGGACGTGACTAACACTTTCACTTTTCACAAAATAGATATGTTCTTCCAGTTGGGCTTCCTTTATCTCTGTAAAGTGAGTGAGGACAAAAGCCTAGTAGTCTTTGGAAAAACTCTGAGAGAAGTAAGGGGAAGGGTCCTTCTTGAATGCAAAGTCACAGTGGCACAGAGATCCTGGATCTGTCATTAATAGGTGGGCTGATGCTTCGGGTTTTGGGAAAACCCAAAGTCAATTTAGAGATTGCTGATTTTTTCCCCAGTGGTCTGAGTGCAGAAGCTCATGGGTCCTGCCTGCCTGGGAGGTCCACAACCAGTGGGTAGAGAGCAGAGAGCTGGAGAGGAAAGCTCCACCTTCACTGCCCTCGACCCATGAAAGGAAATGGGTGTGATGAATGGAAATGAACTAGGTAGAATAGTCTGACCATGGTCCAGTCCCACCAGAAAGAGCAAGAAGTATGTTCTAACCATAGGAATTTTGCTCCAAGATGCTCTCAGTTCTTCTTATTGACTCTCTCAGTATATTTTATTTTAGATCAGGGATGAAATTTTTATGGACTCAGAATTATTAAATGAGTCAACATTTAATGTGTGTGTGTGTGATTGTTCTAGGGGAGTGGGGGGCTACCATCCCCAGACGAGTGAAGTGAGCTGGAGGTGCAGTTCTGCAATACTCTGGAAGATGCTGAAATCCAATGTGAGCCTTTCCCCAGACTGGAGTGACAAGCTCTTTGCATGCAGGGAAGTTCCCCAATCGGTCCCCATTCTGCCCCCTGCAATGTGTCACAGGACACCTGGACCGGTTCAGGCAGGCTCCAACCTCTGGTAGCCCATGACCTGAGGTGAGGGCAGGGTTGGTCAAGATGAAGGAATGTGTTCAGGAAACTGGGATGTCTGCTCAGGAAAAAGATTCTCCCAGAGAGAAGGGGTGGAATGAGGCAGTGGCAACAGGGCTTAAATGTAAGAGCACATGAATCAGGAAGTGTGTGTGCATCTATGTCGCATCGGTCGTGTCCAACTCTCTGCGACCTTATGGACTGTAGCCCTCTAGGCTTGGTCCATGGGATCCTCCAGGAAAGAATACTGGAGTGGGTTGTCATGCTCTCCTCTAGGGGATCTTCCCAATACAGAGTTGGAACCCTCCTCTCCTATGTCTCCTGCAGGTGGTTCTTTACCACTAGCGCCACCTGGGAAGCCCATGAGTCAGGAAGACCTGCATTCAAACCATAAATTTTTCCTCCCACCTATCAGCAGTTGGGTCCTGGTCACATTACCAAATCTCTCTAGGTTCCTCCATCTGTGAAATGGGATGACAACATATACTCATTTTATATTTTATATTTATATGCAGTTATATATATTTATGGAGAAGGCAATGGCACCCCACTCCAGTACTCTTGCCTGGAAAATCCCATGGACGGAGGAGCCTGGTAGGCTGCAGTCCATGGGGTCGCTAGGAGTTGGACATGACTGAGCGATTTCACTTTGACTTTTCACTTTCATGCATTGGAGGAGGAAATGGCAACCCACTCCAGTGGTCTTGCCTGGAGAATCCCATGGACAGAGGAGCCTGGTGGGCTGCTGTCTATGGGGTCGCACAGAGTCAGACACGACTGAAGCGACTTAGCAGCAGCATATATATTTATATTATTTATATTTATATTATTATATTATACTCAATATAATACTCATTTCAGAAGGTTGCTATAAGGATTAAGCTTTAAATACACACCTAAATGAACACCCATAGGCAAAAAATGAACTAACCTAAATCTCACATTATCCAATAGTTAACTCAAAATGGATCATTGAGATAGGCAGGCACCTGGGACTCTTTGGTGCAGTGTTTACACTTGGAGAAACGTCTCCTAAAGCAACAAAATACAAAGAAAGGGACTTAAGTGCAAACATTTTGTAGTTGGTGCAAATTATGAAGAGATTTAAAAAAGACCAAAAGCCCAAATACCCCTTCTAAGGTGTGGAGAGCAAAAGCAGGGTACTATGCAGGATCCCCACACAGGGCACCACCAAGGGGGCGGGCAGGCCACCTGAGCCACCTTCTGGCCCAACCCATGGATTCAGCCCTACCCTGGAGAGCAAGCAAGGGAAACGGGTACTTGTTTTCACTCCTTGGTGCTATAGGAAGAGTCTCAAGAAAGCCTTGCCTGAATTCCTCATCTGGCCTCATCACTTTCATTTGATTAAAGTGTTCAAGAATCCAGGTCAGTAACACATTGACTTAATTATAAAATGTAAAACTATGAAACTTTTAGTAAAAGAAAGAAAATAGATGAAAATCTTCTGAACCTAGGGTTAGGCAAAAAGTTCTTAGGATAAACAGCAAAAGCAGAATCCACAAAGGGAAAAATGGAGAAATTGAACTTATTCAAAATTAAATGCTTTCCCTGTATGAAAGATTCTGTGGTGAGGATGACAAGTCAAGATGCAGATGAAGACAAAATATTTGCAAACCACATATTTTACAAAGTGCTAGCTTTTTAGAATATATACAGAATTTTCCAAACTCAACAGTAAAAAAAAAAGGCTATCCAATTAGAAAATGGAAATAAGACATGAACAGAGGTTCGTGACATTGTACAGGAGACAGGGATCAAGACCATCCCTGTGGAAAAGAAATGCAAAAAAGCAAAATGGCTGTCTGGGGAGGCCTTACAAATAGCTGTGAAAAGAAGAGAAGTGAAAAGCAAAGGAGCAAAGGAAAGATATAAGCATCTGAATGCAGAATTCCAAAGAATAGCAAGAAGAGATAAGAAAGCCTTCTTCAGTGATGGGCAACGTGTTTATTATGGTTTCATAATAAAATAAATTTTTAAAAATAAGCGGTATTTTAAAGACTTGAAATAAACAGTATTTCTTTGTTGTATTATAAAAAACAAAACAAAACAAAGAAATAGAGGAAAACAACAGAATAGGAAAGACTAGAGATCTCTTCAAGAAAACTAGAGATACCAAGGGAACATTTCATGCAAAGATGGGCTCGATAAAGGACAGAAATGGTATGGACCTAACAGAAGCAGAAGATATTAAGAAGAGATGGCTAGAATACACAGAAGAACCATACAAAAAAGATCTTCATGACCTAGATAATCACGATGGTGTGATCACTCACCTAGAGCCAGACATCCTGGAATGTGAAGTCAGGTGGGCCTTAGAAAGCATCACTACGAACAAAGCTAGTGGAGGTGATGGAATTCCAGTTGAGGTATTTCAAATCCTGAAAGATGATGCTGTGAAAGTGCTGCACTCAATGTGCCAGAAAATTTGGAAAACTCAGCAGTGGCCACAGGACTGGAAAAGGTCAGTTTTCATTCCAATCCCAAAGAAAGGCAATGCCAAAGAATGCTCAAACTACTGCACAATTGCACTCATCTCACACGTTAGTCAAGTAATGCTCAAAATTCTCCAAGCCAGGCTTCAGCAATATGTGAACCGTGAACTTCCTGATGTTCAAGCTGGTTTTAGAAAAGGCAGAGGAACCAGAGATCAAATTGCCAACATCTGCTGGATCATGGAAAAAGCAAGAGAGTTCCAGAAAAACATCTATTTCTGCTTTATTGACTATGTCAAAGCCTTTGACTGTGTGGATCACAATAAACTGTGGAACATTCTGAAAGAGATGGGAATACCAGACCACCTGACCTGCCTCTTGAGAAATCTGTATGCAGGTCACGGAGCAACAGTTAGAACTGGACATGGAACAACAGACTGGTTCCAAATAGGAAAAGGAGTACGTCAAGGCTGTATATTGTCACCCTGCTTATTTAACTTATATGCAGAGTACATCATGAGAAATGCTAGGCTGGAAGAAGCACAAGCTGGGATCAAGATGGCCAGGAGAACTATCAATAACCTCAGATATGCAGATGATACCACTCTTATGGCAGAAAGTGAAGAGGAACTAAAAGGCCTCTTGATGAAAGTGAAAGTGGAGAGTGAAAAAGTTGGCTTAAAGCTCAACATTCAGAAAATGAAGATCATAGCATCTGGTCCGATCACTTCATGGGAAATAGATGGGGAAACAGTGGAAACAGTGTCAGACTTTATGTTTTTGGGCTCCAAAATCACTGCAGATGGTGACTGCAGCCATGAAATTAAAAGACGCTTACTCCTTGGAAGGAAAGTTATGACCAACCTAGATAGCATATTCAAAAGCAGAGACATTACTTTGCCAACAGAGGTTCGTCTAGTCAAGGCTATGGTTTTTCCTGTGGTCATGTATGGATGTGAGAGTTGGACTGTGAAGAAGGCTGAGCACCGAAGAATTGATGCTTTTGAACTGTGGTGTTGGAGAAGACTCTTGAGAGTCCACTGGACTGCAAGGAGATCCAACCAGTCCATTCTGAAGGAGATCAGCCCTGGGATTTCTTTGGAAGTAATGATGCTAAAGCTGAAACTCCAGTACTTTGGCCACCTCATGCGAAGAGTTGACTCATTGGAAAAGACTCTGATGCTGGGAGGGATTGTGGGTAGGAGGAGAAGGGGACAACAGAAGATGAGATGGCTGGATGGCATCACTGACTTGATGGATGTGAGTCTGGGTGAACTCCAGGAGTTGGTGATGGACAGGGAGGCCTGGCGTGCTGCGGTTCATGGGGTTGCAAAGAGTCGGACACGACTGAGCGACTGAACTGAACTGAGACATTTCAATGAAGAGGACATACAGATGACAATAAGGGCATGAAAAGATGTTAGCACCAGTCATTAAGGAAATACAAATTGAAACCACAATGAGATATCACTACACACCTATGAGATTGTCTAAAGTTTAAAAAAAAATAATGACATCACCAAATGCAAATGAAGATCACTGATATGTTGCTGGTGGGAATGGAAAATGGTACAGCCATTCTAGAAGTTTCTTACAAAATTAAGCATACAATGACTACACAACTTAGCAAAACCATATTGGGCATCTGTTCTAAAGAAATTAACACATATATTCACACAAAACCCTTTACCTTAATGTTCATAGCAACTTTATTTGTAGTAGCCAAAATCTGGAAACAGTCCGGATGTCCTCCAACAGGTGAATGTTAAATAAACTGGTACATGGATTCTGTGAAACACTGACTCAGCAACAACAAAAAAAGAGAAAAAGGAAGGAACTAGAGATTCACATTAAAAATGTGAAGAATCTCCAGAAAATGCTGTTGAGTGGAAACAAGCCCAGCTCAAATGATTACACTTATGCTACATTTGAGGGATGACAAATTTATAGAGATAGAGAACAGACCAGTGGTTGTCAGAGGTGGAGGGTGGGGTGGACGTGGTTATAAAAAGGCATCACAAGGAAACTGTTCTGCACCTTGGCAGTAGTGAAGGTCACGTGAACTACACATGTGATCAAACTGCAGTGAACTCAATACACACACACACACACACACACACAGATCCCTGTGCATGCAAAACTGGTGAAATTTTGAATACGGTTTATGGATTGTATCATTATCACTGTCATTTCCTGGTTGTGATATTGCGCCATAGTTTTGTAAGGTGTCACTATTCGCTGGGTGAAAGGGGTAAGGGGTCTCTGCATTATTGCTTGTTTATCTATAATTACCTCACAACAAAAAGTTTTTAAAAAATTTACGCAAAGCCCTCTTTGTCCACCTCCTTCCCCCATCTTCTTCTTCCTCCTCCCATCTCCCCTCCTCCCTCTCTTCCTCTCTCTTTTCTCCTCCTCCCCCTCCTTCTTATTGTTATTTCCAGGCACCATTACATTCTCAGAAGAAAAATCTTTCCATTACAGGGGAAAGAAAGTAATCTAACATTTACCACAGAAAGCCTAGAAAACATCTGGTGTCTGTGGACACACAGAAGCCCTAAGAAGGGAGAACAGAGGCCATCGTGTTGAAATGTCTGAGGAGGGAGAGGATGGTGGGAGGAAGCCAGCCAGTTCCTTCTAAAACGCAATGCTCTCAGCCAGGTGATTTGGTCAGGTAAGCTGGTACTTATGGGTAAGACCAGAATTATATCTGATAAGCCAGATTTGAAATAGTCATTCAGAAAAAGCCAGAAAAAAGATATACTTAACCATTCTCAGAATTGTTTCAGGGCTCTTTATTCACGGTACTCCCCGAGACTCTTGGGATTGTGGTCCAGCAGGTAAGATGTGCAGGCATCGGGGTAGGCAGGGCTGCAAAGCCAGTGGCCCCAGCATGGCACCCCAGGGACTGCAGGATGTCCCTACCTGGTCTGCTGCTAGTCAGGTGGGCCCAGTGGTGAGGGGCTGAATATACATCTGCTGGGTTTGTTTCTACCAGGCCAATGGACCAGTTCCTGAATACACCGAAAAAAAAAAAAAAAAGTCCCTCTCAAAACCAAAATAAGTACAGAAACAGGAGTGAGAATAAAGTAAACCAAAGATGGAGTACAAGTATTTCTGGATTTGGTAGGATATCCATTCTTTACCCTGATATGGACCCAGGTTCCCCTTGGAAGGGTTTTTAATAAAACAAACAAACAAAACTCCCAGGTGTCGAGAAGGCAGAAATGGAAACCCTGTGTTTCAGGAAAGATAGTTCTCATTGTCATAATAAGATTACAGGTTCTTTGATCCTTGTTGTATGTCTGCTCAGTTGATTGATTGTATCCAACTCTTTGTGACTCCATGGACTGTAGCCAGTCAGGCTTCGCTGTCCATGGGATTTTCCAGGTGAGAATACTGGAGTGGGTTGCCAACCTTTCCTCCAGGGGATCTTCCCAACTCAGGAATTGAACCTGGGTCTATTGCATTGCAGGTAGATTCTTTACTGCCAATCTTGGTTGAGGCCGTGTCAAAATATGAAACAAATGTCCCAAGAATCCTGCCTCAAGAAGCTTCGAAGGAGCACTTGGCATGGCTAGGACTTTAGAGAACTTTGGTCCTACGCTGGACCTCCTCAGGCTTAGAGCTCCACACTGGATCCAAGAGGTCATGATCAACATCTTGTCTAGCAGTTTCAAAGGGGATTTGAATTTAAATATGATTCCTTTTAATTTAGGCTTCCCAGGTGGTGCTGGTGGTAAAGAACCTGCCTGCCAATGCAGGAGACGTACAAGATGTGGGTTCAATCCCTGGGTCAAGAAGATCCCTTGGAGAAGTGCATGGCAACCCATTCCTGTATTTTTGCCTGGAGAATCCCATGGATAGAGGAGCCTGGTGGGTACAGTCCATAGGCTGCAAAGAGTCAGACACGATTGAAGCAACTTAGCATGGACACCTTTTAATTTACTAACAAGTCAGGCAGGGAGATGTGAAGAAAGAAACTGAGAATCCCTTTAGTGGGGATTTAAGAGGGAAAATACCCCTGAGACATCAGTCTTGACAGTGGTTAGGGCTGGACTGTTGTCTGGGCATAAGCCAGCCTCCTCTTTCCTCTGGGCCCTTCCAGGGTGGGCAGGAGCCAGGAAGAGGGGACCTAGGGAGTAAACCAAGCACTAAAAGACCACTGTCTCAAGTTGTATAGAGATAGGTTGGGACCTGGGACCCTGGACAACTGTAAGAGATTAAAAATAATAACTATGTGCAGCTGGGGAAAATTATGACAACAAGATACAAAAAGGTCCAAACCCAACTGCGAGGTGCCAGGAGCGAAAGCAGGGTACTGCACGTGATCCCTGCACAGGGCACCACCAAGGCGGTGGGCAGACCACCTGAGCCACCCCCTACCCTCACCCTGTTTAAAGGATGGAGCTAGGGAACCTGCTTCTTGTTCTTGCTCCATTGCACAGCAGCCGGGCCCCCCGTAAAGTCTTCCCATCTGGCCTCTTTATTAATTCCTACTGATTAGACAGCCCAAGAACCCAGGCTGGTGCCAGGACAACAGGAAGTGCTGGAAGCTTGCTGGCTCTAAAGGACAAGAGAAGGCCTTCTAGGATGGGACTGATTTCATGCCTTTTGTGTTTCTTTTTTGTTTACCTTGTGCATGCATGAAGTCCCTTCAGTTGTGTCTGACTCTTTGCGACCACATGGACTGTAGCCCACCAGGCTCCTCTGTCCATGGGATTCTCCAGGGAAGAATACTGGAGTGGGTTGCCATGCCCTCCTCCAGGGGCTCTCCTGACCCTGCATCAAGCCCTCATCTCATACGTCTCCTGCGTTGGCAGGTGGGCTCTTAACCACCACTGCCACCTGGGAAGCCCTTTGGTTTAAGGTGTGGGAAATTAGACTACATTGGGCATGCTAAACGGAGAAGGCAACGGCACCCCTCTCCAGTACTCTTGCCTGGAAAATCCCATGGACGGAGGAGCCTGGTAGGCTGCAGTCCATGGGGTCGCGAAGAGTCGGACACGACTGAGTGACTTCACTTTCACTTTTTACTTTCATGCATTGGAGAAGGAAATGGCAACCCACTCCAGTATTCTTGCCTGGAGAATCCCAGGGACGGCGGAGCCTGGTGGGCTGCCGTCTATGGGGTCACACAGAGTCAGACACGACTGAAGTGACTCAGCAGCAGCAGCAGGGCACGCTAAAAGACATCAAAATGATTTTGTTTGTTTGTGTTTGTTCACCATCTGGCTTGGATGACTGTGAAAAACGCAACTCTTAAGAGTTGACTTTTAAAAGTCAAACCACATAAGATAGCTCAAACCTGGGGCTCTTTGACTATCTAGAGGATTGGGATGGGGTGGGAGGGAGATTCAAGAGGGAGGGGACAGAAGTATGCCTGTAACTGATTCATGTTGATATATGTCAGAAACCAACACAATATTGCAAAGCAATTATTCTTTAATTAAAAATAAATAAAAATTTAAAAAGTCAGACCTCAAATAGACTAGTAGAATGTGAGCTCCTGAATGGGAATCGTGGGGTGTCCTGTTCACCACTGTGTTCTCAGCACGTGGCATATAGAAGGGAGCTCAAATCATATCTGATAGCGAATGAGTGAATGAAGAAAGGAATATGAATGGGAAGGTGAAGCTCAGGGGTAGAGGTTGACTTTCGGGGTCCCTCCCACCTTTCTTCAGGGTCCCCTCTAGTCCCAATGAGTTCCTCCTCCCCTTACAGTTTCCACTTCTGCCCACGCCCCAGGGCCAGGTTGCAAAGACCTCTGAGCAGTTACGGTGCCCCGCAGTGGAGCGTCTGTGACTGCCCAGGACCCTCTTTCCCTGGGGAAGGCCTCTCAGAGAGTCCCGTCACCGCAGGCTTTTCCTGTCAGTTTCCTTATGACACTCATGACACTCTGCATGTTCTTATAAATATGGTTTTCCAGGCAAAGGGCTTTGCTGATGAATCAGAAAGAATGGATGGCGAGGTTTTTAGAGACCAAAGCAATAATAACACCTGTCATTTACTGAATCTTCTCTTTGTGCCCACTCCCTCTGGAGTGATCAACCTGCATTATCTCATTTAATCCAATCCCTTGAAGTAAGCAGTACTGATACTATTACTTCCATTTTTATAGGCTTAGAGAAGCTAAGTAACTTGCCCATGGTCATGCAGCTGGTACTTAGGTGCCCCAGGACTTGAACCTGGCTTGTCCATTGCCACAGGACAGGCTTTTAAGATTGTAATATGGCCAGAAGAACCTTGATAAAATCAGACATGGATCCTGAGACTGTGAGGCTCATCCAGGTGAGGTGGTGGGGTCATGTGTTCTGGACGTCTGGGGCATGTATCAGTTGTAGGAGTTCAGTGATTCTCCCCATCCTCCATCAGTCCCTCTGGGGAATGTGAGGGTGGTGAGCTGAAGGCAGGGCTTTGACTAATATTATACTCATTAGGACTTTGCCTGAGGCTAAAAGATATCTTTGGAAGCTGTGCCTTAGAAAGGCCTATATTAGCTCAATCAAATTTGGCTTCTGGAGGAATTTCAGGATTACTTAGTTGCAATGGAAATGTCTCCTTGTCTCTGCTGGTTTGGCTGGAAAGAAAGCAATCAGTCCTTGAGATTATCAAAAGTCCTTTCTACCAATAAGAGGGGAATGAATATATTTACTGGTAAACTTGTACCTGAGGCTTCCCTTGTGGCTCAGTGGTGAAGAATCTGCCTGTCAATGCAGGAGATGAGGGTTCCGCCCTGCGTCGGGAAGATGCCCTGCAGGAGGGCATGGCAACCCACTCCAGTATTCTTGCCTGGAGAATCCCATGGACAGAGGAGTTTGGTGGGCGATGGTAGATAGGGTTGCAAAGATTCATACATGACTGAAGCGACTTAGCACAGCACCGCAAACTTGCATCTGAGTGTGGAAACCTGGCATGTGGGATGGCAACCAGGTGGTTTGGGGCTGGGAAGGGAGCCCTCTGGATTTTGTCCAGCTCTGAGCTATCCTCACTGTCCTGGAGGAGTGACCTCAAAGAGAAAGGCGTGATGGTTGGTTCTGGGAGGACTGAATCAACAGCAATTTGAAGTAGAGAAGCTGAGATATTGAGGACAAAAGGCTGATAAGCATGGTCTCCTTTCAGGTGTAACTTGTAGTGGGCATGGACAGCACGGTTTGGCTTTTTGCAGAAACTAAGACTGGTTTGGGACTTCCCTGGTGGTCCAGTGGTTAAGACTCCATGTTCTCAATGCAGGGGGCCTGGGTTTGATCCCTGGTCAGAGAGTTAGATCCCTCATGCCACAACTGAGAGCCTGCCTGCCACAAGAAAGATCCTGCACATGACAACTAAGATTTGGCACAGCCAACTTTAAAAAAAGGAAGAAAGAAACCAAGACTGGTTTGGTGGTGGTGGTTTAGTCCTTAAGTCATGTCCAACTCTTGTGAGCCCATGGTCTGTAGCCTGCCAGGCTCCTCTGTTCATGGGATTCTCCAGGCAGGAATACTGGAGTGGGTTGCCATTTCCTTCTCTAGGGGATCTTCCCAACTGAGGAATAGAACCCAGGTCTTCTGCATTGCAGGCTCAGCTTTACCGACTGAGCTATGAGGGAAGCCACAAGAGCCTATGGGAACTTACAAATGGTAACACTGAATGATGTTGGAACAGGTAACCAAAGAGAGCTATGACTCTTTTTTATCTTGAAATTCAAAACAGCAAAAGACCCCAATCTACTTGGTCTCCTGAGAGAGAATCTGGTCAGAGAATGCATAAGGAGACTAATGGAGTCAGGTCAGCCCAGATGAGAAAAGGGAGGGAATCAGAGTACATTCTGAGTACCTTCTCCTGACCCAGCCTTTGGTGCAGTCTGAGTTTTCTCCCCATCTTCTCTCTCTACCCTCAGCCCAAGTCTATCTCTGAAAAGTCTTCCTTCTAACATCCCTTTCAGGAATCACCCGCCTGTCTCTTGCTGAGCTAGAAGCCTTATCTCTGTGCTACAAACATCATTCTGGGCTGAGTGGTATGTGATTCCTGGTGTGTCTCTCTCTTGGGCACCCCTTGAGAGAAGAAACTGACTGTATCTGTCTTCTGTATGTGCCCAGCACTCACCCCAGTGCCTGGCACATAGTGGGGACTTAGCAAATGGAAACCATTGTTCATTGTAGTATTTTGGCCCAAACCATTACCCATTTAGCCCATACCCACCAGTGGGGGGTGAAGGAGGGCTTGGGAAGTTTCAAGTAGTGTGAAAGTTCCCTAATGCGTTTAAATTTTAATCATTCAAGCAACAAATACATACTGAGCTCCTACTGCATATCAGCATAGATGTTAAGTGTTCCTCTTCCTTTCTTTCAGCAACTTAATGTCTTGATAGATGCATATCGCTCTATCACATTATAAAACCTATTTAACAGGATATATTGCTTTCTGTTTGCACTTCAGCCCTCTTACCAGCAAAATATCAGCTCCATGATTTTTGTTCTTGTCAATGATATGACCAAGTACCAAGGAAGATTGAGGGGTCATTACTAGAACGGGAGAACAAGCGCTGGGCAAGCAAATCAACTGTCCAGTCTGCAAGGAAACAGCAAGTCAAAGACCCAGACCCAGAGAAGTGAGCTGGTCAGTCTGAGGTCATAAATGTGACTGGGACAGAGCTGGGCCTCCAGCTCTTGGGCCATGCTGGTCCCAGAGTGCCTTTGGAAAGAGCCCACTGGGGCCGCTTGTCTAGCCTCCTGCTGCTGAACAGACCGCGTTCCCTGGCTGCCCCTGCAGATGCTGATCTTCTTTTCTCAATGACTCTGGTTAAGCAGCAAACAGCCCAGCTATTTGGGAAGTCTGTATTTCAAAAACACCATTCCTGCTTCACTTACTGACCTGAATTTGAATTCTGACAGTTCTGAGAAGGAAAAAAAAGGAGGGGGGGCACTTTCTAAAATACTTTTTTAATGATCCAGAGCCTCAGATGTGTGGTCTAACTAGGACTAGAGATCCTAAACTCATCGCATGTTCATGGAAGAGGGTGTTCCCAGCAAAATCTAGGGAAAAGATGAGAGCAAGTCTAGCGCTAGTTATCAGAGGTTATTCACTGGTACTCAGAGGGGAGTCATACCTTTCACTGACTGGGTAAATAGGGCAGGCCACATTTCTCCTGATGCACTTCCAAACTGCCCTTGGGAGGAAAAAGTCATGGCTGAGTTCAGTAGAAATAAAGCCTGTGTAGAGAGGTTCTGTTTCATCAGAAATATCATCCCTCCATGTATAAACTATAGTCCTGACAGCACTCTCCAGAAGTCTAAAGTCTTCTAAATGCTTCCTTTTGCTTGAAGGACACAAGGCACCTTGCCATACCCAGACGCTGGAGTGATAACCCCTGTAATCCAAGGGCTGGGGTTTGGAGGATTCTTGCCCTCAGTGGATGTTCCTCTAACCCTTGAGGCCAGGTTCATGAATCAGGGGCCAAGATCACATTAGCTCCAAGGAGAGTTTTTGTTCGAGTCTGATTCGTTTGTTGCCCTGAAGCTTCAATGTGTCTGCCAATGCAGGAGATGCAGGAGATGCAGGAGACGTGAGTTCAATCCGTGGGTTGGGAAGATCCCCCAGAGAAGACATATGGGCTACCTGCTTCAGTATTCTTGCCTGGAAAATTCCATGGACAGAGGAGCCTGAGTCAGACACAACTTAGCGACTGAGCACCCACTGAGAATGGCCTGCTATAATTATCAAAGAAATTAGTGAGGAAGTATCATCTATTTCATCCAAAGTCATTTGATATTATCCAGCACAGTGCTTCCCTGGTGGCTCAGATGGTTAAAAAAAATCTGCCTGCAATGCAGGAGACCTGGGTTTGATCCCTGGGTTGGGAAGATCCCCTGGAGGAGGGCATGGCAACCCACTTCAGTATTCTTGCCTGGAGAATCTCCATGGACAGAGGAGCCTGGCGGGCTACAGTCCATGGTGTTGCAAAGAGTCGGACATGACTGAGTGACTAAGCACAGCACGGTAGACAGCACAATGCTTGGCTCATAGAAGGTGCTTGATAAATACTTATTGAGTGAATGAGGAGTTTTTCAGGATCAAGCTGTTATTTAAGTGACCTTGGCTGAGGAGTTGCTTCATGTAACGACAGACCCTGGGCTTCCCCAACCCTGTCTGGGGGTGCACAGGGTGTCTGGAAATCTGAAAACCTCCATTTCTCAAGACAGTGCCCCACCCTCTGTGCTGATGCCGCCTCACGCCTCCGGTAAATGTGTTTGTGAATCAGATGGAAGCTAATCCTTATCGGTGGGGAGATTTAAGCTGTTATCTAACAGACTGCTGATGGATTAGAAAGGGTTTCAGATAAAACCTTCAAGGGGTTAGAGTTTCATTTTCTCCTCACGCTAGGGGAGAAGAACCGCTGCTTCACTGTTGCCATGGTTTGGGCCCAACAATGAACGAGAGGAGCGGCAGGGGTGGGTGCTGGGCAGTAGGGTTCAAGGGAAAGGCTGGATTCTGGTCCTGGCCCAGCCACGGTTTCCCCAGGAAATTCTGGACGAGACATCGAATCTCTGGGCTTCTCTTTCCTTTGCTTCAAATGGAAGATAACAATACCTACCTGACAGGGGTATTATACACATGAGATGAGAGCAGTGACATGAAAGCCCTTTAAAGAAGATAAAAGTACTTCCCTGTGTGAGGCTATTATTTTCCTGCCATGAGAAACAGATGGCAGGGCTGAAGCCAGAGACACAGGACTGTTGGGTGGGACGTTTGATAGGGCTCTTTGGCCTACATTTCCTTAGAGCGTAACAGGGAAGAACCTATCTGACTTTAAATTGGAATCTGTGTCTTTTACTTTAATCTTCATAGTCTATCGTTTTTGCTACAAGTTAACCACTAAAGGGATATTGCCAATAGCTTGAAGTATACATGATGGCCCATCTCTGGGAACCTTGCCTCCCATGCCTGAGCATGAAGCTAAAATACCTTTAACTCACAGGAAACATCCTGATTAGGCTTACCTGGGAATGAATGCAGGCAACAAGAAATTAATACATGCCCACCGAGGTCTGGCTGGAACCAGGAATATTAACCAGGAATGACAGCTTATTGCCTTTTAAACTTTATCTCCTCCCCCACTCCTCTCTGTTTCATAAAAGAAACTAACATCCAAACCCGGGCAAGATGTTTCTTTGGAACACTAGCCCACTATCTTCATGGTCTGCTGGGTTACCAAATAAGGTGGCTACTCTTTGCTCTAATAACTCATTTCTTAATTTATTGGCTAGTCATGTGGTGAAGAGATGAGCGTGGACTCAGTAACAAGAGGAAACACAAAGTGGGACCTTTGCATTCTATCTGTGGATATTATGGTGAAGAAATGTGCAGCAGGAACTCCTCTGAGGAGTGGAGGACTGAGAGGCTTGACATCCAGACAAGATAATGTGACCGACAGCCTGGGAGACTAAAGCCAAAGTCCTTTACTTCAAAGGACAGGGACACAGGGGTTTGTGTAGGTTTAAATCTCCCCTTTTCTTTGATATGCCTCAGTCTTGAGGCAGAGAAGGCAATGGCAACCCACTCCAGTACTCTTGCTTGGAAAATCCCATGGATGGAGGGGCCTGGTGGGCTGCAGTCCATGGGGTCACTAGGAGTCGGACACGACTGAGCGACTTCACTTTCACTTTTCACTTTCATGTGTTGGAGAAGGGAATGGCAACCCACTCCAGTGTTCTTGCCTGGAGAATCCCAGGGACGGGGAAGCCTGGTGGGCTGCCATCTCTGGGGTCGCACAGAGTCGGACACGACTGAAGCGACTTAGCAGCAGCAGCAGCAGCAGTCTTGAGGGGAGCACATTCAGGAAAAGAAAGGGAATAAAGATTTGGATAGACAGGTTAATCAGAAACTCAGCAGAAATCGACTTCAGGGGTAGATCTTCCACCAGTTTTTTGACCTCTCTGCATCACAGTTTCCTCACTTGTAAAAGGAGAATAATTATAATACCCACCTCATTAGACAGGATCTGAAACCTGTATTTAATGAAAGGTATGTGCCATTTTTATTGTGTCAAGACTTTGAGGATGTCAAAGCTTTAAGGAAAGGGAAGAAGGTCTTATGGGGAGGAACAGTAGAAGCAGAATCAAGAAGATGGGAATGAACTGAATATTTGCAGACAAACAAATGGGGGGCTGGCCTAAGAGAAGAGAGGCCATGGTGGGGTGCTACCACTCAGTAAATCTTCCTCAGGCTTCTTTGAGGTGCTGGAGCACCGCAGTGAACCACAAAGGCGTGGGAGTCACGGTCAGTTCTGTAGCCCAGCAGGAACCTATGGGGCCTTTGTGGAAAAGATGCCCCCACCCCACCATGTCCGCTGCTGGCTTCCTGTATGTAGAAAAACTCTAGCCTCCTAGGCCTTCCCTGAGTTCCAAAGAATACACTCATCAGAAAAGTGAGAAAATGCAGAAAGGAAAACAGTCAAGCAAGACAAAATAACAGTAATTTAGCCATTAAACAAAGTCAAGATCCTTTAGTTCCTCCTCTGAAGTCATGTACTGTGCTTAGTTGCTCGGTCATGTCCGACTCTTTGCAACCCCATGGACTATAACCCGCCAGGCTCCTCTGTCCATGGGGATTCTCCAGACAAGAAGACTGGAGTGGGTTGCCATGCCCTCCTCCAGGGGATCTTCCCAACCCAAGGATCAAACCCAGGTCTCCAGCATTGTGGGTGGATTCTTTACCGTCTGAGCCACCAGGGAAGCCCAAGAATACTGGAGTGGGTAGCCTATCCATTCTCCAGGGGAACTTTCCAATACAGGTATCAAACTGGGCTCTCCTGCACTGCAGGTGGATTCTTTACCAGCTGAGCTACCAGGGAAGCCCTCTGCTGAGGCCATATTCTGAGTTCTAGCCTTTGAGTTGTTTTTCAGAGACTGAAACTCCTACTAGGTGAGAGAAGTTAACTGTGTGTTGACCACAGCAGGTAGACCCCAGACTGGAACCAGAAGGTTGATGATGTTAACTCCCATTACCTCACCACCGCCTAATCAGAAGAATGTCCACAAGCTGGTCACATACCTCCTAACTCTCCAACTTCACCCTTTCCCTGAAAGCCATTAGGGAGTTTGGGTCTTTTGAGCATGAGCTTTCTGGACTCCTTGCTTCAGTTCAGTTCAGTCGCTCAGTTGTGTCCACCTCTTTGCAACCCCATGGACTGCAGCATGTCAGGCTTCCCTGTCCATCACCAACTCCTGGAGCTTGCTCAAGCTCATGTCCATTGAGTCAGTGATGCCATCCAATCATCTCATCCTCTGTCGTCCCCTTCTCCTCTTGCCTTCAATCTTTCCCAGCATCAGTGTCTTTTCTAATGAGACAGCTCTTTGCATCAGGTGGCCAAAATACTGGAGTTTCAGCTTCAGCATCTTCAGGACTGATTTCCTTTAGGATTGATTGGTTTGATCTCCTTGCAGTCCAAGGGACTCTCAAGAGTCTTCTCCAACACCACAGTTCAAAAGCATCAATTCTTTGGCACTCAGCTTTATGGTCCAACTTTCACATCCATGCATGACTACTGGAAAAACTGTAGCTTTGACCACATGGACCTTTGTCGGTAATGTCTCTGCTTTTTAATATGCTGTCTAGGTTGGTCATAGCTTTTCTTCCAAGGAGCAAGCGTCTTTTGATTTCATGGCTGCAGTCACCATCTGCAGTGATTTTGGAGCCCCCCAAAATAAAGTCTCTCACTGTTTCCGTTGTTTCCCCACCTATTAGCCATGAAGTGATGGGGCCAAATGCCGTGACCTTCGTTTTTAGAATGTTGAGTTTTGAGCCAACTTTTTCACTCTCCTCTGTCACTTTCACCAAGAGGCTGTTTAGTTCCTCTTCACTTTCTTCCATAAGGGTGGTGTCATCTGCATACTGAGGTTATTGACATTTCTCTTGGCAATCCTTCCTTGGTGCCCTGTGATAAATGCTGCACTTTTTCTTCTTCACGACCTGGTGTCCCTAGACTGGCTTTACTGCACACTGGGGGAGCAGACCCAAGTCTGATTTGGTGACAGTACCAGGATATGACCCTGAAACCAAGCCAACTCTGAGGCTCAGTGAGATCACACTGCGTGGGTCATGTGGTAATGCTGTGTGTAATTTTGGTAATATTTAAGGGGTAATTTTTAAATTGTATCTAAAACTTATGAATCATGACTCTTACTCATATCTAGTGCTAGGAATGTATATAAATCATATAATAGTTTAAAGAAAATAAGGTGAGTGCTTTATCAGCAAATTTTCAGAAAATTAAAAAAAGCCCTATGTTCTTCTTCCTCCCCCGTTACCCATATACTCACAGCACACACACCCATGCACACATCCACAGGCAGACACCCACATTCTCACACATGGTGAAGGAGTTTGTCCTTCATTCTGCAGGCAGTTACGAGAAGGTGCCTGAAAAGGGGCACGGCATAATGAAAGTGATCTTTAAGAGGATTAGTCTGGCTGCACTGTGCAGGCTGGCTTAGAAGACAGAACGAGACAGGCAGATCAGCAAGGCGGCTATTACTATAAACTCAAGTTAACCAAATCCGGTGCCTGTCTTTTTCTTATTTTCCTCAATACTGATAATGTAGTGTGGAGTGCAGCAAAGTCTTATTGAATGCGTGTCTCAGTCCTTGACGCTCTCCGATGCATGCTTCCCACCCCATCTGGATTCCCTACCAGCCGTTCACACCAGCCCAGCCCCCCGAGTCAGTCTACATCCAGGATAACATTGAATCTGGAAGCCCTTCTGATAAAGATCCTCACATTTAAGAACTCAGGAAAAGAGCATACATGGCTGGCAAGGCAGGGGGCATCTGTGGAGGCAACTGATTCCAGTATAATGACAACAGCAATGTTAGTAACCATTTCCTGAGGGCTTACTGTGTGCTCAGCACGACGCTGAGAACTTTGCAGAAGTCATCTCATTCAGTCCTCACCATGAACCCATGAAGTAGCCATCATACCTTCCCCACCCTACATTTGCAGACAAGGCAGTTGAAGGCATGATGTTTTAAGAGGTGAAGCTGGGCTTTGAACCCGGCATCAGGACACGGGGCACCTGCACTCCAGCCCCTGCACATCCTGCTTGCCGGAAGACCCTGTGGGTCCCTGCCCTTCCCTGTGCCTTGGTTCAGAAGCTTCTCACACACGGAGGACAGCTCACTGGGTCTTTTGGAGTCTTGATTTCCTCCTTTTTAAAATGGGGGACAGTGGCCTGGGCAACACATTTTGAACAGTGAATTGTATTTAGCAATTGAAATCAGATGGCTTCCAATAAAATTGACAGTGGATTAGATGGTCCCTGAATTATTTTCAGCCTGGACATTCTAGGAGCCTTTGTCCTCGTCACTCATTCTAATATTCCCCCTCTCTTAACGTGTCTTTGATCAGCCTAAATCCTCGCTGCATGGGAACTCATCCATTTTTATGTGGAAATTCATCTCTCAGCTGCAGAGAGATGAAGTCCGCCTGTGTGTGTGCATGTGTCTGGGTGGACTTGTGGCTTGAGGGGACGTGAGGGATCTAAATGAGCAGATGGAGCTGCTGAAGATTAAAAGCACAATGTGAAGTTGGAGATGGACATGTGACAGGGGAGTGATGCTCGGGCTGAGAGGAGTGGCACAGCTGGCAGACAGCCACCCTCACTCAGGGACGGGAGCCCAGGTCCGGAACTGGGCTGAACTGGGTGTGGGGTGGCTGGCAGGGCACAGAAGCAGGTGCTGCTCCCGCGCTCTGCTGGCACCCAAGGGCCCTCCCTCACCCCTTGCAGGAGCCGAGATCAGAAAGCAGTCAGAGAAATGGGATCGTAGCCTCAGGGCAAATTCAGACCAAAGGCCAGGCTGGCTCCAGGGAGAACCCATTCTTCATTTTGCCTTTTTAAAATTGAGATTAAACTAGAGGTCTTGACAGAATGTCATTCAGCAGGGCTTCAGATCACAGCCGCTCTGGGCTGCACTGGCATGGGGCGGGCAGCAGCGGCAGTGGGAGCTGTCACCTGTGGGTCCCGCTGTGACCTGCTCCTCCTTTCTGGGTGCTCAGCGCCGGGGGCGAGGTGGAAAGAACAACCAATATTCTGATGACTGGGGCACTGGAGGCACAGCCGTTGGAATCAATGGGCTTTCTGGATTCTAAACTGAGGTCAGATAGCAAGTGCCAGGGAGCATCTGTTTGGTGAGGGGGAGTTGGGGCATTGATCCCAGCATCCACAGCCCTTTCTGCACAGGGTTCCCAGCCCATGGGGTCCTGCCCATGTAGACACAGCCTGGCTCCAGGCCAGGGAAGCCCCGGGCACCTTGTTCCTGGCAAGGAGCATTGTTGAACCTCAGGGAGCCCTGCTCAGAACCCCACCCCACCCAGGCCTGGTGCCTTCAGACCTTGCTGCCCACGGACGAGTCTTGAGGGATCCTCGAGTTTGCCATCGGGTATAGGAGGGAGGGAAGAGCAGACGTAAGAGCCACATAGCTGCTTGCCTGCCTAGAGGTGAGTACCTAGGAGGGTGAGCAGATTGCTGAGGGTGGGAGGGGGCAGAAAATCATGGCAATTTCTGGCTTAAAAATAATAGTCCCTCTTAAGAGAATGTTTTCTATTTACCAGTCACCTGTGCCAGGGCCTGCATATGGGTTAAATCCAAACCCAAGAACACTGTAAGTAGGGACTGTTTCTCCCATTTTACAGAGAGGAAACTGAGGCTTGGAGAAACTAGGTAATTTTTCCATCAGGCCATGTTTAGTAAAGGGAAGTGCGCTTTTTACTCAGAAGGGGTTAAAATCCAGGCTGGGGTCAAATTCTAACTCCCTAACCTACCTGCCAGGTGGTCCTGGGTAAGAAGCACCGATTGTCTTCACATCTTAGTTTCTTTACCCACAAAGTGAGATAATGCCCGGCTCACTGGGTCTTTGTGAGGCTTGCACGGGCTGGATCTTCAGTCATGACAGTGTCTGAAGCAGACCTCAGGCAGGACTTTCTCTCTGCAGGCTGGCTGGCCACAGGTCCAGGACTGAGAGCCTCTCGCCTTGAAAAAGATGTTTTCCTCATCTCCGATTACTCTCTCCTCTTCCTGGGCCTTGTGGAACCTGCCTTTTCAAGGCATTCAGAAAATGAGAACTTTTGCTGAAAAAGTCACTTGGCCTCAGGAAGCTTCAGATAGTACTCTTCTTCTCTCAGTTCTCCAAGCCAGGAAGCTCTTGTCCTAACAGATCCTCAGGAAAGTGCCTGCGATAGCATGTCCTGCTCTTTCCTGTCACTTCTTCTGAAACCTGTTAACCTCAGTCCGGCCTTGCTACCTTCTCACACCGCTGGCACCACCTAGACTAGGATAGCAGTTCACCATCCAGAGCTTGACACCTCTGCGGTGGCTTCAGGCTGGTTACTCAGCTCTGTCTCGGTCGCATCTCCTGCTTTGGCAGGTGGGTCGTTTTCCACTAGCGCCACCTGGGAAGCCCTGTCCTACCTCTTTAGGATGGACAATCCCACTGCCCGTGGAACCAACAGACTGCTTTCCCAGAATAAGCCATGATCCTGAGGGTGGTTAGGACGGTGCTCGTGTCTCCTGGCACAAGGAGAGGTGCCCCTCCTTTGACATGTAGATCGTTTCCCTCAGGCTGCCTGGGAGCCCCGTGTGGTAGAGTGACTAGAGGCAATGAGACCAGGGAGGGCTGGCTCCGCAGAGATGGAGACTCCAGCGCGTAAACCATTTCTCTCCACCTGCGAGAGGAGGGCGCACCTCAGGTACCGCCAGACATTCCTGCAAAGCAGAGATGACGGCACTTGGCAGCTTCTCCGAAGCAAAGATAATAATATAATTTGACTTCCCCACTCTTTGGGGAAAGAGATTACACGGATAATAGCCATTTTCAAGAGCTGGGGAGGAGGAGAGCAGCCAGAGAGAGGGAGGAGGGGGAGGTGCCTGAACTTCAAATCAGAGAAGACAGGTCTGCTGGTTAGGGGCACAGGCAGCCTCCTCCATTTTTAAAGCTCCACTGAATTCTCTCCCCAAAACAGCAAATTTCGCAGCCTCTAATTTTCTTCTCTGTGCTCTGTTTAGCGGCAAGCCATCTCCCTCTGCGATTCAAGGGCCTCTTGAAGAGTGTTTGTTTGCACGATGGGACTGAATGGGCAAGTCCCAGCCTCTCTAAGGCGGCCTGTCACTTACCAGCCACCCAGGGACAGCGCTAGGGCAGCAGCACTCAGTGCTCCAGTGAGCCTGACCCAGAGTGAGATTCTTGGGGCTACTCGTTTCCTTCTAACCCCCAAAGTGCATTATCTCTTGTGGTTCCAGGAGCAAGTTCTTCACTGAAGCCAAGGGCTGTCTCACTTGTGAAGACCAATTTTGTTTGGGTGCATTGCATCAGATCTCTCAGGAGGAGGATTTCCTTTCCTATGCGGTCCAAAAATGTCCGGTTCTGGACTTCCCTGATGGTCCAGGGGCCAGGAATCCATTTGCCAGGGATTCGATGGGTTCAGTTTCTGGTCTGGGAAGATTCCACACGATGCAGGGCAACTAAGCCTGTGTATCACAACTACTGAAGTCCCTGGGGTCAGAACCTGTGCTCTGCAATGAGAAGCCACCACAATGAGAAACCCACACACTCCAACGAAGAGTAGCCCCTGCTCGCCACAACCAGAGAAAGCCCAAAAGCCTGTGCATGGCAACAAGGATCCACCATGGCCAAACAAATAATTTTCTTTTTAAAAAGTCCAGTTCTGATTCCTTAAAGGACATGTGCTTACCCTTCCCCAGGTCCATCAAATTTGACTCAACTAACATCATAGTCAACTCCCCCCCATCTCAAGATAAGAGCCTGGAAATCTCATATATTTGTGTAGCATTTTGCAATTCCTTGTGCCTTTACCTCCAAAACTTCATTTAATCTTCACAGTAATGTTGGAGATAGGTTGGACAGGTATTTCTCCAGCTTTTCCAAACGCTGCAACCAGGGCTCAGAGAGGTTAAGGGACTTGTCCAGTCACCCAGCTGCCAGGTAGCAGGGTAAGTAGGAGCACAGACTTTTGGAACTTTGGCCTGGGAGTCTTTGGCATTCGCTATACCATGAAGGTCCTGCCTCTGACCCTAAAAGAGTCAAGTGATTGTACTGAGAAGTGGAAGAGCAGTGGCACTTACTGGACTTTTTGCTTTGGGACTTGGGGTCCAGAGATGACCTGGTCAGTTTCAGAGTGGACTTGGGGCAACTGTAAGGGAGCAGTGCCTTTTGGGGATGGGGGTGGGAGAGCAAGGTGGGTTAGAGAAATAGATTACATCTGTGTTTGTGAGAGTTCAGCGCACAAAGAGATTCCCCCTGCTTTGGCACTTGAAGATAGTTTAAGAGAAGGGTGTGTTACAGCATCCTTGCACGGGGTGGACAAAGGCGCCGGGGGGTGCTTGCAGGAATGATTCCCCTGAACCTCACAGAACTCCCTGCCAGGGAGCTTACCACCCACCACTCATCCCATTGAATTAAAGACTTCGTGCCACAATGGCAGGCCAGGCTCGAAGAGACTACTGCCTCGCAGATGTCACTAGGGCTGTGTCTTGGCACTTCAGAGCTGGAAGAGAGAGGTCGAAGTCACTGCTGAAAAACCTGATGGTTCTAGTGCAATGCCAGCAGAAAACAACAAAAGGGGCAGGACAGGTATTAGGCGAAATCTAGTTCCCAACTAGACCCATTACTTATCAGAGTCTGGGAAGGTCCCACGGCCAATGAAAACCAACCGGCGAGCACTCTGAAAAGCCACGTTCTGATCTGGAGCGTATATTCAAAAAGGCTTTATTAGCACAGGAACAACCAGAGTGAACGGTCATAGGCAAAACCCGCACAGACGCCTCGTCTCTCAAGAACTCTCCACGTACTTCATCGTAGAGTTGAGAATTTCCATCCCGTGAAGCTCTCTCAGCAGAGCAGCAAACCTGTCATAATCAAAGCACAAAACTCCAAGACATAAATGCCAGGGCACAGACATCTGGTGCCCAGAGGCATCCCCCTGGCTCAGGAAGAAGCTGGCTGGGAAGGCGGGACAGGGCAGAAGCTGTTTCCCTGAAGATCAAAGTGGGGAGCCCTCAGGAGGCCCAGGGAACACGGCAACACCCGCTGCGTGAGTGGGGAGCCCCTAGGAGGCCCACAGAACACGGCAGTACCCGCTGTGTGAGTGGGGAGCCCCCAGGAGGCCCAGGGAACATGGCAATGCCCACTGTGCAAGTGGCAGATGTGCCAGAGACCCACTGGGCCATACTCTCAGGGACTGCCCGGCAGGCTGCCACGGTGAGCCTGTCCTGGTTAATGCGCCTTGCTTTCTGTAGAAGAAAGCTTTCATCCGTTCCTTCCCTTTGAACAATCAGAACTTGGAAGGACCTTAGGTGTGACCCAGGCCAGCTCCCACATTCTCCAGAGGAGGGATCAGAGGGTGAGGCTGGGAGAGAAGAAAGTGGGCTGGCCACAGCCCCTCCCTGCCGCGGAAGGCACCCCTTGGGGGCCAGGGCTCCACGCTCAGGCACACGGGTGCCTTCCAGGAGCACGAGGACCACATGTTCCCGTGCCTCAGATCAGGACAGAGCGGAGTAGGAGCCGAGCTGAGACGGCACGGCCACGCAGAGGCTCCTGGCCTGGCTTGTCGGGTGCTCTTCATTGGGCTGCTCCCCCGCCCCCAGCTCGCCTGTTTTCTGCAGCTCAAGAATGTACCCTACAGAGCACTCTTCCATATGCTTAGGCCCCACGCGGGGAAAAAAAAAAATGAAGTTAGAGGTTTAATTGTTTCTGGAAAAGCAGAGGAGACAGAAAGGCAGGAGAGAGAAGTGGGGATGGTGCGAGGAGAGGGAGGAGGAGAGGAAAGAGGAGACTGCGGGAGCTGAGCAGAGAGAAGACGATGGCTGCTGGTGCCAGGAAAGACCCCTGTTCCATGCTGTGTCCCCTCACTGGCTTCAGCCTGAGCGCTCCCCAGTGTCCTGGGCGGGTCGGTAGGGGGGACTTCCTGCAGAGAAGGAGCTTGGCTCCCCTTGGCCCTGCGCACCTGGGCTCCGCCGTGCACAGCTTCCCCAGGGCGATGCCTGCGTTCAGCTGCACGGCTGTCTGCTGGGCTTCGCTGCCTGCCAGCTTCAGCAAGACGGGCACGATGTCCGTGGACAGCAGGGATGAGGCCGCGCGCGGCACCTCCATGCAGTTCCCCAGGCAGAGGGTGGCGTTACCCACCAGGATCTCATCCTCTGAGTCCAGCAGCTGCATCAGAACCCCGAACTCTATGGGGCAGAGGAGAACAGGCAGGGAGGCTGGCAGGGGGACGTGGGGGGTGGGCACGGAGAGGGGGCGGTGGAAGGCCGGCTGTGTCACCCGCTTGACAAATCCCTACTGAGTGCTCCTCGGCTCTTGGCCATGTCTCTGAGTGGCCTCAGGAGCCCATAGCACTCAGCCGTCCCAGGAATGCTGGCTCGGCCTCAGACAGGTCTATCCTCTCTGCCTCCCGTGCGGAACCTCCCTGTTCCTCTCGACATCCCCTGACTGAGCGGGAGGCCGTGAGCCGGTGCCCTGGACCCACGGGGCCCGGGACAAGGCTCCACAGGGAAGGGTCCTGCTCCCCACTTGGTGGGCCCCCTCAGTTCCCACCCACAAGGGGAACTGCCCTGCCCACCCTGACAGCAGCAGTTTGGTGATTAGATCACAGCCGCACTGGACTCCCCATCGTGCATGGTCACTGAGGTGTTTCCCCCGGGAAGGGAGAGGACCCGTGTTAGGTCGTCTAAGGAGAGTGCTTTGGAAACGATCTTAGTTCGAGCTGTTTCCCAGCTGAGTCTCTAGCATAGGCACGGTGGCCGTGAGCTTCCAAAAGCTAAGTAAAGGCTTTCAGAGCTGGAGGTGAGGTGACAGGGTCCCCGAACACAATGCAGGAGAGCGGGGAGGCATGGCACAGCCTCCTCGATCTCTCGTCCCTCCTTGCCCGCAGCTCCCTCTGCAGCTTCGAGGCTAGATTAACCTCCCAGTTAATGTGGGCTCTGCTTAATGAAACGATCACTTACTTTTATCCAGTCTTACCACTTCTTCTCGCGCTTCCTGATAACTGTTTGTGCAGATGGCAAGTATCTTGACTGCGTAACGTGACGCAGTCTGGCCTCCTGCCTAGATTTCAGAGTGCAATGAGAGCAAGAAATCAATGCTATGGTTGTTCCTGGCCAGAAATGACAGTGAGCAGCTGGGCTTATGCTTGTGGCTTCTTAAACTCCTGACAGCGCGCTGCTGACAATATGTGTGCTTCCGGACAAGGGGGCCTGGTCCCTGCTGGGGTGCAGGGTCACTCACATCCTCTGTAGAAGGATGTGAATGGAGGCCTCTCATGGACACCTGAATAATTATCTGTGGAAGGCTTTAGGAGTGAGGGGCTGAGAAAAGAATGATGCTGTCGACCGGCAGATCTACCAAGAAGGGAGGCAAAGGCCCTCCAAGGTCATTTCACCATTTGAGAATGAGGGCTGACTTGCTAGGGCTGCCAGGCTGACTGGTCTGCATGGAGAACATCACAAACCTAGGTCATTTTAAGAGGGGATAACTGTCAAATCATAACCCTTAAAATCACCCTATGCAGGGGTCTTTAAAATGCAAGTGTGAGGAAACGCATGCGTAAGGCACACACGTGTGTACATGGACTCAGCAGGCTCCGGTGGATATGCAAGAGTTATACAGAGTAAATGATGACCATCATCCACGCGGCAGCTTAAACTCAGACCCACCATCCTGCCCCCTTGATACCACCCCTGCCCCAGCAGTAGCCCCCTCACAGAGCACCCTCCTTGGTGCCACTCAGCCTAGGCGTTTATGAATAAGTCTCCTGTGGGGTCATCAAGCTAACTCAGGTGAGTGAACCTCACTGGGCATGTATATCGCAACTGGGACCCAGAGATGCAAGCTAGTAACTGATGTCCTGGTTCAGGAGAATCTAGCTAACTCTTGTGTTTCTGTGTGTGCTCAGTCCCTCAGTAGTGTCTGACTCTTTTGACCCGATGGACTGTAGCCTGGCAGGCTCCTCTGTCCATGGGATTTTCCACTGCACTCATATTGCAGAGAAAGTCTGAACATGCTTTTAAAAATCACGTGGGTACTCTGAAGCCTACATATTTCATAAATGGGAGGTACCCCCCAACCTTTCCAGCAAACTGGAAAGAGCATCATGAGCAGGAAAACATGAACAGAACCAGGGGCTGAGAAACCTTGTTGACACCACTCAGACCATCTTTTTTGAAGACAGAGGCCATACATTTTTAAAGTTAGGCTTGAGTGGTAAGCATTTTTATGGATGTGCCTAATGAACAATTATTTGTCCAACAATCTTACATTGCTGGTCAGAGTAGTCTAGGTGAATAGGCAGAAGGGAATCCCCATTCGAAAAGTTAGAAATTAGCAGAGGGGAAATGGCAGGACCTTTGCTGAACAAAGGCCTCCTTGATTCTGTTCCCCAAATAAAAGATGACACTCCTGGAAATTCCGGGGGTTGGAACTAATGAAGTTATTTTACCTTCAGGAATTTAATCATCTTCTTCACCACTCCTGCTCTGAGGGCCTCCTCAACAATTTTCAGAGAGGAAGAAAGGGTACGGCTGAGGACGCCAGCAGCTCTCTGAGTGAAGCAGAAAGGAAAGGGCGCTTAAACTTTCCCATGGGGAGAGGGGCACGAAAAGGGTAGGGCATTAAGGGGTGCAAACTACTATGTACAAAATAAATAAGCTGCAAGCTTATGCTGTACACTACAGGGAATATAGCCACTATTTTATCATAACCATAAATGGAGCATCACCTTTAAAAACTGTGAATCACTATGCCATACACCTGAAAGTTATATAAAATTGTATACCAACTAGCCAACGGGAATTTGCTGTACGGCTCAGGAGACTCAAACAGGGGCTCTGTATCAACCTAGAGTGGTGGGATGGGGAGGGAGACGGGAGGGAGGTTCAAGAGGGAGGGGATACATGTATACCTATGGCTGACTCATGTTGAGGTTTGACAGAAAACAACAAAATTCTGTAAAGCAATTATCCTTCAATAAAAAAATAAAAAGAAAAAAATTGTATATCAACTATACCTCAATAAATTTTTTTTTTTCTTAAAATGCTGGTGACGTTTTAAAGTTAACAAGTAATTTGGTGAGGCAAGAATCATTAGTGTTAGATGCAAAACATGTACCTTGATTTTAAAAATACAGTGGTTGAATAATTGATAGCAAGTACTGATGTTTACAGTAAAGCTACTGGGTAGCTGATTCAAATTGAAGGGCTGCCAACACGGCCCCTGGGTGCACAGAGGCTCAGCCCATTCCAGCTTCACAAAGGACCAGCATTCACCCCTCAGCAAGCAAGTCCTGCCTTGTATTCCTGTGGGGCTCTGATACCAGCAGGACCTTTATTACACGGTAGACTTCCTGGGTTGATCCTCTGGGACTTTTATCTTTCCTGAATCTTTTTATTCTAATTTCTGGGAGACGTTATTGATTTTTATTTTCCAGTTCTGAATTTTTTTAATAGCAAGTTGTTACTGTTTTATGGCCATAACACCATTTTGAATCTTTCTGAAGATACAAATGACCTTTTAGCTATTAGCTTTTTCCTCTCTTTGCTACATCATCTCTATTTTTTTTCTGGACTCAAATTTTCTGCTTTCTCTGCTTTGTCTATTTACTTGTATGGCTTTCCTGAAATGCCTTGCGACTCTCAGCTTGCAAGTCACATTTATGAGAAAAGGAGTATGTCTGGGTATGTTGTGTTTATGGGGAGTCTGACCACTCACAGGTGGGGAGGTGGCATTCTCAACTACTAGAAAGTAAACATTTTTTTCTCTGGTCTTTCAATTCCTTAAGGAAAAAAAAAGCTCATATTTTATGCTTGAGGAATAGATGCCTGGCTACCAAATGTAGCCCCCTCATCTCCTGCTTCTGTCTTCTGCTTATGTAGCTGGCAGTTGGAATTCTGTCTTCTCCATAGAACTGCAACACACACTGACCACCTGCCTGCTGTGCCCCCCTCGTCTGCCCCCTGCACGAAGGCGTCTTCAGTGCCGCCTCATTAATCATCAGTCTTGCAGCTGTTCTCCATCATCCAGAAACTGGCTATAATAACTTACCATCAGTGAGACAGCTCACCCACTAGGCCCACCATTCAGAAGATTCCAAGTCCCCAAGAACAGCGATGCTTACCACTTTGGGGGTCATGCAACTCTTTTGAGGATCTGATGAAAACCGTGGTGCGCCCCTCAAGCCCATGAAAATGCACAGACGTGCAGAATTTACTATACACTTGCTGGGGGTCTCAGGGAACCTGAAGATCCACCACCTCTTCCTGGAGCCCAGGTTAAACACTTTGCGCTGTAAGTCTGGATTGACTGCAGGGAAGTTGTCAGCTTGCTGGTCACACAGAGGATTCGCTGGACCTACTCGGAACCTTTTCACAACCCTTGAACCAGTCCCCAGGCTGTGACTCTTGAAGGGCTGGTTTCCCAGATCTGCCCTGGATGTGACTCCAACTGTTTCTCCATGTTTAGAGACCTAATAGGCAGACCTAATAGGCAGAAATGTTGGGGTGATTCCTCATGTGAGTGAAGAACACATCCTACGATTATGGCAAACAGCCTCTTGAATCATCTCAACACTCTCCTGATACACTGTGCTAACCACAGGCCTTAGTTCTCTTATCCAAATGTCAGCAACAGAAGCAAGAAAGCCATTCCAGCACTTATCTCCAAGGCGGCTAAAACCGTTGTGTACAAACTCCTCCAGAATCACTGCCTTTAAAATATGTGCCCGGAGAAAAGATTTTAAATAAAATCATTTGGCCTGTCCAAGTCACGTAAGGATGGTTTGATATGGGACAAATCAGATATGACCTGGTGTCAGCTGTTAAGCTCCACACCTTCAAGAAAAAGGGTTCTTAACTGGAGTTCCTAGATTCTAGGGCATCCACAGATGGGCACTGTGGGGGGGGGGGCTGGGTCACCAAATCCCCTGAACCTGTAGGCAAATTCAGTATTTCTGTGCTTATGGGCATCGTTTTGAGGAATATGTCTGCCCGATGCCTCAGAGAGTCAGAAGAAGCTCAAAGGCGTGGTGACTGCAGAATAGAACAAAACAGAACAACAAAGGAAGCGGTTTCTGGATTTCCCTGGGGGCAGCTTACTGTGAGGATTCCTCCATCCTGGCTGTTCAGCAGAGACAGGCATTTCTTGCTCACCTCCAGGGCCCAAACCTACAACAGGGAGCACGAGAAGGAGCTTGCCTGTCCCAGCCACGGTCATCTGCAGATTCCTTCTGGGCGCTCACACAGAACCGACCACTCCCCACTCCCTCCTTGCCACCGCCAGGTCAGTCCCCATTTCCTTCACAACATCTGTGATTGCTCTCATTTCTTTCCCACATTCATCTCCCCAAACTACGAGGGTCACATCGTATTTGACTGTGTAAATGCGGAACTTAGCACCGTGCACAGCACCCTGGACACTCAGCTGGTTTTCAGAATGAATAACTTACAGAGTGACTCATCCATCCCTCAGCAGAGCAGGGGTGGGACCTCCGCCCAGCGTTCCCCATTCCCACCGCCAGGGTTTGAGTCCCCTGCTTCTAGCCTCTTCAAAGCAACGAGAGCAGTTCTATGCAACAGAATGTGTTAAGGTAGGGAGAAAAGAATCCGGTACCTCGGAGACAAAGGGGGACTGAAGACACAAGTTCATCACGAGTCCCAGGAGGGCATACATGACATCTCTGAACAGGTCCGCATCCTCCTCACACTTGGCCTTGGGAAACAAAACAAGGTGATCATGTGATCTTCTTGCAGCTGTCATGGTCACCTGTTCCCCTTGGTGATGGTCCCAGATCTCTCACACTCCTTAAATGGCCAGAGTCATGAACTGAAGTGATGCAGGAAAATCAGAGACCGATTTATAGCACAGAGTGTCTGGCGCCTCTGCTGTGGGGCTCTGGCCCTGGGTTCAAATTGAAGAGGGAGCTACTGAAATGGGTGCTCAAGCCAGCTTCACAGAGAACCCTCCAGACATCTCCGGGGTGGAGGAGACTTGATCTGGAGAATTCTTTAAGGCCAGCTGTCCATCAAATCTAGGGTTATAGACGGGGTAAGCCTCTAGCCCCTGCACCCTCAAACAGATTTTTTAGAAAAGTCAGATAATTAAGAAGAAGCCCATGGACCCAAAGCAGGTAGAAGACTAGCTCTGAACAGAAAAGCTGAAATACCATGAGGCCCAAGCAGGCAGCCCCGAAGTCTTCGGAGGCAGCCATCTGTCTTTGGGCAGTGGCCTCAGCGCTGAAGTTCCCCATGATGGCAAGACACTGGCAGAGAGCTGATATGTTGGTGACCTTGGGATCTCTCTTCTGAAAGGGAAGGAAGAGAAAGCAAATCTGAAGAGAGCAGAGGAATAATGCCGGAATCATCTCCACGCGTGTCCTTCACTCTCCAAAATGTCTGGGAACCAGAAGGCCTGATGTCACATGGGGATGTCAGTGGGGTCACGCTGGCAGAAAGGAAGGAGGCACACAGAGGGGCAGACCCCAAAGCACGTTGGCCTGGTCCCAGTCACTCCGCCAACCAGCTGGGGGCACTGGGGCAAGTCCTGTCTCTTCTCAGAGCTTCCATATCCACATCTGTGAAATACCAAGGTGCTCATGCACCCTCCAAGGACCCCTGAGGATTCTATGGGTCACTGGGGACAGGTCCATCACAGCACATTCTTCTGAAGGACTCCCCCACTACCCCCAACACTTGCACCTTTCTCCCTCTTGACTCCAACCACCACACGTGCTCTCCTGATCAGGACGACAATTCAGGGGACAGGGTTGCATGGGGTACTTATGACACTGGCAACCTGATGTGAAGAGCCAACTCACTGGAAAAGACTGATGCTGGGAAAGATTGAAGGCAGGAGGAGAAGGGGGTGGCAGAGGATGAGATGGTTGGACGGCATCACCGACTCAATGGACACGAGTTTGAGCAAGCTCCGGGAGTTGGTGATGGACAGGGAAGCCTGGCGTGCTGCAGGCCATCGCAAAGAGTCGGACACGACTGAGTGGCTGAATCACAACAGCAACAACAGTTTATCACAGGACTTGGGTCAGGAGAGGACGGGTGGAGACCGACCAACTTTCCGCCTTCACTGCCTGCAGCCTTCCTCCCCTGCAACCAGACCTGCCCATGAACCTTCTCCACCTGCCCCCACAGCAACTGTTCCAATAACCAAGACTTGTGTAAATTCCAGCTGTGAATAAATGATCAATCAACCCGAGAGGCAACGGGAGTTCTAGGAGGCAAACCCCTGTTGAAACAGCCCTGTGCACGCTCCCGAGACGGTCTGTCGCAGGTGACCAGACAAGGGTTGGCTCACCAGCACGCCCGTCAGCACCGGAAGGACGTCTGGAAGGCTGGTCTGGAACCAGACTTGAAATCTGTCAAGAGAACATCAGCCGTGACTTATTTCTAAACCGTGCAAAGTAAAACATAAGTGCAGTGTCTCAGGTAGCGGAACCGACAGTCCAGCTGTGGGCCCCTGTGATTTGCTCCTGCGTGAAGGAGTCATTCGGAAGCAGAAAAGGTCGTCACTGGGTAGGTCATGTGGCTTTACTCTACTTCTAAGCCTGGAGACTGGCCTTCAATGTGAAACAACACATCTCAGAGGTCGGCTCTCTTCTGCAGAAGCTGCTGGAATCCTGAGGTTTCTGCAAACTGACTTCGCACCACCCCTGCCCTCCCCTTGCTCTGAGTTACATGGTGTAAGCACATTTACATGTCACATCTGTCAGGACGGCCCCATGGCATGTACGCCTCCACCTGATATTCAGGCTAGTACTGTCCCCAGCCCCTGCCGATGGCCAGCTACCTGCATGAGGAGCTCTCTCTATATATAACCATTTCCAGGTAAGATGCCCTAATGTTGGTGAGGAAATTAAAAACAAAACAAGAGGCATTAAAAAAAATAAAATGAAACGTTATGAAAATCTAAGATCTCTACTGTCTTCTCCAGCATCAGCTAAAGAAAAAAACAAACAAACAAAAAAGGCAGGAGGCTGGCTACCCATTATACCACTGGCAGCCCAGGAGGGCTCCCCTGTGTTCCCCTGTTTCTCCTCCCTCCCCATCCCTTTCTCCTTTTCCTCCCTCCTCCTTCTCTTTCCTATTTATTCAACACACGTCCGCCAGGCAGTTCCTGTTAGGCACTGATTAGGGGAAGAAGCTTCACCAGCACCCAATAATAGTAGGTTTGCTTACTATGAGAGGTGCTGTTCTAAGTACATGATGGCCTCCAAGCCTGTTGAGGGCCAGGTTCCCCTGCACGCAGAGGGATTGGGATGAAGTGCTGACCACAGCCCTTGGGGACATCAGCTCTCCTACGCAGTGAATCCTCAGCTGGCCCAACCTCCTGTTGCCGCACATTTTAGAAGATCAGACGGTGCAGCAGAGGCTGAAGAAGAGATGTCAGTTTCTGGCAAGAAAAATTACCTTTCTTGCAGAGCCAAGTCTGTGAGTAGTCCCATGGCTGAGTTGGCCTTTTTATCTGAGAAGTCAAGGAATGACACCAGAGCTTCCAACAACCTGCAAACATATGTAACGCCTTCAGGGTGGGCTGACCTCCAGCTCACAGCACCCCCAACAAGGGGGCCTGGCGTGGAGACCAGGGAGGAGTCAGCACCTGAGCAAAGTGAGCTGAAAGGGCTGCTCATGTCCCCAGGAAGCCCAACCCCTTGCCCACCCCAGCAAGGCAGGTACTCTGCCATGAGAACGGTTCTACCACTTAATGTGCGGTTCCAGGGGGGTGAACAGTTTTAACCTGCATTCACTGATCATCAGACGCTGACTTGGAAGGCCTCTGGTGCCTCTACTGTGTGACTCTGGCATGGCCAAGCTGAATCACACAGATGACATCTAAATGGCACGCTTACTAATGTGCTGATGACTAAGTGGGAGGCCCCCTAATGAAGCGGGGGATGGATTAAAGATTTAACAAGATTTTGACAGGTTGCTGAATACATGAGATGAAATTTCAGAGAGTTAAAGTCCTTCACTGAGAGCTGGAAAATCTGTTTAAGTAACAGAAATGGGAGACCTGGTTGATAACTGACTCATGTGAAAAAGACTTAAGATTTTTAGCCAACTGCAAACCCAGGATATGAGCAAACAGTCTGGTGCGGCTGCCACAAAACGTAATGGGGTATCAGGCTGCCTTAAGGGCTGACCGGCACCAGGACGATGGGAGTAGAAGTCACGTGTCCATCTGGCAAGTCCATACCGAGCATCTACAGCATGCCGAGTGCTGTGCTTGGCCGGGACACCGTGCTGAGCGCCTGGCCTCCTACGGTGACATGTGTCAGGTGACAGGATAAAACAAGCACATGTCAAGTGGGCATGGAGCCCACCTGGCAAGAGCTGTGGGAGGATGGAGATGAAGTGGACATTCCCGCCTCACTTGAAAGTGGAGCGCTGGCTACTTGTCCCTTTGTCCAGGCAGTCAACAGCACTCACTGGCACTGACTCTGTGCCAAGTGGAAAAAGACAAGGTCCCAGCTCCAAGGAGCTTGCAGGCCCGCGTCAGGCATGTGGGGACAGGAGAGGCAGAGGGCACAGCAGTCAGAGATGACAAGGCGTGAAACGGCAGAGACACACTTGGGGACTGCTAGTGGGTCCTCACAGCTAGTAGGGTGTCCTGCTAGTGGACAGGGAGCAGCCAGCCTGGGTCACGATGGACTGTCTATGGCCTTCTGGAATGTCTGTACTTTCCCTGGGCGTCCTGAGTCCCAAGTGTGGGCTGTGGATGACCTGCCTGGTGCGGGTTATGGTGGGGTAAGGTGGGCTGCAGGCTCTTGAGCCTCTCTCAGTTTCTGAGTGAGAGGAAGTTCCAGGAAGTTGCATTTTATAATTTTATTTATTTATTTGGCTGTGCTGGGTCGTCACTGCTGTGTGGGCTTTTCTCTAGTTGTGGTTCAAGGGCTCCTTACTGCAGCGGCCTCTCTTGTTGCGGAGCATGGGCTCTAGGGCGTGTGGGTTCTGTAGCTGCAGCTCCTGGGCTCGAGAGCACAGGCTCAGTAGTCGTGGCATGCGCCTATTGCTCTGTGCATGTGGGATCTTCATGGACCAGGCATCAAACCATGTCTCCTGCTTTGGCAGGTGGATTCTTTACCGCTGAGCTACCAGGGAAGCCCCAAAGCTGCATTTAAATAAAGTCCCCAGGTGATTCCTAGAGACTCTATTTCTCAGATGTTCAAGAACTCGTCTAGTAGGCAGTAGAAAGTCCTTTCAGCATTTTAAGTAGGAAAATAACAGGACAGATGTGCATTTGGGACAAATCCCTTTGGTGGTGCGGCAGAGGTGGATTACAGCAGATGGCACAGGAGGCAGGGACTCCAGCGGGGGAGAGCTGGGACTGTTCAGACAACCAAGGTCAAGGGAGGAGCTGGGACGGGGCAGAGTAAGACGTACAGTCGAGAAGAACGAGGCCTCATGATGACCTAGAAGGAATGCCTGAGACACTGCAGGAGAGAGACAGGAAGTGCGGTCCACGAGATGCTGAGGAAGCAGGACTGACAAGTACCATCTCCTGAGGGGTGTGGGGAGGGAGCCATCCAGGGAGCTCCCAGGATTCTGGCCTAGGCAGCAGGGCAGATGAAAATGCCATATACGAAGACAGGAAGTTCAGCTAGGGAGTGTGGGTTTGAAGAACTACTTTTGAAATACTAAGTTTATGATAAAATTACTAAGCTTATGATAAAATTACTAAGCTTATATAAAATTACTAAGCTTATGGTAAAATTACTAAGTTTATGATACTTGGGACGTTGTGATGGAGGTGCCCAGTGACAGAAGGATGCTTCCTTCTAACATCTGAGAAAGAGACTTAGATGTGATAACTGGGGCCATGGACGAGAAGAGGGCCAAGGACAGGATGCTGGAGTCCCTGACCTGGAAAAATGAAAGCATAAAGGGGGGTCACCCAGGGAGCCAAGAAGGAATAGCAGAGGGTAGGAGGAGGGCCAGAAAGAATGATATCATTAAAAGCAGATGCCATGAGGCTACAATGGGAGATAGACAGAAAAGAGCCCATCAGATTGTGTTCTTATGTTCAGGAGCATGGCTTCCAGTCACCCACATGTATGGTACTGGGTTTATTTAGCAGCTTGTTCTGGGAGGGGTCTGGAAGCCAAACCACCTGAGGAATGGTTGAGGAAACAAGGATGTGTGGGGCCAGAAAATGTCAGTGTCTTTGGACACATCAAACAGTGGACAGAGGGAGAGTGGATACAACCCGTAGGCCTTCGACAGACAGAACCGAGGCCTCAGTGCAGAAGGCAGACCTGCCGCGGGGCGGTGGGGGAGGCAGCTTGTGTTTGGTGTAAGGAGATCATCTTGTATCAGTCAGAACTGTTCCGCAACAGAGCATGCTCCTCTCCTTAACTGGGGAGAGACCCTACCCTGTGAGCCGCTGTGGCGCCCATCCCAGTCAAAGGGAGAAGAAGAAAATGCAAATGCTGGAATCTTCCCTGCAGCGCCTCACACACAGGCCTTCTGGGAAACCCCAGAGGGGACAGTGTGCTGGGTGGGGCTGGACTGGACTGCTGCTACGGTCCCTCCACGCTGGGGGTTCTGCAAAACCCCAACTTCCTCAGGAGACCATCCAGTGTTCCTGCTGTCAGAAATCATTTATTTCCCTCAGCTCGGATTCTTCCCTCACCAAAGCAAACCTGTTTTCTTTAGTCTTGCGATGAATACTAACTAACCTGAGTGACACAGAAGAAGAGCCAGGGGTCTAAGATTCTCTGGGTTTTGTATTTGGGAGACATAAATGAGCCAAAATGCACACCCTAACTGGACACAGATGACAGGCGTGTCCTTTTTTGGCAGATGTTCTGCTCTGCTGACCTGCAGCTGATGGACAAAGTAGAGGGACCATAGGTCAGAAAATGGTCTAAATAACCAGTAAGTGTGCTTTCACCTTAGTTTAGGACCCTGAGCAATAATAGACCCAGAAGATAGAAAGTGGTGCAAAAGTCATTATTGAGTCCAAACCACATGTCAGGCGTGATAGTAGTTGCTTTCTTTGATGTGGCAGATGCTGTTTTCTGGTGAACCAGACATCCCGTTACCCCGCTTCTGTCCTGCCTGGTTCTGCCTCAGAAGCTGGAACCATCTCCCCTCCAGGGTGGCATGTGACACAGTTCTGACCAAAGAGAAACAAAAGCAGCAGCTCCTCTTGATAAAAGGGACAGACCCAGTTGGTGCTAATCTGTCTTAAAGAGGGATGTGATGCTTGGAGTTGCAGCAGCCTTATGTGACCATGAGGGAAAGGTCAAGAGAGGGACAGAGACCTTGACCCTGCCATCACTAAGCCACCAAACCAGCTATTACTATCTTTAGTCTTTTGGTTTACAGAAAAACAAGATGAGTTCTCTTGGTTAAGCCAAGAGACTAATCTGTCAAATGCGGCAGAAAAAAGTTTACCTGGCATATAGGCATCACCTCTCTGAAGTTTCACCATAAGTCTCTGATACAGATGAGATACCAGGCGCATCAGGGCTTAGCAGTTTCCTGGGTCACGCAAGCAGGAAGAGACACGTGGAAGGCTGAGGCTCCCGACTGCTGCAATCTAAGCCCCAGCACTTTTCACAAAGGGACACTGGCCTTCACTCTGCTGCTGCCATGCACATTTGTCCCTTCACTTTCTCATACGGGCAGGAATGCGAGGGTCATGGGACCTGGCCTGTTTCAAACTACCTCATTTCAGAGAACACGTTCCACCTCGTTCCAGTTTACCCGGAGATAGATATTAACAAGAGGAATGGGCACAGGGCTGATAAACGGAGGTTTCTTCGTCTAAAGCAAGTAGGCTGTACTGCACAAGATGATGACAAACGCCAAGACGCTGGAAAAATGCAAATGAAACTCAAGCAATTCAAAAGCAAGCTTGGGCGGGGGGTGGGGAAAGCTTATGAAAACTGTGGCTGTATTTACTCAAAGAGACCAAAACCAAACAAAAAAACATGCTGAAGGTACTGAGGAAATGACTGCAGAGCCATCTGAAATGTGAAATGTGCTTTTGATGACTTAACTCCGCTAACGACCCATCTGCCCGTGTGCGCTGAGCTTCAGGGGCTGCCAGGGCTTGTCCTGTGAGCCGCAGGGCTGGGCTGGGCTGAGAAGGGGCAAGCCAGAGCCCAGGCTCATCCCCATACCGTCCTCAGCACCCATGGGCCTCCTCACCAACATGGGACAGGCACCAGAACTCTCAGCATGGTCCAAGCAGGTCTGACACGGCTTCAGATTTGGCTGCCTTTCTAACGGGGAACAGAAACTAGGAGCAAGCTCCATGGCCTGGGAGACAGCTGGCTGAGATGACCCGAGTCACTCTCTTACCCCACCTGTGAAATGGGGGAAGGACACTTATCTTGTCTCCTTCCCAGTGAGATAATAGTGAATAGAATCGGAAGCCAAATTCTGTTTTTAGATTACATAGGAAGCACTTAAAAAGCAAAGGTATAGCCACGGCGGGGGTTCCCAGATGGTGCAGTGGTAAAGGTATAACCACGGCGGGGTTCCCAGATGGTGCAGTGGTAAAGGTATAACCACGGCGGGGTTCCCAGATGGTGCAGTGGTAAAGGACCACCGGCCTGTGCAGCTGACACAAGAACTTGGGTTCAATCCCTGGGTCGGGAGTCCTCTGGAGGAGGAAGTGGCACCCCGCTCCAGTGTTCTTGCCTGGAGAATCCCATGGACAGAGGAGCCTGGCGGGCTACAGTCTGTGAGTTGCAAGAGCTGGACGCGACTGAGCACACACACAGATGCACACACAGACACGATCACGGCTACTATTTCTTTTAAATTGAACCACATGGAGTTGCCAACATGCAACCTTTTCTTGACATAAAAAGTGGCAATTTCACATATTCAAACTAATAATCTTTAGATGGAAAAGCACCAGGCAGAATCACTATGGCTCATTTAAAATTAAAAAAAATAAAAGTCTACTTGGGAAAGAGGCACATTCCATTCCTATCACCTTAAGCCTTGGAAAGACCTACATGCAACAGCATTTGAGATGTGTTGTATTTATTTATACCCTACTCACTCCAGAAAGGATTTAAGGATAAGTAAAATCAGGTAGTATGACCTGAAACAGGAATAAACGAAGAAAAGTAAGAACAGGAGCAGGGTGGAGCCAAGACTGAGGCTAAAAGAGCAGAGGCAAATGGCCCGTTTTACAGGTAGGTTCCAAATCGGGTTTTGCAAATGCCGCCATATTTACATGGTCTGCAGGGTTGTTCCCTGGTGGCCCAGGGGTTAAGACTCACGCAGGGGACCTGGGTTCGATCCCCAGCCAGGGAACTTGGTCTGACATGCCGCAGCTAAGAGTTTGCATGCCTCAACCAAAGATCCTGCCTGCCACAACTAAGACCTGGCACAACCAGATAAATAAACCTGTGAAAAGAAAGAAACAAGCGCAGAAGTGACACTGTCCATGGTAGTAAGTTCAGACAGGAGTTTGTCCTGGAGGTCCTTAAGAGGGAGTGTTCCTCTCACAGGCTCCTTCTGGTGTTCAACCCTTAATCTGGTCAGCTGGCTCCTCTCATGTCAGAGATGTGGGAAAGGGGACAGGTCTTAATGTGGCAGGTAAAACCTGAGATGCCGCAGGGAAGCTCCTGCCCGCACGCACACCGAGCCTTACCGGATCAGGTCAAGGTGGCCGATGATCAGGTTCCGTCCGTTCTCCGTCTGAGCGAGCTGCAGCAGCAGGGCCAGGCTCTGCTGCCGGATGGCCGGGACCCTGGAGGCCAGCAGGGAGGGCAGAAGTGGGCCCGTGTCCGGACGCAGCACAAGCAGGCGCTGGTTCTCCTCTGCAAAACACAGGGCACATCAGCCTCGTGCAGACCACGACGGTCACGTGGGCTCTGTCTTCCCTCCTCTAAACGGGAAACCCAACTCTTCTCCACGAGGCAGGATAATGAAGGTAAGAGCACGGATTCTAGAAGCAGGCTGTTCGGTCTGAACGATCAGGAAATGACCGTAGCCGAGTTATCGATCCCTTAGCTTCCTCATTAGCGGAACGAGGAAGAGGACCAACGTAACAGTTGTCATGACGATGCAATGAGTTAATGCGTGACGGTGTGGAGAACAGGGGCTGGCACATACATATATGTTAGCTAGTATCACTGTTCTTGCCAAAGGCTCCATGGTGGACGGTATCCGGAAATGTGAAGAAAGGGAAAGAAATCAGCTGAATGGTGAAAGAGCTTTAGACCATCGATTTTCATCTAAAGGCCAAAGCAACCATCTGAGTTCTTTCTAGAAAACTGGAATGACAACATGAGAACATTAATGAATGAAGCACACTACCCTTCCTGGCTGTGAACTATTTCCAGGGTGGTAGCATTGGATATGCCCTCTCCCCCATCACCCAGTTCATTTTCTAAACCAGTGCATGAATTTATCTGAGAGCAGGCAGAGGGATACAGGCTGGAACATGAGGCTGAGCTCTGAAACAGAGCACAGTTTGTTTAGATTACAGAAAAAAAATGGACCGTAGCTCACTGTCAACAACTCAAATAACACAAAATGTGAATACAGCTGAAAATAAAAGTTTCTTCTCTGTAACCTCCTCCAGGTAAGCACTTTCCCTAAGGGAAACATATTCATCATATGAATAATGTTAAAATATAATACCTCCTTCCCATAATTGGCTTTTCTCTCCAGTCAGCACTATATCCCAGACCTATTTCCACGCCTTTACTTTTAAGCATTCCTTTGTCCTATTTAAAAATGTCTCTGTATTTATTGAATTGGATACACCAAGATTCCATTCATCTGAGACAGAGCATTTATGTCCTAAGTTGTGTCTGATGGTATTTTTCCAGATGTTAAAAAAGATGTGACCTCAAGGTTCACAGAAACCAAAGTAGGGTGCAGACTGAGGAAGTGGGGCTGTATAGAGGGAGACAGGTCCCATTCAGACTGAGGGAACACCTTGTCGTCAAGTCCATCTTCTTAACCTCAGGCAAGGGGATCTACGCAAACACCCCCCAGAGCCCAGGCAGTGCCCTACGAGAGGCAGGGCACCTTGATAAGGATGTTAGTCTGAGCATAATTCCCTTCATGGAAGAGGCCCCCTGATTCTCTAGAACCTAAGACTTCTAGAATTTAAGGTGATTCCTCCACTCTACTAAATGAATAAAAAAAATTATATTCTCTCATATTCAGCATTTAAGCATTTACAGGCTGCATTCATAAGCTCCCTCGCTGACTTCCCACGAGAACCCAAGCATGGAGACACAGCTATCACCATTCCCATTTTCACTGTTTTGTGTTCAAAGTCAAACATTCTCCCTCATTTGAAAAAACACTTTTTCAAAAAATGAGAGAAACACCTAAAATATTTATTTACATTGAGGTCACTGAAGTGGCAACTGTATAAAAATTTAGCAAACCCCGGAAGATGCTAATATGTAAAAAGGGAAGAGTTAGGGTAAATAAAATTCCCAAAGCATGTCACTGTCTCACTATTAGGCACTCAGTATTAATCAGTGTCACAAGAGGCCATCAGGGATGGCCGTAAATCTCATGATGCTGAAATGGGTACTACGGTCAGCAAAAAGCAGCACTATTTTTCAGCACAGAAAAGGAAAAGCTTTACTTGCCCCACTGCCAATGCATGAAGTGAAGCTTCTTGTCTGCAAAGACCAGGGCAAGCGCCCAGGTGATGAGATGTGATGCCGACCGTGACCTTGCCTGCGTGGAGGCAGCTATGAGAGTGCAGCACAAGTCTGTATGCTTTTTCCAGGGGACGGTCTAGACGTCCACGCTCCAGGGCCTGTCCCAGGGGAACAATCACACCTGCCCCCGCCCCTGCTCTGTAACTCTCCCATTACTGTGCACCGATGATGACCGATGGCGGTTCCCTGGCTTACCGTTCTCGCTGCACACTGCCTGCCAGAGTCTGAGAACAGATAAGCACACCGTCTCTTCCACGGCATCTTTTCCCGCTGTAGAAAAGCACCTACAGTGTGAAAGGGAGAGGCATATTGAAATTGCAGTCTTGATGTTCCTTCAGTTGGTTTCATTTCACCCCCCGACTCCTCAAATGTGGGTTTAAGCAGGTCACCAGGACCGAGGGACTGCTAAGCCCTGAAGTGAGGTCCAGGACAAGGATGCAGCTGAGGGAGCTGGGGCTGCCTGGAGAAAGGACAGTGAGCCAGGGGCCAGGGCGATGGCTGCACCAGACCAGCGAACTGTCCACGGGCCTCCTCACGCCCGCAAATGTGTGCCAGTGACTCCAACCCACGTCTTGTCCTAATCCCCAGGAACTGCATCAGAACAGCTGAAGTACAAAATAAAATTAAAATACATTTAGCAAACTACCTCCTGCCATATGAGCCTTTCTTCAGATGAAATTATAAATGGGATCAGCCAGGACCCAACAGATCTCATTTCCTGAAATGATCAGCAAATTCCAAAAGAGGAAAACAACAAAGAGCCATCTTGCAAAAACTGGTGGGAAAACCAGCAAGAATGGTCATTTCTCTGACTTTGAAGGGCTTGGAGGAACCCTGGCAAGTTTTGCTAACTTTCCTCTCTCTGCAGTTGTTAACTGTGGTGTAACTCTAACTGCTCACCGCTCAAGGGTGTTCACATGGCACCCAGTATCGACTGATCGTAGTACCATCTACCATCACGCTGCCTGTGTACTGAGTCTCTGATTGCATAAGAAATGGTTGTCTTTCCTTGCTTTGAGGCCAGGCTGTCTTTACAAGCATCCCTACCTTCTTATGACCTCATTCTCATTGATGATACTGAATCCATTGTTTGTTCTGAATAAAGTTCGTTCTGTGCCTGAAACAAATTCGGAGAAAACCACATCGTCAGAATCCCGAACTGTCTGCCTGAACTGTCTAGCTGTCACTGAGCCAGATGATAACAGAAACCCAATATGGAATGTCTAGGTCACCAAATTCACAGTTTGGGCAGAAACTAATGCCTTCCATTCTGAAACCTACACCTGTCATCAGCCACTTGGTACCACAGTAAGAGGGACATCCTGTTCACGGGAGAGCTGGGTCCGGGTGGCCCCGTGAGTGATCTGACAACTCCTCATTTTGTAAGCTTTAGAGAGTTTCCAGGAGCTGCTTAAACTCCTGGAAGAACTGGCATATCCATCTGTTCTTAAATGTTTATTTTGAAGCTGTTTCCAGGCTCTAGAGAGGAACTGATAATCATCAAGAAGCTACTGCAGGGGTGTTTGAGCACCCTCCACTGTACACTAAAGAGAAGTTAGACTCCATCCATTTGTACAAACTAACAGCATTCTGGCACTGAGAAGCAAGGAAGGTTTCAGTCCTGGGATCAGTGATGACAGGAACTGGTAAGAGAGAGCAGTATGGGTCTCATTAGCAGGAGGAGAGCTGATGTTTGCTCTGAAACTCTTTTCACATCCTAAGAAACTATCAAGTGTGACTGGGATGAACTTCATGGTTTATCTTACAAAATTCTGTCTTCCATTCCTCTATAGTTGGGGGGAGATATGTGGGGATAACACAAGGTGTTTGGGGGTATATATGGGATATGTGGGGCTTCCCTGGTAGGCTCAGCTGGTAAAGAATCTGCCTGCAATGCAGGAGATCCTGGTTTGATTCCTGGATTGGGAAGATCCCCTGGAGAAGGGATAGGCTACCCACTCCATTATTTTGGGGTTTCCCTAGTGGTTCAGACAGTAAAGAATCTGCCTGCAATGCAGGAGACCCCAGTTTGATTCCTGGGTCAGGAAGAGCCACTGTAGAAGGCATAGGCTACCCAATTCCAGTATTTTGGGGCTTCCCTGGTGGTTTAGACAGTAAAGAATCCCCCTATAATGCAGGAGATCTGGGTTTGATCCCTGAATTGGGAAGATCCCCTGGAGAAAGGAATGGCTACCCACCCCAGCATTCTAGCCTGGAGAATTCCATGGACAGAGGAGCCTGGCTGGCTACAGTCCATGGGGTCACAAAGAGTCAGACGTGACCGAGCGACTTTCACATGGGGTATGTGTGGGGTATGGAAATGGTGTGTGGGTATATGCAGCCCGTGGGGAACAGACGAGAGGTGATGTGTGTGGTGTGTGGATATGTGATATAAGCATATATGGTGTCTGTATCCCGTGTGCATGGTGTGTGTGTGTGTGATGTATGTGACACAAGTACACATGCTGTGAGCACGTGCTGTGTGTGCATGTTAAGTACGTATGCAGTGGGTGTGTGCTGTCTGTGTTTTTTGTCGCATTGTGTGTCTGCTATTTATTGCAGGTGTGTGTGCAGTGTCAGCAGAGGAGAGGATGGAGCTGGCTGGGGTGGGGGATATTTCTTAAGCACCCCCTTTAGCACCTGCATTATAATAAATCTTCAATCAATATTTGTGATGGGAAGGGAGGAAGGGATTCTTTGCCTCCTATGGTCAGACCTCTAAACTCTGTCCCTTCAGACTAGACAACATTCATGAGATCACACACACTGCTGGCTTACAATCCTTCATCATCTCAGTCAGGATTTCAATCCCCCCTGCGTAGAACAAAGGGATCTGATCAGGCTTGGAAAGAGTCTCCAGAAGATTCTTGGTCGTCACGGCCGAGTTCTTTCCTGAGTCCAGTGACTCCTGGGCTTCCTTCTCTTGAATGTCTGCTTTCTCTCGAAGATCTACCTGATTCAGGTACTCTAGCAAAACAAGGAGGAGAGGCACACCAACATCCTAACAAGCAGCTCGTGCACCAACCTTTTTCTGAAGATGGAAAGTTGAGAGGCAGAAAGCATGAGAATAATTCAAACTTGTTTTCAGCGTGGAAAACTTTTAGGAAGAGTGTATAGTTTCTACCCAGAATCTTAAAACATGTTGGAATCATTCAAGGACAACATCGCTTGCGGTCTAAAAGGCTTGAAGGGAGGATGGTAGAGAAAAGGAGGAAGGCCAAGAACAGAGAAAGAGGAGGCAGGCAGGGTGGTTAATGAGAGGACTGGACTGTGCAGGGCCGGGCAAGGCTGTGCCCATGGCCAAGTGCAGAGAAGGCACGGAGGGCATCCCAGAGCCAGAGCACAGCGGGAGGTGCAATTCAAACAAGGACGTCAACCGCAAGTCTCACCTTTTACCTGTGTCTGCAGCTGGGGGTTTATTTCTAAGATCTTCTGATAACACTCTCTAGACTGGAAGAAAGAAACAAGGCCATGAAGAGTGGCTAGTGGGGAGTGGTGATTATAAGAAAGGCACTGGGTACCACAGGGCTTGGCTTCTTCATTATCTCCTCCCAGCCTCCCTTGCTCCCCTCGTCGGAGGCAGGCATGGGGAACACAGCGTGCATTTGACATTTTGTTTAGGCTTCTCTGGTTCTGTGGGGCAACGGGCATTATTTCAAAATTCATTTTTAAAAATAGTGTTGTCAGATACAGTCTGTGATGGAAAATAACCACTCCTAAATTCTCATGGTTCATGACTGGCTGGGAGAGGAATAATCATAAGGTAAATGCAAAATTCAGATGTGATATTTGCACTGAGAGAGGATGGGAGGCTACCTGTCAGATATGCCCACGTGGAATAAGGAAATAAATGAAGCTAGAAACATTGTTGACGGAGACTTCAGAACAGGAGGAGACAGTTGCTTATTTAAATGTGCAGGCTGCGAAGGGCTAGTGAGGGGCTGCTCACTTGCCGTGGAATAGTCAACCAGAACACCCGAGAGTGAGGGGCTCTCACTGAGGACACTGTTAGAAAGTTTCTGCAGAAGAAAGATTCTTGCTAATGGGTTTAGGATGACAGGCTTAGGGCAGAGAAGAAAAGCTCAGGGGGTAAAAAAAATGGTTCTCAGATATCTTAAAGGCTCAAGACTCATCTAGAAGGTCAGGATTAAGAAATAAACTGAAGGAAAAAAACATCACATTAAAACAGGGAAGAGTGCTGCCGGATATCGAACATGGTAACTGTAATAGACTGAATGTTTGGATCTTCCCAAAATTCATGGTGAAACCTAATCCCCAGTGTGATGGATCTGGATGTGTGGGCTCTGGGAGGTGACTGGGTCATGAGGTGGAGCCGTCCCCAGACAGCTTCCTTGCTCCTGCCGGCTGCCTAGGAACTGGGACACAGGCCCTCAGCAGACACTGAATTTGCCAGCATCTTGATCTTGGACTTCCCAGAATTGGGAGAAATAAACCTTCGTTGTATAAGCCACCTGGTCTATGGAACCCCAAAGGACTAAGACGATATCCCTGTTTCCAACTTCTTTTTAACCCTAGCTCTAATCTATCAGTAATGCTTGTTGACTTCATTGTCAGTATATAAGCAGAACCCCTCACTTCTCAGCACCTTCACTGTCAGCAACCTGGTGCAAGCCATCACCACCTCTCACTTGGATAATTTGTTGCAATAGCATTCTGACTGGTTTCCTGTCCTTTTCCTACCCTGTCAAGATACATTCTCAATACAGCAGAGTGATCCTTCAAAACACAACTCAAATCATTTCGCTTCTTTACTCAAAACCTTCTGATGGTTCCCAGGGCACTCAAAATAAAAGTTCAGGTCCTTCGAAAAACCTGTAGGGCCCTAGGGCATCAGTCCCTCACACACTCCCACGGGCTCACCATATCTCCTCTCACCCTCCTTGCTCGCTCTATTCTAACCATCTGTCTATCTGGACCATTTCTCCACTGTATATCCACATGGCTTCCTCACTTCCTGCCCTCCTTTCCTTCAGAGAATCTTTCCCTGGCCACTCTCTATAAAACCAATCTCACCTTCACCACTTCCCAATTTAGTTTTCTCAGGGACACTTATCACTATCTAACGCACCACACATCTGCTTATTTGGTTTCTATCTTGTGACAGGTCACCCTCACTGCAAGAAAGTGAGTCAAGGATTTTGTCTTGTTTGCTACTGCATTCCTGCTGCCTAGAACAGTGCCTGGGACACAGAGAGTATGCATTAAATATTTGCTAAGTGAATTAAATAACTGAATAAATGAGTGAATAAATGGAATTTGGTGGACAGGAGATTAACATTTTCCTTTTTACCTATTATTTGACTTTATTATGATAAGTTTGTATTATTTTTGAATTAAAATCTAACAGAGAATAATTTTTTTTTAATGTACAACAGGGGGCAATTTCTTATTAAACGTATAATATCTTGTAAATGGAAAGACATCTCGTGTTCATGGATTTGAAGCCTTAATATTGTCAACAATATTCAATGCAATTCAATGCAATCTCCACTAAAATTCCATCTGTCTGAATAACATTCCACTGCGTAAATATACCACATCTTCCTTATTCGTTCATCTGTCGATGGGCATTTAGGCTGCTTACATGTCTTGGCTATTGCAAACAGTGCTACAGAGAACACTGGGGTGTATGCATCTTTTCGAATTATGACTTTCCCTGGATATACGCTCAGGAGTGGGATTATGGGATCCTAAGGTAGCTCTGTTTTTAGTGTTTTTAAGGAACCTCCACACTGTTGTCCAATTTACATTCCCACCAACAATGTAGGAGGGTTACTTTCTCTCTACACCCTCTCCAGCATTTATTATTTATATTACTCAGCCATAAAAAAGAATAAAATAATTCCATTTGCATCAACACGGACAGACCTAGAAATTATCATACCAAGTGAAGTAAGCCAGGAAAAGACAAATATCATGATATTCCTTACATGTGAAATCTAAAAAAAAAGAAATGACACAATGAACTTACATAGAAATAGACCTACAGACATAGGAAAAAAACTTATAGTTACCAAAGGGGAAAGGGTGAAGAGAGACAAATAAGGGATTTCAGTTCAGTTCAGTCGCTCAGTCATGTCCGACTCTGCGACCCCACGGACTGCAGCACGCCAGGCCTCCCTGTCCATCACCAACTCCCGGAGTTTACTCAAACTCATGTCCATTGAGTCGGGGATGCCATCCAACCATCTCATCCTCTGTCATCCCCTTCACCTCCTGCCTTCAATCTTTCCCAGCATCAGGGTCTTTTCTAAGGAGTCAGTTCTTTGCATCAGGTGGCCAAAGTACTGGAGTTTCAGCTTCAGCATCAGTTCTTCCAATAAATATTCAGGACTGATTTCCTTGGGATTGACTGGTTTGATCTTCTTGCAGTCCAAGAAGACTCTCAAGAGTCTTCTCTAACACCACAGTTTAAAAGCATCAATTCTTTGCCACTCAGCTTTCTTTACAGTCCAACTCTCACATCCATGCACAACTACAGGAAAAATCATAGTTTTGACTAGATGGACCTTTGTTGGCAAAGTAATGTTTCTGTTTTTTAATATGCTATCTAGGTTGTGAGAGTTGGACTGTGAAGAAGGCTGAGTGCCAAAGAACTGATGCTTTTGAACTGTGGTGTTGGAGAAGACTCTTGAGAGTCCCTTGGACTGCAAGGAGATCCAACCAGTCCATTCTGAAGGAGATCAGCCCTGGGACTTCTTTGGAAGTAATGATGCTAAAGCTGAAACTCCAGTACTTTGGCCACCTCATGCGAAGAGTTGACTCATTGGAAAAGACCCTGATGCTGGGAGGGATTGGGGGCAGAAGGAGAAGGGGACGACAGAGGATGAGATGGTTGGATGGCATCACTGACTCGATGGACATGAGTCTGAGTGAACTCTGGGAGTTGGTGATGGACAGGGAGGCCTGGTGTCCTGCGATTCATGGGGTCACACAGAGTCGAACACGACTGAGCGACTGAACTGAACTGAACTGAACTGAGGTTGGTCATAGCTTTTCTTCCAAGGAGCAAGCATCTTTTAATTTCATGGCTGCAGTCACCATCTGCAGATTTTGGAGCCCAAGAAAATAAAGCCTGTCACTGTTTCCATTGATTCCCCATCTATTTGCCATGAACTGATGGGACTGGATGCCATGATCTTAGTTTTTTGAATGTTGAGTTTTAAGCCAGCTTTTTCACTCCTCTCTTTCACTTTCATCAAGAGGCTCTTTAGTTCCTCTTCACTTACTGTCATAAGGGTCATGTCATCTACGTATCTGAGGTTATTGATATTTCTCCCAGCAATCTTGATTCCAGCTTGTGCTTCATTCAGCCCGGCATTTCGCATGATGTACTTTTTTATATAGCCAGACATCCTGGAATGTGAAGTCAAGTGGGCCTTAGAAAGCATCACTACCAACAAAGCTAGTGGAGGTGATGGAATTCCAGTTGAGTTATTTCAAATCCTAAAAGATGATGCTATAAAAATGCTGCACTCAATATGCCAGCAAATTTGGAAAACTCAGCAGTGGCCACAGGACTGGAAAAGGTCAGTTTTCATTCCAATCCCAAAGAAAGGCAATGCCAAAGAATGCTCAAACTACCGCACACTTGCAGTCATCTTACACACTAGTAAAGTCATGCTCAAAATTCTCCAAGCCAGGCTTCAGCAATATGTGAACCGTGAACTTCCTGATGTTCAAGCTGGTTTTAAAAAAGGCAGAGGAATCAGAGATCAAATTGCCAACATCCGCTGGATCATAGAAAAAGCAAGAGAGTTCCAGAAAAACATCTATTTCTGCTTTATTGACTATGCCAAGCCTTTGACTGTGTGGATCACAATAAACTGTGGAAAATTCTGAAAGAGATGGGAATACCAGACCACCTGACCTGCCTCTTGAGAAACCTATATGCAGGTCAGGAAGCAACAGTTAGAACTGGACATGGAACAACAGACTGGTTCCAAATAGGAAAAGGAGTACGTCAAGGCTGTATATTGTCACCCTGCTTATTTAACTTATATGCAGAGTACATCATGAAAAATGCTGGGCTGGAAGAAGCACAAGCTGGAATCAAGATTGCCAGGAGAAATATCAATAAGCTCAGATATGCAGATGACACCACCCTTAGGGCAGAAAGTGAAGAGGAACTCAAAAGCCTCTTGATGAAAGTGAAAGAGGAGAGCGAAAAAGTTGGCTTAAAACTCAACATTCAGAAAACAAAGATCATGGCATCTGGTCCCATCACTTCATGGGAAGTAGATGGAGAAACAGTGGAAACAGCATCAGACTTTATTTTTTGGGGCTTCAAAATCACGGCAGATGATGATTGCAGCCATGAAATTAAAAGACGCTTACTCCTTGGAAGGAAAGTTATGACCAACATAGATAGCATATTCGAAAGCAGAGACATACTTTGCCAACAAAGGTCCATCTAGTCAAGGCTATGGTTTTTCCTGTGGTCATGTATGGATGTGAGAGTTGGACTGTGAAGAAAGCTGAGTGCCGAAGAATTGATGCTTTTGAACTGTGGTGTTGGAGAAGACTCTTGAGAGTCCCTTGGACTGCAAGGAGATCCAACCAGTCCATTCTAAAGGAGATCAGTCCTGGGTGTTCACTGGAAGGACTTATGCTAAAGCTGAAACTCCAGTACTTTGGCCACCTCATGCGAAGAGCTGACTCATTGGAAAAGGCTCTGATGCTGGGAGGGATTGGGGGCAGGAGGAGAGGGGACGACAGAGGATGAGATGGCTGGATGGCATCACTGACTCGATGGACGTGGGCTTGGGTGAACTCTGGGAGTTGGTGATGGACAGGGAGGCCTGGTGTACTGCAGTTCATGGGGTTGCACAGAGTTGGACACGACTGAGCGACTGGACTGAACTGAACTTTGCATATAAGTTACATAAGCAGGGTGATAATATACAGCCTTGACGTACTCCTTTCCCAATTTGGAACCAGTCTGTTGTCCCACGTCCAGTTCTAACTGTTGCTTATTGACCTGCATACAGATTTCTCAGGAGGCTGGATAGTCAGTCACATGTAAAAGAATGAAGTTGGATCACTTCCTCACACTGCTGCTGCTGCTACTGCTGCTAAGTCGCTTCAGTCGTGTCTGACTCTGTGCCACCCCATAGACGGAAGCCCACCAGGCTGCCCCATTCCTGGGATTCTCCAGGCAAGAACACTGGAATGGGTTGCCATTTCCTTCTCCAATGCATGAAAGTGAAAAGTGAAAGGGAAGTCGCTCAGTCGTGTCCGACTCTTAACGACCCCACGGACTGCAGCCTACCAGGCTCCTCCATCCATGGGATTTTCCAGGCAAGAGTACTATGTACAAAAATTAACTTGAAGTGGATCAGAGATCTAAATACAAGTGCTAAAGCCATAAAACTCTTAGATCTTGGATTAGGCAATGGTTTCTTAGATTTAATATCAAAATCCTAAGCGATCAAAGGAAAAAATTAGGTTATGTAGACTTGCATAAAAATTAAAAAAACTTTTGTGCTATGAACTGAAAAGATAACACAGAGAATGAAAAAAATATTTTTAAATCATTTATCTGATAAGTGACTTGCATCCAGAATTTATATGAATATTATATTATGATAATATTTATATCACTTTATATTGAATAGTTATAGAAACATAAATTTATACCAGATTGATTACATTTATATTCAATATAAAAAGACAACCTATTGATAAAATAGACAAGGGATCTGAAGAACCATTTCTCCAAAAATGGCCAATAAGCACATGAAAAGATGCTCAACATTATTAGCCAACAGAGAAATGCAAACCAAAATTGTGAAATACCACTATAAGGTGGTATACTCATCAGGATGGGTATAATAAAAAAGACAGATAAATAGCAAGTATTGTCTGGGACGTGGAGAAATCAGAAACATATACTGCTGGCAGGAATGCCAAATGATGCAGCCACTCTGGAAATCACATGGGCAATTCTTCCATCAGTTTCACTTCTGGGTGTATAGCCAAATAGACTGTAAACATGTGTCCATACAAAAACTTGTACATGGATGTTCATAATACCCAAAGGTGGAAATAAGTCACATGTTCAACTGACGAATGGATAAATAAAATGTGGTATATCCATATAACGGAATAATGTTCGGCAATAAAAGAAATGAAGTACTATATATATTAATGTATTACAGCATGGATGAAACTTGCAAACATTATGCTAAGGGAAAGAAGCCAGTCATGAGAGACCACAAATTGTATAGTTCTATTTACATGAATAGTGCAGAACAGGCAAATGGATAAAGACAGCAGTAGATTATTAGTTGCCCAGGGGTGAACTGGGGGTGGGGGTGGAGGGAAGGGAACTGACTGCTAGTGGGTGACAAAAATGGTCTAAAGTTGATTGTGCAATTCTGACAAAACACTAAAAACCATTGAGTTGTTTATCTTCCATAGAAGAATTGTTTGACACCTGAATTATATGTCAATAAAGTTGCTATTACAAAATATATCTCAGTGTATACATATATCTGCATGGCTGCTTTCTGGTGAAGAGATCACAAGTGAATTTTGGTTTTTCATCTTTTTGCTATGTCTTTTCTCTCCAGAGATGCTCTTCCTGGGGCTGAAAGAACAGTGGGAGAAGACACTGCAGAAGAGGTTCCTATAGCAGGCGGGGCTGCACCAGATGACACTCAGTATCCTTCTCAACTCCAAGATCTACTGTGGAAAATACTAAAACGTGGATTAACACCTCATCAACTTGGAGGAAAGTGGTTCTCCTCTGAGACACTCTGAAGCACAGCTCCGAGATCAAACATACCTCTTAAGCTTCCTCTTGCACTTACCACACTGTAGTTCTTTAGGGCTAGGTGGGCTTTTCCCATGTGGAAATACGCTTTTGTGCATTTTTCATCACACTGCATAAAAGAGAATCACTGATCAGATGTTTTGGAAGATTTGAAATTATTAGCACCAACTGTCCAGCTAATAGGGTTAGGGCAGCGCTTTGATTCTCAGGACAGCCACCAGAGTTGACAATTAAGACTTTTTCTGTGCATCTGTGACCAAAATAATTGATGCTTCCAAGGAACCTGGATGCACAAGTAAGCCCTCTATCAAATTAATTCATGATACTCGCTAGTTTTCATTTCCATTTAATGAAACTCAACCAGGAAACAAACCAGAAACCCTTAGTTTAGAAGAGCTCTTGACCCTGGTTGAACATTAGGGTCACCTGGGGGTGCTTGTAAAAAAAATCCTGAGAGCCCAGCTGAAACCCACAGCAATTAAATTATACTCATGGGGAGGACCGAGGCATCGATAATTTTTTAAACTCTCCAGGCAATATAAATGTGCAACCAAGTTTGAGAATCACTGGTTTATTAGAAGGTAGGAAAATTTACTCTGGGTAAACAGCTGTTACTATTACATCTTAGGAAGCCTGGCAAGTTCCTCCCTTGAAATAAACCACAACATATATACTGGAAACTTGCGTTTGTATCACTTATGATCTGAAAGCGAGCCCCCTTCAAAACGTACGAACTTTACGGCTGAAACAATACTGCTTGCCAAGGGGTCCTGCACTGGTCTGCTCTGAATTACTATAACTACAGAGGGAATGATATAGCACAGAGACATAAACTTAAAGCATCCAGTTAATTCACTGAGCCCCTTTTATGTGCCAGGCCTTGTGCCAGGTCAGATGCTGTCAGGCATGTATATGTACAGAGGGAGTCCAAGCTCAGGAGTCTAGAAAGTCCTGGGTGAAGCCCCGTCTGCCCCTTACAAGAAGCAGCATACTGGCCAGACCCCCCAGCTTTTCTGAGGTTCACTGTCCTCATCTGCAAAGTGGAGATCATAATAGTGTTTCTTCTGGGCTGTTGTGAGGAGAGAATGTGTGCAAAACAGTGCAATACCAGGTAAGAGAGTGTTAGCTGCTGTTGCTGCATTTACAAGAAAAGCAATCCATTTCAGGGCAAAAAGGAAAATTTAAGAAAAGCTAAAGAATAATAGAAGGGGTAACAATAATCATTACATTGGAAGAGCCCTTTATAGATGCATTTTCATGAATATAATTTCCTGATTCCTTGCTAAGTGAATGACGGTAATAATATTAATGCATTATTTTCAGTCCTGACCACATGGTTCATAGGAATGATCTTATGTAAGCCTTATAGCAACTCTATGAAGTAGATACAGTTATTACTCCCATTTCACAGATGAGGAAGCCAGGGGTCAGAGAGGTTTAAGGTCACACAGACCCTAAACGGAAGAATTGGGATTAAGATCTAGCCACTGAACTCCAGGACCCAAAGGCTTAGGAATCACACCGAATCTCCTCCAGAGAAGTGCTACAGCAATTCAGGAGGAAATCCACTCTGAGGAGATATACACTAAGTCCCCTACATACGAACCTTCAAGTTGCAAACTTTCAAAGATGCAAATGTGCATCTGGGTCCAGCAAGGAACCAGATCCCGTGCCACCCACGTCAGGCGTGAGTGAAATTGCAGCTCGCCCTCCGTCTCCTGTTTCTGATGATCCTTCATCTCTACCATCTCCCACCTCTCCCTCCTCCAGTCAGTAACGCCTCTTGCCTGTTCACTCCTTGCCAGCCCTGTATGCTAGCTGTTGTACCTTACTACTGTACTTTTCAAGGTACGTACTCTAAGATCAAAAATGTTTTATTTTCTGTTAGTTTGCTTTTTTACGCATTATTTGTGTGAAACCTATTATAGTACAGTACTATATAGCCAATTGTGTTAGTTGGGTACCATGGCTAACGTTATTGGACTTACGAACATATTGGATTTATGAACGCACTCCTGGAACGGAACTTGTTCATATGTAGGGGACTTGCTGTAGTCTAACAAAGACATACTGCATTTCAGAGGATGCCAAGACAATCACATGGAAAACTTTGGGGGTGGGGGCAGCCAAAATGCGGGGATGGGGGCAGCTGAAATGCAGGCGTGACAGCCACTGGCAGGGATGAGCGTTGAACCCACGAGAGGAGACAAGAGCTTTGAAGGAGAAACTGCAGGAAGAAGAAACGCGGGGAGCTGCAGAGTGAACCCTTGCAGAACGCACACAGGATGGAACTAAGAAAGCAGGAAGAGGACCGTCTGAAGGGAAAGGAAGCTCACAGAAGCCATCTGCTCACGGCGCCTTCACTGGCAGGCATCAGGGTTCCAACAGGGGAAAGGGAGCCCCACTGTGCCCTCCTGACGGGGTGTATTGTGGCCACGCCCCCGCAGACACTACCACCAGGGGCCCGCTCACGAACTTTCTCACTAATAGGCCCTTTCTCCTTTTGATGAGGTATCAACTCTCACCAGGACTCTCTCAGGCAAACCCCAGATCCCCTTAAAAGGAATTCTGCCTTCAGAGGAGATGTCTTTTATTGTGAAGGAAGAGTTCTGCCAAGAAATGATTCTGATCCTAATTGAAACCCGCTTCACTGCCTTATCTTCCCTGACAAGGAACATGGGCCTTGAAATATCATCACATGGGCTTGTCGCTGCCAATTCACAGGTGTCAAAAATACTAAATTGGCATGAAAGTACTAATACTATTAATAATGGAGTGCCACTGACATTCACTACTGATATTTTAAAATGTGAAACTTTTTCTTTTGATTCACAGCTTCCATGTAGAGCCAAACCATTGTTAGTTTTTAGATCTCCTTATACATTTTTTTCCCCCAGCCCTCCAAGTGTTCACCCAATCCTCTGCAACAGGGAGCCTCGCTGGGCTCTTATCAAGGTTGGCTGCTGGGTTTCAGCTGTGCTGGGCCAGCTCTGCTTTGCGCTCACCGGGCTTCAATTAACATTTGGGAACAGGCCAGCGTGTCGTGCTGAATCACCATAAGGCTGTGATTAACTCTTTGGGCCTTTTCAGATAAGAAAAGATACTCATGAGAAGCCCCACGAGATCTTGTTTCTGCCACGTGAGAGCCACGCCCAGGGATGACGGGGTTTCCAGTTTCCGTGGAGAGGTGTTTACAAAGTCAACGGCTCAGGGCATCAGCCTACAGCGAGGCCAACGTGGGCTATGTGATCCCGTGCAGTTTACTTAATTAATCTCTGAGGTTCAACTTCCTTGTTAGAAAGATAAGGATAACTGTGGTGTTGACCAGAACAGAAGGCTATGAGGCTCCAATGAGATAGTTCACAGCCAGCGAGCAGAAATACAGCTTTTTCTCTTTTTGCTAAAACACCAGAGGAAAATGCCCTTGCCTCTCTCTTCTCTTACAGATGATAGCAGAAAAAAAAAAGTCATGATCACATAAAGCAACATAACAGGCTAGTAGATCTCTGCTGGAGCCATGAAGAACCTGAAGGCACCAGCTTTGGGCAGTTCTCATCACTTAATGACTGTCACGATGCCGTGGGACAAAGTGTTCCCCGCACCATATCTTTCAGGGGGTAAAGAAACCAAGCACTCCAGATGTCTGTTTTGGAGAGACTCTCCTGTTTTAGAAACTGTTATTAGTAAAGATGAGTTTCAAATTCCTTGCTTACCTTCTCAATAGAAAGTAAGGAAGTACGTGGGGCCAACGTGCTGCTGTGGCAAGGAGTTCTGGGATGGGTTAGGCTGCACAGGGGAAACTAAGCCCAGGATAAACCTGATATATTTTCCTGGCACTTCAACTTTACTTGATTATAAGTTATTTAAAATAATATGGTTATATTAAAACAGATGGATACATTTAATGGTGTGCAGTGCAAAATGTGCAAGGATTTCCAAGATACAGTGAAGTCGCTCAGTTTTGTCCGACTCTTTGCAACCCCATGGACTGTAGCCTGCTAGGCTCCTCCATCCATGGGAGTCTCCAGGCCAGAATACAGGAGTGGGTTGCCATTTCCTTCTCCAGGGGATCTTCCCAACACAGGGATAGAACCCAGGTCTCCAGCACTGCAGACAGACTTTTTACCGTCTGAGCCACCAGGGGCTCCTAGAAATAATTTGCATCTGAGAAGAAATTTCATGATCTCTGCTTTTAGACCCTCCAGGGGCTCATGTTCCTTCTGTTAGCACGTTGGCAAGGAAGGTTGAGAGGCACTGGTTTTGATTATTTAGTTAAAGCCCCCTGTGACAGAGTAACTTGGGGGAATGTGGATTAAGGGTTATTTAAATATTTAGTCATCTGAAATAATGTTCCAAAGAAGTGATCATGACATTTCTCTTATAAAAACCCTTCTAAGATTTCCCCCAACAGTCCTTCCTTCTCTCTATCTTTGATTATCTATTTTGGCAGAAATACCACGCACAGCATTATGCTATCTGCCTGAGGCCTGACTAGCATCCAGGCGGAACAACAGAAAATCTTGCTTCTGATTATTTCTCTACAAAGAGGTGTGCTAGGACACATTTCTGAATGATCAGAGCTGGAGGGGAAAAGGACGAGCTGATGAGGAAGGATGGCCACATGGCAGAAACAAGCCCCCCAGGTTGGCTCTAGAAAGCGCAAGACGCATCTCCACTATCACAAGGAGCAAAGCGTCTGCGAACACAACAGTAAAGGGTGAGCCGTTGTGACAAAAGCCTGGAAAGCCAATGTTCACAACAGTTCCTCAGAGCACTTCCTCTGGGTGAGGAGTCACAGGTGTTATCATAGCCCTCACAACGATTCTTTTCTCTCCCATTTTACAGATGAGGAAACCGAGGCTCTGACTGCAGCGTCTGCACCACTTCCCACTATGATACAACCACAGCTCCCCTCTATTCACTTCAGGACTGAGACACCCGGCCTTGAGCAATTCCCCCTCCATTGTGTGCAAGAGGAAACAACCTTCTTACCTTCAGAGCCCAGTCACAATCCACCAGTGCCTTCCGGTAGTCCCCAAGTTTGATATAAGCCTGTAAAGACACAAATAGCTGCTACTCACACACAGTTCTGCAGCGAGCAGTCTTCAGTCAATGCAGAAAGCGCAGTCGGGCAGGAGAGAGCGGTGCGAAGTATTAATCACTGGTCCCTGCCTGCACCAATCAGGGTCCCGGCAGGAAAGAGATGGCACTCATACTGGGGAGTTTAATAAAGGGACTATATACAGGGTGAGTGCAGGGCAGACGGAGACTAGCAGTGGCCAGGCAGCACCTCTGCTGGACCTGAAGGGGCGGGAGGAGGAGTAATGGACAAAACTGAAGAGGGCTGCTTTGTGAAGAACGATGCTTAAGAGGAGCTGAGGCCTTTAGTAGAGCGGAAGCTGGAGGAGAAAGCCCCAGTTCACTTTCCTCCTTCCTTCTGATCTCAATGGCCAAATGGAAGTTAGAAAGCCTGGGGAGCCAAGAGGCCAGTCCACAGAGGTCAGTCCCCCAGGGCACAGAAGGATCTGGGTGGGGGCGGGGCAAACAGAAAATACCCAGCACACTAAACACCCCTCCAAAGGAAAAGGCAGCTCCTGGAGCCTACCCTGCTGTGAATGTCCCAGAAGGAAACCAAACGAGAAAGGGGATCAAAAAGACAGATAATGACAAGTGTTGGTGAGGATGTAGGAAATCAGAGCACTCATCCACTGCTGGTGGGAACTGCAGTGATTCTGGAAGACAGTCTAACGTTTCCTCAAAAGGTAAAACACAGAGGCGCCATATGATACAGCAATTTCACTCCTGGGGATATAGCCAAAGGGACTATACATATATGTTCATGCAAAAAGTTGCATGCCAATGTTCAGAGCAGCATTACTTATAACAGCCAGAAAGCAGAGATAACTCAAATGTCCACCAACTTATGAATGGGTAAATAAAATGTACTAGATTCACACAAGAAAATATTTGGCAATAAATAGGAAGGGAGTACGGATGCATACTACAACATGGATGCACCCTGAAAACACTGTTGAACAGAAGAAGCCAGACACATAAGGATAAATACCAGATGATGTCATTTACATGAAAAGCCCAGAACAGTCAGGTGCATAGAGGAGTACAGAGACAGAAAGTAGATTAGTGGTGACCTAGGGCTGGTGTGGGGGAGGACAAAAGGATTGAGGAGCTTAAAGGGTATGGGATTCTTTGGGGGACGATGAAAATGTTTTCTAAAATTGATTGTGGTGAGGGTTGCACAATCCTGTGAATAGAAACCACTGAGTTGTACATTTTCAATAGGCGAATTATTGGTTATAGCAAGTGTACCTCAATAAAGCTGTTACCAAAATATGATCAAGAAAAAGTTTTGCTTCTTTCCTCCTGAGTGCAGCAAGGAGGAGGAGTTTATACAGGAAATGAGCTCATACAGGAAATGAGCTCATGTAGGAAATGAGCTGACATATAAGAGTCAAACTATCCCCAGGAGCCCTTGGTTTCAAATGCCTTGCAGCTCTCTTCTGGGATCCCCTACAATTGAGGAAAATCTTGAAAATCAGGCATTAACTCAGAATTCTGTGATTCACTCAAACTGAACTAACATAAGAATTTAGACCATTTACAGTTTCCAAGAACTGTGGCATACAAGCAAATGAAAGTCTGCACCAAGGCTGTTAAACCCTCTGTATTAATTACTGGATATGAAATGTGCTTAATAAATTCTTGTCAAGTTGCACAAAGTAGACTTTAAGTGCTCTTCTTTTGGAAAGTTCCCTAAGAAGCAGCAGTGATCACTCTGTTGGAAGAAAGGAAAACCAGGCCCCAGGGTCCCATTTAGTCACCATCAACAGATCCAATACTCCATGGAGGTTTGCCCATGACCTATACCATACCAGGGCACCGTGACATTCTGAACAATAAATCGGGTGTGATATCTACATGGACAAGTCAATTATGAGTTAGTGTTATAATTCACGAGAAATCTAAGCAGTCAACCAAAGTGAGGGGGGAGCAGGCAACAGCAGGTTAATGGAATTTCTGCTGGGCAGCTCTTTGTACCAATAGAAAGGAAGCTGCTAGGCAGTGCTTTCAATAACAGGGATTCGGTACTAATTGAAGATGATGACTCTTTGAGCTCTCTGTTCTATATAAAGCACCATCCTTTCCTCTGGGTTTGGGGTTTCATTTGGAAGTCAGAGGATGTGAGGAAGAAACTAGCGTCCTTCTAGACAACTTCAGTCATGACTTTACGGCATTGTTCTTCAGGATGCAGACTCTGTATGGGCTTCAACAATTTCTCTACACAGCCTTTCGCTTTTCCTTCTTTTTCTCTTTTAAAGATTGGACTCAACACCCTCTAAATTTCCTGTTGGCTTTTGTTTTTCCACATTTTGAAAAGAATGACTTTTCCAAATGGCAATTAAACTCCTGATTTATCTAAATTACACCAGCAATCTATTGATCATAACATTAGCTCCGGGAGAAAAACAAAGCGATGGAAGGGTAGGTTTTCTCCCTAGCAAGCAGCGACACTCAATTCACAGGGTCCTTATTAAGTGTTTTCTAACTCCGCATGCATACAGGGAGGCATTTTAAAAATAGTCAATGGTTCAAATGGTTCCTAACACCAGGCAGCGCATTTTGCATTTATTCATCTCTGAATAAGCTTTCTCTTTGGGAAAAGAGGAAGGAATTGCCTCCCCAAAGCTTTTCATTGCATTTACCTATTTTTATCCACAGTCATTCTTAATGTGGTTCTCCAGAACTAATCAAAATACTGCTTAAACTTGAGTACAGTAAAAATGTAACTAATTTAGAGTAATCAGGGTATAGACCATCTGAGTTAGATGTAAGTCTGCATTATATAACATTCTAAAGGAATTCAATTTTACAGCTTTCAAGTAACTTCAGAGTAACAAGACTGAATAAGCATCCATAGGTAAATGGTTTGGAGACCAAATTTGTGATAAATAAAAAAGAACTATAATTATCATATTGTTTGTATTTATAGCTGTTTGACGTGTCAACAGAAACCTCACTCCCTCAAGTGGGCTTTCTGTGCCTCCAGTTAAGTGTTATATAACTTAATAAGGATTTATTGAACATCGGTTATAAGCACAGCATTAAGGGGAAAAGTATATGGCAGTTTTTACCCTCAAAAAGTGTATAATCTCGTGAGGGCGATAAAACGGACATGGCAAAAATCAACCTCTGGCCATTTTATTTACCGATTCTCTTCCTTATAACATTTTTTTCTCCACAAATGGGGGTAGGTAAATGACACCTCAACTCGAGACTGATTTATCCAAACTGGTGAACTAACGAGTTTACGTTGTGCTTGGATTTTATTTATCATTAAATCATTGCCACTGTCCAGACTTTTTGGACGGCTGACGTCCTGTTTCTTGCACTTTTCCTCAACATACCACAGCAGGATATTCTTAATCCTGAGTTACAAAATTGGAGCTGACGAGGATCCTCTCCTTGTCAATGACATGGTGTCAAGTTCATGTCACCCAGGTCCTGCTGACATACTCTGATCATCAGATAATCATGTCCACGAATCTGCCAATTTTTCAGGCCTGAGCAGGAGACAGCTCTCCCATACACAAACGCAAGCACTTTTCAAAGATAAGGTCACAGGTGACATTTCTGTTTCAACTGAAAACTATTCATCTCATCCCTTAATTAAGGAGTAGATGATAAACATCAAGGTAATGATTTTTATCTGGTGTTCCAGAAATCTGAGCTCATCTGTGATATTAAATGGAAGTATCGGGGGTTTTACAAACTCAAAATTTCTGAGAAATTGGCTCAGGACCATTAGCTCTAGTATACCCAATCACAGAATCTTAATCAAGGAGGAATTCATACAATGAGTAAGAAATTAACAAGAGAGTAACCCTTAGGAGCCTTAAACTGGCATCAAAAAAGAGGATGAACTAAGTCAGTGGTGGCAGAATTCTGAGGTCTCACGGGCTATCTCATTCCACTGGCTTTCTCAGCTATTCACGGGGTCAAGTGCCTGGGGACCATCAGCGAGGAGATGGGTGACTTTTACTATGGAGACAGCTGATTATGTGTAGCTATTCCCAAGTTCTCCTTTAATGAGTCCAAGTTGGTAGCTTGAAACTGGACCATAGTGAAGAGTATTTACACCATGGAAATTGGCAAATGCTCCATACAAATCAGCCTCCACCCCCAGCCCAACCAGAGCCGGCTGCTATGCCTTTACCACCACACGGCGGATACCACCTAGTCTCACCCTTCTCTGCTTTCACAAGGTTAGTGGCTGCTGCTCCCTGGGGAAATACGGTGGACACAGCCTTGCCTCACTGACCTGAGCTCGGTTGGTGTACAGCACCTTCATGTCCTTCAGCTTCTCCAAACCCTCACTGTAGCACAGGATGGCCGTTTCGTAATCACCTCTGACAAATGCTTCATTCCCCTTTTCCTTTAGGGCTGTGAGAATAGAAGTCATACGGGTGAGCTCTCCCCACACACTGGAAAATTCTTTCAAGCTTCACTGCCCTGATTTTCCAACTCTACTTTGAAGGTTAGAACGTCCATCCATCCAAAGGGGGCCTGTCACTTCCTTCTCTCTGCAGATCATTCTGGGTCGATTTCTTTTATATAAATCCTCCCCCAAGTCTTCTACGCAGCTTCTCAGAAAAAGTAAATGTTTCTGTCTCGAGGCTCAGAATATACCAAGCTTGCCACAAAGAGCAAATCTACACATTCAGTGTCTAATAAAGAGATTCAAACGACTAATTTTCTAGCAAATATGGAATCATTCAGATCTGCAGGGCACATAGCACTGAGTGGTATAAAGTAAATGCTGAAAGTATTCTTCTGTCATATGTATCCCCCCCATCCCACGACCACACACACACAACCCCAGTTCTTTCTTTTCCTTTATTTCCTCTCTCCTTTCTCCCAGCTTGGGGCTTCCCTCATAGCTCAGTTGGTAAAGAATCCACCTGCAATGCAGGAGACCTGGGTTCGATCCCTGGGTTGGGGAGATCCCCTGGAGAAGGGAAAGGCCACCCACTTCAGTATTCTGGCCTGGAGAATTCCATGGGCTATATAGTCCATGGGGTTGCAAAGAGTCGGACACGACTGAGCAACTTTCACTCTCACCCAGCTTTGTTCATTTTTCTTTCTCACATCTTCATCTGTGCCTCAGGCTAGAGAGTGGTGCCTCACTCCCACCCCTCCCTACTTTCCAAGCATCCTTTAGCGCTGCTACATTCAGCGATATGCCTTAGAAACAGGTCTGACTGTGGAGGCTATCTCAGGGCTGTGTCTGCCTCTCCGCCTGTTGCAGCAGAAACAGGAAAGAGGCTTCTGCCTGGCCAGGTCCCACTGCCTCAGGCACATTCTGAACCCACCCACTGCGAATCCTGATGTCCTCAAACAGCAGCATAAACTCCCCTGCTTTTTCCAGCACAAATCATCCCTGCCATTAAAAAGTGAAAAGACTGACAATTACCATCTGCTAAGACTTTGTTTTCCCTTCTTCTTATGGCACGTTCTTTAGCATCCTTCTCCAGAGATGCCAAGAAGGCTTCTGACAACAGAGTGATTTCAAATATTAAAAAAGAAAAATTCAAATACTATAATCAGTTCTTTAGCTCAAATTCAGAAAAAAGTCACTTTAGAGTTTTAGAGCCACACGTTTCATGCATACACATGTAGGCACATGCACACATGTGGGTGCATGCGTGCACGCACGCACACACACACACACACACACAGATTTCGGAGACAACTGAAATGACATTTTCTTAATTTGACATTAAATGGGAATCTGTGTGATGTATTATTATACATGATAACTATGTCGGTGCTTCAAATTTGAATTATGCCTTTTAAAAGAGTTTTTCTTTGAAGACGGACTTTTTTGGTTCCACTTAGCATAATGAGCTGCTGAGCTGAGCAACTGAGAAGCTCTCTGGATCCTTCTGAGTAGCTAAGAGTAAATTGGATGAAACAGAATAACTGAATTCAGTGTACAAAAGACTGGCCAGGAGAACACAGGAAAAATCCTCTGAGCACCATCCTCTCTGACCACTAGGAACAGAATTGGGTGATCAGTAGGTTTTTGTTTATGGTTGTTTGTAAGCCCAGAGGCTATAATTTAAGGGTCTAGAAGCCACAATCAATAAACACTGACTTTAAATGAATAATACACATTGGGAAGAGAGATGCTTACCTGTGTTTATTTCATCTGCATCCTGCAGGGCACAGGTTATCATAAAAACAAAGAAACAAATTTCAAAAACTACTCTCTTATTTATACATATACAAACCAAGAAGGCAGATAAATTTCAAGGGGGGAGTAGAGTCCTTTCCTTTAACCATAATACTAGAAGGCTGCAAATTCAGGGGGCTTGCTTTAAATCAAGAGATCTGATTATGGCATAGTTGTTATGGGGCTAGTCTGCAGAAACCAGGGACTCTAGCTGTGGCTGTATGAATTGGAACTATGAGTTAGTAAGCTGTTACATTAACAGATTAAAAATGGTCCTAATCTCAGTGGGTGGAGAGGCCAAATTTTCATTAAAACTAACCAAAAGGATTGTTTAAGGATGACTCAGAAAGACCAAGAAAAATATATCAGAGTTTATACTTCCTTGTGAAAAATGCAGTGATTCTAAAGAACAAGCCTATTTCAGCCTCACCAGGCAGTTGAGATTAAACCACTCCTCCCTCTGTTTCATGCAGGCTTCTTGCTGTGTCTACATAGATAACTCCACAATAAGGAAAGGGCACCTTCATGGGAGCTTGTGGGGGACTGATCATCGTCTTGTTCACGGTGGTCCTGCACTTGTCCTCCTCTTGGTCCCCCTCTGTAAACTGTAGTCTCTTTTCTGTCTCAAGGACCGCTTTCTCTCGTACGACTGGATCATCAGAATTCATCTCCTGAATTAAACTGGCTAGAGGAGAAATCAGGTGAATCATTCACATAAGGTCTTCAAAAAGAAAAGACCCTATTCAATATCAATGATGGTGCAGTAAATTTCATGGGGAAGGACTTTTATTTTTTCCAGCTTTTTTGAGATACAATTGACCCATGACAATGTGTAAGTGAGGTGTACCACATGGTCATCTGACACAGGTATACAGTGAGGAATGATTCCTGCACCAAGATGAGTTAACATATTCATATTTCAATTTGTTTTTGTGAGTGGTGAGAACATTTAAGATCCCCTTTCAGCAACTTTAAAGTGTACAGTATTGTTAACTATAATCACAATGCTGTTTATTAGACTCCCAAAACGTATTCACCTACTACAGAGTTTGTGTAAATGCATGTATTTAAACATCTTAACATCTTGCATGTATTTAAACATCTTAACATCTTGCATGTGTTTAAACATCTTGCATTCTTTTGCAACTTAGCTTTTTTCTCTTAGTATGCTTTAGAGATATGCTCTTGATACAAATAGTTCCAGTTGATTCATTTTACTTATTTTACATAGGTGATTCATTCTCTTATTGATGGACCTCCAGGTGTTTTTAATTTTTTTCTATACCAAATAGATGCTGAGTTGAATACATGTATATATTTCCCTATGCACATATGTGACATATTCTTTAGGCTCTATCAATTTTTATTCCTACAAGCTGTGCACGAGTTCCTGTGCCTCCACATCCTTGTTCACACTTGTTGTTACACTTCCGTGTCGCTTCCACTGTAACGCGTTTATCTCCTTAATGTTGTCATTTGCCTTTTCTTGAATGTGACTGGGATACAGCATCTTTTTATTGGTTTGTAGGCCATCTGGATTTCCTTTTCTGTGAATTGCCTGCTCCTATTTTCTATTGGGTTGTTTGTCTTTTTCTTATTATGATTGTTTTATATATTCTGGACTGTTATACATATCTGTGAACATTTTCTACTTGGGTATGGTGTGTTTTTGTTTTTATGGAACCTTCCATTGAAGAGATTTTCTATGTGTTAAATGTATCAATATTTCCCCTTATGACTTATGCCTTTGTGTATATTAAGTTTACAAACACACTCTTGTGTGTCTTCTAAAAGTTTCAACATTTTGTTTTTCTCATTAAGGTATTTAATCCACCTGGAGCCAACTTGCTCTTTTTTTTTGACTGTGCGGATATGCAGGGCTCTTAGTTCCTCAACCAGGGATCAAACCTGTGCCCGCTGCAGTGGGAGCATGGAGTCTTTAACCACTGGACCACCAGCGAGTCCCCTGGAACTGACTTTGTGTAGGGCAGGAGCACCATTTGTTGAAGAGTCCCTGCTTTCTCACCGATACACTGTGTCATCCCTGTTTCATGTCGCATGTGTGAACCTGCTCTAGGGCTCTTCATTCGGCTCTACCGGATGACCTGTCTTTTTCAGCACCAAAACTGCCATGCATAATTACTACAGCTTTATAAAAAAACTTGAGCACCTAGTAGGGGGATCCCACCTTCTTATTTTTCTGCAAAATTTTCTGCATTATTCGTGGCCCTTTACTCTTTCATGTGAACTCTGGAATCAGCTTGTTGAATCCTACACGAAACACGCTGGGGATTTTGATCTATCCCAGGTGGACTAGCTGTAGCGCTGTCAGTCGCTCAGTCGTGCCCAACTCTGTGGCTCCATGGGCTGCAGCCCGCCAGGCTCCTGTCCACGGGGTGCTCCAGGCAAGAATGCTGGGGTGGGTAGCCATTTCCTTCACCAGGGGATCTTCCCAACCCAGGGATCTTCCCAACCCAGGGATCAAATCCGGGTCTCCTGCACTGTAGGCACATTCTTTACCACCTGAGCCACCACAGAAGCTCCCCTACCTCCTAGAGTAGAGAATATTTTATTTACAATACCAAAATAAATCCATCAAAATGTATGCAAGACCTTTATGGAGAAAATTATAAAATTTAATCAAAAGAGCTCCCAGTGGTCAAAATGGAAACAATTTGAGCAAGAAAACAGACATGATAGTTTTGTATTAAATATCCATGAGTCTATATGGAGATTTACCTTCAGTTCAGTTCAGTTCAGTCGCTCAGTTGTGTTTGACTCTTTGCGACCCCATGAATTGCAGCACGCCAGGACTCCCTGTCTCTCACCATCTCCCGGAGTTCACTGAGACTCATGTCCATCGAGTCAGTGATGCCATCCAGCCATCTCATCCTCTGTCGTCCCCTTCCCCTCCTGCCCCCAATCCCTCCCAGCATCAGAGTCTTTTCCAATGAGTCAACTCTTCGCATGAGGTGGCCAAAGTACTGGAGTTTCAGCTTTAAGTACTGGAGTTTCAGCTTTAGCATCCAGGGTCTAGCAACACTCAATACATAATGAACACCCAAGAAATGAATGTATAGAATCTATACACATGTGGCTATATACATTTAAGTTACGTATAAATGAAATAAGGCATCCCAGGTGGCACAGTGGTCAAAAATCTGACTGGCCATGTAGGAGAGGCAAGAGATGAAGGTTTGACCCCTGGGGCTTCCCTGGTGGCTCAGAGGCAGAGAATACGCCTGCCCAACAGGAGACATGGGTTCAATCCCTGGGTTAGGAAAATCCCCTGGAGAAGGAAATGGCAACCCACTCCAGTACTCCTGCCTGGAGAATCCCATGGACAGAGGAACTTGGTGGGCTACTCTGGAGGGTCCATGGAGTCGCAAAAGAGTTGGATATGACAGCGACTAAACAATAACTACAAACAAATGAAACATTAGGGGAACTCACTTCATTAGTAGTACTAGTCACATTTCAAACCCTCGATGGCCACCTGCGGCCATTGGTTACATTGTGCACACTGCAGATTATAGAACATATCTGTCATCACAGAAAGTTCTACATACAGTATTGACATCAATGGTATGGGAATGAACTTGGGGTATGAATGAGTGTTAGCCAGATAAAGAAAGATGAAGAGGCAGAGGGAAGAAAGCCAACAGGCAGAGCAGGAGCTTCAGGGGGGTGTGTGGGGAACAGAAGTAGCTTGTTGCTCAAGTGTGAGGTAAGGAGAGGCGAGAGGCAAGGGTAGGGTCACGGGAGGACTTAGGTCCTGATGAGAGCTTGAAATTTATTGTCACTGCGGGAAGAATCCAAGCAGAGAAGTGTCTGGGTCAGATTTGCATTTTAGATACATTACTCGGTGGGGAGTGTGAGCCTAGAGGCAGGAAACCCAATCAGGGGGTTGTTGAAATAGTCTGGATTAGAGAAGCAGACCAAAGGGAAATTGGGAGAGGACAGAGCTGAAGAAAGAAAGCAAATCCGAGGGCTGATTAAATTCAGGGCTGAGAGAGGAGGGGTAGGCCAGTATGACTTGTAAATTTAGGGGATGATAGTGCCACCAAGTGAGACGAGAATGAAGGGGAGCGTAGGAGAAGCAAGTTTTATTAGGGGTGGGCGGACAGAGAGGAAAGAGACAATCAACTGAACTCTGGACACAGAAGTTCCTGGTGTTTGAGGGACACATGGATGTGGCAGTTGGCATAGAGGCTGAAGATCAAAAACGCAGCTGGTGGCAAATGGGATGTGGGGTCATCAACAAGGGTGGGAGCTAAAACCACATGCTTGGGCTAAACCACGGGCAGAGAAAGCGGTGAGCAGTGGGCCAGGCCAGAACAACATGTGGGGGACGGGCAGAGGAGAGGCCCGTGACAAACGCAGAGAACACACCAAGGATGAATCATCTATGAAGCTGCCTGGACTATTTTTAAAACGATTTTATTCTTTGGACCCACACAGCCCGTGAGAAGCGACAACTTCAATATATTTCTATTAGATAAGTTTTGCCTTATTGTCGGTTTTCTTGTTTCTACTCTCTAAAAGTCCATGGGGTCGCAAAGAGTCGGACATGACTGAGCGACTGAACTGACTGACCCTCAAACAAGCTCCCTGAAGTCTGAACAGGGACTGGGTACTTCGGAATCTCCTGTATGATGGTCTGTGTGATCAGCGTGTCCTCTGAGAGCTTGTCTGAGCTTTGGAAGGGTCTTCCTGCCTAGAGGAATAGACAGGGGTGTGGCAACCAGGCGCCGTCCATGTAATGTGATGGACACTGAGGGAAGCCATTTGACTTTGCCTCTGCAGCTCAGGGGGCCCAGGGGGCACCAGTGGTAAAGAACCTGTCTATGAACGCAGCAGACATAAGAGATGCGAGTTTGATCCCTGGGTCGGGAAGATCCCCTGCAGGAGGGCATGGCAACCCACTCCAGTATTCTTGCCTGGAGAATCCCATGGACAGAGGAGTCTGGTGGGCTACACTCCACAGGGTCACCGAGTCGGACAGGACTGAAGTGACTTAATACAAACGCACATGCTGCAGCTCAAAATCAGAAATGGCTCTCCCCCCAGACAAGACGGATTCCAGATGAATGAGGCTCCTGAGTGACCTCAAACGGAAGAGCTAGGCTCATTGGTGATGGGGAAATGGAAGCTCCTTTTGACCTGCTTCTACACAGAAGGGGAGAGAATACGGAGAAGAGTGGTTGAATTCCAATCAGAATAGTAACAGCTTCACTGATACCAATTAACAGCCAGAAAATTTTAGCCCCAGTCTTCAGTATTACTTGCTTCTCAATACCCTCTTCTGTTTAATCTCAGTGACATTTTTTTTTTTTTCCTTAAGAGTCATAAACCTGTCAGGCAACCCAGGAACTAACTTAGAGTAATCATCTCTCTTTAGGCACTCCACTTTCCTAGAGAAAAATTTAATTTGTATAGGATTTACTGGTACTTACTGATTTCATCCACATTTTTAAGAAATTTCTGCAAGTCTTCCTCTTGATAGTCAGCCATTGTGAACCAGAATCCCTGAGGGAGGCAGCATAGACGATGAAAATTAATAATAATAAAACACTAAACAGAATTCGTCAGGCTTATTAGCCTGCTAAAACCAAGAGCCAAGTGATTATTTTAAAGACAGATTTGTGTTTACAAAAGTCATGAATAACAAGCCGGGTGATCTATTTCATTCTGATTCCTGTTAAGGCCAAGGAACACTCATTACATGTAGTGATATTGCCAGAAAGCTGCCAGCCTCCTCCAATGGGGAAACTGCTCTGCAAAATGTCCCTACAAAGCCCACACTGACTGCTGATAAGGGACCTGGTGTGCAAGAGACCACGGGGAGCAGCTGACAAGCCACCAGGGATAGAGGACACAAACCCTTGACTTTGATCTTGACGGGCTGGCCCAGCCAGAAGTTTGGACCTGACCTTGTGACGGGTAACCAAAAACAGGTAATCTGCATCTACATGTTTAAATTTATTTAAAATATAAGCCTCGGGCTTGTTTCTGAGAAGTGAAGAGAAGCTACAAATTGACTGAGGGACTGGAACCGGAGAGTCCAGCCTTATCTTCTTCTCTCCAGGTACTTTAGCTGGATCACCTCTCAGCTGTTTTTGAGTGAAAAGGCCTCATGCTGTAGCCAGTGGTTCCCAAAGGTCCACCCACAGATCATAAAAATCAAGCAAAAACTGATTTGGTACACAGATTCCTCAGCCTTAGCCCAGAGCCCCTCAGTAAGCTTGAAAGAGTACCCAGAAGTGTACAGTTCTAAGCACTCTGCAAGTAATTCTGATTACAGTTAGGTTTAATAGTCTTCCAACAGTCTTTAGTAGCCTTCGAAGCCACATTTAATTGGAAATTCCAAATCTTCCAGGAACAAGCTGTGAATTATTTGATCTCTTTGAGATTCCACCAGTTATATAAGCTGTGCTACCTTAGCTAAAGTCACAACCTCTCTGAGCCTTACAAGCCTCATTGGTTCTAGCAAACAGGGCTATCTGCAGACTAATTAAAAGTGCCAGGCACTCTCGATGATGACTGGTTATTGTGAGGCATCGTTATCTGTAAATCAGGGCAGGGGACTTGTGGCTTAACTAAATGATCCATAGGCTTCTTTCCAACTCAACAATTTAGGCTCTGGTGGAACTGAGGCCTAGCCAAGTGAGTTAACGTGCTCGAGGTTAGTAGGGGCAGAAGGCCGGGGAACTACCCTGGGGCATGCACCAAGCCCTCGGCTCCCAGGGCGGGATCTGAGGGCGCTCCCTGCCTAGCCAGCAAACCCACGACGGGACGAGAAGGACAGGGCGGGGGGAGGCCCAAGAAGTTCTGCAGTGCGCGCTTCACCGGCTAGAAGCCTGCAGGTCGCCTGGAGCCTCAATGTGTGCTGAGGCCCAGACACGCCCCGCCCACCCGGCGCAGGAGGGCGGGGACGCGACATCGTTGCTTAGCAACTGCTCCACAGCGTCCACCCGCCCAGTGCCCGCCATAGGAGTCCTAGCCCACAGCTGATCCCGTCCCATCCGCTGGAGCCCAAACTAGTGTCCTCTGCTCAGTTCTGACGGAGAGATCAGGACTAGACCTGAACGTGCGCAGGCTGGGCCACCCCGCTGCAGTTACCTGACCGCGCCACCGTCCGGACAGGAAATGGCGGCTGTGGGCTGACGGTGGCCGACTCGAACCCGGAAGGAGCGGGGCCGAAGGTGGGCGTGGCTCTATCTCCGAAGCCCCGCCCCACCCCGCCCCCGCGCTCTAGTTCGGGAGCGCGCAGCCAAGTTCAGGGCCAGCTCGGGCTAGGGATCTCTGATCAGCACGAAGGAAATGTGGACGGGGCGGGCAGAAAAGCCCAAGTGACCTGCGCTGATCCCTAAATGAGCGCCAGGTTTTCACCTCTTTCTCCTCTAGGATTGGGGCAGGGGCGGTGGTGTCACTTCCATTAGTTTAATAATCCTTGGCCCCAAACGGGCAAGGTCAACAACGGTACTTGGGAGAGTCAGGCTTGCTTATTGGTATAGATGAGATCTTCGGAGAAGACAGTTATGTGACGACTCTGATCTTAAGTTTTCTCATGTGTCACATAGAGAAATGGCACTTTCTCATGAATTTTGGTTAAAGTGCCAGGCGCCTAGTCCAAAGGGATAAGTTGGTTATTATCCAGGGAGTCGTAGGATTTAGAGCATGAGACAATGGACTCATTCACATTTTAAGAGAGAGAGGAAAAAGAGACTGATTTACTCTAAGGAACTGGCTCACATTATCATGGACGCTGTAAAGTGCACCATCTGCAGTTCGCTTCAGTCACTCAGTTGTGTCCAACTCTTTGTGACCCCATGGACTGCAGCATACCAGACCTCCCTGTCCATCACCAGCTCCCCGAGCATGCTCAAACTCCTGTCCATTGAGTCGGTGATGCCATCCAACCATCTCATCCTCTGTCATCCCCTTCTCCTCCTGCCTTCAATCTTTCCCAGCATCAGGGTCTTTTCCAATGAGTCAGTTCTTCACATTTAAGGCCAAAGTATTGAAGCTTCAGCTTCAGCATCAGTCCTTCCAATGAATATTCAGGACTGATTTTCTTTAAGATTGACTAGTTTGATCTCCTTGCAGTTCAAGGGACTCTTAAGAGTCTTCTCCAACACCACAGTTCAAAAACATCAATTCTTCAGTGCTCAGCTTTATTTATAGTCCAATTCTCATGTCCATACATGACTACTGGAAAAACCAGAGCTTTAACTACACGAACCTTTGTTGGCAAAGTAATGTCTCTGCTCTTTAATATGCTATCTAGGTTGGTCATAGCTTTTCTTCCAGGGAACAAGAGTCTTTTAATTTCATGGCTGCAGTTACATCTGCAGTGATTTTGGAGCCCCCCAAAATAAAGTCTCTCACTGTTTCCATTGTCTCCCCATCTATTTGCCATGAACTGATGGGACCAGATGCCATGATCTTGGTTTTCTGAATGTTGAGCTTTAGGCCAACTTTTTCACTCTCCTCTTTCACTTTCATCAAAAGGCTCTTTAGTTCTTCTTCACTTTCTGCCATAAGGGTGGTGTCATCTGCATATCTGAGGTTATTGATATTTCTCCTGGCAATCTTGATTCCAGCTCAGCTTCATCCAGAGTTCATGATGTACTCTGCATATAAGTTAAATAAGCAGGGTGACAATATACAGTCTTGATGTATTCCTTCCCAATTTGGGACCAGTCTGTTGTTCCATGTCTGGTTCTAACTGCTGCCTCTTGACCCACATACAGATTTCTCAGGAGGCAGGTAAGGTGGTCTGGTATTCCCATCTGTTTTTCCACAGTTTGTTGTGATCCACACAGTCAAAGGTGTTGGTGTGGTCTATAAAGCAGAAGTAGATGTTTTTCTGGAACTCTCTTGCTTTTTCAATGATCCAACAGATGTTGGAAATTTGATCTCTGGTTCCTCTGCCTTTTCTAAATCCAGCTTGAACATCTGGAAGTTTACGGTTCACATACTGTTGAAGCCTGGCTTGGAGAATTTTGAGCATTACTTTGCTAGTGTGTGATATGAATGCAATTGTGAGGTAGTTTGAACATTCTTTGGCATTGCCTTTCTTTGGGATTGAAATGAAAACTGATCTTTTCCAGTCCTGTGTCCACTGCTGAGTTTTCCAAATTTGCTGGCATATTGAGTGCAGCACTTTCACAGCATCATCTTTGAGGATTTGAAATAGCTCAACTGGAATTCCATCACCTCCTCTAGCTTTGTTCGTAGTGATGCTTTCTAAGGCCCACTTGACTTCACATTCCAGGATGTCTGGCTCTAGGTGAGTGATCACACCATGTGTTATCTCCCAGTGTTCCTCTGGGAGGAACATAACCCTCCCATAACCTCCCATAACCATGGGAGACCATGGTTATCTGGGTCATGAAGATCTTTTTTGTATAGTTCTTCTGTGTATTCTTGCCACCTCTTCTTAATATCTTCTGCTTGTGTTAGGTCCATCCCATTTCTGTCCTTTGTTGTGCCCATCTTTGCATGAAATGTTCTGTATCTCTAATTTCCCTGAAGAGATCTCTAGTCTTTCCCATTCTATTGTTTTCCTCTATTTTTTACATTGGTGACTTAGGAAGCCTGTCTTATCTCTCCTTGCTATTCTTTGGAACTCTGCATTCAGATGGGTACAGTCATCTGTAGTTGGCAAACTGGAGATCCAAGGAGCCAATAGAGTGAATCCCAGGCCAAGTCCAAGGACCTGAGAACTAGGAGAGCTGATGATGGCGTAGGTTCCAGTCTGAGTCTGAGTCCTAAGGCAGGAGAAGACCAATGTCCCAGCCAAATACAGTCAGGCAGAGAGAGAGAGAGAGAGAGAGAATTCTATTCAGGCCTTCAAATGATTGGTTGAGGCCCACCCACACTGGGGACAGAGGTCTGCTTTACTCAGGCTCTTGATTCAAGTGTTAATCTCATCCAGAAATACTCTCATAGACAAACCCTGAATAATGTTTAACTAAATATTTAAGTACTTGTGGGCCAGCCAAGTCAATGCATAAATTTAACTATTACAAATATCTGGTCACCAGACTCAAAGAGCTTATCATCTAAAGGGTGTTAAAGCTCAATTAGCAAATAACCACTTAAATTCTCATTGTAATAAGAGCTGTAAGATGTGAAGAGTGAAAAACAAAAGTACCAAAGGGTATTATGTCTCCTCCAATGGCAGGTGGGTTCATTACCATTAGTGCCACCTGGGAAGCCCACCAACGGGTACTATGAAAGTTTAGTCTCAAACCTTGGAGATTGTCCCTGAGGACATGATGCTTCTGCTGAGTCTTAAGGGATCAGTGGGCATTGACCAGCTGGAGAAGGAGGTGGAAGCAGAGGGGCTGCATGGACAGTCAGGAAGGAGCCTGACAAGGACGAAGCATCAGCAGGAGGACAAGCTTGGCTGTAGCCTGGAGCGCAGAAAGTTAGTGGTGCAAGATGAAGCCAGGCCAAGACCACACAGGGCCTTTGAGGGGTTCCGAGTCTTCCTCCTAAGTGCTTCAGGCAGCTTCCAAGGGACTTTAGGAGAGGAGTGACATGCCAGATTTTTCATTTTAGAAAATTATTCTGGCTGCAATGTGGAGAATGATCTGGATCGAGGCCAGAGGAACACTGGGAGACATGTCAGAGGTTGTTGACAGTGTGTATTGGTAGAGGGAACAGAGGGGATTAGATAAATTTGAGTTGTATTTTGGAGGGAGAATTGAAAGCAAGGGGATAATAACAATGGCATTAGGTTTCTGGCTTGAGCCAGAATAGGGCTCTCCATTGGCTGAGATGCAGAAAACTGGAGGAGAATCAGATGGGGAGCCAGACAATGAATTCAGATTGATATTCAGTGCAAGATGCCCATGAGTTATTCAAGTGTAGATGTTGAGTAAATCAGCTGTCCTTTCATAGTTACTCTCCTCTTCTTGATATCCTCCAGCTTTTAGCAAAGCAGAGACACCTAGAACAGATTGTATTTCCCGGCTCTCCTTACCTATGACTATTTCCTTATACATGACTGGGTCAATTAAATATAAGCAGAAGTGGTGGGTGCTACTTCTAGATAATGTCATAAAAAAAAAAGATTTCCTTCTCTTTACCTTTTATTCTTGTTGGTTGGAATGTGGACACAATGGCTGGAGTTGGATCAGTCATTTTGGACCATGAGTTAGAAGCGGTATGCTGAAGATGGAAAGCCACACGGTAGAAGGAACCCGTGTACTGACTGATGATCATGGAGTTACTGGACTGGTTTTGGACTACTGAACTCCATGTTTCTGGGTAGCAAAGCTATTTAACCTCAACAATATGTCAGGTTCTGGGATTCTACAAACTTCTGTGTTGTTAGAGTAACTGTTACGTTGGGTTTTCTGTCCTCCCAGTGAAAGAATGTTATCTGATATGCAAGGCACTGTTCCTTTATTCAGCCGTAAAGAAGGCTGAGCGCCGAAGAATTGATGCTTTTGAACTGTGGTGCTGGAGAAGACAGTCCCTTGGACAGCAAGGAGATCAAACCAGTCAATCCTAAAGAATATCAGTCCTGAATATTCATTAGAAGGACTGATGCTGAGCTGAAGCTTCAATACTTTGGCAACCTGATGTGAAGAGCCAACTAATTAGAAAGACCCTGATGCTGGTAAAGATTGAAGGCAGGAGGAGAAGGGGATGACAGAGGATGAGATGGTTGGATGGCATCACTGACTCAATGGACATGAGTTTGAGCAAGCTCTGGGAGATGGTTGAGAACAGGGAAGCCTGGCATGCTGCAATCCATAGGGTCCCAAAGAGTCAGAACCGCTGAATGACTGAACAACAATTCATTTATTCAACTGTTTAAAACTTAATTTCTGATTTTTTTAATTACACATCTTTTCAAATAGTCCAAATGATGTCACGCAAAATAGAAATGGTGATATTTTAAAGTAAAACATGTCAACTTTAAAATAATTTGTTGTCTGAAGAACTCAAACACCAGAGAAATTTGGCACTGAGATCACATAATTAAAAAGCATGTGAAGGACTTCCCTGGTGGTCCAGTGGTTAAGATTTTGCCTTCCCATGCAGGGGTGCAGATTTGATCCCTGGTTGGGAGCTAAGATCCCATATGCCTCATGGCCAAAAAACCAAAACATAAACAGCAGGAGCAATACTGTGACAAGTTCATTAAAGACTTTAAAAATAGTCCACACCAAAAAAGAAAAAACAAACAAACAAACCAAAACCTTTAAGTAAAAGCACATGACTAATGTTTTATGTTAGAAATTATTTTTTTTCTCTTCCAAATCATATTTCCATTTTATGGCAGCCCCCTGCACTCCCCGCACACACACATTCTGAATCCTGTCCTAAATATGGGATATTTTCATGCTTCAGTATCTTTCACTGATCATCATAATTCTCTGCAACAGAAGTATGAACAAATATTCCTTGAGTATTTGCTTTAACCCTACTATAAGTCTGGGGTAGAGCCCCAGTCCTCATACAGCTCAGTGAGGAAGGTGGATGCATAAACAAATTGTTCCAGGGCTATGTGATAAGAACAGTCTAGCCATTAAGGAAGAGAAAATGGTGTCAGGCAAGTGCCCATGGAAATAGCAATTGACACAGTTAATGTGGAAGCTGACTGTGTGGGGAGTGTTCCAGGCACAGGCCACAGACTGAGCAGAAATTTAGGAGGCAGGAAATATGTGTGAGAAAACGGAGAAGTTCAAGGCAGGAGTGGTAAGAGACGAGCCAATCAGAGATGTGGGCAGGGCCCAGGGTATCAGGGAGGGGAGCCACAGGGAGTGTGAAGTAGGGGAGAGACAAGGGAAAAGTCCAGGCAAGAGACAGGAGAGGGATCTCAGCAGGAGGCATGCCAAAGAGGGGGCAGGTGTGTGTGCTCCTAGGTCAGGCTGGAATAACAGAACGCAGCCTCCACAGGCTCTTGAGGCATCTTCGAAGTCACCTCCGTCTTGGTGACATCTACGTGGGTCTCTGTGAAGCCCACACCTCACCCAACAGGATAACTAGACTACGAATCTTTTGAGAGAAGGGATTTTGCTTTATTTTGTCTTAATACTCCCAGCACCTCATGCTCAGTTGGAACTATAAAAAAGAGATGTGTTGTGGAAGTGAGTTAATCTCTTGCTCTGCATGGAGAAAGGCTCAGATCTAAGTTATTCGGATGGAAAAAGAATAACAGTGTGTATAGTTTCTCTATTTCAGTCTTCCCAGGGAGCTTCATGCTGGAGCACAAATGCTGTGAAAGTCACAAAATACACTGCAATATGAGACTGATCACTTTAAAGTGTCAGAAGTCCTAAGAAGCCTGGGTAGTGATGAACTGTCCACAAAGAAGCCAGGTTTCCTCCTGGTATGCGTACAGCAGGATCTTACCTCTCTGTGGTCAGGTGACTTGCTCAGTGCTGTAACTGGTCAGAAGAAGTGAAATGGGCAGAAGCCTTTAAGAGCCAGAGTGTGGCTCACCATATGTAGCCAGCCCTTCCCCCTACTCTGCAGCCAGAGAACGGAGTGTGCGTCTGCCTGAGGCTCTGAATGAGAGGACAAGGACCAGAGATGCCCATCTACCTTTGCTGGACATGCGATACTAGTGAGGAATAGACATTTCTTGTGATCAGCAAATATTTTGAACCCCTTTGTTACATAGCATAATACAGCCCTTCATGTCCAACATGCCCGTTCAGACCATTGTTTTTTGCTTGCTACTATGACAAAACCTAGGGACCTTGTGCTGCTGCTGCTAAGTCGCTTCAGGCGTGGCCGACTCTTTGTGACCCATAGACGGCAGCTCACCAGGCTCCCCCGTCCCTGGGATTCTCCAGGCAAGAACACTGGAGTGGGTTGCCATTTCCTTCTCCGATGCATGAAAGTGAAACGTGAAAGGGAAGTCGCTCAGTCGTGTCCAACTCTTAGCGACCCCATGGACTGCAGCCTACGAGGCTCCTCCATCCATGGGATTTTCCAGGCAAGAGGGATCTTGTGCACTGATGTATTAATAGATGATGATTATTTACACATTTTATATGGTTAATATTTTAAGTGTCAAAGTCTGCCAATATTGAGGAAAACAGACTTAAAATTTGTGTGCTGTTTTTTACTCAGTCGTGTCTGACTCTTTGCAACCCCATGGACTGTAGCCTGCCAGGCTCCTCTGTCCATGGGATTTCCCGGGCAAGAATACTGGAGTGGGTTGCCATTTCCTTCTCCAGGGGATCTTCCCAACCCAGGGGTTGAACCCAGGACTCATGCATCACAGGATGATTCTTCACCACTGAGCCACCAGGAAAGGTGACATGTTTCAAATATATTCCCCCTAGAGAACCTTGATGAATCATGCTTTCACAACTGCTACTTTCATCTGACCTAAATTGCTTGTGTGGTACTTAAATTTTACCTTTTCTTTATGTCCTCAGTAAAAAGTTGGAGAACAGTCAGTCGGTCATTTTCACTGTATAATGTACCTGGACTTGGAGATCATTTAAGCTGTCTCTCTTTTACTCTTCTCTCTTTGTGTAAACACTTCTAGCTGTTTGCCTTTTCTCATCAATCATACTTTATAAACTTAGGAGAAATAAAGAAGAAAAAAAATGTGTGCGTTTCCCCCGAGGACAACTGCATGAGGCATAAAGGAATTGTACATTTGTCTCCTGGCAGGAAGAAGGTGCAGACGAGGTCAGCCTGGAGACTGGACCCGAACAGACTACAAAGCTGTCCTTCTGGGCAACCCCCTCACGAAGGGTGCTGGGACTACAATTCAGTCAGTTACTTTGGCTTCAAGATTTGGCAGGGAAAGAAACGAGGTATTCAGCACTGTCTCTTCCCTCCCTAAAGAGAATTCAAAAACCACATTTGAGTTTATTCCCCCAAACATATGTCCATTTTTTGACAAACAGATAAAATTCTTGCCTCTTGGACCCACCCTTTGCTCTCTTGCCTTATTAGAGACAGAGAAACAACTTCAGGATCTAGTCACAGATTTGGTCTGTGGGTCCATAGCGGGCAAGAGTCTTTCTTGGGATTTCTATGCACAATTAATGACGTCACAATTATTAGCAACTGCAGCTGTGAGAATGACTACAGCAACCAACACTCGCTGAGTTGCTACGTGCTGGCCATCCCACTTATGCCCTTTGTAAGATTCATTTAACTTCAATCTCTCAGTGGCCTTGCAAGCTCCTATTCCCATTTCACAGACAAGAGATGCAGCCAGGGAGGTCACGTTACTTGCCAGAGGCTGAGCCAAGATGTGAAACCTGGTCTGAGTATCCCTCCCAGCTCATCACGTTGCCTCCGGGGTATGAGCCTTCCCTGGAGAGCTGTTTTCAACTTCATCCAGGACTATCCCAGGAGCCTCTGGCCCTAGCTCCTTGTCATGGATGTATCAACCTCAGTACGGGTGCCCCAGCGGTTTCACAGGCTGGTCCAACCCTCCACGGGTGATGAATGCATCTTTCCTGTAGCCCAGGCCCACGTCTCCCACTCCATTGGGAAAGACAGGGTGACTCTGAACGGTGTCCTCCTTTGGAGCCTTTCTGTGGATCCTAGGTCAACTCTGCCTGAAAAAGGAAGGGGAATTGGGCCTTGACTTCCAGGTGAAGAGGGCCCACCCACCTCTATCTTGTGTGGAGCAGTACTGCCACCGTGTGGACAGACTGGCTCAGTTCAGTTCAGTCGCTCAGTTGTGTCCGACTCTGCGACCCCATGGACTGCAGCACGTCAGGCTTCCTTGTCCATCACCAACTCCCGGAGCTTGCTCAAACTCATGTCCATTGAGTCGGTGATGCCATCTAACCATATCATCCTCTGTCATCCCCTTATCTTCCTGCCTTCCATCTTTCCCAGCATCAGGGATTTTTTCGAACATCAGGTGGCCGAAGTTTGGAGTTTCAGCTTTAACATCAGTCCTTCCAATGAATATTCAGGACTGATTTCCTTTAGGATTGACTGGTTGGATCTCCTTGCAGTCCAAAGGACTCTCAAGAGTCTTCTCCAACACCACAGTTCAAAAGCATGAATTCTTCAGTGCTCAGCTTTCCTTATGGTTCAACTCTCACATCCATACATGACTACTGGAAAAACCACAGCTTTGATTACATGCACCTTTGTTGGCAAAGTAATGTCTCTGCTTTTTAATATGCTGTCTAGGTTGATCATAGCTTTACTTCCAGGGAACAAGTGTCTTTTAATTTCATGGCTGCAGTTACCATCTGCAGTGATTTTGGAGCCCCCCAAAATAAAGTCTCTCACTGTTTCCATTGTTTCCCCATCTACTTGCCATGAACTGATGGGACTGGATGCCATGATCTTAGTTTTCTGAATGTTGAGCTTTAGGCCAACTTTTTCACTCCTCTTTCACTTTCATCAAGAGGCTCTTTAGTTCTTCTTCACTTTCTGCCATAAGGGTAGTGTCATCTGCATATCTGAGGTTATTGGTATTTCTCCCGGCAATCTTGATTCCCGCTTGTGCTTCTTCCAGCCCAGCATTTCTCATGATGTACTCTGCATATAAGTTAAATAAGCAGGGTGACAATATACAGCCTTGACAAACTCCTTTCCTGATTTGGAAACAGTCCATTGTTCCATGTCTGGTTCTAACTGTTGCTTCTTGACCTGAATACAGGTTTCTCAGGAGGCAGGTCAGGTGGTCTGGTATTCCCATCTCTTGAAAAATTATCCACAGTTTGTTGTGATCCACAGAGTCAAAGGCTTTGGTGTGGTCAATAAAGCAGTAGTAGATGCTTTTCTGGTATTCCCTAGCTTATTCAATCCAACGGATGTTGGCAATTTGATCTCTGGTTCCTCTGCCTTTTCTAAATCCAGCTTAAACATCAGGAAGTTCATGGTTCATGTACTGTTGAAGCCTGGCTTGGAGAATTTTGAGCATAGCTTTGCTAGCATGTGAGATGAGTGTAACTGTGAGGTAGTTTGAGCATTCTTTGGCATTTCTTTTATTTGCAAATGAAACGAAAACTGACCTTTTCCAGTCCTGTGTCCATTGCTGGGTTTTCCAAATTTGCTGGCATATTGATTGCAGCATTTTCACAGCATCATCTTTGAGTATTGAAATAGCTCAACTGGAATTCCATCACCTCCTCTAGCTTTGTTCGTAGTGATGCTTTCTAAGGCCCACTTGACTTTGCACTCCAGGATATCTGGCTCTAAGTGAGTGATCACACCATCGTGTATCTGGGTCATGAAGGTCTTTTTTGTATAGTTCTTCTATGTATTCTTGCCACCTCTTCTTAATATCTTCTGCTTGTGTTAGGTCCATACCATTTCTGTCCTTTATTGTGCCTATCTTTGCATGAAATGTTCCCTTGGTATCTCTAATTTTCTTGAAGAGATCTCTAGTCTTTCCCATTCTATTTTTTCCCTCTATTTGTTTGCATTGACCACTGAAGAAGACTTTCTTATCTCTCCTTGCTATTCGTTGGAACTCGGCATTCAAATGGGCATATCTTTCCTTTTCCCCTTTGCCTTTAGCTTCTCTTCTTTTCTCAGCTATTTGTAAGGCCTCCTCAGACAACCATTTAGCCTTTTTGCAATTCTTTTTCTTGCAGATGGTCTTGATTACTGTCTCCTGGACAGACTGCCTATGGCTGGACAAACACAGTGGCAGAGAAAGTTGGGGACCTCCTGAGCAGTCAGCTCCTGTTCAGACATGTATTTAATGTTGGCTGAGCACCTACCGACTATTGCCATGAACTCAGGTCAGCTCCTTCTATTGTTGCTACTGCTGCTGCTGTGTAAATTCCTTCTCTGGGTAGGTAATTAAATGATGTCAACACTTCAGGCTATAGTGAATGTTTAACATTTATTCATCATTTATTTAGAGCACTTTCATCTACGGCTGATTCATACCAGATATTATAAAGATGCACCAGCTTTGTGGTATAGGATTTTCTTTGCTTCAGAGGCTTTGAAGACAAGAGGACACAGAAAAATATAGGGCTTCAGAGTTACTTAACTCCATCTCAATGTTATGAAAGTTACATGTGTATTTCTATCAAAAACTTCTGTTTCTTTTTGTTTTAATAGTTTAATAGTATATTGAAAGCATACCATAGGAAATAGAGAAAAGCATAAAATCATTCCTTGCAACCCCATTACAATTAAGATTTTGATATATTTCGTTTCTATCTTTTTTCCTGCATTTCTTGGGGTTGATGTAACCATGCTTGCATATGATGTAGTAGTTCACTTTATTGATCTGGCACTATATCATCATCATAGCTGATACGTTCTGAGCACCCATGATATTCCAAGCCCTTTATTAGGGGCTTCAATAGGGGCTTCCTCTCATGAAGCCATAGAACAAACTCAGGAGATAGTATCATTTTCCCCCTTTTAATAGAAAAGACAGTTGAGACTTAGAGGGGATCCATATGGCTCTTGCCTCTCATAAGTCTGTCCCATGTTATGCATTGCTATAATAATGATCATTTAATCTCTATGGTATTAATGCATTTCATTTATCCATGCTCCCTCCTTCACCTACCTACTTGCCATCATTTTAAATCTTTCAGTTCAGTTCAGTCGTTCAGTCGTGTCTGACTCTTTGCAACCCCATGAACCGCAGCATGCCAGGCCTCCCTGTCTATCACCAACACCTGGAATTTACCCAAACTCATGTCCACTGAGTCGGTGATGCCATCCAACCATCTCATCCTCTGTCGTCCCCTTCTCCTCCTGCCCCCAATCCCTTCTGGCATCATGGTCTTTTCCAATGAGTCAACTCTTCACACGAGGTGGCCAAAGTATTGGAATTTCAGCTTCAGCATCAGTCCTTCCAGTGAACACCCAGGACTGATCTCCTTTAGGAGGGACTGGTTGGATCTTCTTGCGGTCCAAGGGACTCTCAAGAGTCTTCTCCAACACCACAGTTCAAAAGCATCGTTTCTTCAATGCTTAGCTTTCTTCACAGTCTAACTCTCATATCCATACATGACCGCTGGAAAAACCATAGCCTTGACTAGATGAACCTTTGTTGGCAAAATAATGTCTCTGCTTTTGAATATGCTATCTAGGTTGGTCATAACTTTCCTTCCAAGGAGTAAGCGTCTTTTAATTTCATGGCTGCAATCACCATCTGCAGTGATTCTGGAGCCCAAAAAAATAGTCTGACACCGTTTCCACTGTTTTCCCATCTATTTCCCATGAAGTGATGGGACTAGATGCCATGATCTTCATTTTCTGAATGTTGAGCTTTAAGCCAACTTTTTCACTCTCCTCTTTCACTTTCATCAAGAGGCTCTTTAGTTCCTCTTCACTTTCTGCCATAAGGGTGGTGTCATCTGCATATCTGAGGTTATTGATATTTCTCCCGACAATCTTGATTCCAGCTTGTGCTTCTTCCAGCCCAGAGTTTCTCATGATGTACTCTGCATATAAGTTAAATAAGCAGGGTGACAATATGCAGCCTTGACGTACTCCTTTTCCTATTTGGAACCAGTCTGTTGTTCTGTGTCCAGTTCTAACTGTTGCTTCCTGACCTGCATATAGGTTTCTCAAGAGGCAGGTCAGGTGGTCTGGTATTCCCATCTCTTTCAGAATTTTCTACAGTTTATTGTGATCCACACAGTCAAAGGCTTTGGCATAGTCAATAAAGCAGAAATAGAAGTTTTTCTGGAAATCTCTTGCTTTTTTGATGATCCAACAGATGTTGGCAATTTGATCTCTGGTTCCTCTGCCTTTTCTAAATCCAGCTTGAACATTTGGAAGTTCACAGTTCATGTATTGCTAAAGCCTGGCTTGGAGAATTTTGAACATTACTTTACTAGCGTGTGAGGTGAGTGCAATTGTGCGGTAATTTGAACATTCTTTGGCATTGCTTTTCTTTGGGATTGGAATGAAAACTGACCTTTTCCAGTCCTGTGGCTACTGGTGAGTTTTCCAAATTTGCTGGCATATTGAGTACAGCATTTTCACAGCATCATCTTTCGGGATTTGAAATACCTCAACTGGAATTCCATCACCTCCACTAGCATTATTTGTAGTGATGCTTTCTAAGGCCCACTTGACTTTACATTCCAGGATGTCTGGCTCTAGGTGAGTGATCACACCATCATGATTATCTTGGTCTTGAAGATCTTTTTTGTACAGTTCTTCTGTGTATTCTTGCCACTTCTTCTTAATATCTTCTGCTTCTGTTAGGTCCATACCATTTCTGTCCTTTATCGAGCCCATCTTTGCATGAAATGTTCCCTTGGTGTCTCTCATTTTCTTGAAGAGATCTCTAGTCTTTCCCATTCTGTTGTTTTCCTCTATTTCTTTGCATTGATTGCTGAAGAAGGCTTTCTTGTCTCTCCTTGCTATTCTTTGGAACTCTGCATTCAGATGCTTATATCTTTCCTTTTCTCCTTTGCTTTTCACTTCTCTTCTCTTCACAGCTATTTGTAAGGCCTCCCCAGACAGCCATTTTGCTTTTTTGCATTTCTTTTCCATGGGGATGGTCTTGATCCCTGTCTACTGTACAATGTCACAAACCTCTGTCCATAGTTCATCAGGCACTCTGTCTATCAGATCTAGTCCCTTAAATCTATTTCTCACTTCCACTGTATAATCATAAGGGATTGGATTTAGGTCATACCTGAATGGTCTAGTGGTTTTCCCCACTTTCTTCAGTTTCAGTCTGAATTTGGCAATAAGGAGTTCACGGTCTGAGCCACAGTCAGCTCCCGGTCTTGTTTTTGCTGACTGTATAGAGCTTCTCCATCTTTGGCTGCAAAGAATATAATCAATCTGATTTCGGTGTTGACCATCTGGTGATGTCCATGTGTAGAGTCTTCTACACTTATTTAAATCCTTAGTTACTGTTAATATTTTTTGCCAATGTAAACATTGCTGCAACACACATCTCTAAATACATTTTTTATATGGTTAGGATTGATTTCTTAGAGTAGCTTCTAAGAAGTACGTTTCTCAATCAAGATTTTGAGTCTTTTTATGGTTGTTGGTATTTTCAAATTGCTTCTCAGTGGCATTGGGCAAATTTGTACACATTAGCCCTGCCATTAGTAATGTACAAGAGTGCCAGTTCTGTAACATCCTCACCACTGACTGTTATTTTTTTCTAACCTAAAAGATGATAAACAATTTGATAAATAAATCTGTGATAAATGGATTATTTTGTGATATTTCATCATCAGAAAAGGTGAAATCACTTTTACTTCTCACCACGTGCACAGGTACATTCTACCTCCTTTTGCACAATCCTAGAACATCTCTGTGATCTTGGGCCCACTTAAACCAACAGTTTTTAACCTAAGGCCCGTGGATAGAATTCTAGGGGCCTGTGAACTTATTTGGGGAATAATTTTTCATTTATTTTTACAGACTCGTCACTGAGGTACTACTCCTTGCATTGTTAGTGAGGGCAACAAATCTCAGTGATATCAGCAAAAGTTGTGTTATCATTTATGTTCAGCGACACTTTGAAATTAGTTATTAGACATGCTGTTAGAACTTGTGTTTTGATGTGTTAATAAACAAACACATTTATTAACACATCACACATTAGTTTACAAAATATTTTGATAATTGTATTTCAGTATAATTGTTTTCCTTTGTAATGTGTGTGTTTTATTTTTAAAATAAAAACATTATTTTCAAACTACTATTCTAAGAAGTACTTCCCTGATGGGTCACCATTAAAGAATCCACCAGCAATGCAGGAGATACAGGAGTGGAGGGTTCTATCCCTGAGTTGGGAAGATCCCCTGGAGAAGGGAATGGCAACCCACTCCAGTATTCTTGTCAGAAAAATCCCATGGATAGGGAAGACTGGTGGGTACAGTCCAAAGGGTCGCAAAGAATCGGACACGACTGAGCAACTAAGCAAATAATTGTTTTCCTTTGTAGTGTGTGTGTTTTGTTTTTAAAATAAACACATTACTTTCAAAATACTATTCTAAGAAGAGGGCCTTAGGGTTTGCTACCTACCAGTAGAGTCATAGCAAAAATAAAGTTTAAAATTCCTGTCCTACAAATCTTCATTACAGAAGAATTCCAAATAATAAATGTAGATGCTTCCTTCCTGGGGATAGAACTCAATTCCTGTCCCCTTGAATATCCACTGGACTTAGTGATTCATGTCTGAAGAACAACACATGGAAAGGGAAAAGAGAGGAGTGGAGAAGGCTTCTCCCCAGTGGAGAGGCCTGCAGACATCACCTTCGCTGAGTGCCCAAGGTCAACACAACCAGTGAGAAGTCATGTTCCAGCACTCTCGATGCAACAAGAAGGGCACTTCACCTCTGTGATGTTCTTCCCCCAAATCCATAACCCTGGTCTAATCACGAGGACTATCAGACAACCCCAAATCAAATATGTTCTACAAAATACCTGAAAGATATCTTTTAAAAAATAAGGATATAAAAAATAAGGAAAGCCAGAGAAACTGCCCCAGACTGGAAGAGACTAAGGAGACATAATGGCCAAGTGTAAAATCGTCCTTGGATGAGATATTAGCACTGAAAAAGGACATTGGTAGAAAAATTGGTGTAATCTACATGAAACCTGCAGGTTTAGTTAGTAGTATTGTATCAGTGCTAATTCTCTAGTTTTAAAGAAAAATTTACTGAAGTATAGTTGACTTACAATGTTGTGTTAGTTTCAGATGTACAGAAAAGTGTATCAGTTGTACAGATACATATGCCCTTTTATTAAGAGTCTTTTCCTATGTAGGCCGTTACAGAATGTTGAATAGAGTTTCCTGTGCTACCCAGGTTCTTATTACTTATCTGTTTCATATATAGTAGTGTGTATATGACAATCCCAATCTCCCAGTTTCTCTCCCCCTTCCTCTCTCTGGTAACCATAAGTTTGTTTTCTAGATCTGTAACTGTACTTTTGTTTTGTAAATAAATTCATTTGTACCTTTTATTAGATTCACATATAAGTTATATGATATTTGTCTTCCTGTGTCTGATTTACTTCACTCAGTATGATAATCTCTAGGTCTATCCATGTTGCTGCAAATGGCATTATTTTGTTTTTTTATGGCCGAGTAATAAATGAAATGAAAAAAATGCAAAAAGGTTGTCTGAGGAGGACTTCTTATAGCTGAGAAAAGAGGAAAATCAAAAGGCAAAGGAGAAAAGCAAAGTTATCCATCTGAATGCAGAGTTCCAATGAGTAGCAAGGAGAGATGATAGCCTTCCTAAGTGACCAATGTAAAGAAATAGAGGAAAACAATAGACTCAGAAACACTAGAGATCTCTTCAAGAAAATTAGAGACACCAAGGGAACATTTCATGCAAAGATAAGCACAATAAAGGACAGAAACGGTCTGAACCTAACAGAAGCAGAAGATATTAAGAAGAGGTGGCAAGAATACAAGAAGAACTATACAAAAAAGATCTTCATGACCCAGATAACCATGATGGTTTGATCAGTCATGTAGAGCCAGACATCCTGGAGTGCAAAGTCAAGTGGGCCTTAGAAAGCATCACTATGAACAAAGCTAGAGGAGGCGATGGAATTCCAGTTGAGCTATTTCAAATCCTCAAAGCTGATGCTGTGAAAGTACTGCACTCAATATGCCAGCAAATTTGGAAAACTCAACAGTGGCCACAGGACTGGAAAAGGTCAGTTTTCATTCCAATCCCAAAGAAAGGCAATGCCAAAGAGTGTTCAAACTACCGCACAATTGTACTCATCTCACATGCTAGCAAGGTCATGCTCAAAATCCTTCAAGCTAAGATTCAGCAGTACATGAACTGAGAACTTCCAGATGTTCAAGATGGATTTAGAAAATGCAGACAAACCAGAGATCAAATTGCCAACATCTGTTGGATCATCAAAAAAGCAAGAGAATTCCAGAAAATCATCTACTTCTGCTTCACTGACTATGCTAAAGCCTTTGACTGTGTGGATCACAACAAACTATGGAAAATTCTGAAAGAGATGGGAATACCAGGCCACCTGACCTGACTCCTGAGAAATCTGTATGCAGGTCAAGAAGCAACAGTTAGAACTGGACATGGAAAAATGGAGTGTTTCCAAATTGGGAAAGGAGTATGTCAAGGCTGTATATTGTCACCCTGCTTATTTAACTTATATGCAGAGTACATCATGAGAAATGCTGGGCTGGATGAAGCACAAGCTGGAATGAAGATTGCTGGGAGAAATATCAATAACCTCGGATTTGCAGATGACACCACACTTATGGCAGAAAGTGAAGAGGAACTAAAGAGGCTCTTGATGAAGGTGAAAGAGAAGAGTGAAAGGCTGGCTTAAAACTCAAGATTCAAAAAACTAAGATCATGGCATCTGGTCCCATCAGTTCATGGCAAATAGATGTAAATAGTGACAGTCTTTATTTTCTTGGGCTCCAAAATCACTTCAGATAGTGACTGAATCATAAAATTAAAAGATGCTTGTTCCCTGGAAGCAAAGCTATGACCAACCTAGACAGCATATTAAAAAGCAGAGACATCACTTTGCAGACAAAGGTGCATGTAATCAAAGCTATGTTTTTTCCCGTAGTCATGTATGGGTGTGAGAGTTGGACCATAAAGAAAGCTGAGCACTGAAGAAATCATGCTTTTGAACTGTGGTGTTGGAGAAGACTCTTGAGAGTCCCTTGGACTGCAAGGAGATCCAACCAGTCCATCCTAAAGGAGATCAGTCCTGAGTGTTCATCGGAAGGACTGATGTTGAAGCTGAAACTCTGATACTTTGGCCACCTGATGCGAAGAGCTGATGCATTAGAAAAGACCCTGATTCTGGGAGGGATTGGGGGCAGGAGGAGAAGGGGACAACAGACGATGAGATGGCTGGGTGGCATCACTGACTCATGGATGGGCATGAGTGTGAGCAAGCTCCAGGAGTTGGTAATGGACAGGGAAGCCTGGCCTGCTGCAGTCCATGGGGTCACAAAGAGTCAGACATGACTGAGGGACTGGACTGAACTGCACTGAATTGATGGCCGAGTAATATTCCATTATATATATGTACCACATCTTCTTTATCCATTCCTCTGTCAATGGACATTCACTTTGTTCCATGTCCTGGTTATTGTAAATAGTGATGCAGTGAACACGGTGGTGCATGCATCTTTTTGAATTACATTTTTCCCTTGGTATATACCTAGGAGTGGGATTGCTGGGTCATATAGTAGTTCTATTTTTAGCTTTTTACAGAAACTCCATACTGTTTTCCATAGTGTCTGTACCAATTTACACTCCCTCCCTCCTCAGTGCAGGGGGTTTCCTTTTCTCCACACCTTCCCCAGGATTTATTGTATGTAAACTTTTTGATGATGGCCATCCTGACCAGTGTGAGGTGATACTTCACTGTAGGTTCAATTTGCATTTCTCTAATAACTAGTGATGTTGAGCATTTCTTCATGTGTTTTTGGGTAACTGTATGTCTTCTTTGGGCAAATGTCTGTTTAGATGTTCTACCCATTTTTTTTATTGTGTTGTTTGCTTTTTTGATAATGAGCTGCATAAACAAGCTGGTTGTATATTTTGGAGATTAATCCCTTGTCGGTTGCTTCTTTTGCAAATATTTTCTCATTCTGAGGACTGTCTTTTTATTTTGTTATGATTTCCTTTGCTGTGCAAAAGCTAAGTTTAATTAGATCCCTTTTGTTTATTACTTTTGTTTTTATTTTCATTCCTCTGGGAAATGGATCAAAAAAGATCTTCCTTCAATTTATGTCAAAGAGTAATGTTCTACCTAGAGTTTTATGGTGTTTGACCTTGCATTTGGGTCTTTAATTCATTTTGAGTTTATTTTTGTGTATGGTCTTAGGGTTAGAAATTAGAAATCTTCTAATTTCATTCTTTAATTCTCTAGTTTTGATAAACATATTCTGTTTTACAGTAATTCTCTGAACTATCTTTGTAATTGTTCTATAAATCTAATTTATAGAACTCCTGTCCCCAACCAGTGTCTCCTCCTACTTTCTAGCTCATCCATCCACCCAGTCATCCATTCAACAAACACATTAATCAGCCTCTTTGGCATGGGGTTTGTGCAGAGGTGTGAGGACAATGATGAAACAATAAGAGCTTATAGTCTTTCATGCAAACCTCCAAGACCTGCAGGCAGCTAAGCTTCAATGGGATGAATGTGTCCGTGGAGATTTGCATAGTGTGCAACACAAAGGCAGGGGATGAAACAGAGCTAGAAATATGCCTGGTGAACCACGCACAGTGGGTGGAGTGTAGGGCAGGTGTGAAGGGCAGACATGTGAGAGCGTGGTGTCACTTGGAAACCATGGGTGGTTCAGTCTTGCAGAAGCATGGAGTGCAAGGGTGGGTTCTCTGTGAAGCAAGAGGGGGAGGAAGATATGACCATTAGCTTTTATCCTGTAGGTGGAGAAGAACAAGAGGAATGTTCTGAGCCAGTTAGTCACTAGTCTGTGCTGCAGAAAGATACGTTCTCACTGAGCAGGAAGAATCAGACCCATGTGGGGCTTCTCTGACTATGCACAGAAGAATGACCCAGGTCCTTCTGTCTTGGATTCTTGGGTTCTATCTCATGAGTTCTGCCCCCTGCTCTGGGCCTCGCTGTCTGTACATCCTCAGTCTCCTTCTCTGCCTGCCTACCTAACAGCATCTCCATAGCCTTGGATTGAGGGCTTTTCTGTGGAGATGACTCTGTAGATAGAAACCCAGGTCCCTTCATCAATTCTCACCCCCTGACTGAGTCCTGTGGCTGATGCTGAGTCTCCAGGCCTTCACTTGTGGGGAAGGAAGTATGTACAATTGCAAATGCACATTTGGGAGGTGATGATGGCCTAATTGGAGAAGGTAATGGCAACCCACTCCAGTACTCTTGCCTGGAAAATCCCATGATGGAGGAGCCTGGTAGGCTGCAGTCCATGGGGTTGCTAGAAGTTGGACACAACTGAGTGACTTCACTTTCACTTTTCACTTTCATGCATTGGAGAAGGAAATGGTGACCCACTCCAGTGTTCTTGCCTGGAGAATCCCAGGGATGGGGGAGCCTGGTGGGCTGCCATCTACTTGGTCGTACAGTGTCGGACACGACTGAAGAGACTTAGCAGCAGCAGCAGCAGCAGCAGCAGATGGCCTAATTTGGTCCATGATTGTATGGATGGAGAAGAAGTAATGCAGACAAAAGATGTTTAGGGTCAATCAGTAGAAAACATCGACTGGTTGGAAGTAGAAAGGAAGGATTTGGGGATGATGCCAATTATGTAGCTCAGGGAAGTGAGTGGATGGCCATACCTTTCTCTGCAAGAGGAAACAGGAAGAGGAGAAGGAAGATAGATGAAAGAAGGCATAAAAGAGCTTTGATGGGTTACGTTCAAGGTACCGGGAAAAGAGTTGGCTATTCATATGTGAATTTTGGAAGAAAAGTTGGGGGTGAAGATAAAGATGCAAGGTTATTAGCATATTTTTAGCATCCTGTGTCAATAGGTTACATGTAGGTCTCCACACACATATTCATGACTTTCTATTAGGCAGCTTTAATTGTGAGAAGTAAAGAGCACAGGACTTAGAGTCAGATCTGGATTCAAGTTCCAGTTCTGCCACTTACCATCTGTATCAGGGCTCTCCAGAGAAACAGAACTATATCTATAGGAGGCAAGTATAGATACAAATGGGCTTCCCTGGTGGATTAGCTGTAACAAATCTGCTGGCAATGCAGGAGACATAGGAGATGCAGGTTCGATCCCTGAGTTAGGAAGATCCCTTGGGGGAGGAAATGGCAACTCACTTCAGTATTCTTGCCTGAAAAATCCAACGGACAGAGGAGCCTGGCAGGCTACAGTCCACAGGGGTTGCAAAGAGTCAGACATGACTGAGCACAAGAATATATACATAGATATAAACATATATGATTATAGATTGGGTAGACAGATGATAGATAAACAGATAGATGCTGCTTTAACGGATTAGCTCACACAACTTTAAAGTCCAAGTCTATAGGTCAGGCCAGCAGGCTGCAAACTCATGTGAAAGTGGATGCTGCTATTTTCAGGGAGAATTTTTTTCTTTAAGCAACCTCTGTTTTCGCTCGAAGACCTTCCAATTAATGGGAGGAAGGAACTCTCCTTTGCTAAAAGCCAACTGAATAAAGATGTTAACCACATCTACAAAATACCTCACAGACACATCTAGATTAGTGTTAGATTAACTGGGCACTATGACCCAGCCAAGCTGATGCATAAGCCTAAGCATGACATCATCTATGTGGTCTGTGTCAAATAGCTTCTCTGGGTCTCAGTTTCCTCATCTGTAAAATATGATAAAAATTGCTCCCCAAAGAATTTGTGTTAGGACTCCTTTTTGCTCTTTACTTATTTATTTCTTTTTGGCTGTGCTGTATTGGCAGGCAAATTCTCAACCACTGGACCACCAGGGAAGTCCAAGACTTTTAATGAAAGTAACAGAATCCATTTTGAACTCACTTAAACTAAATAAGGAATTCACAAGCTCACAAATGAAAACTCTGGCTTTGGTCATGGTTAGATTCTAGGTCTCAAATGACATCATTAGGGTTTAGATTGGGTTCCCATTTTGGCCTTGCTTTTCTCTGCTGGCATCACTGCAGAAAAACAAAACAACCCACAAAACTCAGAACTGTCTTTCATTGGCTTGATTTGGGTAACTTGTCCCCATCTGAATAATCATGAGGCCAGGAATGTAATATGATGACTGGCCATGGCCACGCCCAGAGCCACAGTCCGCCCTACCCACCCCATACAGACAGTGAGGGAGCGTGTATTCCCGGAAGGAAACCAGGGTGTTGTTAGCATAAGAAAGAGAAACAGATGCTGAGCAGGAAAAAGAATCCCACTCGAGTTCATTGTTTGGCTGCCCAGCACTCCACAGGCCTTTCTTTCCAAGTAATACTTTAAAAAATCCGCCCCTTTATACCGCTGGACACCAGCATACTCACTTCTGCCCAAAGGAAGAGGTTCCAAAGCCATCCACTTCTGAGCTTAGCCCCAGGTCAGGGCTCTCTGATGTGTGCCCCCCTCGGTGAGGTCCACGTGTGAGTCTTCACGGCGACATGACCTGTAGGCAAATGATAAATGTCATCAGCCCTGTGTGCCGGGTGTGTCACAGTGATGGGAAAGTCCTCTGACAACGTGTGACCCCACTGTGGTCACTGAGCCATAGGCTATCTTCCACCCTGCAGTTTGGGAACGTGACATCATCCTGCCTGGGGAAGGAGTGCACCTCTCCACCAGCCCCCAGTCACACTCCCTGGAGAGCTGTCCTTTGTGAACTTTGCTCCTTGACCTCACTGAGGAAAGGCATGAGAGTGCTTCTCCTTCCCTGGGTCTGTGACGTCAACAGCTCGTTTGCCATTGGTACGTGGGGAGTAGCGGTGGGGATGAGACCTGTGAGGGGGGTAAATGTCAAGCAGGATGAGGAGCATGTCCACATGGGGAGACGGTGCTGGAGAGGTGAGAGCAAGCCATCCGTGTGTGTGTCCACTGAGAAGGCTTGGGAACAGTAGTACCTTTTGGCTCCAGACCTTAGAGCCTCTTGGCTCCTTGGAGAAATGGCTTCCAGTTCTCACGAGGAGAAAGTTCAAGATGATTCCAGAACATTTTGTGCCAGAAAGCATTGAAGTACTCAAAAAATGATGGGATCGTGTAAAAAATGATACAGAAGCCAGCTTGCATGTGCTGCACTGAGTGGCCAGACAAAGGGGCAACAGAATAAATAACAAGAGTAATAATTCACTGAAAAATGTAGAAAGCCGTTAGTCCACATGGATACAGATGAAGGATAAACCTTTTGAAATTTTGATGGAGCATGGGATATTTACAAATTTTTAAAGTACTTCATCACATATTAAGCCCTTGGCTAATGATATTTACTACAAGGATGAGCAAACGCTTATTAATTAAGGGCTTCCTTGATGGCTCCATCAGTAAAGAATCTGCCTGCAATGTGCGAGACCTGGGTTCGATCCCTGGGTTGGGAAGATCCCCTGGAGAAGGAAAAGGCTAACCACTCCAGTATTCTGGCCAGGAGAATTCCATGGACTGTATAGTCCATGGGGTTGCAAAGAGTCGGATATGACTTATTAATTACAAAGAGGGAGGAGAGGAACTTTGCTGTGGAGAAGCCTGGCAGACACCACCTTAATCCCATGATCAAAGTGGATGCCATCAGGTACAGGAAAATGGAAATTGCATTCCACCTCAGAGGATGCAATGAGAAAACCCATTACCACCTCTGTGAGGTTCTTGTCAGAGGCACTGTCTGAATTTAATTGCGAGAAAAATTCAGACAAATCCAAATCAGGAGATAGTCTGCAAAAGAAACGGCCTGGGCTCTTTCGAAAATGTCAGGATCATGGCAAATAATAAAGGTTGAATCTTCCAGATGCAGAGAGAAGCAGAAACCTAAATGACATGTGTGTTTCTGGAATGAATGGTGGACACATCAAAATGATAAATTTTTTGCTGAAAAGGTCATTACTGAAACAACTGGGGAAATCTGAATAAGGCCTGCTGATTAAATACTAGTATTGAAACCTACATTTGTTTCTTGATTTCAGTTTTGCTTGTGGTTAGGTAAGGGAGGGAATGTCCTTGATTGTGGGAAATCGTAAAATATGTGCAGACAGTGGGACATCTGGCTAGAAACTTATTTTCAAATGTTACAGTAAAAATAAAATCTTTTATAACTTTTGTGAAGTTCATGACTACGATTGGGAGGAGCTGCAGTCATTTTTTGTAGCCATTCTTTTTGATCAAATAAAATATTTTGTCTTTATTTTTTTTTCAATCTACCACTATGTCCACATTGGAACTCTTATATCCAGCCTTAAATATGCTCCTTTTTGTCTCAAAAAAAGCCCCAATCCCACCCTCTGGCTTAAGGCAGACGTCTAGGAGTCGTCTTGACTGTCTTCTTTCTCTTACCAGTGAGTCCTATCAAGTCTGCCTCTGGAGAAGATTTTAAACCTGTTCACTTTCCACCTCTCTAATGCAAGCTACCATGTTTGTGGGGCTGTGAAGGAGGTATTCATTGAGAGGCCCATGGGAGACTGTCACCTCCACGTATCCTACAGTTAAGTGTCTAGCTGTGGGTTTGTATGTGAGTGCTTAGCCGTGCAGTCATGTCCAACTCTTTTCAACCTCATGGACTGTAGCCTGACAAGCTCCTCTGTCCATGGAATTCTCCAGGCGAGAATGCTGCAGCCTTTCCCTTCTCCAGGGTATCTTCCTGACCCAGGGATCAAACCCTGGCCTCCTGCACTGCAGGCAGATTCTTTGCCATCTTAGCCACTAGAGAAGCTTGCAGTGGGCTTGAAGCTATTGTTAATCAGGATGCTAACAGATGGCTAGACTTGAGTGGAGGAGAGCAAAGATGTCATGGACTCGCCCAGCCCCTCTGCATTTGTCCATCCCTGGAACTGATGCAAAAAGTCCTCAACAAAGCATGGGCACTGCCTCACTTCTGCCTTTGAATCTCACACAAGTTCTTCCTTTGGCCAACTCCAACTGGAACTGTACATAGAGGGGAGTTCTGGGAAAAAGTAGCCAAGTGGACGGGGAGCATCAGACCATTCTCTGACCACCCAATCTAATGTTCTCATCTGGTCCTACACCATCACATCTCCCCATTAGAATTTTCTGGGTGGCGTGTATTGCCAGCTGCTGTTGTCTAATTTGTTTTTCGCGGAGTTCCCCACTAGAAAGTTAGCTCAGGAGAGCATGGATCTTGTCTGCCCTGGTGCCTACTTAATAGCCAGGGCCTAGAACAGAGGAGCACATGGAGGTGAATAAATGTTGCTCACTACCTTGTCTTTGAAAATATCCTATTTTTTTTTATATGTTGGATCCTACTTCCACATTAATTTATTTTATTAAATAGGAATCAGTATAATTATTTTGGTTTAGAATAAAAAAAAATGTTTATTCACATTTAAGTAAAGGGGAACATATTGGTTCTTGGAATTGAAAACTCCGGGACTCTTTCAGGTATGGCTGGACCCAGGGGGCTCCAGTGTCACTGAGATTTGCTCTGCTTCTTATGGATTGGTTTCCATCTCAGACAGGTTTTCTCCTCAGGTGGCACTTTTTCCTACGGGTTCATGGGAAGAGAGCTTCTTTTTGTCAGCAGCTTCAGTGAAAGTTCTGAGAATAGAAGGGGAATCCTTCCTCTGACCCCCATGCCCATCCCAAAGAGAGATGCTATTTAGAGAAGGAAGGAAAATGAAAGCTATCTGGGTAAATGCATTTGTTTATTACAGACTTGTTATGAGGATCAAGAGACAGTATTTAAAGTTTCCACGATATAACAAACAGAAAGAGATGGGAATACCAGACCACCTGACCTGCCTCTTGAGAAACCTGTATGCAGGTCAGGAAGCAACAGTTAGAACTGGACATGGAACAACAGACTGGTTCCAAATAGGAAAAGGAGTATGTCAAGGATGTATATTGTCACCATGCTTATTTAACTTATATGTGGAGTACATCATGAGAAATGCTGGGCTGGAGGAAGCACAAGCTGGAATCAAGATTGCCAGGAGAAACATCAATATCTCAGATATGCAGATGACACCACCCTTATGGCAGAAAGTGAAGAGGGACTAAAGAGCCTCTTGATGAAAGTGAAAGTGGAGAGTGAAAAAGTTGGCTTAAAGCTCAACATTCATAAAACTAAGATCATGGCATCCAGTCCCATCACTTCATGGGAAACAGATGGGGAAACAGTGGAAACAGTGGCCGACTTTATTTTTCTGGGCTCCAAAATCACTGCAGATGGTGATTGCAGCCATGAAATGAAAAGACGCTTACTCCTTGGAAGGAAAGTGATGACCAACCTGGATAGCATATTCAAAAGCAGAGCCATTACTTTGCCAACAAAGGTCCGTCTAATCAAGGCTATGGTTTTTCCAGTAGTCATGTATGGATGTGAGAGTTAGACTGTGAAGAAAGCTGAGCGCTGACGAATTGATGCTTTTGAACTGTGGTGTTGGAGAAGACTCTTGAGAGTTCCTTGGACTGCAAGGAGATAAAACCAGCCCATCCTAAAGGAGATCAGTCCTGGGTGTTCATTGGAAGGACTGTTGTTGAAGCTGAAACTCCAATACCTTGGCCACCTGATGCGAAGAGCTGACTCATTTGAAAAGACCCTGATGCTGGGAAAGATTGAGGGCAGGAGGAGAAGGGGACGACAGAGGATGAGATGGTTCGATGGCATCCCCAACTCGATGGACATGAGTTTGGGTAGACTCCAGGAGTTGGTGATGGACAGAGGCCTGGCGTGCTGCGGTTCATGGAGCTGCAAAGAGTTGGACATGACTGAGTGATTGAACTGAACTGAATGTTACTACTGATAATTAATATTGTCATGTAATTAGGTAATGCAATTATTATTACATGACAATATTTATATTAACAATAATATTAATAGTATTATTATCATATGATAATACTACACAATCATTATTGCATGACATATTAATAATAATATTATTATTACTGTGTGAAAGCATGTTGCACACTTTAGGGTACCAAACCAATATCAGATATCATTTCCTTCTTCGGAGTCTGTTTAATTAGACGTTTAAATAGAGGAGTGGAGCAGAGGAGGTGGGCTTCTTTCCCAGACTTCAGGGGAGATGGGCCTTCTGTCCAGGCAGCCTGGTTGGAGGGGAGGCTGGTCCTCCTGTGGTTCTCAGGATGGCCACTTGGTGGCAGCCTCAGCCCACTCTGCTCTCTTCCCAGCCAGCTCCCAACCCATCTGGGTTTTTCCAGGGAACGTCAGGGTCCCCAGCCTTTCTCAAACCTCCTGCCTGAGGCTCTCCCTTGTGCTGGAGATGGGGCCCACGTGCACATAGAGGCACACAAGGAATTTCCATAGTTGCCTGGTGTGTCAGGGTTGCCCAAGTGAGGGTACAGAGGCCTTGGGAGTGGGGGATGTCTCCACCAGGAGTTCACAGAAGTGGCAAGAGGCTGGGAATATATTTGGAGACTACTGTGGGCAAGGGACCCCAGTGGGCATTTACAAGCTTCTGGTTGTCAAGCACTCATTGAGACCTTTGGAGGAAAGGCCAGCCTTCTGAGTCCTAACATCCCCTCAAAAGTTGAAGCCTGAGTACTCAGGCCCCAGGCTTCTTTGCAGCCCCTTACTGGCCATTGGTGAGATCCAGGGCCCTGTGACCAGACTCCCAGAGAGGAAAACAACACGAGGTGAGAAGTTCTGCTCTGAACCCATTTTTCAGGCCGAGAGTGCCGAGGCGTCCGCTTTCTCTTAGAGGTGGGGGTGAAGAGTGGGCACTTGAAAGGCCAGGTGCCTGACCTGGACCTGGCAGTGCCCGGGGGGAGAGTGGGCAGTGGTGGCTGTCTCATCAGGCCAGCTCTGCAGCTCTGTTACAAGCGGTACTTTTGGAAGCTTGCTCTAAAGCCCTCTCCTCCCACAGTGGAGTGAGCCACAGGGTCTTCTTTTAGCAAAATCCTGTTTGGGTTTAATCCACCAGAATCAGCTTTAGCTGCTTGCAGCTAAGAACCCTGACTAATGTGAGTACTAATCCTGATTTATCACCTGCCACGATAAGGCCTCTTTGAAATTTCAGATAGTTCTGTGAGGTAGGAATTTGCATTTTATAGATAAGCCAAACATACTCAGAGAGGTTAAGTGATTTGCCCATGGTCACACAGCGTGGACACACCAGAGCCTCAAGTCCAAGGCAGGATATATGTTGCTCTCTGGAGTCCATGATCTTTCCACTGTGCTGGGCTTTCTGCCATCAGGGCAAGGATATTGTCTGTACCTCCACTACTCAACTCAATGCCTGACACATAATAGGTGCTTGATAAATATCTGACCTTAATAAACACTGAACAAGTGAGTAAATGCTACAATCCATTGTTCTTGGAGTGTGTTTGAGTTTGGAGTGTCTTTGGGGTAGAGTCAAAGTCCCGGTGTCAGACACGACTGAGCGACTTCACTGTCACTTTTCACTTTCATGCATTGGAGAAGGAAATGGCAACCCACTCCAGTGTTCTTGCCTGGAGAATCCCAGGGATGGGGGATCCTGGTGGGCTGCTGTCTATGGGGTCGCACGGAGTCGGACATGACCAAAGCAACTTAGCAGCAGCAGCAGCAGCAAGTCCTGGAAAAATGGCAGGTGAAACTCGTCTTAGGAAGTCTCACCTCTCTGGAAAGCCCAGTCTCCTCCTGGCTCCAGTCCCTCTGCTCCAACTGGAACTTAAGTAACAGTCTGTCCCTGGAAGGTGAATTCCAACAACCGCGGTGATCACGTTGACAATTTGCTTCCTCCACGTTCAGAGATGGTGAGGAGCTCAGAATCGCTGCTATCAAAGGAGTAGAATCTGAACAGAATCTTCTGTGCATCCGATGTACCATCTCCTCTCCTTGCACCTGAGGAGGGCCACCCAGCCTCTGCTTAAGGATCTGACTGTCCACTTCCAGGGCTGCCCTGAGACAGTAGTCTTCTGCTAGTTTGTAAAGCCAGGTTCCCTCTCATTCTGGCTCTGCTTGAGCCCCTGGAGTATTCCATCTGACGCCCATTCCCCTGTAATTGTTTCTACTTCTGAGGTTGTTTTTCTTAATTTAAGTTAAAACATCTTATTGAAGTAACCAGAAAAACAACCCAATCAAAAAGTGGGCAGAAGACCTACACAAACTTTTCTCCAAAGAAGACATGCAGATGGCTAATAAACATGTGAAAAGGTACTCAATACTACTCATTATTAGAGCAACGCAAATCAACACTACAATGAGATATCACCTCATACCAGTCAGAATGGCCATCATCAAAAAACCCTACAAACAATAAATGCTGGAGAGGGTGTGGAGAAAAGGAAACCCTCTTGTACTGTTGGTGGAAATGTAATTTGATACAGCCGATATGGAAGACAGTATGGAGATGCCTTAAAAAAATAAGAATAAAACTACCATATGACCCAGTCATCCTACTGGACACATACCCTGAGAAAACCATAATTGACAAAGACAGGTATACTGAGAGACTCTATTTTTTGGGCTCCAAAATCACTGCAGATGGTGACTGCAGCCATGGAATTAAAAGACGCTTGTTCCTGGAAAGAAAAGCTATGACCAACCTAGACAGCATATTAAAAAGCAGAGACATTACTTTGCTGACAAAGGCGCATGTAGTCAAAGGTATGGTTTTTCCTGTAGTCACGGATGGATATAAGAGTTGGACAGTAAAGAAAGCTGAGAGCCAAAGAATTGATGCTTTTGAACTGTGGGGTTGGAGAAGACTCTTGAGAGTCCCTTGAATTGCAAGGAGATCCAACCAGTCAATCCTATAGGAAATCAATTGCAAATATTCATTGGAAGGATTGATGCTGAAGCTGAAACTCCACCTGATGGTCAATACTTTGGCTACCTGATGCGAAGAACTGACTTATTGGAAAAGACCATGATGCTGGGAAAGATTGAAGGCAGGAGGAGAAGGGGACGACAGAGGATGAGATGGCTGGATGGCATCACTGACTCGATGGACATGAGTTTGAGCAAGCTCCGGGAGTTGGTGATGGACAGGGAAGCCTAGTGTACTGCAGTCCATGGGGTCGCAAAGAGTTGGATATGACTGACCCCAACATTCACTGCAGCACTGTTTACAATAGCTAGGACATGGAAGCAACCTAGATATCCATTGACAGGCAAATGGATAAAGAAGCTGTGGTACATATGTACAATGGAACTACTCAGCCATAAAAAAGAACACATTTGAGTCCGTTCTAATGAGGTAGATGAACCTAGAGCCTATTATACAGAGTGAAGTAAATCAGAAAAACAAATATTGTATATACATGTATATGGAATCTAGGAAGATGGGACTGATAAATCTATTTGCATGGCAGCAATGGAGATGCAGACGTAGTGGACATGGAGGGTGGGAAAGGAGAGGGTGGGACGAATGGAGAGAGTATCACAGAAACATACACACCACCGTATGTGAAACAGACAGCCGGCGGGGATTTGCTGTTTGAGTCAGGGAACTCAAATCAGGGCTCTGTGATGACCTAGAGGGGTGGGATGGACTTGGAGGTGAGAGGGAGGTTCAAGAGGGAGGGGAACTCAGACTCACGTCTGTCGAGTCAGTGATGCCATCCAACCATCTCATCCTCTGTCGTCCCCTTCTCCTCCTGCCCCCAGTCCCTCCCAGCATCAGAGTCTTTTCCAATGAGTCAACTCTTCGCATCAGGTGACCAAAGTATTGGAGTTTCAACTTTAGCATCATTCCTTCCAAAGAACACCCAGGACTGATCTCCTTTAGAATGAACTGGTTGGATCTTCTTGTAGTCCAAGGGACTCTCAAGAATCTTCTCCAACACCACAGTTCAAAAGCATCAATTCTTCAGCGCTCAGCTTTCTTCACAGTCCAACTCTCACATCCATACATGACCACTGGAAAAACCATAGCCTTGAGGGCAGCATGTGATATTTGTCTTTCTCTTTCTGGCTCGCTTCACTAGTATGACAATCTCTAGGTCCATCCTTGTTGCTGCAAATGGCATTATTTCAATCTTTTTTATGGCTGAGTAATATTTGATCATACATATATACCACACCTTCTTTACCCATTCCTCTGTTGGTGAACATTTAGGCTCCTTCCGTGTTTTGATTACTGTGAGTTCTGCTGCTATGAGCAGAGGGTGCGTGTGTCGTTTTGCATTCGAGTTTTCTGGATACGTGGATATATACACAGAGGGCCCACGCTCGTTTTTCACTGGCTAAGCTTCAGATGTGTGACGGCAGCCACTTGAAGTCTCCTGTGTTGAGCCCCACAGCGTCTCACTTGCTCCCAGATGTTCTTCCTCGAGTGAAACACGCCTGCCCCGCTGCTGCTCTTCAGATGTGGCTTTCCATCCCTCCCCGCTCCCAGTGGTTCCGCCCTGGGCGTGCTCTGTTGGCCTGTGCCTCTTCTTGGTTATGACTTGTCACCTTGTAGTATGAAAGCTGTAACCCAAGCCTGGTCTGCTCAGGGCTTGGTAGAGTGTTGGCTTTCGTGTTCCTCACTGTGGAAATCTTACGGCTGGGTTCAAATTCTGGCTCTGCTTCTTACTGGCTGTGTGACTTTGGGTAAGTTATGAAACCTCTCTGTGCCTCAGTTTTTCCATCTGTAAAATGGGGTTAATAATAATATCTACTTCATAGAGCTATTACAAAGACTAAAAAAGTAAATACTTGTCAAATTAGAACCACGGCTAACACAGTGAAGTAAAAAGAAACACAGTGATCAATATCACAAGTATTGCTGAATGTCTATACTGCATCAACTCTCACACTGAATTTATAGCTAATTAAAAACCCATCTTCTTATTTTCTTTCTCTTTGTTCTGCTGCTAAACCCTATTAGCATGCGCTCCAGCAGCTGAATTTTGGACGGTGCAGGAGTTTACAGCTCCTCCTCGGACATGACATCATCTCAGTGGCTCGTGGCCTCGAAAGACTGGTTCGCTGGGATGCTGGCTCTGTCTTCCAGTGTGTGCGGTGGAGTGTGCTGACCCACGGGCCGCGTCTTGCAGACTCCAGACACTCAACTGTGTCTGCGATCCTTCCTGTCTGCCTGTGCGGTACCGCTGAGTCTCCTGCAGGAGTCTCTCCCCACCCTTAGCTGGACAGACTGGGAGCTCGGGCCAGTCACCCACAGAGGGGAAGCTGAAGCAAGGTGGTCCCCATCCACCTGCCTTGCAGCCTTTCTCTGCCTGCAGGCTCTGGGCCACCTACAGGGGTATCCCGCCGCCCAGCCCCGCAGCCTGAGGATCTGGGATCCTGGAGAGTGCGGTTTATAGTGTCTCAGGAGACCCAGAGGCCTGGCCTAGGGGATGACGGAGGAGGATGACCAAGCGTGGCTGCGGACAAGAACCAAAACTGACATTCCGGCCTGGGTGATGTGGAGCGGAGGCGGTTGCCCATGTGAGACCCTCTCCTTGTCTCAAGGACCCACTTCCTTCCTTCTTCCTTCCTTCTTTTAGGACACGAGTGTGGCAGGACTTGTGGGCTGGATTCTTGGGCTCCAAAGTGTGGCTCCCTGAGAAAGCTGTACCCCCTGTCAGCCAGAGAGCTCATCAAAGCTCTGACCCTGATGTTCACTGGCAGGTTTCCAGCAGGCTGTTGATGGTCATCGTGACAGAATGCACTCCAAATGGAGAGACTCTGTGGGTTCTCTTGTCTGGGCTGGGGTCGGCAGTCAGACGCCTGGGCCCACCTGCTCAGGAAGAGGCCCCTGCAGTGCTGTCTGCAGACCAGCTCACCAACACCTGGACCTCGGGACCAGAAGACCTTCACAGACCTCACCAGCCTCTTCTCCTGCCCCCTGTTCGCTCTTCCCAGCCTCCCAGCCCAGAGGTTTTCCTTGACAGAAAGCTCCACAGAAGGAAGTCCCCTGGGCTAGCTTGTCAGTCCTGCCCATCAGACAACCACGGCTCTGGGTAACAGGATGAGGTCGACTTGGCTGCAATGTTCTTGCCTTTCATGTTCCCCTAAGCTGAGTCTTCCCAGCCTGCCTCCATCCTGGAGGGGCTGCTGACTGGCTGGATTTGGTCACCAAACTTGGAGGAAGGGGATCCAGGGCCGGGGAAGGCGCAGCACACTCTCTCTCTGGGAGCCTGTGACCGGACCCCTTCCCTGGTCCCCAGGGTGAACTTCCTCCACTAGTCACGTGGGAGCCTGTGACCAGACCCCTTCCCTGGTCGCCAGGGTGAACTTCCTCCAGGACTCTGAGCAGGGGGCACTGCTGTGTGGCTCAAGATTAAAGGCATCATCCCTGGCCAGGTAGAGACCCCGTTTGTACTCACACACACACACACACTCCCACACACACATGCACACACAGGCACACACATGAACATGGGCAAATAACCATGGTTGGTGTACATATATATATATTCACTTCATTCATGAGTTTGTTCATTCACTTCATGATTCACGAAGCTGACAAACACCAAGCTTCTACTTTCTGACAGATGCTTTACGATGTGCTGGGATGAAGGAATGAAATAAGACAGACACAGAATCTGCCCTGGAGGAACTGAGACTCAGAGGGAAAGAGAACCATTCGACGAGAAAGTAAAGAAAGTGTGGGGTCTTAGCGTATAACTGGAGGGTACGTTAAAAGTATTTTACAAACTGTATTCCGTGGATACTGACCACAGCTCCAAAACGGAGCCCTGCAGACCCTCTTCTGGATCAGGTGCAACCCCCTGGGTTGTGAGATCTTGCGGGGTGCGGATCATAAGGATCCCTTGTGGGGGACTGAGTAACAGCAATGGTTTACAACAGCGAAGAAGCATTTCAACATTTTAACAATCGGATACAACGGTACCGCCGAGTGCCGGCTGCACACTGGCCTGGAGAGACCATCGAGTGCCGGCTGCACACTGGCCTGGAGAGACCATCTAACGGAGCTATGCAACCTGGATCATCTTTTAGGAAAGGCTTACCTGATCAGGAGATATTTAAGCCAAGACCTGAGGATAACAGTCAAGGATTAGTGGGCACAGGGGATGCCAGAGAGTGTTCCAGAGAAAGCAAGAAGTGAGAAAGCCTCTGCCATGATTAAGGAAATACATTGATTTCGCCACTAATTCTGGCACATGGAGTGGAAAGGGAAACTCACATGATGGGCCTGGAGAGGTAATTAAAGGTCATGTCAGCAACTCTGAGAGGGCTGAGAGGTGGAACTTTAGTTTGATGGGGATGACATTTCTACCCAGGTAGTGTTAGCAATAAAGAACCTGCCTGCCAATGCAGGAGACATAAGAGATGCTGGTTCAATCCCTGGGTTGGGAAGATCCCCTGGAGAAAGACATGGCAACCACTCTAGTATTCTTGCCTGGAAAATTCCGTGGACAGAGGCACCTGGTGGGTGTGCTACAGTCTGTGGGGTCACAAAGAGTCACGCACGGCTGAAGCAACATAGCACGCACACATTTCTACCACCCCATGGCATGGCAGACTGAAGGAGGAATTATGTTCAACATTAGAAAAACTTTTCATTTCGTATTCACTCAATAGTCTTGCCCACCACACCCACACAAGCTTGCTAGCTGAGGAAGACTCCAAGTGCATGGAACACAGGCTCCTTCTTCTTGCTGTGCTGTGCTGAGTCGTGTCGGACTCTTTGCAACCCAATGGACTGTAGCCCTCCAGCCTCCTCCGCCCATGGGATTTCCCAGGCAAGAATACTGGAGTGGGTTGCCATTGCCTTCTCCAGGGATTGAACCTGCGTCTCCTGCATTGGCAGGTGGGTTCTTTACCACTGCGCTGCCAGGGAAGCCCCCTTCTTGTTCTTAGCTCTCTGCTTCATGCCAGTTCCTCGGAAAGGTCTTCACCTATTCCTGCATGTCAACAGCTGTTCCTCCTCTGTGACTCACTGGCCTTCTTTCCTTACTGCGTATTTCTTACCTCACTTATTCTGGACTCATGATGTATATTTATTTAGAGTGTCAGCTCCATGACAGTACGGTCATTGCTTCCCCAGCATCTAGAACAGTCACAGCCGTGGCTGGGGCTCAGTGATATTTGTTAAATGGATCTTGAATAGATGGAGAAAGAATCCATAAATGGAGGAGTGAAAGGCCAGTGCCCAGGGATGGAGATTGCTTTTAGGAAGGGGAGAAGCTGCTTCCTTATACAGGAGCCAAGAGGCAGGGAGGGTATGTGTGTGTGTGTGTGTGTGTGTGTGTGTGTGTGTGTGTGTGTGTTGTGGGTTTTATGTGCGAGGTTGAGGATGTTCCTTTCTGCCACCTGTTTTTTCTTTTAGAAGAAGGAAGCAAGGCCATAAGCTGAGATGGAAGGAATGGCTTGACAGAGGTGTTGGTTTGGGAAAAGTGAAGATGTTTTGTCGACAATGAATGAGTTGTTGAGAAATATCATTTGGATTGTTGGGCACTGCTATCTTTAGAGCCTAATTGAAAGGGACTTTATCTACTGATGCGAATGTGACTGGTTACCTGTGTTTTCTCCAGTGGCACCCAGCTGTCCAGTGAACAAAGGGGTGCAGCCAGATGATTTTCCAGGGCCAGAGTTTTATAAAAGGGACGCAGAGTGAGAACGCTGAGGCAAGGACTGTCGGATTTCGGGGAATGAGTGGTTAGCATGCTGGACTGGGGAACGGAAGCTGGATATGGAGGGAGGAGAAGGGAGAATGTAGCAAGTAGGGGAAAATCTGGGAGTCAGTGAGTAGCAGCCTCAGCAAGCATGAAGCACTGGTTTATTGGCAGTAGCCTGGAAAATTCTATGGACAGAGGAGCCTGGCAGGCTGCAGTCCATGGGATCACAGAGAGTTGGACACGTCTGAGCAACTGAATACACACACACATGGAAAAACAGCTGAGTGAGAGCTGTATGGGCCAGCAGCAATGGAGAGCATTGCCATAATGTAAATTTGAACTTCTGATTCAGGCCGGATGACTGAGATGATGATCGGGTCTGTGGTTTGGTCAAGGGATGAGGTGGTTCAAGGTCATTGCAGACAAGGCAGTCAAGCTGTGTGTTGGAGGGGTGGTCCGCACAAAGCACTGAAGTCATCCAGGGTGATGGGGGAACTCTGGGAGAGAGGAAGACCATGGACAGAAGCCAAGGTCTTGACAGATGAGGGGCAGAGTCGGGAGCCTGCAGTTGGCAGCGACAGCCTGGAATCAGGTGGTCTTCCATCTCATTAGTGTCAGCTTGTCCCTCCCCTCGCCGCCTGTGTAAATGCCACTGATGTAAGAGCCAGATAGAGAGCTCCTCGGTTTCTTCCTGGCCACAGAGCTGCCTGGGGGTTTTCTTTTTTGGGTTCCATGCTTGGTTCTCTCCTCTTCTTAGCCTACATTCGTCCCCAGGTTGACTTCAGCAAGTGCCAGGGATTTAATCACAAGCTCTGTGCTGATAGCTTTCACATGCGTCTCCAGACTCTGGAACTTCAGTCTGTTTAAATCTTCACTAGGATGTTCACATGGATCTCAGACTTGGGGTGTCCAGAAACAGAGTCTGCATTCCTAAACTCTGCTTCTCCATGACTCCTTCTAGAGAGTAAATGGCAATTCCATTTTTCCAACTGCGTGTGTGAAAGTAACTCAATCATGCCCGACTCTTTGCAACTGACCCAGGGATCGAACCCAGGAATAATAGGGCTTCCCTGGTAGCTCAGACAGTAAAGAATCCGCTTGCAAAGCAGGAGACCTGGGTTCAATCCCTGGGTTGGGAAGATCCCCTGAAGAAGGGAGTGGCAACCACCCCAGTATTCTGGCCTGGAGTTCCTTGGACAGAGAAGCCTAGTGGGCTATAGTCCATGGGGTCGCAAAGAGTTGAACACGACTGAACGACTTTCACACACATTTTTCAGTTGATTCGGCTCCAAATCCAGAAGTCATCCTCGATGTCACTCTCAGATCCACATCCATCACCCGTTTCTGTTGTTTTTACCTCCAGCAGAGCCAGAATCATTTGCCCACCTCCAGATGGAACCAGCTTATTCCACACACACCATCTACATTATTGCCTCCTAATTGGTATCCTTGTTTTTTCTCTTGCCCTCCTGTGGTCTATTCTGCACCCAGCAGCTACGGTGACAGTTTTAAAACTTAAGTCATGTCAGGCTTCTGTTCAAAATTTTTTTCTCAGCCTTCCATCTTGGTTGAAGAAAGAGCCAAATTCTAACCATAGTCCACAGACCCTATGTGAGCTGGCTCTGGATACCTCTGACTTATTTCCTACTCTTCAGCCACCGCCACACACCATCCCTTGCTCTTTGCTCTGGCTGAATTGGCCTCTTCGCTCTTTATCAAGCACACCAACTAAGTCTTCACCTCAGGACCTTTGCACTTGCTGCCTGAGATATCTTTGTTCAGATATTTGCATAGCTCAGTAGCTCACTTCTTTCAGGGCTGCTGCTCAGTAGAATCTTTTCAGAGAGGACTAATTTGACTTCCCCCCTCACTTGGATTTATTATTGTCCATAGGACTTAGCACTCCCTGATTTAGCCATGATAGGCTAGATAACGCTGTGGTAGCAGATCCTGAGGTGAAGTGGCTTGTGACATAAAGGAACATCCAGTGGTAGGCTGGAGCCAACTTGTACTGGAGCAAGAGAGGCAGGTAAATTTTCAGGGAATTTGTGAGTCATAGTTAAGCAGCATCATTATTATAAGTTAAATTACGTAAACTTAACAATTAATATACTTAAGATGAAGCAATACATATTCAAAACACATCAGTTCTCCATTGTTTCCGTATTATCATTAGTGTATACAAAGTTTATTGTTATTATTACTCCATATCATTATGACCTCTGTGCTTGGGGTTATCTATGCTTCTTTTATTTGCATGTTGGGAATACTATATAATATGTGCTACTGTATGAGGGTGTGTACTAAGTCTTTGGTCGTATCTGACTCTTCATGACCCCATAGACTAGCCCACCAGGCTCCTCTGTCCATGGTATTCTCCAGGCAAGAATACTGGAGTTGGTTGACTTGCCTTCTTCCCGACTCTGGGAGCAAACCTGCATCCGTTGTCTCCTGCATTGGCAGGCAGATTCTTTACCACTAGCTCCACCTGGGAAGCCCCAAGCTACTGTGCATCTCTACCTAATTCCTCATCCAGTGATGACATGTTGAAATCAGTCATAATGGGAATATTTTCATATCCCTGAAGTCAACAAATGCTACAAACCAAGGTTTGATTGCTTTTGTGTCTCTCTGTGTGTGTGCTTTTCTAGACTTAAAGGAGTGATGGGAAAAATATTCATGATGCAGATTAAACTTTAAAGTGTCATGTCTGCAGCCATTATACTCTGAATAGCAAAAATTGAAGTGGTATTCAAAAACTTACACCTGATTTGGCAAAGAGGTTGTTCACTGTTGATGAACGAGTGAGGTTCTGACTCATAGATCTTCATTGCGTCACTTTCATCTCACTTGTTAACATAAATGAATACATCAACCAACATTTATGTTGGAACTATGCTCATCCATCAGTTGCAACCACAGGTTGATTATGGATACAAGACTTCAGCAAAAATAAACCAAAGCATATGTATCGATTGGATACATGGATTTCAGTACAGAGTACTGTGTGCATTACGACTGTAAATTGATTATGTTAGTAAAGTTTATAATAAACACACACACACACACACACACCCCATACATATATCCCCCCTCCCCTCCTTCTTTGGAGAACTGGTTATTTAACATTTACTGGGTTGATTGCTCACGCATGTTACAGGCCCATCATGGGCCTATTCACACTCCTCACTCTGGGCCCAGATGATGGCTCTTGCACCACGTGCAGAGTTGGCGGGGCAGGGGCAGGGGGCCACACGAAGACCCACTGGCTTTCAAAGGCTCCGTGTAGAAGTGACATGCACGTCCCTGTTCATACTCCACTGTCCGGAGAGAGCCACGTGGCCACGCCTACTGTAAGTGAACAGAGACGCACAATCCCACTGTGTGCCGGGAAGGAGGCGGAGACCTGGAACGCTGGAGCCCAGCCCTAATGACCCCACGGTACATCAGTGCTTGGGCGTGTACTGTCTGCCACAGCCCCACAATGAACGAACGTTGCACTGGACAGTGTTTTGTCTCCTGCGGTCTCCTGGAGCATCTCGAGACACTCGAAAAGTACTTAGCGAAGCTGAGAAGAGACTGGCCTGAAGGAGGAAGGATCTGGAAGCAAGCCCTCATGGATAATGGAGAGTCATCCAAACCTTGAAAAGCAATGTGCTCCTTTCACCCCTTGCCGTACTACATGCAGCTGGAAATTTCTGGCACAGGAAGCCACATAGATGCATGTGGCTCTGTGTCATTTAAACAGGTCCTATGGCCAGAGAAGGAACCAACCCTGGGGGTGACTTCAGACTGACCCAGGCTGGGGCCAGGCTGAGGCCGATAGACACAAAGGACAGTATCATTCAGATTGGTGCAGGTGGAGGGCCAGCCCTCAGAAGTTGTTTTGCCCCTGGGTTCTTTGCTGGTCTCACCTCCTCCTGTCCCTCGGGCCAGCTCTTCTTTAGGAACTCCTGATTCCATAGTTAAACAGATAATCCCAACCCTATTGGGTGCTTCTTCCCAACACAGATGCATGGTAGTGTATGCAAGAGAATTCTGAGCCGAGGGAAAGTCTTCTTCTCTCGGGCTCAGAGGCTTCAGTAATTCCCGGGGGGCTGAATTAAGGCTCCAAGTGCTGAGCGGGATGACAAAAGTAATAAGGAGGGGTATTATATACCCTAGAAGTCTCGGGTGTCTACCGCGGGTTGGCGCTCTGGAGCTCAGGTGTGTGCTGGGACTCCAGGTGGGTTTGCTGTTATTACACACCAGGGAGGCAACCGTGCCACTTCAATCTGTTGGGTATCTACTATGTGCCCAGGCTTTCCTATACACTGCTTCATTGCCAGTACCCGAGTCTACTATTCTTGGCATTTCCTGTTTGTCAAAAAAGGAAACTGAGTTTGGGGGAGATTAACTCTTCCAATGTCAACAGGAAAGTGGCAGAACCAAGACTTGAATGGGACCTTTCTGACTTTGATATCTGGTCCTTCTCAATGAGAACTCCTCTATCAACCTGTGAGGAAAGACTAGAAATGCCATGATTCAGGCAACACAAACTCAGGACCCTGGGTTTTACTGGTGTTAAAAAAAAATACCAGCGTCATTTCCACACTTGATTCACATGACCAATGTCCGTTGACTTGAAATAAATTCCAGTTGGACCATAAGAGCTTTTTTTTCTTTCAATTTTTATTGAACACAAGTATTCTGACAGAATGCAAAGTCAAAATTCTCAGTTAGTACTCAGTATTTACACCAGTGAGAATGGAAACAAAGGTGGTATCGATGTTTCACTTGGTAAAAAGTCTGTAACAAGAGAGAAGGCCCCCGAAGTCGGGGATGCTGGGTAGAGATGTTAATGGAGATCTGATAACCACCATCCGGACAGACAGCCTACAGTGAAAGCCTGGGAGTCGGAAGGCTCCATAGGAAAGTGTGAAAACCGCGTTCCACTTCACAGCTGCACTATATACACTATGGCCCTTTGGGGTTTGGGGGCCCCACGCGTGGCACCCGAGTGCCCCTCTGGCGGAACCTGGCCGTGCCGGTCTTTATGTGACTACATATGTATGGCACATACACATATAGACACATAGACAGTGGAAACTGGTAGGGTGATCCCTCCTTCAAAGAATTAAAAAAGGAAAACTATAAGCTTTTATCTCTTAACATAAAAGATACAACGTCTTGAAAATAAAGCGACTCCCTCTATGATTTTAGAGAAAGCATTGCTCTGTTTGTTTGTTTTTTTCAAAGAAAGGAAAGCTCACGCATGCAGAGACAAATCTACGTGTGACGGGAGAGAGGCAGAACAAAAGGATGGCAGAGTTTGGGGTTCCAGCAGAGCCGGGGTCTGGGGAGGGGGCGGGGAGTCAGCTGCCCTGGGCCAGGTTATCTGAGGTCGACCATACCTCTTTCTCTTCCTAACCATCAGAACCCAAATCGGTTTACTTGAGCACAACCCCTTGAAGTGAGATGCACTGTCTCAGTGAGGTCTAGTGTGGGCTTGGCCGAGGTGGTCTAAGCCATTACCATCCCAAGATGAGGAATCGGTTCCATTGACAACCTGGGGAACCAGAGGAGCCCACCGCTCCCCGCTGGGTCCTCCCTTCTGTCTCAGACGCCCAGGAGCTCCCGTCTGCTGCGTGCTCTAACCACTGTTGCCACCTGGCTCGGTCCTGGGGGCCTGTGCATGCGAACCCTAGGTTTGTGCAATCCCCAAGGTCAAAGGGCCAGACCTGTGTAGACCTGGATCCTCCATTTCCATCCCCAGGAGCTGAGAAAATGCAAAATAACCCCACACTGAGCAAATGACAAGACCATTATTTTTCACAGTTTGAAATAATCTAGCGTAAGCGCCACTGACCAGACTGCAGAAGTGGCAGAACACGGGGGAGTGTGGCCCACAGAACGGACGCAGAGGGAGTCCTGCCACCCTAACCTCTGGCTACTTTCTCTGTACCTTGGGAAAGGTGCCCGCAGAGCGCTCATTTCTGTTGACTTAGCATCATCTTCATCATCATCATCGTTTCTATTTCATTCTTTGTTTAAAGGCTTCAATTCCTTTTAAGAGTTATTTTTTGTTTCCTGAATGTTTTTTTTTTTTTCTGAACTATCTGCTATACCTTCCACAACCAAACTATGTTGAAGTTTTATTTCAATACTATGACAAAAACACGTTTCACACTAAAATATTCACGCATCCACAGTGTACAAGCTTGCAGTTCTAAAGTAGAATGAGGAAAAAAAAAAAGCAAAATTTCTATACAAAGGGCTGGCTTTTCCCTTCTCCCCCCTCCCATCCCCCTTAAAGTTTCTGTATTTTTTTTTCCCCCACTTGGTTTCCAATCCAGGAAAAGTTGTCTTATGACTCCAGACAGCAGGTTGGTGTTTTTTGTTTTTTTTTCCCTTTTGTTTCTACAAATGCTGCCTAAGTGAACAGAAGGCTGATGTTATTTTACTTCAACAGATTTCCAAAAAAAGACACTAATTCCCTGAAGCACACATGCTCTTCCGCTCAAATCTAGATTCTGGGCTCAAAAGGAAATTGTATGTATATATTTTATTTGGCTTTCTACAAAAAAGGGGATGTTTGGGGTAAAAATGTGTGTTCACCAAGACCAGCCCCAACTATACAATCTTCTCTGCTTCATTCAACAAAGCCTAAGAGTCCTTCAAAAGGAAGGGTGGGGACGCCTGGGGAGCAGATCCTTTTCACAGATACAGGCAGGTGGTCGCTAATCAGAAGTGGTCTAACCCCCAAGGAAACAAACAAACAAGCAAACGGAACCGAAAACCCGAAAGCAAAACCATTCCAGAACGAGATGGATTTTCACCTGAGTCGCACACAGGCAAAAAATTTCAAATCAGATGGTGCGGGGAAGAGCCACTGTAAACAATTAGATTTTGTAAAGTTGTCCTGGGAGGATCCTACATCTCTAGGCAGTATTTGTAACTTAAAAAAAAAAAAAAGGCAGCTATTTTACATGGACATCGAAACACAACTGAAGTCAAACATTTGTCAACTTGTAAACACTGGAAAGCAAAGTTGGCAGAAAGAAAAAAAAAAAAAAGAAGGAGAAAGAAAAGGAAGAGAAAAGAAATCCGAATACTGCAAATTGAGATCTACCCCCAGAAGCTGCATTTGGCATTCTTCCTACAAAACAAGAGTCTATGTGGGAATTGAATTCAGCTAGGAAGGGCGACACACTTTGCATACTGAACAAATACAAAGTGAACAGAAATTATAACTTATTTATGAGGTTTCACAGAGTCCAAACTCGACTGAAAGTAGAAAAATAAACTTGGACTTTGTTCATTCGGTTAGTCTTAGCGTCTGGAAGTTATTTCTCTGAACCCGGTCTGTGCCGGTTCGGCAACACCAAAATCCTGAACCTAGATTCTTTTTTTTTCTTCTGAGCTTCCTAGATTCTTAATTTGGGGTCCTTTTGTTAGATTTTTAAATGGTTTCAGGGAACCGAGTGTCCTAGTTTGGCTGTGGGTTTCACGTTTTTGTCTCATTTTCTTACAAGTGAGTGTGCAACAAAGGAACCCTTTCTATAAATCTACAAAAAGGAGATCCCATGTTGATCTGCTTAGCTTTTTTTTTTTTTTAAAGGCAAAAGACACTAGAGGAATGAGATGTGTGTGTGTGTGTGCGTGTGTGCATGTGTGTGTGTGTGTGTGTGTGTGTGTGATATTGGAGATGCTCTGGTGAAGCTGTTGTGTCACTTTATATTTTGATCTTTGCTGGTGTCTCGTCACCCATCACGCTTTGCTCTCATTCTCCTTTATTTGTGTGGCATCGTTGGGGACCGTCTGGACTTCGGCTGGCGCTGGCTTTGTTTCTGTCTCCGGCTTTGCTTCTACGGGACCCTTCCTGCGGAGAATCGGGAAAACAGCACTGAGATCACGGTCCGCCATAACCCACCCTCCAGCCAGTCCCTCAAAGGAGCACTGGACTCCAACTTCAGCTGCATCTCTGGATCACCTGGAGTCTCTGAAAATCACTGACCCTGGGCCGTGTCCTCAGAAATCCTGATCTCCTGGGTCAGAACGTGGTGACTTTTAAAAGCACCCAAGTGGTTCTAGATGTGCAGCCAAAGCGGAGAGCCGCTGAAGCAGAGGAAGGTGCCCTTCTAGCCCTGATCTGATGTTGGGGGGCGGGGGGGCTTCAGCTTTACCTGGAGTGTGGAAGTGTTTCGGGAGCAGCCTCCCCTCACCCTGCATGGCTGCAGCAGCAGCAGCTGCCCAGCTTGATCTAAATGATGTGTGTGTCAGGCTCCCTGGAACCGATTCCAGGGGACCCTCTGCAAACGGCGCTTGCCTGTCCGCACTCCCACCACTCAGTGCTCTGCCTTTCCTGGTGATGCCTCTGATGCTCTTTGTTACCACGGCAGTTTCCCATGGGAGTCTGGTGAGAGGCTGGAGTGGGCTGCCAGGCTCCAGGGGAGCTGAGTGCGGTTGGGTGGGCAGGGCCATCCTTTTATTTCCCGAAAGACTCAGGGTTCCCCCTGAGTCTCTGGGTGGCAGCACTCCAGCTTATCTGGGTGCAGCCAAGGAGCCTCTATAAAAACCTCCATCTGACTCAGTCACTCTTGGCCTCAGTCAGTCCCAGGAGTGAGAAGCTGGTCTAAGGATGCACGAGAGAAGGCTCAGACTCCAGGCCCAGCTGGCGTCCCTACATTTTGGCCTCACATTTAAGAAACCTGTACGCTGAAGGACACGGTCTTGAACTTGGGAAACCCAGCCCTCATTCAGGGCTTGGGAGCTTGAGTCTCCCCAGTCACTCGGGGCAGAAGCAGGTGGGTGTGTGGGCGTCCAGGCTGGGGTGTCTCGGGGGCTTCTGGATCAGATCCTACCCACCCCCCACAAGCCTTGGGGTCTGCCTCTTCACTCCCTGCACCACTGTGCCATGCTGGTGGGGACTCGGCTTTGGCCCTGGATGACACCCTGCCCGTGGGCCCTAGGGTGGCCAATGAGGGCACCTTGGCCTCCTTAGCTCACTTCCCAAGCTATGCTCATCAGTGACCCAAATGCAAGGGCTCCTCCAGGGACAAGAGATACCACTGCTAGGACGATAAGGATCAAACGTAATTAACACGGCCTAATTAGTAAGCAGGTGGCTGCCTGCCTGTCCCCCGCTCTCTGCCTTGGCCCAGCCCCTGGCTGACAGTCGCCTCCGAGAAGCCCTGGATGAGGCTGAAGACACATCTAACAGGGAGGACATAGCACAGCACAGACGCACACCACCACGGGACACCACCCGACGACAGCGGACAGAGAGAGGCCGTACTCGGTCTTGGCTGGTGCAGGCGGAAGAGAGCCGTCGGCCGTGGAAGGAGCAAGCTCAGAGGCTTGTCCACTGGCCCCAGCGGCGGGAGCAGGAGAGCCCAGGGCTGCAAAAACATCCTTGGCAAGGTCAATATCTGGGGTCTTGAAGTTCCCTTCGTCCATTTTAAAGTCCTCGCCCTGGGCAGGGTTTGTGGTGCTGACGGAGGCCGCCTCGCTCTTCGGGCTGGCGAGGGCCCGGGCGGCCTCGGGTGGGCTCTTCGAGGCGCCGGGCTGGGTGGGCTCGGGGTCCGGACCTTTGGTGCCGGGAGCCTCCTGCTTGGCCTGGGGGGCTTCCGGGGCAGGGGCCGTCGGGGCTGCTGCCAGAGGACTGGCTGCCGACGGGGAGGCGGCCTTGCTGGCTGGAGGGGCCTTGGGGGCCTCGCCCGCGCTGGCCGGGGTGCTGGGGCTGAGCACGGCCCCCTGATTGGCCAGGACGCTAGAGGACAGGCTGTTGGCGGCCGGGGCTGAGGCCGGAGGGTCGCTCAGGTCAACGAGGGGGGCAACCTTGGGGGCTGGGGCCGGGGCCGGGGAGGCGGCAGTGACGCCGGTCCCCTTGGACGGGGTGGCCTGGCCGGCGGGCACAGAGTTTGACTCAGGGGTGGCCGCGACCGGGGGGGCGATACTGGAGGTCAGGGTGGTGGTCTCACTGGTGGGGCTGTTCTGAGCAGTGGCAAAGGTTTCGGTGATAGTGTCAGAGTTAGCGGTGACGGTGGTGACAGAAGGCAGCATGTCCTCCACAGTGGCTGTGGTGTCAGCAGGCAGCCTGCGGGGAGGACAGGAAGTAGAAGAGATAGACGATGAAGCTGAGACAGACGGAGAAGCCAAGAGAGGGCGGAGGCCAGGAGGGGGCCGAGGGCGGGCATGCGGGGACGCACAGGCAGGACACAGGCCCACAGAGAAAGGAGGACGCGGGAGGCAGCACACGCCCAGGCGGGCAGAAGAGGAGGACACAGGAGACGACAGAGAACGTGGACCTGGCGGGGGCCTCTCTCCTTCCTCCCTGCCGCCTGCCTGGGGCTCCCTTTCCCTAACATCTGCGGCGGGCCTTTCAGAGCCCTGTTCACAACTCGACCCGGGGAGAGGCCAGCTGAGCTCAGCGTCCACCACTGCAGGCATCCGAGGTCCCTGGGGAATCGGCTCCAGCTGCCCCACAGACAGGGGCTCCACGTGGCCCCTCAGGGCTGGGGCGCTGTCCAGCCAGAGATTCTGCGCTTCCATCAAACTCCATTCCCTTCAAACCCATGGTACCCACGACAGCCTGGCATTCCTGACACCCAAAGCTGGATGTGCCTTCTGACTGATGGTCCTCAAGGCTTAAGAGACCAGGAGGGCCAGGCTTTACCAGGTCCCCAGCTTCCCTCACCCTTTTAGGAAGAAATGCAGAAAACCCTAAAATTCTTGGAAATCCTAAACAGAATCTAAGCTCTCTCAGTGATGTTTTGTCTCCTTGAGTCATTTCCGGGGTGTGTGTGTGTGTGTGTTTGTGTGTGTGTTTGTGTGACCTGGGCCCAGGGTCTAGGGATCCCACTGATGCACAGAGCTCTTTAAAAGGTCACCCACAGTCTCCCAGATAGGACCACGAATGCCTCCTCTCTGAGGAGAGTGGGGTCAGGCATTCCTGGCCCAGGACTCCAGAATTCTGGCCGGTGATGCCGGGCCTGGAGCCGCGGGTGGGAAGCACGGAGGTGTGGGTAGGGTGCTGCGGTGGGTGTGGGGTTGTGCCAGGGAGGGGCCCACGTACTCGGGCTCCGTCAGCGGTGTGGTCTCGTTCGGCTCTGTGTGTTTCCCTCCGTCGTGATTCGGGGTCCGCTCCTCCTCCGTTCGCACCTCCACGATAGGCTCCTTGGACTCGTCTTTCCTGTGGAGAGAGCTCCGCTGGTTCCATCCCGGGTAGCTGGGGGAGGCAGGGGGCTCCCAGGGAAGCCAGCCACACTCAGGTACCTGCGCCCAGCCCCAGGCTGGCGGGGGCGCGGTGCATCCAGAGCCAGAGCCCAGTGCTGGATCTCAGCCCCCATTCCTGCCAGCTGTGTGACCCTGAGCACCTCATTTGCTCACCCCTGCCTGTGTCCTCACCTGTAAAATGGGGCCAGTAACAGTCTCCACTTGCCTAGATGTTATGGACATTAACTGAAACAATGAATATAAAGTACTGAGGAAAGCACCTGGCACAGATTAGTGCTGAAGTCATCCACGTGTGTATACACGGTAAATATGTGTGTATATGCATACCTATGTGTATATGTAAGAATGAACATGTATATCATGTACGTACACATGTAAGTATATATAAGTATACACAAGTTTATGATGCATGTATATATATAAGTATGTGATATTTATGTATATATATCAAGTACAAATGTACATGAACACCTGAGTATATACATGTATATGATATATATACGTGTATGTATATGTAAGTTTGCACACATACCTGTATATGTGTAAGTATATGTAACATGCACATATATGTATATGTAAGTATGTACATGAATATGATATATGTATAAGAACATGTACATGTAAGTGCACACATGTATACATATGTGTGTCTACCTATATGGACTTCCCTGGTGGCACAATGGTAAAGAATGCCCCTGCCAATGCAAGAGACTCGGGTTCAATCCCTGGGTTGGTAAGATCCCCTGAAGAAGGGAATGGCAACCCACTCCAGTGTTCTTGCCTGGAGAATCCCCCACAGAGGAGCCTGGCGGGCCACAGTCCATTGGGTCGCAAAATAGTTGGACATGACTCAACTTCCTAAGAGACTAAACAACAAAAATGTATGCATAAATGATGCATGTACACGCACATACTATATGCACACACACATGACACACGTATATGTAAGTACAAACACACATGTGTATAAGCATGTATATGATGCGTGTAAAACTATATGTATATGTACACGTACGTGTATACACAGTGCCTGGCATGGGGTGGTGCTAACGACCTATTTCCTTGCTCTGTCCCTTCTGGCCTTGCTGCGGCTCAGCCCCGCCTGACGACAGTCTGTGAAGGTTCCTCTATTTGGCTCAGGATCTGTTTCTCCAGAGATGCAGGAGCACAGCTTCTGTCTGGGCCGTCCTCCAGGAGGACAGGCGTCCTCATCTGTTTTGCTCACTGTGCCCCTAGCACTTGGCGGTGCCATGCTCATAGCAGCTGCTGCTCCGGGAGTATCTGGTGAGTGACGGAGGCATGCACGGCGGCAAGGCAAGCGGGTCTCTCCATGGCAGCTCCCCTCCAGGCTAGGCTCTGACCACACCTCTCTTTTTGACCTTACATAGGGAATTTCTATGAGATTCTAGATGTGAGATTGGGTTCAGGTGTCTGCTTTTAACATTTCTCTAAGCCTCGCTTCCCTTGGGGTTTGCAATGGGAAGGCTGAGGTGGCTCCCTGATTGGGGCCCGGGCCTGGGTGCTTAGCAATGGGGGGTGGGTTTGCACTCACGAGAAGGCAGCTTTGCCCTCCTCCATGTCCTTGCCCTTGGCTCCGGGCCCGGCTTTGCCACACAGGTTGACGGCAATGCACATGAGCAGGCCACACTTGTTCAGGAAGTAGCAGGTGACGTCCACGGCCACCAGGAGCAGGATGAAGGTCACGACGAGGATGCCCACGATGGCGCCAGTGCTCAGGCCCGAGGTGGGGCTGCCGTTGGCTTGGGTGGGAGGGAGAGAGGGATGGGGGTGGTTAGTACCTGGAGATGCAAACCCGGACCTGCCGAGCAACAGCCCTGGGTGTGGGGTAGAGCTCACGGGACTGCCGTGGCATTTGTGTCCAGAGTGCCACCGACCCTGGGCCTTTTGGGGTTGAGACATCAGGGTTTCTTCCTATCTTAAAGACAGAGGAATGGCAGCCTGCTCTCACAGATCAGGGGATGGGGCACAAGGCAGCCACCAGCCAGGACAGGGGCCCAGACTGGCGCCATGTCTCCACCTCTGCTCTCAGCCCACACTTGGCTGGTCTCCCTGGGAGCCCTGGGAGCTGCCAGGGACGGGGTCCCAGATAGGGGCAGAGGGTCTCAGATGGGGGAGCAGAGGGTCCCCAGGGCTCCCTTTGGGCTGTGGGGATATCTTCCTGCTCTTTAGGAACTGCTCCAGAGGATCTGGACTTTGGACAACACCTTCCTTCACTGCACTAGGAAGATGAATGAAGCCCACCTGCTCTGGAGACATGGGGGTCTCCCCAGGCCCACTGGGCAAGGTAGAAGGTCTGGGAATACTCACCATCTGGGAGCCAGGCCCGCTTGGATTTGACTTCTGGAAACCCAGCAGACTCACACAGAGATACACTCCCGCAACGGCCGGCTCACTCACACGGGACAAACGCACCCTCTCACATTCGAGCAATGCCCAGCATCCCTGCTCTGGCTGGACCCACTCGAATGACCACCTCTGTGTCTTACTCCCTGGTGTCCCCCTAGAATTGTCCAGGGCCTTGGGCTACTCGCGGTATGGCAGAAGGACCCCAGGCTCAGCTCCACAGCGTGCCCTCGCGGTTCGTGCTAGGTGGCTGCGGTTAACCCCGGATTGCCTGGTGGTTCCCAACAGCTTCAGAAAGGCAGAGGCTATGCTGGGGGGAAGAAGGACCCATGCAGAGCTCTGTGGAAGCCAGTGTGGCACCATGACCTCAGACTGAAAAGTCTGTTTCATTTTCCTCTCCTGGGAGGGCAGGGTTCCACAAAGACAGCAGCGTCATCCCACCACCAGACCTTGTCTGAAGCTTCCTGTGTCCTCCACACCCACTGGGATGACCCGTCTGCGGACCGGAGGCAGGGACTGTGGCCAACACGACCCGGGTCTCCCTGAGCCTTTGCCTGGGGGGCTGCTGGCCACATCACACGCCAGTTCACGGAAGGAACAGGTAACCCAGGTGACAGAGATGGAACACATCCTCTTTCTGCATATGGTCTGTGTACCTGTGCCCTAGAGCCCTGCTCAGGCACGGTGGGGCTCCTTCAACAGCTGTCCCATTCTGATGGTCCTTATTTCTAACTTCAATTCAGGGTCTGGGCCACCGGCCAGCAGGTAAGAGACATCCACTCACAACCTAATTTCTACACCAGAGGAGCTGCCTAGGATCTTGAATATTTTGACTCCTTTGCTTCCCAGGTCCTTGCTAGGCTCTCCCGCTGGCCCCTTTCAACCCTGCACTGAAGACACAGCCTGTTTCTCAAGAAGACCCGAGTCTGGTGACCGGCTCCATGCTCAGGGCACCGGCTCTGGTCACTCTGTCTCTAGGCTTCGGCAGCAGGAAATCGACCAAGGGTCCCTACGGTCAGCTACAGCTGATCTCCCCAGCACCACACCATCCACTCTCTCTATCCAAGGTGCTCACACATCCACACACAAAAGAAAAGAACAGCGATGCAGGCCTTCCTGGCCTTCAGAATCCCAAAGCTGCTTCCCCGAACAAGAAGAAATACGGCCTTGGGTTTCCTCCCCATCCCGTGACTCAGGGCCGGAGGCCACTGTGGTCTCCTGACTTCCATACCCAATAGGTGTTAACTGTCTACTTCCTGCAGAAGGAGCCTAAGGTATTACTGAGGGGAAAGAATGTCTGTACTTTTGGACTCAAAGGCCCTAACACCATGTTCTGAGGTTGATACATAAATATAGTTTTTAGGGGACTAGTCACGTCTCTAAGGAAGGAAAACAAACCACCGCAAAGTGGTCTGTGTGGGAGAGACAGCCATTATCCACCCATGCCCTGGGCTCAGCAGACCCTTTGGAGGGCTGCATGGCTTGGAAGGCCAAGGCTAACATCACGAGACATCTGGGGAAGGGCCAGGAGGGCTATAAGACTGATAGAAAACAGAATTGCTTTCCCTGGTCTAAAAGGTCCCACACGTGCAGTGGATGCTTCCACACCTCTGACCGTCATAAGTCAGGGCACTCTCCACCCATATTTACCACATTATTCTGTTTTATTCCCTTCTTGACTTTCCAGGTGACTTGGTGGTAAGGGATCTGCCTGCAACTCAGGAGATGTGGGTTTAACCCCTGGGTCGGGAAGATTCCCCTGGAGAAGGAAATGGCAACCTGCTCCAGTATTCTTGCCTGGAAAATCCCATGAACAGAGGAGCCTGGAGGGCTACAGTCCATGGGGTCACAGAAAGTTTCAGACACAGTGACTAAACAATTTAGCAACTAAACAATTCCCTTCTTACTACTATTTCCATCTGCCATTTTCTGTTCACTGACATGAACAGCATTTTTTTTTTTTTTTTTTTTTGCCACACCATGCAGCATGCAGAATCCTGGTTCCTTGACCAAGGATTGAAACCACACCCCTTGCAGTGGAAGTGCTGAGTCTTAACCACTGGACAACAAGGGAAATTCCCATTGATACGCTTTTTGGTTGGCTGCCCCACCCTCTTGAATATCCTAGCAGGCATATTTGTCTCTACCTCTTGTCTCCCCAGCAAGTAACACAACTCAACTTACAAGAAATATTTACAGAATATTTGCCGCACAAATGAGCAGTGTTTAGCCTTGGAGATGAGAACTCTGCCTCCAAATACTTAAAGATATGTCATGAGAGGGGAGAGGCAGTCTCAACCAGGGTCCCCAGCGGATGGAAACTAAGGGGGTGGCAGGCAAACTTCAGCTCAGATGAAAAAAAAACAAACTAGCAAATAAGAGCTCTTCAGACGTGGTGTGCGCTGCCTTGGAAGATGAGCTCCCCGCTGCCAGAGGCATTAAGCAAAGGCTGGAAAATCCCCTGGTCAGGATGCTATAATGCTCTGGCTGAGGTTCCCGCACTGGGCAGGGCCTGGGATAGAGGATGTTATCAAGCCCTCTTTAACTCGAAGAACCAGTCATTGCATGTTAGATGTCCTACAGTCCCCAGCAAAGGACGCTGCTCCTGCTAAGTTGCTTCAGTTGTGTCCGACTCTTTGGGACCCCATAGACTGTAGCTTGCCAAGCTCCTCTGTCCAGGGGGATTCTTAAGCAAGAATACTGGAGTGGGTTGCCACGACCTCCTCCAGGGGATCTTCCCCACCCAGGGATCAAACCTGCGTCTCTTATGTTTCCTGCATCGGCAGGTGGGCTCTTTATCACTAGAGCCACCTGGGAAGGCCCCCAGCACAGGATATAGGTTCTCTAATGTCCATCTCCTCCACAGTGTGCACCAAGCGGGACTTTTCCCTGTAAGACCGAAACACTCAGTAGGTCCCATCTTTATTCACAGATTCTTGTGATTTTTATCTCTAGTTGAAAAATAAATACCTTTCAGCATAATGTTTCCCCACTTGCAGCAGAATTCCTGGGATGCTTTGTGAAGAATTCAGATTTGGGGTTCCCCCATTCTAGGAAATTAGAATCTCTGGGGTGAGGCTCAGGCTCAGGATTTGATCAAGCATCCCAGTGATTCTTATGCAATTAAGAGTTTGCTGCTGCTGCTAAGTCGCTTCAGTCATGTCCGACTCTGTGCGACCCCACAGACGGCAGCCCATCAGGCTCTGCCATCCCTGGGATTCTCCAGGCAAGAACACTGGAGTGGGGTTGCCACTTCCTTCTCCAATGCATGAAAGTGAAAAGTGAAAGTGAAGTCGCTCAGTCGTGTCCGACTCTTAGCGACCCCACGGACTGCAGCCTACCAGGCTCCTCCGTCCATGGGATTTTCCAGGCAAGAGTACTGGAGTGGGGTGCCATTGCCTTCTCCTTAAGAGTTTGAGGACCACTGTTTTCTAGGTCTTTCTCATCCTTGCATTACAATGAGTAACAGTTGTTCCTATGACTCGCCACTCAAGGATGAGCTGTGTAATCTTACCTGGTAACCTTAATGTTACTGATGTATTTGAAGGATGGAAAGAGAGCAAAGACTTATCCCCAAGGGATCACTCACTTTACCAATAAGGATCTAGACTTACAGAGGAAGTGAGGTGCCCCTCAAGCTAAAGAAAGGGTATGTGGTGCTTTTACAAAAAAACGTTAAAGGACACTTTTTTGTTGTTTTAGTCACTAAGTTGTGTCTGACTGTTTTCAACCCCATGGACTACAGCCTGCTAGGCTCCTCTGTCCATGGGATTTCCCAGACGAGAATATTGGAGTGAGTTGCCTTGCCTTATTCCAGGGGATTTTTCCCACCCCAGGGATGGACCCCGAGTCTCTTACGAGAATATCCTGCACTGGCAGGTGGAATATTTACTACTGTGCAACCTGGCAAGCAAACAAAAGACAGACTGGGATGGAAATGAACGAGTATCCAAGTCAAGCCAACATTCATTACCTCTCGGTGGCCTTTACAGAATTGTTCAGTTCGGGAAACCAGAAGGACAAAGGTTATCGCCTACATATTGCTTAACATTTTACAAAAGGAAAAAGAAAACAACTTCTGAGGTCTCTGTGTGACCTTCCCCTGACCTCTCTACATACAAAGAGTGCCTCTTGGGAGCAATTTCTCCACAACCTCTGGGCTCTGAGCTGCCCTGAACCTTGAGGCTATGATCTGGGGCTGCTCAGCGTCTGTGGTTCCTGGCCTGGGGGGCGTCGGTACTGAGCAGGGACCTGGCTTGCCCAAGATTGAGACATCCAAGTGCCTACGCTCTTAAATGCCGCAAGATGAGAAGGCAGTCTCGGCCCTGGCAGATGACCCGGGGCCGCAGTCACTGCGCCCCAGAACAGCAGCGCAGCAAGATGTGCCCGTCTCCCTCCTCTGACTCTTGGGACCATTAAGCTGAGGTTCTGGTTCACTCCTGACCCCCTTACTTTTCTGCTTGTTCCTTCCCGGAGTCTGCTGAACAGATAGCTAGGTCTCGGGGCTTTCAGGAGGCATCCAACTAAGTGTGATTATAAACAGAGTAGGGTCTGCAAATGAGCACCTTCTCTCTGATTCTCTCTGTCACCAGGTCACTCTGTGCAGCCTTTGATATGAAGTTGTAAAGGGAGCCGTGAAATCGGGAGAACATGCAACAGAGTTGTGTATCTGGTGGCCCAGAGCATGCCTCTGACCCCAGCCTGACCTTCTCGGCTCTGCAAGGACACTTCCCCTCCCCCATCTCCTGGGGGAACGTGCAAGGAGGCACGACCCCACACAGCAGCTCTGACTTAGGAGAGCTAAGAGAACCAAGCAGGGAAAAGCGGCTCCAGAGGCTAGACCTCCACTCAATGGGCTGCAAGTCTGGGTGCCATTTAAAGGGTCCTCTGGGGATCAAAGTAATCCGTGGGGCCCTGTGAATGGAGGCGAAGGACTTTGGCAGGATACACCATTATCAAATAAAATCCAAACACGCTGGTGAGTTCACATGAACTGTTATTTCCTTTAATAATGCAAAGGTGTAAACTTCATCAAGGCCTTGCTGATTATCTGCACAACAATGTTAGCATTCTTATTAGTAGAAAAACGTGATCCAAACCTGCCGTATAAATACTCCGAAAATGAGCAGAAAAGCCCTGTGGCGTGTGGAACGTGGGCAGCGCTGAGCCAGGGCAGGGGTGGCTGAGCAGGGTGGCGAGCGCACCCTCCTGCAGAGGGAGCTGTCTCAGGGACTGGGGGCCGCAGCCACCATGATAGGGGGGTGTGCCCAAATGCTGCCCACCCCCCGAAGGGCATTCCTTACAAACCAGGGGCCTGTCTGAATGGGCCCAACTCAGGGACCCCAGAGTTGCTTCAGTTGGGGTCTGCCTGGCCCAGAATGAGCCGAGGGAACAGGTTCATGGACGTCAAGCTCTCCCACACTTTGGGCCTGATTCCTGCAGTCCCTTCAGAAACACTGGCTCGAGCCCTCGCCTACGGGACTGGGATGGGCCCTCCTGGGCGAATATGTGACTTTCGCCCAAGATGATATCAAGAGCGGGAGCCAGCGATGGGTCACTGTGCGAGGACCATCTCGTCCTCCTTTGCCCTCGGTATGGCACTGGGATTCTATGCTGAGCCCGGAGGCACGCGTGCCTCTTTGAAATCCTCTCCTTGTATCTAAGAGCCGTGTCTGCTCCTGCTGCCCCGGTGGGGCTGGAGGTGGAGGACCCCGGGGGGAGAGGTTTGTGGTGGGGCTGCAGGCCGATGGGGCTGGGGCAAGAGGCATTGCCTGGCCTCGCTGATGGACAGCGTGGGGCCTCTGGTGTCTGCACGTGACCCTCTAAACTGCCAGTGCCGAGGACATGGGCCTGTTTGTGCCCAGGGACTTGGGCAGCGTCACCCCGAAGATCATAGGATCACAGTTGGTTTCCCAAAGGGAAAGGCTAGTCTTCGAACGTTAAAAAACAACAACAGAACTAAAAAATAAAGGAACCAAACAGAACAAAAATCAAACTTCTGTGGAGATGCTCAGAGATGAGATACGTGGAATGGTATGTGACCACAAGAAGGACCCCTGAGCACAGACACTGATGCTACTGAACAGGAATCTCCACGGGAACTGTAACAAACACACCCCACTTCCTCTCGTGGGCACGTGGGGGACGGGGTGTACCCCCGACAACAGAGGAGCAGCTGGCTTCCATCAAAATTTGAAACACGTCACTGAGGCCACTGACAGATGGGGTGGTGGTGGGGGGTGGGCTTAGGGACACTCTGGAAATGGGGCAGGCTGGCTGAGTTCTGATTCATCGACGCTCAGAGCTGGCCCCGCCTTTGGCTCTGCTGAGCGTGTGTGGGGAGGGTGTGCGACTCAGGCCAGGCTCACAGCAGATGCTTCCGACCTGGGGGACTGCCGCTTAGGCGATAGGGTGGGTCACAGTTGGACCACATCCGCCGAGACATGAGGTCCATGGCTGATCTTTAGCCAGGCAGCAGGAGTTACCCCGAATGGGAGACACGACCCTCCAGAGCCCACAGGTGTTGGGCACGTCCTAAACAGCGTCGGGTGCTGGTTATACTACCAGGACCAAAGTGCCTCCCAGAATGTGGGATCAGCCCAGAAAATACCTGATTAAATCGGAGTTCTTCCGCTGTCTGGGCAACACGGCGACTGAACTGTGCCCATCTGGCCAGCAAAATGCTCTGGTGGATTGCAGTGGGCTTACCATGGGCACTGAATGCAAGCAAAGCCAGCTACTTACTGCAGGGCAGAGGAGGCACACGGGGTTAGAGGGGGGACGCGGGGTGGTTTTATCTGATGCAAGCTTTAGAGGGTACCTAGAAACCTTCCTCTGCTACGTCATCTTCAGGTAAGAACCAAAAATGCGACCAGTAGCAGCCGTGTAAAGACTTGTCTGTAAGTTTTTACAGACAAGGTTTTTACGTGTAAAAACCTAGCATCATGGTTTTTTATATATACAGGGTCTAAAGAAAAGAGCTCCCAATATTTTTATACTCTACGAAGAAAAGGGGCAAACTTCGTATGAAGTGGCTCAAATGTATCTGTGGGTGGGAATAATATGTCTGGAGGTCCAGCTTGTTTCCAACTGCCAAACCTTCCTCTTCCACAGAGAGCTTGCTGGCGTGGCCGTGGCAGTCCTGACAGATTCTTCCAAAGGGGGGGCACTCATCATTCTCATAGGAACTGAGCTTTTTAAGCAAATTTAAATTTTTGTGTGTGTGTGTTCAAGTTCCTAACAGAGCAAGAGAAGAGTCACTGCAGAGAAAAGCAATGAGACAAAGGTGTAGGATGCAGAGGAGCCTCCCAAGGTTGCTGCAGGTGCCAAGCAATGGGTCCCCAGAGAGAATGTGGTTGTTTAAAAACAAATGTGGCAGTGGGGATGTCCCAGTGACGTCCAAGGTGGTATATGCGACGACAGACACAGGAAGGGGAGGGGGGAGGAGGAAAGAGGAGGAAGAGACAGAAACAGAGAAAAAAAAAATAGATAAAAAGAAAAAAAAAATTAGGTCAAATACAGAGAACGCAAGAATCCAAGGTTAATTCAACTTCGTAAATTAAGCTGACAAAGGTTAGAGAACTGAGTTCAGTGCGGTATTATCACCATAAGGCCAGTTCCGCAGCTCAGCAAGGCCACAAGCAGCACAGCAGGGTGAATTCAGGGGTTAGGGGTCAGCGAGCAAATGAAATTCAAGTGAGAGAACAGAAGCCTCCACGGTCAAGTACAGGAGTCTGATTAGGAAAGTGTTACCTTTGATAAGGGAGGTCTCTAAGGTACGGTCAGGAGCCTTCAGGTCTCTAGAGCTTTTGACACGTGGGGACAGAGATGTATCTGATCACTGGTCTATGCGCAACAAACTGAACACAGGCTGACTTCACAGCAAAACATCGGCCTCTTCTTCCTGCGGCACAAGCCCACCCCACGCCTGGCAGTCTTAAAGGGGATCTAGATCTGCGCCTCTCACCTCCAGTGCCCGCTGACCACAGAACTCCACCATCAACGTACATCTTTTAATTCAGAGGCTTTATCCGCAGGTCCCAGAGAAGAAGTCTTAACCAGGCAAGCTCTTGCTGAGACCTGTGCAGTAGAGCCTGGTGCCCTGGTGGGCGAGGTGAGCAGCCCCTCCTCCCCGTTAACTGGGCACCTGGGAGATTAGCCAGAAGGGCTCTGACCACTCCATGGGCAGGACTCCTCAGAATTTCTGTATCGAAACACTGTGGCCTCAACTTCTCCAACCCCAGGAGCTGATGCCGCTCGCAGTACCCCATCTGGGGACCCAGCATGTTGGAATCACCACCTACGGAGTCTTACCCGAGAAAGTAGATGCCAGCAGGGCTGTTTCACTGCAAAGGAATCACTCGGGTTTCTCACTCCCCCAGCTCCTAGATGCCCCATAACAGCCGAGCGGATCTGGACACGCCCACCAGACTGTCGATATCAGGAAAAAACTGACCCAAGAATGCAGAGACAGAAAGGGCAGAGGACACACAGGCACCTCCGTTCGGACAGCCTGCGAATCAGTGAGCAGACCATCGCTTGCAGTTACGCCCAGATGCTGCGGCATCATCATTGACCACGTGGCCAGTGCCTGCAGAGACACGCCCACCCTAGCCTGTGCTGAGGGTCTCCCTGCCAACACGGAGGGGAGGACCATGGATGCGTCTCATCTATGGCCGCCAACTCCCTGGGGGCCTGCACACGTCTCTCAGACACACACACACACACTCATGCACGACCAACCATCCGGGAATCACACACTGATCTCATTTTGCGGCTGCTCGACTAACCCACTGCCACACACACAGCCCTGTGTCACTACTGTGACATGTCCCTTCTGGCCTCTCTCCCACTGGGATGAGCGATCATGACCACTGAGCTGAGAACTAGGGGGCAAGCACTCTGGACAGGACAGACATGATGGCGGCCAAATGAAGGCCACCAGGAGGTTGGGGCATCTTCCTATCACACCTGGATGCTGTAGAGAGTTTTTGGGGCTCCCTCTACTAAGCTGCAGTTGTATGTTCTATGCCCACCTCTCCTGCTTGTGGTCAGTATGTGGTTGGTCAGGAAAGCAGAGAGGGACGATGAAGACCTCTTTCTGCTCCATGGAATTTGGTCAATGAGGAGTCTGGCCATCAGCAGCAAGGTAGCTGGGCCAGAAAGCAGAACTCTCACTTATTCCCGCACTTGAGTTGGTCCTGTATCCCTAGAGATGGATCTGCATCTCCTGGAAGGGATGGCATCTCCCACCCTGGTCTCTAGCAGATTGGACTGCCTTTCACAGATGGGGGTTTCCAGCATCTATGTTCTCCACTTGATCTGTTTCAAGTGGCTCCATTTAATCTTTGTTTCAATTGTGAGGCCCTTGGCAGAGAGGCTTTTTATTTAACTGGGCACCATCTGTTCCTTCTCTTGGGCTCCCCCACAGAGAAGAGAATCTGGACCACGGTGGTGCAGGTAAGCAAGCATCAGACAGAAAGCGCTTAAAAACAGGTTTGTGGTCCTTGTATGAAATGGTAGATAGCAGATAAGGACTCAGAAAAGGATTCTTCCTCAATGAGCATCCAAAGCTTGGCTGGAGCTGGGGCCTTTCCCACCTGAGGGGTTCCCACGGACTGGCTTACCATCAGTCCTCCAGGGCTGATGGACACAGGACCTTCACCCAGGATGCTTGCCCAAGCCTTCCTGGGGGTCCAGTCCAGCTCAGCCTACTGCACAGCTCGGTACAAAGCAAAACTAAGCTCTGCATGGGCAACCAATCATGAGGATGGCTGTAAGCAAGCGAGTTGTCAGGGGCTGTTCAGGCACATTAGGAGGTGCGGTGCTTGTGCATTAATTCAAAGCAGGAAACTCACAGAAAGCAGAGGTGTCATACCTGGGATGGCTGTGGGCTGGGCCGAGGTCCTGAACACAAAGTGTGCCGCCTTGGACTTGCCCTGCTGGTTCTCGGCCACCACATAGACCTCGTACTCGGCATTCCAGTCCAGGGACTTGAGCATGACGTGGTCACTGCCAGACGGGAGCCTGATCTCTGGTTTCCACTCGGAGGAGAGCTTCTAGGAGAAACCGGCAAGAAAGAGACGAGACACCAGAAAGCTTTAGGTGAAACAGCTGGTAAGACCAGCCAACAGGAGGAAGGTAAGGGAGTCACTAAATATTGGGGTGAAACGAAAATAAAAACCAGAGATAGGGCATAGTTTTTGTTACCAGCTTGAAAAATCTGAAAGTAAATGATCCCGCAGGTCAGAGGTCAACCTTGGGGGCTTGCAAATAAACACAGTGGCGGATTCCCAGTGTGGCATGGGGCCAACCCTTCAATGCCCTGTCCATTACCTTGAGGGCATGCAGGGACCCAGGCTACACTCTGGGATGCTGCGCACATATCCTAAGGATGCACGTGTTGCTGTCACTCAGTGGTGTCTGACTCTTTGCGACCCTACGGACTGGAGCCTCCCAGGCCCCTCTGTCCATGGGATTCTCCAGGCAAGAATACTGGAGTGGGTTGCCATGCCCTCCTCCAGGGGATCTTCCTGACCCAGGGATCGAACCTGAGGTTCTTAGGCCTCCTCCACTGGCAGGTGGGAAGCCCCATCCTAAGGGTGACCTAGACGATGATCCGACAACTGTGATTCTTGTCCTGTTTTAGAATGTGGGTCACACTCAGGTGTGTGCTCACCTCTCTGACATGGGAACATGGCACAGATTCCACTTTTATTAAAAGCATTAAAAGCTATCAGTTACGGAGCACCTGCTGTATGCCAGGGCCTGGACTGAAGGCTTTCTGCACATTTTCTCACTGCATCCCCACAACAAACCTGCGAGGGCTTTGGCCAGGCCCTCACTAACGCCGACGATGGGGAAGGGGCAGAGAGAACAGGTGGCTTCCCAAAGCCACAGAGGCAATCGAGTTGTGGGCAAGTGCCTCTGGGCCCAAGTGGGGATATATCTCACAGGAGGGAGCGCAACGCACATATGCTGCAGGGAACAGGGTCTCTCTATTCCACACAGTGTGACCTGGTCTCTGAGGCTGCAGCCGGAGGTGCTGCTGTCAGGACCAAGGCAGGGCCTGCAGTGGCCAGCAGAGCGCTCCAGGACATAATTTCAGGCACAAAGCTGGAGTTAGAGGGGCTCCCCTTTTCTTGAACGTTCTTTCCAGTCCTATCCTGCACATCTGCCGGTGAATTTGTTCTGGGTGGGAGGGCTTGGCACATGTCTATTGGATGATGGGCTGCTCCTGAGAAGAGCAGAACATGCTAGCAGTGTCCTCTGGAAGGTGAGCTAGCCTGCGGCTGAGGCTGGAGGAAGTTACATTACCGGAAAGCCAGCCATCTTCCAGGCAAAATGCTTTGTACCAGCCAGAGAGATGCCTTTAGGGTCGTGATAGCACACGTGTCGTGGCCATGATAGTGTGGGGAAATGCTGGAAGAGGGGCTCACAACCTCTGAGTCTAACAGAAAGCCAGACTACCTACACAGGCTCTAAGTTAGTTCCTGCAAGTGAGCACGTGCCCCATTTTAATGTAAAACAAAGAAATTCAGCTCTTTGTCTTGTGTCTTTTTTCTCTGAAAGGCTTCTTTCCTTGGCAAACATTATTGCAAAAGAGACAGCCAGAATATAAAGCAAATATTATGTTACATGATAAATATTAATAATGTATAATAATCAAAATATTTAGCAACAGTTGGGATTTTTAAATGAAAGAGAGAGGATGGTTAAGGTTGTCAAAGCCTAACATATCCCAGTGTTTCGCCCCGGCTCTCTTTTTAAAGCAGACCTGCCCGGCACTGCCAGAATGACCCTTCTGGAACATTGACATCTGATGGGGCCTCGGACGGAGGTATTTCCTGACCCAGACTGCATGGTAGCAGTGGTTATTACAGTTACCAAGTATAGAGTTTTCACAGTGTCAGGCAGGTCTCAGGTTCTTTGCTTGTACTTAAGCTTTACAACAACTCGATAAGCTATCCCTCTTTTACCGATGGAGAAATGGAGGTGATGGACCGTTGGGTGACCTACTTGGGGCACAGGCTACTAAGTGGTAAGGCTGGAATTGGATTCCATGTCTGTCTGGGCCACATCAGCCCAACAAACGCCAGAGGCATCCCCCCAGCACACTGTCCGCTTCCAGCGGCTTCCATGGGCCACCTGCTTGGTCCTTGTATCCTGTTCCACATCGAGGAAGTCACAGGGACCTCTCAGCCAGTGACGCCTCTGGGCTGGGCCTTACAGAAGTCAACTGAGGTTCCTCCCCCATGTCAGGCTCCAACCTGGCTTCGCAATGAAGTAGGAGGGGGCTGAGTGACTGACAGGCGGCCCAGCAGCTGGGATGTGTTCCCAGCGTGGGGTGGGGGGCTCTGTGCTGTACTGACTGTCTGCAAACCTAACCAGGTTAGGGCTCCCACCAGGTTAGGGCTTTGATCAGTAGGGGCTGGTCAAAAGGCAGAGACGGAGTTAAGTCAAACTTTTTGGAAAAAGCCTTTCTTGGGTGCTATTTGAAGAAAGAAAACTCCATTCAGGTTATTTTCTACTGTCAAGAAATCTTAGCAAGAGGCTATTTGCAACGGTCAGATGCTGTCTCTGAATCTCCCAGCAATTGGTTATGGTTGGCGATGGCCAAGTATCATTCTAAGACCAAAAAAAAGAGGAGGTGATTTTCAGTTTGGGCACTGGGGATGAAAGGTGCAATGTCAGAAATCTCTGATGGGCAGTGGGCAAATCAGGAAGAGAAAAGGCTACGGTCAAGCTCACAGGTAGCGGCACAACCACAGGTCGGGTAGGCTACACCAGCGTGGAGTGAAGTGGAGGGATGGAGATGGTTTAGGACCTGAGGCAGCCCAGGCCAGGGGGCTTAGACCCCCGTCTCTTCAGTCAGACAGACCTGGATTCAAACCCTGGCTGCCTGCCTGTGTGAGTCACGTGGTCACTAATTGCATAAACCTCATTCACTTCCTCTGTAAAGTGAGGATAACTGTTGAGACCAACTTCATAGGGTTCTCAGGGGGAGAAAATGCATGCGATCACGGGCCCACATGCCTGGCCCATAACACACTTTATCCAAGTGTGATCCAAGGTATTGGTATGTTATTTGCAAAAAAGTACTGAATGATGAGAAAATAACTTTGTAGAAAAACCTAGGAAGCAGAAAAATCAGTCATGGGTGGGTTTATCATTACCAAAATCACTGTAGAGGCTTTATAACGGTCTCAGTGTGCTTGTCCATTCTATGTATCACACGTGTGTGCATGCAGGCTCAGTCATGTCCCACTCTTTGCGACCCCAATGCACTGTGGTCTGCCAGGCTCCTTTGTCCCTGGAATCTTCCAGGCAAGAATACTGGAGCGGGTTGCCATTTTCTACTCCAGGAGATGTTCCCAACCCGAGGCCTGAACCACCCTTGTTTCCTGTGCATCCCCTGCATTGCGGGCTGATTGCCGCTGAGCCACCGGGGAGGCCCCATATATAGCACAGGGAACTATATTCAACACCATATGATAAGCCATATGGAAAAGAATATAAAAAAGGAATGTATATATGTATAACTGAATCACTCTGCTGTACAGAGGTAATTAACACAACATTGTAAATCAATTATACATCATTAAAAAAATAGAGAATTGAAAAAAAAAATAAAAGGGTCTCAGTGTGGATATGACCTAAAGGCTCTAAGTCAGTCTTGGAACTTAAAACCCTGACATGGGCCCATGAGCCACCTGCCAGGCACATGGGCTGCCCTGCCCCCTTGCTCTAAAGACACTGTTGGTCCAACAGGGCGGGTGATAGGGTTGTGGGGTTGCAAGAAACCTGGGAAGGAGGCTACTCACCGCTCGGTATTTGACCAGGTAGTGTCGGATGGGGGAGCCGCCGTCGTCTTGCTTGATCAGCTTCACCTTAATAGAGTTTCCATCCTCTCCCATCTGCCCTTCGAGCTTAGGTGCGCTGGGTTCCCCTGAAACAGCCAGGGAATTCACATGACATTTTCACCCACACAATGAAAATCCAATCCATCAAAATGAGATGTGGTGATGGAGTGGGGCTGGACTCTTGATTTCTCAGCAATTCAAATGGTGAAAAAGCAAAACATGTAAAACTTTGAATTCCAATTAGATGCCTCAGTCTTAACCCAAACTGAGAATGCCTTTCGAAAATGTTCTGGGAAACCACCCTTCCTCCTAGTATAGTCCTTTCACCATTTTAAAAAGGGATATTTTTTTTTTTTTGGCCTGTCTCTTCCTGGTGCTTGCATTTTCTGTTAGCTGCTCTTACAACTGCAGATTTAACTTTCATAAACCTGGTACATTTTGAGGAATAGCCTGAAATATGGGGAAATGTAGGCATTTAAGGAGAAAATTTACACCCATAAAATAATTTTTCAAAGCAGCCTATTATTTTTTCCCTGGGATATGTGATCTATTCCAGGGGTCTAATTCCTAACAGGAGTGGAATGATGCTGCATTCTTGTGACCAGCTTTTGCATGAATTAAATTTTACGACTTAGAGTCATTAAAAAAAAATAACAGGTTTCCAGTTGTGATTAAGTAAAGCATGATTTGCCATAGGCAAGTTTCCTGTAAGTATTCTGCATTTATGGCTCAACTGCCTTGGTGATAATCCTTCGTGCCTTGTATTAATGGAACGTTCATTAAAGTCTTTTTGTGAGAAGAGAGAGGGAAAAAACGTCTTCAGCATTTCTCAACAGAGAAAAAGTCGATGTTTCTCTATTTTTTGCAGTAACACTGTGAATCCAGGTTGAGAAGAAAGATGAGCCTGTATGTGGCCAATTCTGAGGGCTGGGATGGTTCTCCTGTAAGATGCTAATTTATTTTAAGAGAAATTATTTCATTAGTGTATGTTGAAAGCCACGAGATGACAGAACATCTGTTGTAAAAAGTTAAAATGAAGATTTCAAACACTTGGGACCCTGGCACTTCTGGTGGAAACCGTCTCTTGTATCTATTTCATGACTTCAGACAGAAGATTTGCAGAGCCTATAAAACAGTTACCTTCTGGGTGGGTGGTCCTGGCTTGTTCTCTGGAAGACAGAATCTCAGACATGGGACAGAAGAGCCAGGGGAGGCTTGTCACCAGGCTTTGGACCTCATCACTCACAAGTATGTTGCTTGGTAAGGCCAGCCCACCCCACCCAACTCACTTAGTTACGCTGAGAACCTCACGATGGCCGAGGGGGCTGCTTTTCCCTTTGAGACCAGGAGGAACCAGAGACAAAACTGACAAGAGCCCTGCTACTCGGTCTGGGCGGGCCCCTGGTACACCCCCTGGAAGCTCGATTAACAGGATTGCAAGGTGCACCTGTACTAGCCATGGGGCTACAAAAAGCGGCAACAGGGAGGCTGTGTAATCTTAATGTCTGTGGGATAAAGTATTTAAAGTTGTGCTTATGACTTGCTTCCTTTAATCAGTGACTAAGGAAAAAGAAAAACAAAAAGATAAATGGGCTTCAGATAGACTTGTCCTGTTTTTACACCACTGTCTAGCCACCAGCACCAATTATTCAGTGGAAAATACTTAGAAATTCTATTTAGATAATGTCTAAGTGTGCGTGCTTTTCTAATTCTTTTGGATCATTATACATCTTAGACAATAATTAATTATGCCTTATGCCCCATCCAGTGCTAAAAAGAAACTCCAAGTGAAATATATTTTAGAGTAGGGAAGGAAGTCTGTATAGATTCACCAATGCTGAACATTGAAGTAGGAGATGCGGAAGAACATTACAGATTCTCCTCTCTCACTGAATTGGGGTGACCACCGCATCCTGGTTAGCCTGTGACTGTCCAGGCGCTGGCACTGCAAATCCTTTACCCTGGACAAACCCTTAGTCCCAGGTGAAATGGGATGTTGGTGACCCTGGACTGAATGACGACTCACATTAATCGTAATAACTTTCTGGATTCAGAATTGCAACACTGACTCTGTGGTTAATGATCTCTTTGCCTGAAGAAGGAGAGGAGGAGGTGGCATGAGTGGCCCTTCCAACACACCCACCAGGCAAGGACCTGTCCCTCCCCCGAGACCTCCCAGGAAGGGAAATAGAGACTACTCCATTGGGGCTGCTCTGCTGCCGTGAAGATCCCTTTAGAACTGAACGCTACGGAGGCCACAGTAGAGCCCAGGGGGTTTAGTGCCCTGGCCAGGTCACCGACTCATTCTCCAGGTCTGCAAAACACCAGATGCTCCCAAGGGCTCCTTCTTATTCTGACATCACTGTGACAGTCGCCATGCTAGGACGAGCTCTCGAGAGCACCCTGGCTGTGTTCATGATGCCGTAAAACATAGGACACCAAATCTGGGATGTTCAGTCAATTTTAGGGAAATGCGCCCCCCAGATAAACAATTCCATATCTCTTTGCCACAAAATTGCCCATTTTTCTACAAATTAAAAAAAAAGTCATTTCAAAAATTCCTGTCTTTGAAAAAACAGACCCTAAGAGTCTTCAAAGATATGCAAACAAAAATCTCGCCAAGGGAACCTTGTGAAAACCAAAAGCCCTAATGACCTGCTCTTATGTTTGGATTTGTTTCAGAAAAAAAATATAGACGGGATTACAGAGAAATCACTCAAAACTATACCATAACACAATTCTAACATCTACCGAAGTTAGAACACTATAATTTGCCATCATTTTATTCAAGTGACTACCATGGAACCCTGATATGTATTGCTTTCTCATAGAATTTTATATCGTATCATGTATTTATTTTTTACTTTTTGGCTATACCGCACGGTCTGTGGGATCTCAGCTCCCTGATCAGGGATCTAACGTGGTTAGATCTAACCCTGGAGTGGAAGCATGGAGTCTTAACCAGTGGACCAACAGGGACGTTCCTATATCATTTAGAGTGCTTTAAAGATGATTTATTCACCAAATGCACATTTAGTATCTATTAGGTACCATGTAGTCCATTAGGCGTTCGAGTTTCAATGGTGATTAAAACAAGATTTTGCTTGCTAAATGAAAAAACTTACTCAATTCTTATGCAATTCTTTGAATGGTGGGGCCCTTGTACAGAAATCTAATTTTTCCTATGATGGTGTTTCTAAAGGAAGATCCTATTGGACTAATATAATAAAGATTATGACCAACTTTATGGCCATGCAACTTGCTGTCAGTACACACAGATGTGGAAAGAATGATATTTGTTTAATCAGTTGCCTTATTCATCTTCAAATGTTCACTGGGAGCCAATATTTTTAAAGATTAGAAATGCGTGAAAGAAATGATTTCCTAAGCTCTCTGCAAAGAGAATGTTCCAGCCCTGCCTGATGAGGGACGCCAAAGAAATGGGCCTGCATTCAGGAGGCTGGCTGCTTTACTGAACACATTAAGAGAGGAAATTATTTAGAGGGTCCCAACATGTACTCTGTTCTGAGATGGCTGCTCTGATTGAAATGATTATGGGTAATTTCAGCAAAACCAATATTGTAATTATTTGTAAACGTTGGTTTGCAATTCAGCAGCAATCGGCAGGTGGCTCCGAGAAAACCCCTGGGGTTAATTATACCCTCTGAGTTTAGCTTTAACCATGAGTCAAATTTTTTCCCCCAAATATTTTATGTAAAGACTAAAACAGCAGGATTCATAAAAATAAACCTTGTCGATAACAAACATAAAATATCAGGCAGTTCTGGTATTTTCTAGAAGAATGCAAATCATGTAGGCAAGGAAAAAAAAAAAAAAGAATGTACCAGAGAGACCACATACAGTCAAAAATATTACTGGCAGGTCCTATAAATTCCTCTTAGAAACCATAATTGAGATGTGTATTTCTGGCCATGCAGATTGTAGGTTCTTCTTTATAATTACGGTGCCACTGGGCCCTAAAATCAGAGTCAGCTTCATGTCTTTCCCCGAGTCAGCAGAAGCCCTGGGATCAGCAAACTACTGCTGGATATCTGAATCCCACAACAAAAATTCTAGCAAGCCCACGGCCTCTGAACAGCAATTGTGAATTTTGTAAGGAAAACAATATTCTACTTCTCAAAGAGCTCAAGAACCTAGAGTTGTATGTTCTGAATGGAACGCTAATTGGCTGACGGGCCTCCCTGAGACAGGCTGGACCTGGGTTCTCTCTTCCCTGCCTTTGCTTTCTCTCTCATCAGGACCCCACAGGGGCTTCTGAGAAAACCCAATGATGGGCATAGGGCCTGCATTAGAATCTTTTACTATCAAATAAGATTGCCTGGCATTAAAAATACTGTTTGGTCTGTTTATCTTAATGCCTCTTCCCCCTTACCGATTATTTCTCATAAGTGATTTCAAACTGTTGGTTTTAAGAAGTCCAAAATGTATGATGCAGCTGATCTGATGTGACACCTATTTGATTTTTCCAACTCAGGAATATTCAAAATTACACCAAGAGGTCACAAGTTTGAATGGGCCTTAGGGGGATCAGCAAATTACCAAAGGGAATCAGGATTAATTATTAGACCACTAATTCTCCTTCCTCAGACCAACCTCTTAGCCCTAATGTTGAACAGATCAATGTGATCTATGCCATACACAATCCTGGAGCCTCAGAACCTCCCTGATGGTGCTTTGGCAGCAGACCTGGCCATTCTATTCAGAGGTGGTTTTCTTATACCCAAGAGTGGCCGGCAGTGCTTGGGCTGGCATCGATTTGTCTCAAGCACGGCTCCCCCAAATCAGGCCTTCGGAGGAAAGCATTCTTTTTCTCCTGAACACTTTTCTCCTAATTGTCAAGGATTCGCTGCGCTAGTGTGATCTGACCCTTTGGCATCCTCGTCCCTGGCTCTGAGGAGTGCTGGGGTACAGAATGAGTGGTCATGGGCGTGGCCAGCTCCCTCGTTTCTACAGAGAAAAGATGCTTGGCTCTCTGCGGCCACGCTCATGGAGGCACCCAGTCCACAAAGCTTTCCAGCGCGAGTTTTCTCGGGAATTGTGAATGAGTGCTGGGGGGAGGGTGGGGAGGCTTGGTACTACTGAGGACAAGTTAAACAGCGGTAAATGAACTCTGACAGACCGAACCACAGAAATACCAAATCCCTTCTTGTGGGTGTCATGAAAACACCAACAGATTAATTGATCAATTATCTTTGTTTCATCATCCTAAAAAGAAAATATGACCACGAAGGTATGGCTTGTGGTTATGGGGCTGATCCAGGCTGAGGAAGTTAAAGACAGAAATAACTGCCATCACCACCAATTAACTCGGCTCCTGCCTCCGAGGCCACAAAGCGGGGCGGGGGTTGTGAACACCTCCAACAGTAGTTCATGGGCGTTAGGTGAGTTATGGAGAAGCATGAGGCTCCTGGGAGGTTTCAACCCTCCTCCTGGTAAACCCCAGGGAAATGGGCACTTTCCATGGCCCCCAGTCTCTGCCCACGGGATTCGGGCTGATATACGTCACTGACTTGGTCCCTTCAAGCTAGCTTTCTACCCTGGTAACCACCAGTGCAGGGAATCCTTGGGAATAAAGGCAATTAGAACAGAACCCCTGGTGAAAAGTCTATGTCGACCTGCCAGAGACCGTGGCAATCCAGACACACAGCTGTAAAAAATAAAGGAGGGGGTGGAAGGGATGGTTAGTGATGTTTTCAATCTAAGAAGGAAGAGTGGGTGTTAAAAAGAGTTTAGTTCATCAGAATCAGCATTTCCTAGTACGAGTCAGTGTCAGTAGCTAAAGAAAAAAAAGATCATTATAAATGGGTGGGGAGGGATCCATGCTCAAACATGCTGCACGCGGACGGGAGGGCGGGGAGGGTGCAGGGGGCGTCTCATCACACACATGCTGGTGGGGAGGGGAGTCCCATTTACACAGAGTCCTCGGTAGCTGATGGATCACCAGAGGAAGCAGGCTCTGCAGTTATGTGATGCTGTGATATTAGAAATAAACTTTGACACCAGGGGGCTCAAATTTTTGCTTCCAGCAAACCCACGCCTGTGCCCCTGGGCCATGTGTCTGTGCTTCCCTGTCATGGACCCTGCCTGCAGAGCTCTGTGGGCTCAGGGTCCAAGTGGCCCGGGGCTGGTGCTCAATGCCTGTGTTCATCTCTCGTCTTCTGGACAGAAACTTAAGGTGCACAGAACATCCAGCATATGTTAAACACATCCTAGGCAATTTGTGGGGGTAGTGGTGGAGGGTAGTGGACACAGAGTTTAATCATTTGTGGGTGTACAACCTACCCATTGCTCACTTAAATCATTTTCACTAGGCCTAACTCACCTGAAGGCCTTACTTAAGCCTAGAGGAACCATCCCTAAGTTTTATTTCTCTCCCCTGTAAATTTTATTTGCTCCAGCCTCTCCATTCCCTTCCATTCTATTACTAAGAGCCATTTCCCGCTTGCTCGTCTGAGTAACAGTCCTCTGCCTGCCCTCCTTGCAAAAGGCAGAAGAGGGGTGATTTGATGAGGGGGGTGATCACACTTCGGAATTCCACAGTCTCCCAGTGTTTTAGTACTGGCCACATTTCCTACTGACAGCCAAGACCACAGCTAAGATGTGTTTCTAGGGCAGCTGCAAGAAATACCTTCAAACATTTCTAGCCTCGCTTAAAATGTCTGCAAGAGACAGCTCCTCAGAGGTGTGAATTAGCTTCTACCTTGTGCTTCATTCTGAATCACAGCATTGCAAAGAAAGGACTCAACTTGGGTTTAAAGAAGAAACTAAGGTTTCAGTCCAGGTATCTGCTCATACTTCAGCTTCCAGGGGGAAGGTTCAGCATCTGAGCAGTCATCTCAAGTCCGAAAAGTGCCTGTCTCCCTTGAAACCACATTTTTGGAGCGGGACTTGGAGTTTAGACAATTGTAGGCTCCCAGTGTTTTTTCTTCTGCCTTAAGATGCACAGATCAAGGTAATTTTTAAAGCTAGGTCCAAGCTCTAAGCATAACAGAGGTTCCCTGACTTGGGGACCACGCCTGGTGCCATGCATGTGTGCTCAGTTGTGTCTGACTTTTTGAGACCCTGTGGAATGTAGACCACCGGGCTCCTCTGTCCATGGGATTTCTCAGACAAGAATACTGGAGTGGATTGCCATTTCTTCCTCCAGGGGATCTTCCTGACCCAGGGATCGAACTGGAGTCTCCTGTGTTGGCAGGCAGAGTCTTTCCCAGAGCCACCTGGGAAGCTTTGGGGACATCCCTTCTTTATTTCATATGATGTAAATGCTGAACATCCTCTTGTTTGGAAATGAGGACTCTCCCATCCAAGATCCTGTCCAGGAGTCTGACTGTAAATGGGACTGACTTGGGGCTCTGTGGCCATGCCCATAGAGCTGAAGCCCTCACAGGGGTCAATGTGAAGGGTGATGGGTGCCACATACAGGGTTCACACACGTGGGGCGCACGGGACACAGGCCAGACCAGGGACAGAGCACATGCGCGACGAGCGGCTGACGGTTTTGTTGGTGCGGATGTCGCCCAATCAGCTCTCCGAGAAGCGAGGTCGCCGGGGCCCCCTCGCATGCACGGGCACCCTGGGGGGTTACTGGTGTTAGTTTCGCTTTCGTGATCATTGCAGCCTCTATGTGTCTCAGGTTGTGATGTGAAGTTCAAATTTCCAGTTAGGAGGGGATGGCACGCATGTGACTCCCAGGGCAGGTTTGAATGGATGTTTGATTTTACTCGGGGGGGAGCTGTGACTAGAGGCTTCATTTTCCTGTCATGGTCATGGTAAGCAAGAAATGCTTTCACAGGACTGTGACAGTCACAATATTAATGAATTATTCCGTCACTCCTTTGAGCTTAATTAGGCTCTAAGTTTATTTCCTTTGCTGCAAGGGTCAATGGTGTGCCTTTGGATTACATGGGGATCATCAGTCATGGTGATTGTTAAGTGACTTTTGCTTTGATTTTTCTTTCCTCCTGCCTGGGGCGGGTGGCAGGTCACTTGCAAAGTGATACCTTGGCCATTACAGCCAAACTGCTCTAATTCCAAATTCTTAAATCTCTCATTTCAGAAAGTCCTCAATCTGCATGAATTTTATGAAACACTCTCACTGGTTTCAAGCAAATACAACCTTTGTGATGGACACATTTCTCTCTGTAGGTGTTCAATGTTATGTTTTCATGGAAATGTGACATTTTATAACAACTGTGCTTTGGAGAACTACTGGATAAAGTGAGATAACCGTGCTATAAAACTCACTTACAACATTGCTTTCTGGGAAATAAAGTTTATGAACTATCTGATAAAAATTCAAGGGTGCAAATTCGGCTATGGTTAAAGTGATTTTACTGTAGCCAGATTTCTTGAAGCAAAACATTAAATTGAAAGCTGTCTTGGTATCAAATTGTCATCTAAAGGCTCCAAAGGCTGCTGAATTTTGGACGTGCATTGAGAATAAGAGGAAATCTCTCAAATGAGTTCGCTTAGGAAATCCGAGACAGGAAGAAATGAGTGGGCCCTATGTGCCAGGCTGTGGTCCCAGATTTATTTCATGATTCAGAACAAAGAGTTTTACCTTCTGTTCACCAGCGTGGACGACATCATCAGCACCATGCAAGCCACATGACAAAGTCACATGATACGCACGCACATGATTGGTTGAAAGGAAAGTGGAGGAGATCACATGGAAAATACAAAAAAATTAAAACCTGATGTAAACAATGGGCAGGGAGAAAAATCAACAACAAAATCACAGACTAAATAAAAGGAGAAATTAAATTAAATTAGCAGCATATATAAGAAACATTGGGAGGGCAGTAAAACTGCCCAGTAATAGAAGACTAATAAATCATAAAGAGCATTTGGTTAACAACACCGATAAGCATTAGATACAGCTGCAACACTGCATATTAATACCACATCAAGGAGCAGGGACACTTGTTTTGAAATGGGGAGTTGTCTCTGTCAGGACCCGGATGCCAAAGTCAATCCAGGAGAATGCTGAAGGAGAAGAAAAAGGCAAGTTATTCTTCACAGATTCCAGAAATGTCTCGGCATCCTTGGGAAGCAAGGGCAATGAAACAGAGCATGGTCATGAAGGAAGAGTCCCATGATTGGGTGCCCTGGAAGAATAAAATATCATATTACACTGAGAAAAGTCACTTCATGTTTCCTTTGGAGCGATGAGGAGCGGGGTGTGGACCGAGTGAGGTCTGCTGGGTGCAGGCAGAGAAGATGGCCAGGAGTCTCATCTTCCTTCTCTATTTGTCTACTCAGGTTATCCACCTGAGTAGGGCCACTATGACACACCCCGATCAAGACACATCTAAGAGGGGGGGCCGCTATTTTGTTCCCTACATCTGTGAGTCTGCTTCTTTTTTGCCATAGTCACTAGTTTGCTGTATTTTTTAGATTCTCCATACACGTGACATCATACAGTATTTGTCCTTCTCTGTCTGATTTATTTCACTTAGCATAAGGGTTACCAGTGAGGAACAAGTACCAACTATTTGGTTTAAAACAAGATACAAGGATATATTGTACAACACAGGGAATAGAGCCAATATTTTATGATAACTACAAATGGAGTATAACCTTTAAAATTGTGAATCATTCTATTGTACACCTGTAACTTATAATATTGTACAGCAACTATACGTCAATAAAAAATAAAATAAAAAAGTAAAGAACCACAAAGCAGTCTAATAAAGATTCTAGAAAAATAATAAAAAAAAAAAGAGGCCAGTGAGGAAAGGGAATAGGTTTCCTTCTGGGAGTTGAGGTCAGAGCTCTGTCAACAGCAGAAACTGAACCGCTGGCCCAACGAGTTAAGAGTTGGACATTAGACACATGCTTGGGCATTTGTGGATACAGTTATCTCTTTAGACTTGCAGTGAATGGATAAGACATGAATGTGATTTCTACAATGAAAAGTCATTTTCTTCTTTGGATATGTCTACATTCCCTTTTGACCTGTGTTCTATTTATATCTGATTTTTTACTGTATGACTGTTTCTTCTTAAGGCCTTTTGGCTTCCCCACCTTAACCTGCACAGGCCAAGGGGCATTTTGGCTGTCACCAGTAGAAGCTAACTAACAAAGAAGGTGGACAGAGAGGCAAGGTGAAGATTCGTTTCTGCCCAAAGCACACCACTGTTTAAAAGTGATTCGAGAGAAATGCTTCAATCAAGCGAGGACCCTCGCCACTGCGGGCTGGTACAGCGTTCGCGTCTCACTGTCTGACGCTGCACAGGATCTGGCATGTTCCAACCATGGGTGTCTGCAGGGATTATACACAACTGAGCAGTTTCTCCTTTTTCTATTTGAAAGTGAAAGTGTGAGTCACTCAGTCGTGCCCAACGCTTTGCGACCCCAAGGACTGTGGCCTGCCAGGCTCCTCTGTCCATGAAATTCTCCAGGCAAGAACAGTGGAGTGGGTAGCCATTCCCTTCTCCAGGGAATCTTCCTGACCCAGGGATCAAGCCCAGGTTTCCTGCAGTGCAGGCAGTTTCTTTGCTGTCTGAGCCAGCAGAGTACCTTCATTCACTCATAATTATAAATGGATCCACACACACACACACACAGAAAGCAAAAAGCAAAAGACACTATATATATTCACCCCTATTGACCAATGATCGACAGATTTTTGGATGCTTCTAGGTACTCTGCTGTTATTCCCACTGCAATTCACACGTGCTACATTCTGCCTTGCAGTTTAGAAATACATTCATGCTCAACGCGGGCTGCTGCTCAATCGAGTCTGTCTTTCTATTCTCCCAGTAACCACTGGGACTTACAATTTGGGTCAGTAGTCAAGTGGTTCAAAATAAAGGAGACTCAAACTTTCTTCTCTTTGGATGTCACTACTCATCATTTAATCTGTGGGCAGACATGCTTGATGTTTAAAAATGAAACCTACATCAGGGGAGAGACACTCAATTCCTCCATAACAAAAAACTGGATCCAAGATTGTGTTTTACTTCCAGAGAAGACCAACCTACAGTGAGACACCTTAAATACAACCCAAGTTGTGCAAGGACATTGTGTAGCCTTTTCCCGCTACGCTCGGCACGGCATACACACTGCGCCCAAGATGCAGAGGACGGGGGCGTCACTGTGAGCAGAAGAGAGGGTGTTGTTAGTCTCATTCCTTTTCCAAATGCAAAGAAACCCATGACTTGAATTAAACCCATGCGAGCACAGCTCATTGTCGCCTGCCTGCTCTGCTGACAAAACGAAACCTCAAAAGCATCAGGAATTAAAATTCACTGCAGCACGCACACGGAAGGAACACCAAGAAAGCAGACCCTAAGCTATGTTCTGCAGGAGAAAAAAAGAACCATTTCATGCAACACGCAGGAACTCTTTTCTTCTCTGTTCAATTATGCATCAGAAACCCTGGCCCGCAGAGTGGAGTGGGAGCCATATTTTGCATTCTTGCGTTCTGCCTTCTGCTCTGACTGCCTTTAATGGGATGCATGCCATCTTCCCTGTGTACTCAGAAATATTATAAAATCTAAAGCTCACATACAACGATGGACACACACACACACACATGCTCCAGTTGACTGTCAGGGGTTTCAGGCCTAACACACAAACGCACTTCATTAGAGCATCACAAAGACGAGTTTGGGACATGTTTCAGGTTGTAATAAGTATAATGTTTTCCACGACGGGAAAGATGGGACAGTTTGGCCCTGACTCCACCATTAGGAGATGGATTCCAGAACTTTCATCTGGACTGTCCACACACAAACTTGAGAGAGCCTGGTAGTGCTTTCTCAGGCCATAACTTTTCTAGCACGAGGGAGGCGGCCTGGGGTGTGCTCAGGGCACACACGTCCTCTCTCTGCGGGAGCAAAGGAGGGCGCGTGGTTGAGGAGCAGAGGCTCCCTCCTGCCTCACCGCTCCCTTTCCCCAGGCAGCCAGCTTCTCCTGTTCCTTCCCTTATTTTCAGTCTTTCAGGTATTCTATTTAAATGCGTGTGTGAGCATGTGTGTGTGTCTGTGTGTTCGTTTCTCTGTGAGTGTGTTTCTGTGTGTGTGGGGTCCTCTGTGTGCCTGTGTTTCTCTGGGTGTGTCTGTGTCTCTGTGTGTATGTGTGTGTGCATGTGTGTGTCTCTGTGTGCGTGTGTCTGTGTGTGCATGTGTCAGTGTCTCTGTGTTTGTACATGTGTCTCTCTGTGGGTCTCTGCGTGTGTGCTTGTGTATCTGTGTGTGCACACGTGTGTCAGTGTCTCTGTGTGTGCATGTGTCTGTGTGCATGTGTTTGTGTCTGTGTGTGCATGTGTCTGTGTGTGTCTATGTGTATGTGTCTGTGTGCCTGTGTGTGTGTCTGTGTGCATGTGTATGCACGTGTGTCAGTGTCTCTGTGTGTGCATGTGTGTGTGTGTGTCTCTGCGTGTGTGCCTGTGTATCTGTGTGCATGTGTGTCAGTGTCTCTGTATGTGCATGTGTCTGTGTGCATGTGTTTGTGTCTGTGTGTGCACATGTGTCTCTGTGTGTGTGTGTGTGTGTGTGCCTGTGTGTGCACATGTGTCAGAGTCTGTGTGTGTCTCTGTGTGTGCCTGTGTGTGCACGTGTGTCAGTGTCTCTGTGTGTGTATCTGTGTGTGCGCACACCTCTGCAGTGGAGAAACAATGAGAGCTGGGAACAGATGCTCTCCTTTTGTCTTCTCAGCATTTCTCTAACCCTTTTCTGTTTTTTAACTTGTGGGTACATTTGGAAAGGTCTCCTTGTACACAGAGCTCTCTTCAAGAATCAGCCCTGTCTTCTGGTGATGCTAGAGCAGACAGCATGCTTAGGGACCCACACCAGGAGAGGAGCCTCCGAGCATGCCCAACTGGTGCTTTCAACACTCAGGGGGCCGGGGCAGCACTGGGACCCAAGAGTCCACTCTACACAAGCAGCAGTCAGGCCCAGGGCAGCTAAGCTCTCTACTCACTAGTTGCTTCCGTGGTTGTAAGAGCAGGAAGAGGCCAGGTTGCTATGGAAACACGAAGGATGGAAAGGGCACAGAAAGGTGAAAGAGAGAACAGAGATAAATTAAATTTACTGATACATACATGTATGTGTGTATATACATTAAGACACTGTTATAGAGAAAAAAGAGATGGTAAAGGAGGTATGCTCTCATTTCCTTCTTCCCTGATTTGTCAGTATGAATGTAGATATTTTAAAGAGATTATCAAAGGTTTTGCTGACAAATTACTCTCAGATGGCAAGTAATAATGTAACTCTTATTTATTCTTACTACGAATTCCAGCTACTACATGCTGGGCATTGTGTCTTGTATTTCTCCTACTTAAACTTTGATTTTCATAAATACCTACAAAGTAAGCAGAATCTATCCTTCCTTTGGGAGATAAGGAGTCTGAGGTTCAGAGAGGTGGGGTGACTCATTCAAGGTCAAGGAACTGCACGCCAAAGCAGGGGAGCTTGGAGCTGAACCTGGTCGCTGAATTCTTATTGTTCAAGGCCACTGCCGGGCAAGCAGTGCAAGAGTGGGGGGCTGTTTCCAAGTCAGACAGATGCCACAAAGAGCTCTGGGCTTGGGGCTCCGGTCACTCCCGAGTGCAGGGCTTCTGATGCACCGCGGGGTACGGCCAGCTGAGCGGCCTTGCCCGCTGCACTGACTGGGCGCTGAGCACTGGCTGCCACGACACCCTGGGTCTTGTTCAGCTGCCGTCTCCCTGCTCTTTCCCCTAGGAGCGCTGGGTTCACCACTGCAAAGAGTGGGAGGCCTGGGGTGCTCCCACCCCCGAGGACTCAGGGGAATAGAAGGACAGGGCAGCCAAGTGAAACGAGGTGGTAAATGAGAGGGGCTCAGACACGGTGACAAAGCTGGAGGCTGCCCAGGTGACACGACTGCCAGGCTTAGTGGCACTGCTCCCGGGTGGCAACCAGCTTGATAAACCCCAGGTTTGTTGTTATTTGGGAGCAGGGTGCGATGACTTCTCCTGTTTTCTAGAGAAGAAAAGCAAGGCTCCCTTGTAAAGGGTTAAATAATTTGCCAGGCACATATAATAATTTGCCTTCTGCCAGGCACATCTGCAAGCAGGCACTGTTTCTTCTCCCACAAATATTTACAAGAAACGTATGCAGTTATGGAGACAGCAAGAGCTACAGGCCTTGCTATCTAATTTCAACGTCTGAACCCAACTGTGCCAATTAAAATGCCGGGTGAAAACATAACACCCCAAACATTTCTTATGACCCTGTGGAATTGCATTTTTCTTGGCAAAATCGTTTGGCTTCTCTAAATAATCAGCTGACTACAAATCTGAAGGACAGGGCTGGGGGGGCCACAGCCTTGGGGAGCCTGCCTGCGAGATTTTCTGTCCAGAGCAATGCTTTCCATGCACCTCTTCCTGGAGGGAGAGCTGCCCCCCACCGAATCTGAGCAGCCTGGTGCCTACGTCTCAACTCATTTGCTCCTCTAAAACCCAGCGCTGCCCTCCACCAACAGAGTGGAATTATCACCCGGTGGAGGAGATCACGCCAGACAGACACACTGTGGCTGGCAGAGAGCCACCTGCAGGGAGATGGAAGATGGAAATGATACTCACTATCCAGATGAGACAACGGAACAGGGGTGGAAGAGCTAGCAGGAGCCGCTGAGGAAAGAAAAATGAAGATTGAAAAAAAAAAGATCATCGAGGCACACAGACACTGAAGGGGAAAATGGAAGAGGCAAACCAGGGGTGTCAGTAGGAGAAGCTGAAGTGAGCTGCAGCGGGAAGAACTCCATGCAGGAGAACAGGTGGCCTACAGCCCCTTAGAGAGCAGGACGCTCTGACTTCAAACCCTGAGCCTGTGCGGCTGCCCAGCCCTGCGGTTCAGGAAGGGACCAGGCCAGGAACAGCTGTAGGGCTCTCCAACCCTGTGAAAACACACAGGCAGTTCAGCAGCTGTCTCCACAGGATCAGATGTCTGGAGGGAAAGACACCTGGCCCCCAGCTTAAGGTGAACCAACAGAAAAGGAGAAAGTGACCTTGGCCGTGACGTTACCTACCTCTTCTTGTGTTTACCTGCACAGATGGCACATATTTATAGTAAAATGTGTGCATGCATCACTCTCTGATTTTAAGGTCCCGATAAAATAGAAACAATCGTCTTCCTTAATGCTGTGACTGGGCGAGGTCGGGATGGTTTGGGATCTGGATGTTACGAGAGCCACCGCTGTCCTCCAAACACTAGGAAATGTGATGCTCTGGCTGCTGCTGTGTGCGCGGAGGACCAAGCAAATTAACATTGAGCCAGGGCACTTTGAAGGGCCTGGGTCTAACCAAGTAACGCTAACCAGCTTTCTGCATGGTGAACCTTTAGAAATGGTGCGTTTGAGACATTTTGGACACTGAATGGATATTTAGTTTTTCAGTGGCAACTATTCAGAAGCTGTTCCATCAACAATCACAGAAAACAGGCCCCTTTGAGAGCTAGATACAAATTTGGAAAAACGTCACCCTATCTCTAACACTGTCTTGACACTCATGGTTAGGTCTTTCTCTTACCTTCTAGATGAGGGTACCTCGTTAAACCATCCAGAACAATGTCACTGGAATCAGAGCAAGACAGGCTACTAACTCAGTATGACTTGACAGTCTGGTTAATTCTGATAAAAGTGTATATCTCTCTTTTTCTTGTTCTTTCTCTTTTATTTTTTGGGCTTAATTGTGTGTATAGTTGTCCAGATTATTCTGGCTGAGGGATGGGGTTTTATATACTTTAATCACAATATATTACAATGCATTAACATATTTGCCATGTGGCATCTAAGGGGAAAAATATGAAACAACAAATTTCAAGGTGCCACTCTTAAAAAGTAGAGACTCACTTGTAATCTTTATACCCTGTAAGAAATTGTCTATTTCACTTCATGGTACAGAAGCAATTGAAGAGGTAACATTCAGCCAATGAGATTCTTAAGGTGTGTGGTTTAACCATGGAGGAAAGAGTCATAATAAATTATCATGTCACTTCTTCAGGGTTTCAGTAGCTCTAAGAAAGAAGCAGCCCCTCCCGGGGCAAACAGAGGTCATGAGCCTTCCACCTAAGAGCTTCCTAACAGCATGCAGACACCTGGCCTCAAAATACATGAAACAGGGACATCTTTCCAGGCTGGGGTTTCATTTGTCCCATTGGAGCCTCGGCTTTCATTGCCTTCACAGAAACAAAGGAACCTCCCAATAGGTAAGCCAGACTTTCTAACTGGGTGGCTCCAAAGCAGGAATCCTTGACATATTGGTGGTATTGGCTAGTTTCACCTGCTCATCTCTGCTGTGACATATTCATGCCCCTGAATGTGGTGGAGACCATTAAGGAATCATGAAGCAACCCTAATATTGAGACATGTCAAGCAACTTCAAGTGATGAGCAAATGGCTCTCCCCTACACCTCCCAACTCAGAGGGCCAGCAGCATCAACTCTGTCCAGGGTGCCGGCTCCTGCTGACCCTGACCTGTCTCTTCCTCAGACCTGAGGGTGCACCCAGGGCCCACCTCCAGGGCCACAGAAGCACTCTGTGCATCTGTATCCCAATATCATAGGAGGTGGATGCACTGTCCGTGGGTGAGATGAGCCAGCCTCAGACGCCCCTGGTTCTTGGGCTTGGCGTAAGCCGGCAGCTAAACTGATGGCTGATCTTGTTTAAGTTCAGATAACCTTTGTGCCTTTTAAGGAATGGGAGTGAGAACTCAGAGAAGGTCCTTCCAAAAACTTATCCTCACTTCCTAGCAGCAGTAATTGGGTTTTGTCCTGGCAGTGGGAAACCCTGGCATCTTCCTTCCAACTGTAACCTTTTCTCAGGATGGGTTTAGGCACAACAGGTTACCTTTTGAGCAAGACCCTCACTTCAACCCTAGGAAGGCTATGGAGGTGAGAGGAAAGACCATAACGATCAACTTCAGTGAGAGTATAATCATCTCTCACCCTGCTCAAGTTCTAGAAAAAAAATTACGTTCAACTCTAAAACTGTGCCATGCTTTCTGTGTCTAAAAGAGGTTTGCTTTCTAATTCACGTTCAACTCTAAAACTGTGCCATGTTCTCTTTGTCTAAAAAAGGTTTGCTTTTTAAGTCTTTAAACCATAACTTAATTAGGTGATTGAGAAAACTGACTTTTCACGTGCCCAGCAATGCCTGCTGCTGCTCTGCATTACTCATGACCGACTTGGAACGAAGGACCGACCCCACCATTTTCCAAAGGCCTTCTTGGAATCTTGCTTGGTTAATCATCCATTTTCGTACTGGCAGATAACAAACAACAAAATCTAGAGGTCTTCTTTTTAAAAAATATTAAACGCTGGCTTTACAGTGCCCACTATAAAAATTCTCACCTTAAAGAAGGCTGGGCTGGCAATGAATGAAAACCACTTAGGACCTTTGAAGTTCAAGACCCAGTTACTCAGATTCAGTACTCAAACCCCAGTTACTGGGTGAACACTCAGAAGGAGGTCTTGCCTCTCTGTGATGTTACTAAGCCAGCCTCTGTTTACGGATAAAGTCCAGAGGAGTGGGCACCTGAAGACTGGGTTAAAGATCCAGGAGGAAGGTGCCCTTGAGCCTTCTGGGTGCTCTGAGGGCAGAGCTGAGCTGTCGGCCCAGAGCGGACAGCTGTCAGTCCTTACTGACAACTCCATTCCCCCTCCACTCTATCCGACTCCTTCCAGAACTGGTTAATTCAGGAACCAACTCTGCTGAGAGAGTAGATTTAGCCCTTGTTCAATATCTCAGAATGCCTACACCGAGCTACTTAGTTTCTGCTGGTGCTGCAATATCTCTGAATAAATTTCAAAAAGATAAGCTTCCCTGAGTGCCTTTCAGGAGCTAGGAGCGTTGCATGAAAAGAATGTGCTGCTGAAGACTTCCCTCCACCCTTCTGAGCTCAGCCTGGGAAGAAGCTAAGCCTCAGTGGACGTGAAGCCCGGGGACATCTATGCAGGTAGTGACTGGACCACAGTTCTGCTCCTGGAGCAGCAGGGATGCTCCTGTTACTCTTGCTTCCAGGTCCACTACTTACAACTTACAAAATTAGGATGTCCTTTTTGGGGAGAATCACCCCCTTCCTTCATTCTTGGCAATACTGCTACTAAGTAGCTGGCTGTGTGTGTGCGTGCTAAGTCGTTCAGTCGTGTCCAACTCTGTGCAACCCCATGGACTGTAGCCTGCCAGGCTCCTCTGTCCATGGGATTCTCCAGGCACGAATACTGGAGTGGGTAGCCCATCCCTTCTCCAGGGGATCTTCCTGACCCAGGGATTGAACCTGGGTCTCCTGTATTGCAGGTGGATTTTCCCAAACATGGAAATACATGTTGCAAGTAACCTAGTGCTAAAGAACAGAGTTCACCAGTTAAACTGGGGGCTTAACTCCCCTGCAGGAGGTACCCATGATGCAAACTCATTCATGCTACGTGGGTTCCCCCACCCATGCTCCTAGAGCCTTTCAGCTATCACCAGCCAGACAGAAAAGGGAGGTGCAGTGAGCTCAGTTCTTTCACCTCCTAAAAGCAAATGTGAAAAGCCTTCTGGGTTCTCGTGCCCATGAAGGGATTCTGAATAGAGGACTGGAGATGCTGTGGTTACTTTTCCGGCATCCCGGCTAATGGTGAGATGATGATATATCCTTATTTAGAGGCCCTTTGAAGACCTCCACTGTGCTTGGCTCAGCAAAATGTTGCCACAGGGTAATCGTCACACACAGAAATTAATAAATAAACACAATTTCAAAAGACAAAAAAATTTGCATGCTCTAAAACAGGACGAGTGTTAGCCTCTCGGAGTAACCTACAGACATTAACAAGAGCACAACTAGACTAAGGTCAGTGTGGTTAGGGCCTGGACGGCATCATCTACTTCAGCCTCTAGGGGACAAAAGGGACTGGAACTAAATTAAAAAACTAGAACTAGCAGATGTTAACACTCTAGAAACAGGTAATGAGGTATGAAGAGGCACTTACGTGGAAGAGGGCTATCTGCATATCCCATGGATGGAACACAGACGAAAAGAAAAGACAAGAGACAGACCCAAGAAAAAAAAATAAGATGTAAAAGAAATGAATAGGATCTGCAGAACACACGGAGCTGGAAACGCAAATTATCAAATTACTTCAAATCCAGAGAGAAGCAATTCCTGTAGGAGGAAGATGAGACAGGCTCTCTACTTCTGCAAAGAGGCAGGGGGATCACTCTGCAGGCCCCTGACCCCATAGGGAAGAAAGCGGAGGATTCTCCCATATGCCTTTTGACCCCAGGAGTCAGAGGAGGGCCCAGGGAGCTCTGTGACCACTGGGGGAGTCTTGCTACAGCATCTTCTTCACCTGGATGGACTCACCATCCTCCCTGGGGAGGAACTCCATCTGTGGAGGGACTGAACTAGACCAGGGCTCACCCAGAGCTTGGCTCTGTGTGGGGAGGGAGAAGTATGGCAGGCTTGGCTTAAGGAAAGAGGGAGCAATGGAGGAAAACAGAACTGCAACCCTGAATGGGATCAGGAAGAAGGGACTCCTGAAAGAGGCCGTGACCAAGGAGACCCCAATGGTGCTCCTGAAAGGAGGAGGGGTACGAATGACAGAGGCCATTTTTTCCCTCTTTATTTTGTTGGGGTTTTGCTCCTGCTCACTTATCCTACAGCAGGCTCTGTTTCCTTGTAACTGGATATCTCTGCTTCATTAAAACCCCACAACTAATTATGCCAACCATCACTGCCTTTACTGTCTTTCTTCAAGTCACCAGGTGCTTGGAGCCCATGTGAGAGTGTGTGTGTGTGCGTATGGGTGTGTGCTCAGGCGATCAGTGGTGTCTGACTCTTTGCAACCCCGTGGACTATAGCCTGCCAGACTCCTTTGTCTATGGGATTTCCCAGGCAAGAGCACTGGAGTGGGTTGCCATTCCCTTCTCCAGGGGATCTTCCCGACCCAGGGATTGAACCCAAGTCTTCCTGCACTGGCAGGCAGATTCTTCACCACTGAGCCACCGGGGAAGCCCCTAGGGCCCTTGTGACAAAGAGCAAATCTCCCAAATCTGTCCCCACCACGCTGCCCTGAGTCTCCTCGGTGCCTCTGATGACATGCATGCGTGGTTTTCTAACCCGGCTGCTACTCTAACAAGATGGACCAGCTATTAGACTATGTCTCCAAGCCCTTTGAGAAACAGGACCAAGGGAGTGGTATTGGCCGCCGCTGAGGGCCAGAGAACTAGGAGGTGGGACCACCGTAAGCAGAGGGACCTGTAAAGACAAAACGCTGTCATCTGAACACTGGATGGGTCCCCCCACCCCAGGGAGACGAGCCAGGCAGCGGGCTGTACTTACGGACTGGCTGCGTCTTGAACTCGGAGGCGGCGCTGATCTCGCCCAGGCCCTTGCCGTTGAGGGCCGCCAGCCGGACTGCGTACGTCGTCTCAGGCTTGAGACCCACGATGGTGACGATGCCCTCCATGCTGGCTGTTGTGAGAACAGGTAAAGGGTCACAAAGAGGGGAAAGCCTATTGGTGAAATAGTGCAGCTGCCGTGGTAAACAGTACAGCAAATCCCTCTGCGATTAAAGGTAGAATTCGATTCAGCAGTTCCAGTTCTGGATCTATGTACCAAAGGACTGGGAGCAGGGACTGGAATAGATATTTGTACAAACGTTCAAGGCCATCTTGTTTACAATAGCTGAACTGTGGAAACAACCCAAATGCCCCCCAGCAGATGAATGCATAAGCAGAACGTGGTCTTCCATACAGAGGAGTATTGTCCAGTTTTAAAAAGGCATGACATTCTGACGCACTACAACAGGCATGAACCTTGGGGACATCACACTAACTGAGATAGGACAGATACAAAAGGACAAATACTGTATTATTCCACTTATGTGAAGTACCTATAATAGTCAACTATATAGAGACTATTAACAGTCAACTATGGGCTTCCATGGTGACTCAGCGGTAAAGAATCATCTGCCAACGCAGAAGAAGCATGAGATGCAGGTCTGATCCCTGGGTCAGGAAGATCCCCTGGAGGAGGAAATGGCAACTCGCTCCAGTATTCTTGCCTGGGAAATCCCATGGACAGAGGAGCCTGGTGGGCTACAGTCCAGGGGGTTGCAAAAGATTCAGACATGGCTTGGAGACTAAAGAGCAACAACAAGAGTCAACTCTATAGAAAGCAGAAGGGTAGCTGCCAGGGGCTGGGGCAGGAGGGAATGCGGAGTTGTTATTTAATGGGTATTGACTTTAGGATGAAAAAGTTCTGGAGATGGACAGTGGTGACCGCATAACGATTTAATGCCACTGAACTGTGAACACTAGAAAATGGTTAAAATAATAATTTTTATGTTATATATGGTGCTCATTCAGTCATGTCCGAATTTTGCGACCCCACAGACTATAGCCCACCAGGCTCCTGTGTCCATGGGAGTCTCCAGGCAAGAATACTGGAGTGGGTTGCCATTTCCCCTTCCAGGGGATCTTTCTGATCCAGGGATCGAACCCAAGTCTTATATGTCTCTTGCACTGGCAGGTGGATTCTTTACCACTAGTGCCAGCTGGGAAGCTCATGTTATATACATTTTACTACATTAAAAAAGTTAACTAGGAAACAAAAAGTCTGTTGGACATAGGATTAACCTGCCACAAAGTTCGTATGAGGTTTCAGGGGGATGTCAGGGAGGTGAAGGATGATTTTCTTCTAGTTCTAATCCTGATTATGCAGAAAGTCCTCCTAGCTCTCCCCAAAGCTGGAGTGATGGGAGCTTCCTGGAAGGATGAGTTCTCAGTAAAACTGAGTCGGAAGATGCCTCTGAATTGCCGTGACACGGCATCCTAATCCAATCCATTCTCAGCTCTACCCTCATTTCTGGGATTAAAAATTTCTATGGAAACAAAACTTACTTCACTGAGTTATTCCAATTAAACCTCAAAGGGAGAGTCAGACGTAAACACATTCAATCCTCAGGGCAAGATGAGCTGAGCTCAGAAACTTCAAACTGCAGTCATCCAAGGGTCATTTTTCAAATCTTTGGAAATATTATCATAGAATTGATTTAAAAGAGCTGTCTCGCTGGCTCTGCTTATTAGGTTAATGTTATAATTACACGGCAATCCCTGAACATACCCAAGCAGGACTGGATGGGTGACAGCAGAGACCCTGAGGCACACGGAACCCAAATGTGCAGAGCAGGGTAGACAGGACTCCTCTGGGTTGTGCTCAGCACTTAAGCAGGGCTTCTGCTTGGAATGCAGAGCCGGCCTCATCCGTCCTGGCACGGTCATGAGAACCAGGTTCTGAAGTGCCGGGGTGGCAGAAGGCCAACAGCCCCACATGAGACGTGACCACAGCCTAAGGCTGGATACCAGTGACGGTCCTGCAGCACGGGACATCAGCGGGACGGCAGGCGGTGGCATCTGGCGTTCCCCAGTCGGGGGGTGTCACGTCAGAAGCCAGGATCTGGTGAACTCAATGGGCGTGTGTATGTGTGCCCAGAGACATCATTCTCAAGTAAACTCCGACTCTGCAACTTACCTTCCTTGGCATCATACCACTTGGAGTGCCACACCTCCTCGCCCATCGCTCTCCACTCAGCTTTGTATTTGAGGATGGGCACCCCACCTGTGGCCTCTGGCTCATCAAATTGCACCTGTGCTGTGCTAGAGTATGGCTCCACCTGGTCGATGGATGGTGAGGATGGGGTGTCTGTGGGGAAGACACAGATGGAGACCCAGGTCAGCTGGATTTGGCCCAGGATGTAACCTCCAATCATGAAACATGACTCTCTTATTTAACTCTTGCAAATCTTGTCATCTGTATTCTGTCTTCCTGGTCCACCCCACCATATAATTCTCTCCCAACATACTCCATGTCCAGATCCTTAAGCCCCCTTAGCTCTCAGCCTCCTTACCCTTTGGTTGCTAACCCTTACTCCCCCTTCTTCCCACTTTCTGTCATCACAGAAGGTCATGAAATGGACCAGCAAGGGTGAGGGTGGTGTAGCTGGAAGGGGCACTCACCTGCTTGGACAAGGATGAATTCCAAAGACTCCTGTCCGATGCGGTTCACTGCGGTACAGTTGTAGTTTCCAAAATCATTTTCAGAGTCTGGGGTCACCTTTAGAGAGAAGGAGCTCTTGGGTTACAAGTGTCCCACGGAATGGCCACAACCTCAGATTCTTGTTTACTGAACTAAGAACAGAATCAGTAAAGCTCCGGCTCATAGAGTTGGTAGATGCAAACTACTACATACAGAATGGATAAACGACAAGGTATAGCACAGGGAACGCCATCCAATTTCCTGGGATAAACTACAATGGGAAAGATGATAATAAAGAAGAATGCATCTCTGTGTATAACTGAGTCATGGTGCTGAACAGCAGAGATGGGCACAACATTGCAAATCAACTATACTTCAATAAAAAATAAAAAAGAAAGAAAGGGGTCTCATGAGGAAGGAACACTCTGCTCCCCTCCAGGCCCTGATCTGGCTCCTCAAGAGGAAGGGGCAGGCTGAGGCTGGCTTTCTTCCCCAACGACTGGCTCCACTGCCCAGGATGCGCCAGAGAAGCGAGGGAGAGGATATCAGCTGTACCCAGCAGCCTGTCCACACTCAGACGGCTCCTGCACCGCGCCCCCGCCCCGACACCGCCTCACCTCCAGGTAGCTGGCAGATGGGGTGTTGTAGATCTTGATGTTGCTGTAGTTGGAGCTGGGCAGCAGCTGACCGTCTCGGAACCACGAGATAGTGGCACTGGGGTAGGCAAACACCTCGCAGGTGATGTTCACCTGGTTCCCCTCCCAAGTGTACACAGCCACAGGGCCCTGCAGCTTGGGGGCATCTGCAAAGAAAGACAGCGGCTCCAGAAAGACTGCCGTGATCGCGGAGTCCCCCCTACTCTGGCTTCCGGCCATTAGATGGCGGAAGCCGATCTGACGCGGGGGAAAGCGGCGATCGCGGCTTTTCCCATGAGCTGCGTGGGGAGACACGCAGACCTGTAAGTCTGAGGATGGTGTGGGGGGGTCCATTGGGGACACAGCTTTGGGATGACCTAGGGCCTACCGCCGCGGGACAGGTCCGTCACCCCGACCCTGCGCAGCCCTCCCTGCCCCGCGTCCTCCCGCCGTTCTCCTCACATTGCACTTCGAGGTACATGGACTGGGAGTCCTGGCCGATGGTGTTGCTGGCAGTGCAGACGTACTCCCCGGCGTCGGTGTACTGGATGCTCTTCAGCGTCAGGGACGACACGCGGGCGTGGCTGCGGACCACCATGTGCCCGTCCAGGGTCTGCCGGAAGGGGAGGGGCGGTGTCAGGGTCTGAGGTGGGCGGGGCTGAGACCAGGCATCACTGCGCATGACCAGCCTCACAGCTCTCCCCTCTTTGTGCCAACGTCTAGGTCTTGCTTTAGGTACCAACTCGTGGCAGCGCGGCTCCAGAGAGCACCATGGGAACTTGGGTGCATCCCAAACAGAAAAATGGGTCTCGGTTTATCCAAGCAGCCTAGCCTGTGTGCCAAGACTGGCTTGGGAAAGACCATCGAGGCCCCCAGACAGCTTGGCTTGGCATATCTGAAATGGAAGCCAAAGTCTGGCCAGCAGGCATTGCAGCTGCAACGGCCTCACCTCATGAGGTTCTGGAAAACCTGCACTTCCGTCCTTTCCTTCCCGCCTATCTGCCTGTTCCCTGGTGTGTGCACACGTAATGGGAAATCCGAATGCGCCAAATGAAAGAAATGATACAAGAAAGTCATCTTTCTGAAGATGCCTCCTTTTCTTGAATGCTTAACACTAAAAGAGTTTCATTCCAAAAAAGTCTAACAATCCAGAGCTCAGGAGCTGTTGTGCTGGAAGTGAGGAGAACTGGGTCCCCTGTCCTGGGATGGTGATACAGAGATTGCCAGGCATATTTAGGACCCTAGACACCACAATCACCATGTTTTAGCCCTTGACACTAGAACTGTCTTCCTGAGTCTTTGGAATTACAAGAACTGGTCAAACAGGCAATCAGCATATGAGCCCTGGGCAACGGGTCCTGGAATATTTCCTAGGGGTTTCCCCTTTATACTCTTAAGTAAAATGGTTGCTGGCCTAGGAAGAGTCTGGGCATGTGGCCTGAGTTCAGATCCTCAAGAAAGGGGGTCATCTAAAGAAGGAGTCTAGCTTCTCATGGGCTGGGCCATACTTTTATGTCCACTGTGTGGTATTCCATAGACAGGGGCATGTGAGCGCTCTGCCTATAACATCTGTCATCCCATGAGGTCGTGCTTTTAAAGAACTAGAGAATACCTGCCTTCAGGTTCCTTTGAGCTGCCGGTTTGGAAGCCCGAAATCCAGTCCTGAAATATCATAAAGCAGGCCAGTTTGGGGAGTTCAAAAACAAGACACCATTGGCCTTAACTGCAGCCTCAGATCTACCACAAGAAGTCCCTCTGTCATCCCTGGTATTTAGCTGATCAGTCGTGTCCTATTCTTTGTAACCCTATGGACTGTAGCCCACCAGGCTCCTCTGTCCATGAAGATTCTCCAGGCAAGAACACTGGAGTGGGTTGCCATGCCCTCCTCCAGGGGATCTTCCCAACCCAGGGACAGAACCCAGGTCTCTTGCATTGCAGGCAGATTCTTTACTGTCTGAGCCACCAGGGAAACCCAGCATCCCTGGTAGAGCTAGTCTATTTCAGTCATTTAAGCCCCATCGCATTTCATATCCAGAAGCTGGAACACAACTGCCAGCAAGGAGACAGAAGAGCTGAGCAAACCCATCACCACCTGCTGCAGCGAGTGCCACCCCTCTCTGACAGGAATGCCCAGATGCCTCGGCTCTCCACCCCCAGGTGCCATGTGAAGCTGAGAGGCTGACTGGTTGAGAACGAGCACCCCAGAGGATATGCACATGAATGTGAGCTGACATGGGTTGAGGTAGAGGCCTTGCCTAGAAAATCCGAGACATCTGGTTTATTGAAGATACTGGCTCCTGAAAACCCTTTTCAAGTGGGCAGACAGGGTCCACGGCAGTGTGTGATTTTCATGTGCCAAACAAAATCTTGACCCATCACCTAAACTTGTGGCATCCGGAGCGTGAGGTCATCTCTGCAGTATCTATGAGGGCTGACCTGACCTGCTCATCATTCCTATTTCCCCAAAAGACAGAAGAATGAGAACACAGGTTCAGCCAACAGTAACGCCAGCCAGAAGCTGAACTCTATAATTTTTTGTCACATTCCCAGGACTTGTCCTTGGGGCCACCACCACAAACCAGAAAAACTGACCGGAACCTTTCAGAAGTCAAGAGAACGTTTCCATAAGGAAGGATGTAGCAGCAGAAGATGCAAAGAGACTCATGTAGATAAGAGAAGGACATCAACAAGCAAGCACAAAGGGCGGCATGAGCAGTTTTTACTCAGAGTAATCTAGAAAATGGTCGGAGAGAAATGACAGCACGGACAGTCCTATTTTTCCCCCCTTCTATCAGGTCTGTTTGTCTAAATTTCTCTCTGGAAAATTTTCTCATTGAATGATGTCAACAGAGCAGTAGTAGGCGGCCTTCCACAGGGATCTGTCGTTTTGCGGTGGCTCAAGACAGGACTGATGACAGGATTACTTGCCAGATGCCCAGTTCTTCCCTCCGAGGGGGCGCAGACCGACTCCAGGGTGATTGGACTATTTCCCTCTGAAATGATTTACTCTGGCACCAGGCCAGAGTCAGACAGCGCCCCCTCCAAGCCATCCAGACCAGACGTCATGTAGGCTGATGGTCCAGATTCAAGAAGGAAGCAGATAAACTGGGCATGAATGAAAAGATCGTTATGGCAAAAAGACCCTGTTTTGCAAAAAAAAAGCATGAAGGGCAATTACAATTACTCTTCTCATCAAAACATTTTTGTCTCTCTTCTTGCTGGGAGAAGTCCTAAGGCTTTCCAGAGCTTACAGAGTGAAATTGGCCACAACTCAAGCCTTCTTTCGAACTCATCTGGATTCGTGGTCTTCATTTCTGACTGAGACAAATAGAGGGGAACGGCGCTTCTGAGCCCCAGGGGGCAGAACTCACTTGAAAGTCAATTATGTCCAGAGTGAGATAACTTAAGATAAGGACACTTCGGCAAAACGGAGTGAGGTGTCTGCTTTCCTGGGAGTAAACCAATTACTTCCACCACTAATAGCAATCCTCTCAACATCTCCTTTATGCTCCCTGATAAATCTCAGCTCCTCCTCTAGCTGGGTCTAAATCTGAATGACAGGGGAAGATGCACAAGGCCAGGTGGAATGAAAGGGGAAGTAGTTCAGGAGTGGCTGATAATTAACCCTTCTTTTCTCCCATCCCCAATCCTAATGAGCCTGTGACTTCTGGGCAATAAAGCACCCAGTCTGTGACAGCACTCCTGGGCTGCAGGAAGAAAGTGTCTCAGTGATCCTGCGCCCCTAACTACAGTCCCTGTGCCGTGGAGGAAGGGACGATACAAAGGGAGCTTATAATGAACTAGATTTGACGACAGCAGGCTGCAGAAACTACCACCAGTGCCTGGGGACAGGCAGTCAACTTTTTAAATATTAAACGGCATTAAATATTTATAGCCATGACCTGAACACATGAGTTATGTGTTCTGAATAATTATCATTTCTGAAAGACCAGGGGGATGGGTTTATCCAATTTAAATATAGTCCATAGGATTGCCATATTCTACATTTATAGTATTACACAATATCTAAATTCCATCTAGAGAAAAGGTTCCTTTATATTTTACAGATTAGATTTTCAAACTTCATCTAAAGCATACTGGTTTTGATTTCAATCCTGTCACTTAATCACACAAATCAGGTCAAGAACGGTAGACATAATCCTAAGTAGGGTCTTGGGTGCATAGCAATTGCAATCTAAAGATTAATATTTAACCTCAGTTTTCAAACTAAGTCTCACATTACCCAAATGGCAGTCAGAGAAATTTCAAAGGCTAAATATGCTACTGACTTAAAACACACACACACACACACACACACACACACACACACACAGAACCATTTATGACACATCATTCTAATCTCATAAATTTAATGCTCTATAAAAGTAACATAGATGTGTTTAGCAATTTGGGAAAACCAATGAGAGACGTTATTTGCATTGCTTCGAGATGAAATGTGATGTAGTAATTTACCAAGACCAATCATGATAAAATAAGCGAGCAACAAGATGAGTTGAGCTGGAAAGGTAAGGGCTGAGTGGGTTTTTAGATCACTAAACTCTGTGACTTTATGATCCAAAGCCACATCAACCAGGTGAGAGTCAAAAAATTTCATCATTTCAAAATGCCTGGCCTGGGAATTGGGGCCATTTATTTCTCTGAGTATAATTACCTGGATGTGATTTTATCAGCAGCAGCAAGAGAATAAGATCCGGTCTTAGGAAATAATAAAGATTTGTTCATCCACTCCCAACACACCTTGCTTGCTCATCCTGCAAGGACACTATTGCTAAGTAACGTCTACCACTATGGACCTATTCTTGAATCACACTAAGTTACTAGTTAGTTTTAGCATGTCTGGTTATTAAACTGCAATGGTGAGTTAAACTGTAGTGCTTGCAAAACTAAAGACTGACTAGTGGTTGGGCAAGCTATACCTCTTGCTTCTCTGGTCGAGTCCACGAAGCCTGGAGAGAACAAGATATAAAACACAACAAGAGAGCAGTAAAATTTTACAATATGTTGCTTCAGAGAATTGATGTATCCCACTGCGTTCCGTGCACATGCAGTTTCTTTCCAATTCAGAGCTTTTTCCAAGGCCCACGTTCAATGGTGTGTTCACTGCCCAGTTTAACTTAGGATTTACCTTATGCTTAGCTTTTCTGCCCCCCTTATGCACATTAAGGTGTACAATTCACAGGTAACGCTTCTCCTAATCTTTGGAAGACATACGTATGGCTACCAGCTGACATAGTAGACTGCTCCTATTCCCAAATACCTTGAATATCCCTCATGCCAGTAGCCGACACTGCTAGGTCCAAGCACACAATACAGAGAAACTTATGGGGTAGGTTTCCTCCTTTGGATTTGATGGGACAGCTTATCACACATACATTATTTTGTGCTCATGCATTTTGCAACTCTGCATGCATACTATTAAAATCAAATTTGTATTAAAAAAAAAAAAGGAATGAAGAAAGGAACAGAGGGGGTATACTAGGAATGAGAAGAATGCCCTTAAGACTATGGGGCAGGATGCTTTGAGGATACTGAACTCTGAGTGCTGTGGTAGGTTCCAGTTGGTTCTTAAAGGCAGAGGGACGACATGCTGGTTTAAGCATCTTCATCAAACATGGCATTCACAAAGGAGAGAGCCAACCCAGGAACACAGGGGCCTTTGGGTATTTTCCTACCCACATCAAGATTTTTTATTTACCCAGCACTGGGGAATCTACTCTGCTTACAGCTTTTCTGATTTCATGATGGGAGTCAAAAACATCATACCTGATGTCGTTGACTGCCTGACTATCCCTGAGGTTCAGATGGAAAAAGGATACAAAAGACACCAGAGACACAGCAATGCAATCCCAGGAATGCGAATGAGTTAGCAAACATTTAGTAAGAGGCTACTAAATGCAAGGAGAGGCTACTAAATGCAAGGAGTGGCTACTAAATGCAAGGAGCTTTCACGAGAAATGAGGAATGTGGATTATGTCACAGGATGGTGGAGTGAAGAAGGAAGTGAGAAACAGGAACACGCATAGACCAGAGCAACAGCGGGCAGACATGTCGCACGTGGCTGCTGTATCCACATCACTGAGAAGCCTGTGTGTCACATGCCAGGGCTGCACGAATCAAGACTGGTTTCAGGGCCTCCATCATATGAGTTGTTTGCTCTTCAGATCAGATTCTTCCTGTGTCTCTCTCAACTCACTATGGTTTTATGGCTTTTAGAATAAGTGGATGCTAGTAACACAATGCTTCTAGTAGCCTGAACTTCCACCTGTGTTCCTGGTGGGATAATAAGATATATCTTTTTTTTTCTTAGATCAGAATTTCAGATGAACAACGACTAATTTTTTAATTTTAATTTTTAGTGTAGTGTTTAAAATTTAAAACATCTAGCAAAAGAAGATCCCCATGCAGTGTTTACCTGGGACACACTTATACTTAAAAAAAAAATATCTGGTAACCCTAGTTGGGAAAAGCAGAGGCAGTTCAGTAAGTGCTAAAGCACACCTCCTGGAAGAGGAATTGGTAAGGACATCAGTCCAGGTCCTGACAAACAGCGCCAGGGAGAGAGCAAACAGGATAACCTGAGCCTGATAATTTGGTGAAGGCATGTAGCCCACTTTAAGAGAACCTGATATGCAAATATACACGCTTACAAATTAGAATACGATTAGCTATTCGAAAATGGTTTGTTCCAGGTGCTTTTTAACACTGCGCGTTTCATGATATTACACACAAGTCTGTAGGAATATGTATACAAACTAAAGTGGAGTGATAGACACTTATCCTAGGTTTTCCCTGTTAGACTTCTGTGCACATCCTAGATAAAACAGACTCTAACTGCTCAATGCAGGCACCTTACCCTGCGTTTAAGAGTAAGCCCCTGATTTGTACAGAATGAGGAGTTCTTCCTGATGAAAAGAAACTTCAGTCTCCAAGGAATCCAGAGTTTCAAAAAGTTTCTCTCTTTTGTAGGATACTCTGTCAACTCAAGATACAAGGTTCATGAAATGCCTTTTACTTATTTCTGTCTCTTCTGATCTCTACACTTTGTGTCTCTCCTTCTCCTTAGACATTAAGGTTTTACCAGCCTTTCTTTCTCAGTCTCTTCAAAGGCCTAGAGATGTTCAAATGAGCAGGCAATGGAGAGAGTATGCAAGTCACCATCTAGGGGCCTCACTCAGTAAGTAAATAGCACCTGGAATTTAGTGCCACTTACTGCGAGTCTTTAAAATACCTGGCAGTTTAAAAAATGAGTCTGAATGGGATGAGTAATAAAATGATGTGGATGCACAAACTGTCTTGGTATCACAATGACCTCCATACACAGAGATCAAACTGCCCCACCACAATGTTCAAAAATTTTGGCCAACATATTAGTGACCACTAAGAAATGGATTAACTGTCAGACAGATGATCTCCCCTAATGATCTTAGTGACCCAACGAGGCCTAGCTATTATCAGCTGTTGAGTGAAACCAACTCAACCAACTAAAGCCTAACAGATTGATTATAATCAATCTGAAATGAGTGCTTGGACTAAAGCTGGACATAATCAAAGATATGATGTGACTTTTGGGCTCACTGTACTTTTTTTTTTTGCTTTTTTTTCTCATCTTTTTTGAATGAAGAGCATCAGTATTCCATTAGAAAGTCAGCACAATTCCATGGTTGAAAGCTTTTGCTCTCCCTCCTCTTAAAAAGGAGAAATACTAGACTCAACTAAGCAGTGAAGCAAAAGAGAAAGCTATATTTAATCAGTGTCTACTGTCACCAACTTTATTAAAGGAAGCACTGAGCTTCCCGAGAAAGTCATCAGGATCATTAGAGAGCACCACAGCGTTATGCCCTCTACCCCTGAGTCACTGACCCCTGGTCACATTCTAAGGGCTCAGCACTTGATTTTGTCCCAGTCAATATTTTTATCAAGGACTTGGGCAAAGATATTTCAAATAAGTATTCATACCAGGTTGGAAGCAACAGCTAATACAGATACTGGACAGCAGTTGCATGGGGAAGGCTGAAATACCTGCCCTTGGGTCTTGGACTTAAGAGCTGGGTCATCATTGACTGTTGGACCCCATTACTTTTAACACATATAAATGAAACAGGGAGCTCCCACTGGCTGACATGCTGTGGACCCAAAGACCTCTAAGGACACTTCTGATGAAAACCAGTCCTGACTGGTCAGCAAGATGGACTAAAATGGTCATTCTCAAGCCAAGGAGCGTTTCTTTATGTGATGTTTTTGGTAATCAGAAAGATTAGAGGTGGTTACTAACATTTAAAGGGAAAAGAGCAGTGGTGCTAAATATCTTACAATGTACAGGACAGTCTCAGTGAAGAAAGTCTTTCCAAACTGTCATCCTGACCCCCATTGAGAAATACTGGGTTGCAACAAACAAAACAATTTTTAATAGAAATAAATGTAAAATTCTACATTATTGGATAAGCAATCAATTGCATCAGGACAGGGGATATGTGGCTTAAATGCAGTTCATACTAAAACGAGCTGGGTCTTTTAGCTGACCACAAGCTCAACAGGAGACAACGGAATGAGAAAATTGTTAAAGGGCTAATGTGATGTTGACTGCATGATGTCAGTGTCCAGACCATGGGAGCGATAAGCTAGGAGGACTGCTGTACTGGGTGCTGCAAACTGAGAGGGAACGCTGAAGTGAAGGTCTCTAATACAGGACGACCAGAAAGGCGAAGGGTGTGAAAACCATAAGATACGAGCAACAGTGAAAATAACCGGAAGTGTCACAGGGTAAGAGGACCGACCAAAGAAACACTGGAGGGCTGGTTAACAGTTCCCACGCAAGGGGCCCAGTGACAGGGCGGAAAGGCTGGGAAGCAGCTGGCCCTCTTGAGCCTCAGGGCTACCGCCTGCCCTGCAGAGGACTGACACCGTCGCCCTTCAAGCAGGGGCTGAGTGACTTTCTGGCAGTGAGACGAGACAACCTCCAAAGGAGGCTTCCTTCCAACCTCCTGGGATTCTGGCAGGTCATGGGATCTACTTCTCAGGAGCCCTCCTGCCCTTCCTGGTAGACACACTGTCTATTCTTACTGCTCAGTGCATAATCTTGACTTGAAAAAGAAAATGGTTTGCCTCCGCTCCTATAGTTCTGTGACTCTGATAATCATCTTGATACCTAATTATTTATAATCATGCAACTTCAGACGCAGGAGACAATGAGGAGTGGCTGACAAATAAAAGTAAAATTTACTATTTGGCGTCCAACTGGCTCACGAACAGGCCATCTCTGCTTTCTAAATTTTTAGCTACTCTCAGTGTAAGATGACTACCAGGCTGTTTTGATGTCAATATATAATTAATAGAAACAGCAACTTTTCTCTACAGGGTTTCATTTAGGTAAATATGCTGATCTGGGGTTACATCCCTGGCCAGTTTGGAAGACTCATTCTGACATTGATTCATTCATGTTTCAGTAATGTCCCTTGAAGGTGGTCCATGGTAAAAGAAAGCACAACACAACCTATGTAGCTGGGCTTAAATACTTTCTCAGACTGAGACTAGTGATCGACACTGATAACTGAATTACGCAAAGCCTCCTTGGCTTGAGATGGTCTCCGCTGGACACGTTTGGTTTTCATATTTAGGAAGTATGAGGGTGCATTAGTGACTGGTTTTTTGTTCTCATTCTGTAAAAATGAATTCACAGGTACAAGCCAGAAGTATCTACCTATTAAAGGACCCGAGGTAGGCACAAATCACAATAACCTTTCTGGTCTAGCTTGGCTGCTGAGCTATTCCTAGAAAAGACATAGAATTTAAAACCATCATTAATCTGGGGTAGATGTTATTTCTGTCCTTCACTTTAGGTCAGAGATGTACATTGGGTCATTCTGGACAAATCTACTCTCAAGCTTGATACAGAAAAATCCTCCAAGCGGCAGCCCTGTGGTTTGAGCCCTGAGATGTACATTCAATCCACATAACACACATGATGGGAGCTAAAAATCTGAGTTGAGGGTTTAATTCCAATGTTGATAAAGAAAGTATCCAAGTAAACACCACATTACTTTAATTCAGTTGGTTTTCACAATATCAAACAGCATATGCAAGTTTCAAAAATACTTAGCAGTTCCTCAGCTGAGTTTTGGTTAAGCTGAATTCAACTCTGGAGGTAAAACTTGCAAAAAATAATGGATTTTTTTTGGAACAGCAATTTCTGTTCCTCTTGATTTAGCTTTGTCTTCTATTAGTAGTAGAGAAATCAGTTGCTCAAATGCAAATTCCAAATTTGGCTCTGAAATTTCACACTCTCTCTTTTTAGCTGTATTTGAGTCTACTCTCTCTAGGGATTTCCTTATGCAGACAGAAGAGTGATGATCTATCATGTTCTGACATTCTGGTCAATCAGCAATCCATTATAAATGTTCTTTAAGGCTACGGCCGTTACTCCTGAATAGGTGACAAAGCTGTGGCTAACTAAAATGAAGCCCATTACTGCAGGATATATGAAAAGAGATTGGAGAAGTGCCATGAGATGGTTTAAGTTGCTTTAAAACCAAGCTTCTTCCTCCTCCTGCCTTTTGGCCCACTCAAGAGCAAAAGGCTGCCCAGTATGGGGTTACCTCAATTTTCATATATTGTCAATAATAAAGACAGCTTTCCAGTGACCTATAAATCCATGTGCTTGAAAGCTGTATCTTACGAGTCATTTAAATTTGCCAGGAACGTTGCTGCATTGTTTTTCAGCTCTCAGAGACTATCCTGCAGAACCTGGTGTGATCTTCCTCACGTAGAAACTGCTAATTATTTTTGCCTTGAGAACAAAATGATGCCCAAATGTGACTGAGAATACAGGCAGACACAAAGGCAACCAAGCTTTTGTGCATATAGTGCATGTAGAGCATGAATATACATATCACAAGGAAAATAATTAAGAGGCTCATTCTGACCCCTATTAGGTCTGGGAGACATTGCCTTGGGTGCTCCTGAGATGATGCTAACAGCACCTAGCCTGCTGGGATCTCAACTTCCCCTGTTCCTCCCCAGCTCCATAACCGTGCACTGGAGAATCCCTATCTCCATCCTCCTCGTGATGTCTAACTTACCCGCACCCACTAACATGACACCCCTGCAGATCCATGCAAGGAGCTATGCCTCCTCCATCTCAAGGGGGTGCCGAACAGGCTACAGCCAGGGCAGGTGGGAGGAGGGGGCCTACAGAACCTGGCGGTGACCTCCAGCGACCACATCCCAATTTCTGGTTCACTGAAGAGGGCTGGGCATGGGGCAGACTCAACCCGAGTCGGGTCTGAGTTCCATGGCCCTGAAACTCTGGGGTGATATTATACCTTTTCTTCGCTGCTGATGTTTCGGGTGGACGTTCTCCAGGTGATTGAGGGAATGGGGTCTCCCGAGGCTTCACAGGTAAGAGTGACCTGTTCCTCCAGTTCCATGGCAGTCTGGTTCTCTACGTAGGTGATTTTGGGTTTTGCTGAAAACAGAGGACATTTCTATGAGTTTACCTGATGTAGTTTAGCTTTCCAGGTTTGAATTATAAATGCACCTATCCAACGAGGTTATTAACTTATTAGGCCTAAAGCCGTGTTCTAGGTGTTGCACGAGATAACGAGTTGAACGCCCCAGGAGCTGACAGTGGAGCAGGCCTGTGTCAACTCCACAACAGTACTAACAGCGAGGTCCTGAACAGTGGCAGCCACGGGCACAGGGGTGCTACGGGCTAAGCAGAGGATGGGCCCGCCTCTGGCTAAGTCTTCAAGGAGGAGACGCTTTGGGGCTGGGCTGTGAGATTTTCAGGAGGTGGAACTTAGGGTGGATACAGAATCATTCCGAGTGTGGAAGGCTGTGTGAATGAAAGCAAGGAAGCAAGAACGTGTGAGGAGAGAGTGGGGAAGAGAGCAGAGTGTCAGGGTCCATGGGCCTGTGCCTCGGAGCAGTGGGAGACAGCGCTGGATCCAGGCAGAGAGTGTCTTGATCATCCGGTGACAACGCTTGCTTGAATTTTATCCCGTGCCTGCTGGAGGCCCCCTCACGGTGTTTGGTCAGAGGAATGAATGCTCGTTTGAGGTAGAGGAAGGTTAATCTAGGAAAAATTAAAGATGGAGAAAGCCTGAAGGTGGAGAAACCAACCTGGAAGCCGCGGGACCCCTCCAGATGTGATGTAATATGATCCTGAACATCGTCTCTAGGGGAATAGAGAAGGGGCAGCTTCCAGAGAGATGCTGAAGGAAAGCTTTGCAGGAAGTGGAAGTGAACAGAGTGCAAGTAGAGATGGGGAGAATCCAAAGGAGGGATGAGGAGACCAAATGACTCAAGAGATTCTGAGCACCTTGGAGGGCTGTGCTAGCGTTAACTCGAGTAAGGAAATGTGGTGGGTGACCTGCTGGGGTCTGGAGAGTGGCTAGGGAAGAAGATGAGCTGAGATGAGTTCATTTTCCAAATGTTTTGGGTAACGCAAGAAAGCGCAGGCATTCATGGCTGAGTTTAAATGTTAAAACATTAGAGAAAATTGAATTTTCCCAATTTAAAACAATTATACTCTGAAATCACTAAACCTTCCATCGAAAAGAGAGCACTGCACAAATGTAACTTATTTCACTAATAGAGAAAAAATCCAGGCTAGATAAACAAATGATAAATAAATTTGAAGTATGGATAATTTTTGAAAGAACTGCATTGCTTTATATTCAAATTCATACAGTAACTTCAAGTAGGCTAATAAAACCACTGCCTATTATATATCCTCCAAGTTGAGGCCTTGGTTCTATTTTAATAAACAGAAAACAGTGATGGAGCTGTGCATTTTCCATAGCAAATATCTACTTCTATATGAAATGACCCATATCGTTCAAATATTCTCCTACAGCTTATCTGTCCTAACAGCCTGCTTAGAGCAAATCCTTTTTGAAGGTTAGCATCAAGGCATGTCTCAATTCAATGAAGCCAAATTATCACAAATTTGAACAAATGTGATGGAGCCCACATGAGTGAGGTTTTCCTCCAGGAAGGTTCTGTGTCTATCTTGATCAACAAAACTTCCAAGGAGCTTACAACCCATACTGGACTCTGGAGTAAGTGTTAAGTGTTTTTGTTGATGAGGAGGTTTTACAGAGGTAAAACAAGAGTTACATTTCTCTTCTGTTAAAAATCACAAATTGAAAAGTTAAAAAAAAAAAATCAGCCAAACAACTGAAGTCACTGAACTCACAGGTGGTCTGGGGTCTGAGGGCAGCCCCAAGAAAGCTACGTGGACACTGTGGTCCAGACAGTGTTTGTGGATATTGTCCTGACCCACAGCACTTTGTCCTGGCAGCAAAAGTTAGCAGAAGACAGATCCGCAACAGTTAGCATCTATGAAGAGTATCTGTAATCTATGAGGAATATTTGGTCTTGGTGACTCCATTTCCCAGATGGTTATAAAGGTTGCCCTGTATAAGTCTTTAGAACAAGGCAAAATACATTCTTCCTAAAACATGATTAACAATGGCTAATTTTGTATGGTCTACAGAGGCTGTCAGAAGGAAGGCAAGTTACTCACTGTTAACTTAATCGTCTCTGCACCCCAGAAGTAAGCTACTCTTGTAACTAACTGGAGTCTTAGAATACTGCCTTGGAAACAGGAGAGCAATATAATTTATTGTCCAAACTGGGGCATTCTTGAGAGTGAAAGGCGTGCTGTAAGTAATTACTCTGGGACAACAGGCATGATTGAGCAGACAGGGACAGGTGTGGGGTCACCCTACTCAGGAAAGAGTCCCCCCTTCTGCACACCAGCATCTAGAAGATCTCTTCAGGGTTTATCTGTGAATGGTAGTTGCATCGTCTTAATGAACCTCTGTTTTTGGCCCTTGACTTTGGATATCTGTTCTGTTCTTTAAGAAGAAGGCAATGGCACCCCACTCCAGTACTCTTGCCTGGAAAATCCCATGGACAGAGGAGCCTGGTGGGCTGCAGTCCATGGGGTTGCTAAGAGTCGGACACGACTAAGTGACTTCACTTCACTTTCTGTTCTTTAACTGCTGCCACGGGATTTAATGCCTTAGACTGTTCCATTGCACCTCTCCCCACAGGCCCCCCTGTGAGCACAGCTGTGCTTCTGAGTTTTCTAAGCATGCCTGCTTTCCCCACCCAGTGCATCAATGGCTCTGCACCTGCCACTGAGGGCCAGACTTGTCCACTCTCACTCTAGCCCAGGTGCCTGGAAGTCCGAGGCGGGCTCCAGGGCCTCTGCTTCCCTGCACTGAGATGCTGCGTGTGACCAGGTGCCCTTTCCTTCAGGCACCTGTTTGTCTTTTGCTGTAACTCATATGAGCTGCTTTGGTCCTAGGGGGTCAGCTAAGCAAAACTTCCACCTATTGGTGAACTTGCCTCAGTCCAAGCCCAGAGAGCAGCACAGACCTTGAGAGCATTGGCAGAAGCATAAGGATCTGTAGAGACAAAACTGTTTCTTCAGAAGGTCCTGTTAGGTATGTAGAATAGGGAAAAGGAGTCCAAAATGGCGGTGGCTAAAAGCAAGGACGGTCAAAGGAAGGTCCGAGGACCAGAGTGAAGACTTCAGAACAAACAGCACTCCTGGCTAAGCCCAATTTGCACAGGGCAGGCCCAGGTAGAGGAAAAAAACATATAAAAGGAGGAGCCAAAGCGCTTTCTCACGGACTCTCTCTCCCGCGTGCGTGCGCTCTTTCTCTTTCTCTCTCCCTCTCTCACGCTCTCTCTCTCCCTCCCTGCACACTCTTCCACTCTCTTCGAGTCTTTGGTTTGGCATGCCCTCACACTTCGAGGATGGATTCTCCTGCTGTCTTCTAAATAAAATACAGCTGTAACACTGATTTGCTTAACAGCTATAACACGGTTTGTCCAAGACCCGAGAGCTGTGATGCGCCGAGGGCTTTAATGTCCGTTGCTCCAAATCTTTGTTGTGACGAGTCAAAGAACCGAGGAACATACACTCAAGTGACAGTCCCATGGCAGGAGAAGCGGTGGAAATGCACTGCCAAGATTAAAGGAAGATAGGATGGGCTTAGTGAAAGGAGCTTCTGGTTGATAACTAGGGCAGCGCATGCTAGAGCATGTCCCTTTCTTAGGAAAAAATGGTATTGCTTAGGACAATTACGGTAGTCCTTAATTTAGATACATCCCTTGCACACTCATTGCCAGCCCTTCTTGAAGCCACAGTTCTGCACATGTCTTCACTGTCTAAGCTGCAGGCTTCTTTCCTCTTGTGTCTCACCACTGTGACTCTGCTGCTTCTTGGAAATCTACTCCATATCTCCCCTAATGCTGGTCCCTGAGGGCAAGCCAGAAGGCCAAGGATGGGGAGAAAGGGGCTGGAGAAAGATGAAGTTTCACCTAGTTAGCCCCACCTCACCTGGCTCCCAGATCCTGGCACTGATCTCCTAAACCGCTGGGAGAGGCTGGAAGGAGGAGGAGAGAAATGTGGTCAAGAATATGGGATGATGAGAGAAAGGAGGGCATATATGGGGACCAGGTTACTCCAAGGAGGCTAAGTGAACTGTGCTCAGGATGTTGCAGAGGAGTATGGACCTGGATTAGACATCCACTGCTATTACTGGAGAATCCCAGGGACAGGGGAGCATGGTGGGCTGCTGTCTCTGGGGTCGCACAGAGTCGGACACGACTGAAGCGACTTAGCAGCAGCAGCAGCAGCTATTACTGTTCAGTCACTGAGTGTCTGACTCTTTGCGACACCATGGACTGTAATCCACCAGGCTCCTCTGTCCTCCACGATCTCCCGGAGTTTGCTCAAATTCATGTCCATATCTAATATGGATTAGATATACACATCTATTGAGAGAGTCAATTCCTAGGCAGGTTGATGGGAAGTCCGGGGTCCCCAAGAAGGAGAAAGGGGTCTGGGGCTCTCAAAGCAGAGATAGGGGTCTGGAATTCTCAAGGAGGAGGAAAGGACAAACATCTTTTTTTCTCTACATTCCTTAGTCTTAGTCACATAAAACGTTTTTTTCTTTAAGCTGGGAACTGATGATTACACAACAAACAACTCAGTTTAAACCCTGAACTAAGGATTATATTACAACAATGTATCCTGCTTGAGGACAGTTTCTCCTTCCTGAAAACCTTCTGGCTAATCCTGTTATCTTAAAATGTAAATTATGGGAGTGGGTCTAGTAAGATCTTTACAACCTTGAGATATTCCTTTTTTTTTTTTTAACTGTGCTATTTTTTGGGTATGTGTTTTTCCCTCTATTTTATTATTATTATTATTATTTATTATTTTTGAGACATTCTTTTGATTTATTGTAATAACTAATTAAAAAAGCATATAACTCCCTTGCTGACGCTAGCAAGGGGGGCATGCTCCGCCCCTCTTCTGATGTCGATGTCAGAAGCTTTCTCTGTTTCTTGTTGTACTTTAATGAAACTCTGCTACACAAAAGCTCTTGAGTGATCAAACCTGGTCCCTGGTCTGAAGTTAAACCTTCGTCTTCGGAGATCACGAATCCTATACCATTCACTGTAAGCTATCACTAGGATTCTTTTAACTTGTCTCTGCAGGAGTCACTCACATTTCTTTGTTTGCTCTACTGGGCTCCCGAACAAACATTCTCTCAGCTGTAGCCTTGGGGAAGAACTGTGGTAGTGGAGTGAGTGAGTGTGAGTGTGTGTGTGAGAGAGAGTGTGAGTATGTGTGTGAGTGTGGGTGTGATGCAGGAGGGAGCCTGTGGTGAGGGATGAGGGTGGAAAGACAAACTGTGCTCTGCCACAGCTCCCGCATCCTGTCTGTTCTGCCTCCTTCCCTGGACCTTACCCACCCTCTTCCCTCTAGCATGGCCTCACACGGCTCTTGACACTGCCCACTCCTCCTTCCTGGGGCAGCCATCACCACCGGAGAGGCCTGGAACAGAAGCGAAGATCTGTCCCTGACTAGCTGAGTTAGAACTGAGTGTATGGCCACAGAGAAGTCATGTGAGCCATAGAGGTAAAGGCAAAGTCCACTAATCATGAGTCATTTCATACGGAGGTCGGATGTAATACGTGCTAAACTGGGTTTCGTGGAGGAGTGATCACCATCGCTAGCCCAGAGAATGGACACAAAAGTGTGGATTTGAGTCCTGGTTCCTTGGGTAGGACACCTAATCACTCTGTGCTCAATTTCCTCATTTGCATAATAGGGATAAAAATGAAATCTCCTTTGTAGGATTGTGATGAGATTAAAAGAGCTCATTTATGGATAGTACCTCGCACAGTGCTAGACACATTATACGTGCTCATTTTGTGTTGGGTACTATTATTATTATTACATTATGGGGCTGCTATCTAAAGAAATTTCCTAAAGACAAATGATCACATGTTTCCACATTCATCTCCCTGCCATATAGATCATGCTTTGTTCCTATAAAGCTAATTACGATTCCCTCATTTACTCAAACACTGGTGTCTCTTTCTTTTATGCCAGCTGATGTTCCACTGAGGATGTGGACACTGAGAGTAGGTCTGTGAGTGGAGCAGACGCAGTCCCTGTCCACAAGGACTTCACCTTCAGCACATGGGCTCTTCCAGCCTCGGTGCCTGTGCAGTATGGCTTGAAAGGCTCGTCTACCCCTCCTGCATCTGGGAAGCTCCCACTTGGGAAACACATTACCATCTTTGAAGACTTCCCTAACTCCTGTCACACGGGACCAGACAACAAATCTTTCCTGTAAAACACTGTGCATATCGCTATTTGTTGTTGTTCAGTCGCTCAGTTGTGCCCAAATTTTTGCGACCCCATGGATGCACGCCAGGCTTCCCTGTCCTTCTCCATCTCCTGGAGTTTGCTGAAACTCATGTCCATTGAGTCGGTGATGCCATCCAACCATCTCATCCTCTGTTGTCCCCTTCTCCTCCCACCTTCAATCTTTCCCAGCATCAGGGTCTTTTCCAATGAGTCAGTTTTTCGCTTCAGGTGGCCAAAGTATTGGAGTTTCAGCTTCAGCATCAGTCCTTCCAATGAATATTCAGGGTTTACTTCCTTTGGATGGACTGGTTTGATTGCCATGCTGTCCAAGGGACTCTCCAATGCCACAGTTCAAAAGCACCAATTCTTTGGTGCTCAGCTTCTTTATGGTCCAACTCTCACATCCATACATGACTACTGGAAAAGCCATAGCTTTAACTAGGCAGACCTTTGTCAGCAAAGTAATGTCTCTACTTTTTAATATGCTGTCTAGGTTGGTCATAGTTTTTCTTCCAAGGAGCAAGCGTCTTTTAATTTCATGGCTGCAGTCACCATCTGCAGAGATTTTGGAGTCCCTCCAAGATCACTTTCCATTGTTTCCCCATCTATTTGCCATGAAGTGATAGGACTGGATGCCAGGATCTTAGTTTTTTGAATGTTGAGTTTTAAGCCAACTTTTTCATTCTCCTCTTTGACCTTCATTAAGAGGCTCTTTAGTTCCTCTTTGCTTTCTGCCATAAAGGTGGTGTCTACATTTCTGAGGTTATTGATATTTCTCCTGGCAATCTTGATTCCAGCTTGTGCTTCATTCAGCCTGGCATTTCGCATGATGTACTCTGCAGGGAAGTTAAATAAGCAGGGTGACAATATACAGCCTTGACGTATTCCTTTCCCAATTTGGAACCAGTCCACTGTTCCATGTCTGGTTCTAACTGTTGCTTCTTGACCTGAATACAGGTTTCTCAGGAGGCAAGTATGGTGGTCTGGTATTCTCATCTCTTACAGGATTTTCCACAGTTTGTTGTGATCCACACAGTCAAAGGCTTTGGCATAGTCAATAAAGCAGAAGTAGATGTTTTTCTGGCATTCTCTTGCTTTTTCAATGATCCAACGGATGTTGGCAATTTGATCTCTGGTTCCTCTGCCTTTTCTAAATACAGATTGAACATCTGGAAGTTCTTGGTTCATATACTGTTGAGGCCTGGCTTGGAGAATTTTGAGCATTACTTTGCTAGCGTGTGAGGTGAGTGCAACTGTGCCGTAGTTTGAGCATTCTTTGGTGCTGCCTTTCTTTGGGATTGGAATGAAAACTGACCTTTTAGTCCTGTGGCCACTGCTGAGTTTTCCAAATTTGCTGGCATATTGAGTGCAGCACTTTCACAACACTATCTTTTAGGATTTGAAATAGCTCAATTGGAATTCCATCATCTCCCGTCTTTGTAGTGATGCTTCTAAGGCCCACTTGACTTTGCAATCCAAGATGTCTGGCTCTGGGTGAGTGATCACATCATCATGGTTATCTGGGTCATTAAAATATTTTTGTACAGTTCTTCTGTGTATTTTTGCCACCTCTTCTTAATATCTTCTGCATCTGTTAGGTCCATAGCATTTCTGTCCTTTATTGTGCCCATCTTTGCATGAAATGTTTCCTTGGTATTTCTAATTTTCTTGAAGAGATCTCTAGTCTTTCCCATTCTATTGTTCTCCTCTATTTCTTAGCATTGATCACTGAGGAAGGCCTTCTTATCTCTCCTTGCTATTCTTTGGAACTCTGCATTCAGATGGGTATGTTTCCTTTTCTCCTTTGCCTTTCGCTTCTCTTCTTTACTCAGCTCTTTGTAAGGCCTCTTCAGACAGCCATTTTCCCTTTTTGCATTTCCTTCTCTTGGAGATGGTTTTGATCACTGACTCCTATATGATCTTATGAACCTCTGTCCATAGTTCTTCAGGCACTCTGTCTATCAGATCTAATCCCTTGAATCTATTTGTCACTTCCCGCTTTATAATCATAAAGGATACTGTTATTATGAAGTCATTATAATGGGCTGTCATTAAAAATTTTATGATTATCGGTATTAGCCTAAGAACCCACTGATGAAAACAGAGTGTATGTTATTCATCTTTGTAACCTTGGCAATGGCTGGACTTATGGCAGGTACTCAGATGTTGGAAACCAACACCGTTTACTATAATTTATAGGCTTACATGGAGAAGGCAATGGCACCCCACTCCAGTACTCTTGCCTGGAAAATCCCATGGATGGAGGAGCCTGGTAGGTTGCAGTCCATGGGGTTGCTAAGAGTCGGACACGACTGAGCGACATCCCTTTCACTTTTCACTTTCATGCATTGGAGAAGGAAATGGCAACCCACTCCAGTGTTCTTGCCTGGAGAATCCCAGGGACGGGGGAGCCTGGTGGGCTGCCATGTATGGGGTCACACAGAGTCGGCCACAACTGAAGTGACTTAGCAGCAGCAGCAGCATAGGCTTATATAGGGGCTTCCCTGGTGGCTCAGAGATTAAAGTGTCTGCCTGCAATGCGGAAAACCCAGGTTCGATCCCTGGGTTGGGACGATCCCCTGGAGCAGGAAATGGCAACCCCCTCCAGTATTCTTGCCTGAAGAATCCCATGGAGGGAAGAGCCTGGTAGGCTACAGTCCACAGGGTTGCAAAGAGTCGGACATGACTAAGCTACTTCACTTTCACATAGGCTTACATATTTATCTCCCTCTTTGTGCTTCTTGGGGTCAAAAGACCTTATCTTACTCATTTCTCTAGCCCCTCTGTCCAGCAACAAGCGTGCTCAATAAATAATTATGAAATGAAGGAATACGTGAACAAATGCATCTGTCTTTCACTTAGAAAAACTTAAAATCAGAGTGACTAGGAAAACCACAAATCAAAGAGACACATATTCCCCAAAGTTCACTGCAACACTATTTAAAATAGCCAGGACATGGGAGCAACCTAAATGTCCACCGACAGATGGATGGATAAAGAAGATGTGGTGCATTTATACAATGGAATATCACTCAGCAATGAAAAGAAATGAAATTGGATTATTTGTAGTGATGTGGATGAACCTAGAGTCTGTCATACACAGTGAAGTAACTCAGAAAGAAAAAACAAATATCGTCCATTAACGCATATATATAGAATCTAGAAAGATGGTACTGATGAACCTATTTTCAGGGCAGGAATACAGACGCAGGTGTAGAGAAAAGACATGTGGGCACAGGGTGGGGCAAATTAGAAGATAAGGACGGACATATATACACCATCATGTGTAACGGAGATGGCTAGCGGGAGCGCTTTATAGCACAGGGAGCTCAGCTCCCTGCTCTGTGATGACCTGGAGGGGCGGGATGAGGCGGGAGGGGGAAGCGCAAGAGGGAGGGGATATATGTCTACATGTAGCTGATTCTTGCTGTCGTACAGCAGAAAGTAACACAACATTGCAAAGGAATTATACTCCAGTTTAAAAATTGTGAAATGAAGGAATGTATTAACAAATGCATCTGTCTTTCATCGAGAAAAACTTAAAATCAGAGTCTGAGGTAAACTAGTCAAAATCAGAGAAAACACTGTCAAGAATATTTTCTAAGAAATTTAGCCGCACTCTCAAATATGCACAGTTAATTTCGACCCAACTGGTAACCTGTTTCTAAGTCCAACTGTCATTAGTGAATAAGCAGGATGCATCCAGGATAGCAGAAATGCTTGGTTTTCAAAAGTCTGTGTTTACAAACATCAATGCGTTCTCCTTATTAAGCTAAACAAGCGGGTCCCAGGCAAGGCTCCCCAGCCACATGCGCTACAACCACCAGCGAGCTGCATGCATCAGGGATGCCCCTGCAGTGTCTGTACTCTGGCAGCACCATCTACACTGGACTCCCTTATCTGTGTTTTAAAAAAAGATGAGCAGACAGAGCAGAAAGTCACTAGGTTAAATATCTCTCCACCACAAATTTGTTTTTCAAAGTCAGGTCAAAATGCATTTCAGCTCTGAGTGAATGGAAGTTAACTGAGTTTATAGAGACAAAGTGAGTAGAGATATAGAGTTTCTTTTCATGACTTTTATAATCCTGCTTCACACAGGTCAGGGAAGGAAGAAAGGGAGACAGAGGCAGCCACTTGGTCACTAACACTGAATAAGGGCCTGTTTATCATAGGCTTCCCTGGTGGCTCAGACAGTAAGAAATCTGCCTGCAATTCAGGAGACCCAGGCTCAATCCCTGGGTTGGGAAGATCCCCTGGAGAAGCAAATGGTTACCTACTGCAGTACTCTTCTCTGGAGAATTCCATGGACAGAGGAATCTGGAGGGCTACAGTCCACAGGGTTACAAAGAGTCAGACATGACTGAGTAACATTTTCACTTTTTTTTCCCACTTATTATGGAGTCTGGCACTGTCTGGAGTGCCAGAGATAAAGTGATGAATAAGGCAGCTGGTGCTCTGCCATCTTGGAGCTCACAGGCTTAGTGGATGCAGGAAAAGCAATCCCCCAAACCACTATGTAAGCGAGATCAGTTCAGGCAGGGAGAAGGGCACTGCAGAAGAGGTCAGCGGAGTGGGTGGGGGCAGTGATAAGGGAGCCGCGTGGGTCAGAGCAGGGAGGACAGGGTTCACTGAGAAAGTGATCTGAAGGATGCGCTGAGATCTGGATAACAGATGAGCAGAGGGCAGCTTGCGGGGGATCTGGCAGAATGAGATTTCAAGCGGAAGAAGCACCTGGAGCAACGTCCCTGAGACAGAGAACATGCTTAGTGTGTCTGAGGGAGAGGAAGGGGGCTTCCGGGGCTGGAGAGCTCTAAGTGTGAAGGGATGATGAGGTCGGGAAGGAAGTCAGGGCGAGCTCAGATATAGTGTCTTGCCCCCAAAAAGGAGTCCGGATTTTATGCCTCTAACAGGAAGCCGTTGGAGGATTTGAAACAGAGGAGTGGCATGTAAGGTCATTCCGGCTACTGTGAGTGGGGGAGGCTGATGAGGGGGACAATGGGGAGCAAGGGGATCAGTTGGGAGGCCGTCTCATTGACCAGGTGAGGACCAAGATGGCCTGGACTCGGGCTGAGGCCGTGGGAGCTGGAGAGAAGCGGCTACTTTGGGGGCAGCTTCCCTGGCCGAGTGGACAGGGTCTTGCTGATGGACGGCATGCGGTCAGAGAAACTGTGGCAGAGCAATGACCTCGACTGCACTGTCCTTACCGAAGACCTTGAGGTGGATGGACGCGTCCTGCTCGCCTGCCTTGTTCTCGGCAATGCAGACGTACTCGGCCTCGTCGTTCTTGTCCACCTTCCTGATGGTCAGCTCGGAGCTGTCGTCGCTGAACAGGTACTTCTCGTCCTCCTCATTCTCTATCTGCTCCCCGTCCCTGCCGGGCACAGAAACGGGAAGGACTGTGATTTTGACGACAGAACTAAGAGGTTGATTTTTAGTTTGTTTCTATAAAATGCAGACTGAACGCATGTGGAAGACTGAACTTGCACAGAAAGTTAAGACGTTCGATTGTATTTCTTTCTGTGTGATTCCTTCAACCACATCTCCGATTCTGCCTAAGGGCTGCAAATGGCATCCTCCAGAACTCCAAACAGGGTCTCTGATTCTGCCCCACAAACTGAAAATGGAGGAATCCAATGCACACACAAGGCAAGTGGACCTTACTGGAAGAGTCCACTCTGCCCTCGGAGCGGATGGTTCCCAGCTTCCCACTGCATTCCCTTGAAACCCCAACACAGAGTAGGCCCTGCCAGCTCTCCTCCCCCACTAGTTGGTGGGAGAGGCTCCAGCCAGTTCCTTACTTCGTCCAGCTCATGGTGGGCTCTGGGAAGCCTTCGGCGTTGCACACGAGGGTGACGGACTGGCCGAGGTTGGCGGTGGCATTCACTATGCTCTGTCTGGCCTGGACGGTGGGTGGCACTGAAGGAGAGAAGGGCTGTCAGGGGTGGCTGGGAAAACGTGAAGGGACTCGGTGGCCTGCAGGAGAGGCACTTCTGGGGGGCCCCAAGTCAGAGGCTCGGGGGTCTTGGGTAACTGCTGAGCTTTAGTGTAAGGGGTCTAAATGCAGGTGTGCACCAAACAATTACTGTAAACTGGATAAATAATTCACACACAAGCATGCATTAGTGTTTCCCAACAGTACTTAGTACTGTTATATGCATAACAATATATAATAATATTGCTTTTCAATAATACAGATTTAGAAGCTATATTAATGTTTTCCTTATTTTAAAGTGGTATTCAATTTATAGTAGCTATTTATCATTATATATTTTCTCAATCAATGCATACCCATCTTAACAACTGCCATGACTGGCAGAACTTGACATTTAAAGGGGGGCTCTTGATACTGGAAAAAGTTGAACATTTTGGTTCCCAGTGATTAAATGGTTAATACCAATGTGAAATGCACTAGCTCACCAAAGAGTGACATTTCTCTTGGATTGTCCTAAACAACTCTGTGCACCCAAACCGGTTTTTACCAAAGGAATGAGAGAGAGAGTTTGGCAAAAAATACATTATCAATATCCAAAACAACCATGATTTACTTATTTTCTTAGTACTGACATAATAATTTCCTCTAAATATCTTGTAAATGTCAGATCGATTCCACGGGTGTGTTTATTTGACACTGCAAATTAAGATTAATAAACCCACGGATGGACTATGATTCTGACTATTCCGAGGCCTGAATTGATGATAAAATTTTCTCTGAACACTGAACCAGGGGACGGACTACACCATTACGGTAACAGTGAAGGACAAGGAAGAATTTATTAGGAAGCACGGGGCAAATTTCTGGTGCTGCGAGATAGTGAAGGACATTCCAGAATTGCACTGAAAGTCCCCATAGTTGAGGGAGACCCAGAAGGTGAGTGTCTTTAAAAACAAACAAACAAATGAACAAGGCAGAGGATGGCGGTGGGCTGGGGGAAGGGGTGGACTCAGCTGAGGTGGATGAGCCAAGGCGGGAGCCGTGCAGAGAGCAGGAAGGCCAGGTCTCCTTACCATTCACGATGACCTGAATGTCCTTGAAGTTGATCTCCCCGCGGGCCAGGATCCTGCCCTCACAGCGGTAAGTGCCCTCATCTGTTTTCTTGATGCCCCGGATCTGGAGGTAGTTGTTGGTCAGGACTATGAATCGGACTAGAAAAGACAAGAGGCAGGCTTGTCCCAGGATCGGTCAGAGGACGGGAGCCTGCAGGCCGGGCACTGAGCCTTGCCTTTTTCCTACCTTCAGTCTCATGGAGGTGGGTGGAGGGCTGGGAGTGGGGAGGGGCTTTAAGCTGAAATAAGATAATATGTCTCTGGCTCCGACATAGAGCCAAGAGCAGAAGTCTGCTGGAAATCTGTATTTTTCTTTGGAGAGAAAGTCAAGTGACTGAATATACAAGCTATAGACATGCAACCGTGAACCTGGAAACGGCATTCAGTTCTGGGACACTGGAGTCTGAGTTTGGGGTAGGAGCCTCAGTAGCTGGCAGAGGTAGAAATGCTAAGGGACTCGGCGGGCTGGGGAAGGGGCGGCTGTCCGGTCTCACCATCTTTTTTCAGGATGACATCTCGGCCTTTGTGCTTCCAGATGATGGTTGGGGGGAGGGAGCTGACCACATCACACACGATCACGGCATCTTCTCCCTCCCTGAACTCCTGTGGGGTTGGTGCATTCTTGAACATGAGCTTCTCTGAAAAAGGCGCGAGAGGAGAGTGAGGGAAAACAGTGGTTCTCCCACAAAAATCCCTTTTTGCTGGTGCCTTACCACTTGGATTCGAGTCCATATATGCAGCAGTACCCAACAGGGTCCACCCATCACTTGGCCAAACATGCAGGCAAAGCAGATGGCACAAGAAGAGGAATATGTTCAGCCATGTTTGGCAATTAATGTCTATTCAGAGTGCTAAATTTATCACACTCTGTGCAGAAAAGGGTCTACCGAGGGAGAGGTGTCTTTACCATGTGGATGGAGCTAATGGAACACAACTCACAGGTAGAATGAACTGGTAGGAGCCATCAGTCCTTTCTCTGTCCCCTAGTCTGTCTGACACCCCAACCCCAGCCTATCTATGGCAGAGAGAATTTTGAAGACTAGAACAGGAAAAGCAGGCTTATGGCAATAAATACTGTGGCAATCAATACCGTTCCATTAGCGGTCACCCACCATTACCCTGGCCAACAGGACAGACGCATGATAACAAGATAATGATAGGCCACCTTTAGATTGGTTTCAGTGGCGATGGGAACCACCTGCTCTGAGGGGCACAGAGCATTCAGACAATAACCCCTCCCACCCCACTGAGCCTTTGTACTCCACTGCCAGCAGGAAAGAGTGAAATAAGAGGGGTAAACTCAGGTGTAAAATGGTCAGCCAACACTTGGGGAAGGGCGAGGGGAACACACACCCTCTGGGAATGGTGTAACATGAATTTAGAGAGTCGAGGCCAGGGCGAGGTTGCTGTGACCAGCATGGACACAGCTGTGAGTCTGGAGTTGGCCAAGGATCCTTTAAAATCACACTGGATGGAAGAGAGGATATATGTATACATGTGGCTGATTCACTTTGCTGTACAGCAGAAACCAACACAACAGTGTAAAGCAGCTGTACGCCAACAAAAAATAAATTAAAAAAATACGAATCCTGATATAACCTACATATGTGTTAAAAAGGCATTAAAATATAACAAGTTTTTAGAAAACATACTGATAAAATATTTTTAAAATTTTCCTTTAGTTTTAATTTATTTCTTGTTGGCTGCACTGGGTCTTTGTTGCTGCAGGGGCTACACTCTAGTTGCGGTGTATGGGCTTCTCATTGCGGCGGCTTCTTTTGTTGCAGAGGACTCATTTGAAAAGACCCTGATGCTGGGTAAGATTGAGGGCAGGAGCAGAAGGGGACGACAGAGGATGAGATTTGGATGATATCACCAACTCGATGGACATGAGTTTGGGTGGGCTCTAGGAGTTGGTGTTGGACAGGGAGGCCTGGAGTGCTGCAGCTCATGGGGTCGCAGAGTTGGACATGACTGAGCGACTGAACTGAACTGAACTCAACAGGTTTTCAAGCGTGCAGGCTTCAACGCTGTGGCTCATAGGCTAAGTGGCTCTGTAGCATGTGGCACCTTCCCCTACCAGGGTACGAACCCACATCCCCTGCATTGGCAGGTGGATTCTTAACCACTGGACCGCTACGGAACTCCCTGATAAAAGTCTTATTTGTATAGAGTGTGCACGTGTGTGCTAAGTCGCTTCAGTCGTGTCTGACTCTGTGACTCTGTGAACTGTAGCCCACCGGGCTCCTCTGTCCATGGGATTCTCTAGGCAAGAATACTGGAGTGGGTTGCCATGCCAGGGAATCTTCCTGACCCAGGAATCAGACCCAAGTCTCTTACATCTCCTGCGCTGGCAGGCAGATTCCTTACCACTAGCACCACATGGAAAACGTTTGTATATAGTACCTCATGGAATAATAAATTTAGTTTGAAACCAGTAGGCCCACTCCACAAAAAAACAAGCAAAAGAACCCACATTGGAGCTCTTATCTTGATGCAGAAAAGACCTAGAGAAAAGTAGAAAAGAGGCCCGGTCAAGCCCTCTATTCCACCCCACTCTCTGCTACCCATGTTGTCTTCCCAGCCAAAGGAGCAGTCAGAGAATACAGAAGGAGAAGGAAGGGGGTCTTACGGAAGATCTTCACGTTGACCGTGGCCTCTGACTCGGTGCCATCCTCCGCAGTGACCACGCACTTGTAGATGCCGGCATCATCGATGTTGGCGTTGTAGATGGTGAGGGTGGAGGAGGAGTCATCGTTCCATACCACCGAGATCCGCTGCTGGTTTGGGGTGAGCTTTTCTCCGTTGGGGGAGAACCAGGAGATGTCTTTATCTTTGGCATCTCCGGCCACTAAAGAGGGAGAGATAATTTTCAAACCACTGATGCTAAAAAGACAAAGACACCTCCAGGAAACAGTAGGTAGTGATAAGAGCTACTGAGGAAGAGCTCTGCTGAGGTGGGAGGTGTGCGTGCACCTGTGTGTGACCATTCTTGTTGGTCACTTCTGCATTTACTTGCTGTGTATTAATATTTGGAAAGAACTCAACGAACACTGGTGCTGATATTTCTCATAGTGGGCCTATCCCTAGTGAGGGAAGAGGTATTTATTGAGGACCTACTGTGTGCAGGCACTGAACTGGTAGCTTATAGCCTCGCAGAATGGGGGGCAAAGGGAGTTCGTATCCAGGATCTGAGCTCAAGCGCTAGTTGGTTAGTCAACTCATCAGCTTGTTTTCGAGGGCTTAGATGACGTCTCCTGTATAGAAGATGAGATGCCGGCTAGTCTCTGAGTATAAATTCCGACTTTTGCTCCACCATCTGCCTTCACAAACTGGCATTTCAGCAGCCCCCACGGCCTCAGACAGGCAAACACATCTGCTGAAATGCTTCAAAGAAGGTAGCCAGCATCGCCCATCATCCCTTCCCCAGGTAGCTCGGAGGCTACGACGCTGCTGCTGCTGAGCTGTCCAGACACTAAGCCGTAACAAGGGCTCCGGGATCCTGGACGGTTCTTGCACAGCGTCCTCTCTGCCCAGCGCCCTCCCCCACCCCGCACCCCTACCCCACCGCCCGGCACAGATGCTTAATGTAGAAATGGATCAGCCTTCCTTTCAGGGCCCATCATGTTTTCAACAAATATCGCTCTTTGCAAGATGCGCTGTGGTCTCCACGGCTGCATCTCTGGCTTGTTTCAATGGCTGTAATGAAGGCAAAGCTGGAGGGAAGACATCCAGCAGCCACGAGCTGCAAATCTGTGCAAATCGTGACAGCATTTCAAACCCCTCCCTGCTGAAAGCGGCATGCTGGATGTCAGCTTACACCTAGCTCAGCTCTTTCCTGGTCCTTTCATGTTCCAAATCCCAGGCATGTCACATACAGAGACTCCAGAACCTCACAGGAAGCCTTTCCTCCGCAGGACATTTCCTGATAATTAGCTGAGCTGTGGAAATGGGGCATGTTTTCTGAACAAAAGACAAGGACACTAGGTTCGACAAATTCTGAGCTCTGGTGCGGGCAATGGGACAGAATATTGGAATTGACTGGAGAGCTGGAAAGCCCAGGACAGCTGACCTCACCACAGAAGAGATGCTAGCACTCAGCTTTCTTTCAGGCATGTTTTAGGACTTCCTGTATTTTCCTCCTCTGGGAGATTCTAATAATCCAGACACTGACCCACTGAAGCATTTGTTCTGAAGCAGCCCTGCTCTCCAGTGTCATTCACAGAACTCTGGAGGCACCCAGAGCAGCGGTCTGGGGGCTGTGCTGACTTTCCCAAGGAAATCCCTCGCTCTCCTCCATCACCAGGCAGACGTCCACAGGGCACGTTTCACTGTACTGGGGCAAACTTGGTTTGGGGAAGGGAGACGGTATGAGTACTTCCCTGGCTCTCAGGTCACCCAGTGACCCTGTCACAGGGTAAACTGAGATTCCAGGCACACCATCAGCCCAGCAGACACAGCTGTGACCTCTGCCCTGCAGGGTGGGTTTCCTGAGACGCAGGGTGACGGGGGTACTTGCCTTGGCACAGGAAGAATTTGGACTCTCCCACGCTGATTTCCCCTTGGCTGGGAACAATATCCACTTGCAGAGAAACTGAAAAAGACAAAAAGTCCAGTTTAATGCGCGTTTGCAGTTTTGAGACAGAAACCAGAGCTTTCATTAAAAAATGGAGTCTCCTCGCCCACTTCCAGAAAGAGCGAAGAGAGGAGGTTGTTTGGGTTTTGAGAATGTATCATCACAGCTCCTCACGCCAAAGCCAGGAATGGACATGATCCAGGTTATTTTACGTACAACTGCTGTCCTCTATCAGACGGTGCAGGCCGCCCAGGAGACCTGGGGTAAACTCTGCCCTAAATGTTCCTGACCCCTTGAGAAGACTTAGGGTCCTGCTTCCAAACAGCAGAACTTCGTTCATGGGAACAGCAGCCCAGCTAGTTCCACGTGGACCATCAACCTGAAGGGTCCCCACAGCTGTGTTCAGAGGGAAGCCTGCTGTTCACAACACTGCACAGGGCTTCCTGCCACTTCCCCACACTGTAGAGCCTAATGACCACAAAGGATTCGACGTGAAGATCCAACCTGGTTTTGGGGGAGGGCATGTCAAACAAATGCTCACCTACTTCGCAACTATAGGACCAATCCATCTCTTTGTGTCAGAGCAGACAGAGATCAAACATGGCCACCCCGATCAGTCAGTCACCCTTCTCCAGTGCTGGAGTCTCTGCCCTGTGGTCCCCCTGCATCCCTTGGCTACTACACTACACTTGATTTGAATACCCATAGGCTCTATCCAGCTTCCCAGGTGGTGCTAGTGGTAAAGAGTCTGCCTGCCAATGCAGGAGACATAAGAGACGCGGGTTCAATCTCTGGGTCAGGAAGATCCCCCTGGAGGAGGGCACGAAACCCACTCCAGTATTCTTGCCTGGAGACTCCCATGGGAAGTGGAGCCTGGCGGGCTGTAGTCCACAGGGTTGCAAAGAGGTGGACACGACTGAAGCAAGTTAGCCACGCACGCACGCATGCTCTATCAGTCCACTCCACCCATTAAGACAAAACACATCGCACCGGATCTCATGGATTCTTGTATCCACCCGGTTCTTCGATTATCTGCTTAAGTCAGATAAGCATTGCTCATGAAAATGTATTCTTAGGGTAGGAGAAGTGCTATTATTCATTGGGATCCAACTTCTTTCTGCCTTTCCTCCTCTTAGGTAAAGTAAATCAGCAAGCTAAAGGCTAATGGACATTTGGTTGAATGCATGAAGCGCCTGCAAGCCGGTATGAAGGAGGGGCCTGGACAAAACAGACCGAGTAATAGAGACTCAGCAAGCCCTTCCTTTTAACAGCCATTTTCTCTGCACAGTAGAGCCCAGGGAATACTCGTTGCCATGGTGACGGACTTGCAGGCAGAGCCGTTGTGGGTCTCAGTCTGTGCTCATTTGATGAAGCAACCGCGGTTGTACTCAGTGAAACACAGGGATCAAAGGGCCTGCTTGGGGCGGGCAAGGGGGAGCGTGGGGCAACATATCTACCAGGGGCACAGCCTTCCTTGCCATCCTATGGACAAAGCAGCCCACGGAAAAACCCAGCACAGGCTGCAGGGAAAGGGATGGTTTGGTGGGACAGGAACGAAATGGGGAGGAGCGAGAAATCAGGAACGGGCTGGGCGACGATGCTGAGCGTGCCACTCTGAGAATATGAAGCAGGAATCCAGAGGCTTCCAAATGCCAGCTCTGAATAAATATGATGGGAATGGAGGGGCCGCCTGTCTCTCAGCAGTCCGTTTGCTTCCGATTACTCATTTGAGACCCAGGATGGAATTCTTCCTGAGAGCAATGAAAGGTCTTCTCCCTACCTTTCCTGAATTTCGCCCGAAGTGTGCAGTGCTACAATGGATTATTATTTTTTTTTAATTTTTTAAAATTAATTTAATTGGAGGCTAATTACTTTATAATATTGTAGTGGTTTTTGCCATACATCGACATGAATCAGCCACGGGTGTACATGTGTTCCCCATCCTGAACCCCCCCTCCCCCCTCCCTCCCCATCCCAGCCCTCAGGGTCATCCCAGTGCACCAGCCCCAAGCACCCTGTCTCATGCATCCAACCAGGACTGGCGACCTGTTTCACGCTACAGTGGATTATAATGTGGGGGCCACAGCACCGGGGTGGAGCGGGCAGGTGTGCCTGGTTGTGGCTGCTTTCTTCCATCACTCTCCTCTGGATGGATTCTGGATGGACCTGAGCAGGAGGGGTCCCAACCATCACCATGTCCCAGCTCCTCATTTTCTGGTCAGAAAAGAGCGGTAGGGACGTCCCTGGTGGTCCAGTGGTTAAGAATCTGTGTTGCAATGCAAGGGATATGGGTTTGATCCCTGGCTGGGGAACTAAGATCCTACATGTGTCGGACAAGCTAAGCCCTCAGGCCACAGCTAGAGACCCTGAGTGCCACAATGAAAGATCGTGCGTGCTGCAACTAAGACTCAACGTAGCCAAACAAATAAATATTAAAAAAAAAAAAACTAATTTTTTTTAATTAAAAAAAGAAAAGAGAGGTAAAGTGACTTCCCTAAGGTCACGTCTAGTGAGGGCCAGCGTGGCTCCAGAGTCCAGGCCACCTGGCTCCCAGGTAAGTGTTCTTTCCATTACATAATGCTGTCTCCGCCAGTAGAAGATAAAGTGTTTCCACTCGGTTTAACAAAGAATCGGATGCACATCCCTTAACAGAAGAGACCAAGTCCACAGTACGTTGGGGGAGCACAGGGCCCTATAGGAGAGGGCTATAAGCCAGTGCCACCCATCTTAAAGCCACCTGGACCTTTTTAATCCCTATCTGTGGCTCATACTCCACAGAACAACAGGCCTATGAAGCCCAGAAGCTGAGCCTCAGCCACCCGTTGCTGAAGTTATGGTCCTTTCTGGAGTTTACTGGAGCATTTTTTGGAGAATGAGAGGCATATTTCTAACTTGGAAAGTGCACTGGCCCATATGCTATGTATTAGCAGCCAGCTTCAACATATGGATCCTGTTACTCTCACAGAGCCCTTATTGCTTTGAGAAGGATTTTCTTATCCCAAGTGAAAGAGCAGCCTTCATTTTTTTCAGCTCTTTTCAAACAGAACATGACTCTCAAGGGGCAGGAGAACACGGCAAGGCTGAAGAGTTTCCATCCTCGAATATGGCCGGTATCTGTCTCTGGGCCATGGACAGAAATGAGAAACGAGCATTACCAAGGAATTCCCAGCTCCCCCAGATCCCAGGCACACATTTATCATCACAGACATTTTTAAAGAAGAGATATCCATTCAGACGCCTGCCCTTTTGCACACATGGAGAAGACAGGGATTTCTCCTCCTAGACACCAGTCAAAGCCAGGCCAGAGGAAGCCCAGACTCTCTGGAAACTCAACGCTTGGATGTTTTCCACTGGAGTACAATGGCTGATTATTCTCCCCCAAATGCAAAACCATGAATTATTAGGTTTAATAACGGCGCGTGGAAATCTTGCTCCAAGTCCCAAACTCCTTCCCTCCGCTTCTTGTGGCCCTTTCCTTTCTTACGGTATTTGTCTTCTCACTGTTTCGAATAAAAATTCCTGTCTTGACTTTCACCTTTCTCCAGTTGCAAATATAACTGAAATTTCCTTACCAGGCCTCACTCAGACCCTTTAGAGGAACTCTGAAAACATTTCTCCCAGAAAAAGTATCTCATTTTTTGTTTTGCACAAACATGCTCTGCAGAAACATGGTGTGTTATCTAGTCATCTTAGATGCCTCCAAAGATACACGCTTATAAACACAGGTGGCTGGGCTGGCTGGGACCCTGGGGTAGGTTGTCAATGTCCTCCCATTATGGAAGACAGTATGGAGATTCCTCAAAAAATTAGGCATAAAACTACCATATAACCCAACAACCCCACTCTTAGGCATATACCCCAAGGAGACCGTAATTGAAAAAGACACTTGTGCCCATCACAGCACTATCTTCACTAGCTAGGATGTGGGGACAACCTAGATGTTCATCGACAGATGAATGGACAAAGAAGCCGTGGCACATATATGCAATGGAATATTACTCAGCTATCAAAAGGAATGCATTTGAGTCAGTTCTAATGAAGCAGATGGGCCTAGAGCCTATTGCACAGGGTGAAGTGAGTCACAGAGAGAAAACAAATATTCACACACACACACACGGGATTTAGAAAGATGGTACGATGAACCTATCTGCAGGGCAGCACTGGAGATGCAAACAGAGACCAGGCCTGCGGACATGGCAGTGGGAGCAGGAGAGGGTGGGCAAATGGGGAGAGCAGCCTGCAAACACGCACATGAGCACACGTGGAACAGACAGCCAGCGAGGATTTGCTGTACGACTCCAGGAACTCAACCCGGGGATTTGTGACAACCCGGGGGGTGGGGTGGGGTGGGAGGGAGTTCCAAGAGGGAGGGGACATAGGCATGCTTCTGCTGCTGCTGCTAAGTCGCTTCAGTCGTGTCCGACTCTGTGCGACCCCATAGACGGCAGTCCACCAGGCTCCCCCGTCCCTGGGATTCTCCAGGCAAGAACACTGGAGTGGGTTGCCATTTCCTTCTCCAATGGATGAAAGTGAAAAGTGAAAGGGAAGTTGCTCAGTCGTGTCCGACTCTTAGCGACCCCATGGACTGCAGCCCACCAGGCTCCTCTGCCCATGGGATTTTCCAGGCAAGAGTACTGTCGTGGGTTGCCATTGCCTTCTCCGTAGGCATACCTATGGCAAATTCATGTTGCTGTATGGCAGAAACCAACACAGTATTGTAAAGCAATTATCTTTCAATTAAAACAAATATATTGAAAAAAAAAAAGAACCCATCCCCGCCCCGCCCCCCTCCCCCACCTCCCGCCCCCCTCAAGGCCTCAGGAAGCTGGTTCAAACTTTCTGGTTTACAAAACACACTTTGTTATTTCCCCTGAGACTCCTGACAGTTCTGAGATATAAAAAGGCCAACAGGATTGTCCTCATTCTACGAAAGAGAGAATCAAATGAAATAACCTGCCCAGGGCAACTCAGCTACTAAGTAGTAAAGTCAAGATTAAAAGTCATCTAATTTCAAGACTCCAGCCTTTCTCCCTTCACAGCTATCATTAATCTTTTGTTGGCTTCCTAATGGCCTCATTATTATTATTACCTATTCAGTTGCCATTTGCTCTTTCTAAATTACGGGCTAGAAAAAATCATCAAGTTGTTGTCATCATGTCTACTCCGGTTGATTACAACTGGCCTCTCTGTTCATAGAGAACCCCAGCACTGTGTGTGTGGGCTCAGTCGCTAAGTTGTGTTCAACTCCTTGCTACCCCATGGAATGTAGCCTGCCTGGTTTCTCTGTCCATGGGATTCTCCAGGCAAGAATACTGGAGTGGGTTGCTATTTCCTCCTCCAGGGGAATCTTACCAACCCAGGGATCAAACCTATACCGCTTGTGTTTCCTGCATTGGCAGGTGGATTCTTTACCACTGCGCCACCTGGGAAACCCAGCTAGAGCATTAAAATTCCCATTTTTACAGACGGGGAAGTGGAGGCTCAGAGCCCTAAGTAATGGTAATGATGGATCAAGATTCAAACCCAGGCCAAATGACATCCAAAGCCCCAGCCATTTCTCCCACCCTGTTCTATCCCTTGCGAACAGACAGAAAAAAACTTCTCTTGAGAATGGAATGAGTCCCTTCTCCACATCTCATTTAGAAAATAAAATAACCTTGTGAGAGATGCATATGTTTTAAAATGTGTTTTCTACCTAAATGTCTTTAAAAAATGGATGTCTTGTTCTGAAAGATATGACAACTTGTTTAGCAAACAGCCTCAGGTTGAAAGAGGAGTTCTGTGATTTTCAAACTCCCTTGCAGAAGCAAGCTATGAGGTCTCAGTTGCTGAAGAAAAGGGAACTGAAATTTCAGTTCTAAAATGTGCTCAGGCACTTATCAGAAGAGGTGGGATCTTCTAAGCAAAACAACAGGAAAAAAAATTCTGATTTCAAAACGGAGTCCGTAGATTTCACCTGAGTTAGTGACTTCTTGCACCAGTTTAATATTATTGTTCTTTTCAGAATCTTATGTGCTTGAGGAAGTAGGAGCTGAAAGCAGCAAGTGAGCCCAGGTCTCTCCCATAACTGACCAACAGTACTTTCTTGTTAAGTGATTATAAGACATTGGCTCCTGAGAAAGACAAATTGCAGAGTTGCGGCAGGCCCAGGGCCAAAGTAAGCACACCTGAGGAGCATGCCCTGATCATCAGTCAAGAGCTGGGTGAATGATGGAGGATGAATCTGATTAGTGACTATGTATCAGACAAAGAGACCTTCCAGAACCTGTTTAATAAAGGCTAAGGATTGTTGAAAAAAAAAAAAGGCATCAAAGTCTAGTTCTACATTTATTTTGTCAGCTATTGTTCTAGAAATGAGTCTTAAATAGCACTGTATTTAACCACTAAAGCAGACTTATTTTTTTACTGTTCAAACTATGCTAAAGTGTCTTTAATTTGATGGACCTGTGGGAAATTCAGATGTCAGAATAGGAGTGTAATAACTAAGGTATCCCCAGTGTGCCTAGACAGTCTGCCTCAGGGTCAGCAAAGTACATGAGGGGAGATAAGAGGATGACTTCACAGATGAATCAAAGAAACTCAAAGAACGCAAAACGAAGACTAACACGGCGATCCTGCAGAGTGGGGAATGCTGTGGACTCTGGGCCAACCCTCAGCACTCAGCAGTGTAAGCCTGGCCAAGTTATTTAACCTCTTGGAGCCTGTTTCCTTATCTGTTAAATGGGGACTAACAGAACCCTTATCAGAGGGCTGTTGGAAAGATAAAATGAATTAATACATGTAGAATAGTCTCTGGCACCTAATACACATTTAATATTTGTTGTGTATTATTAATAGGCTAGGCTAAGTCACTTCAGTCGTGTCCGACTCTGTGCGACCCCATAGACGGCAGCCTACCAGGCTCCCCTGTCCCTGGGATTCTCCAGACAAGAACACTGGAGTGGGTTGCCATTTCCTTCTCCAATGCATGAAAGTGAAAAGTGAAAGTGAAGTCGCTCAGTCGTGTCCAACCCTCAGCGACCCCATGGACTGCAGCCTTCCAGGCTCCTCCGTCCATGGAATTCTCCAGGCAAGAGTACTGGAGTGGGGTGCCACTGCCTTCTCTGGTATTATTAATAAGCCTCTATCAATAACCCTTTCCAAGGAAATTATTTTGATTACTATTTTTGCAAAAGTTATGTTTACCTTTACGGTTTTAGATAAAGTAACCTTCCGAATGAGCCATGTGATGGTCAGGTGGACTGATTCCATGCTCTACATTACTTTAATTTATCTTGCCTGTCAGAACTTCACTGGTATAAAATGACTGAATCCAATCAAAGCCAGAAAACCAATAATGTAGGCACATTAGCCAAGTCACTTCACCTCAGTTTTCTCATCTGTAAAATAGGGATGATGATAAAATTGAATTTGTGTTGTTGGACTGTCATGAGAATTAAACAGTCAGGAAAGAGTCGTGGTTAGGAAGTCAGGATATGGAGTCAGAGAGGCTAGGGTCCAAATTCCAAGTCTGATATGTAGTAATCCTGAATTCTCAGGTGAATCTCAGAACCTGTTCTCCATATTTGTAAATGGCCATAACAACTTGGTTGATCTCATGGGGATGTTGAGATGATTTAGAAAGGTATGTAAAGTTCCAAACACAAGGTCAGGCCGTGTTGGTTGTGTTTTAAATGATAGTACATATATGACAGTATTTTGACATCATATACACACACACGTATACATACACACACACCCCCTAAACAAAATGCCCTGTAATCTTAGTAATGAGAATGAGATAGCAGGAACCTCTGGTAGACTACTGCATTCAACTGTCCAAAGTCTATTCAGGGATGTGTGTGAGTCTGTGTGTGTGAGATTTATCCCGTTGCAGCCAGTGAGGGCTGTTCTTCATTGTCACGTGGGGGCTTCTCATTTCAGTGGCCTCTCTTGCTGGGGAGCACAAGCTCTAGGTGTGTGGGCTTCAGGAGTTGCAGCTTATGGGCTCTGCAGTGCTGGCTCAGAGTTGTGGTGCACGGGCTTAGCTGCTTCGCAGCACGTGGGATCTTCTCGGACCCGGGATCGAACTGGTGTCCCTTGCATTGCAAGGCAGATTCTTAACCACTGGACCACGAGGGAAGCTCCTATATTTTTATCTATGTGTATGTATCATACCTACAAGATCCACTAGATAAGACAGTGTGTGTGTGAATGAATAGAATAATTCAACTTGTCAGATTGCTGTTGCTGGAAGCAGCAGCTGGACATAGGTAAATTTATCTCATTTGGGGAGAGATAAACAATTAAGGATGACAAAGGACTCACATGTCACATCGTTGACATGTGAGTCTCACAATTCTGGGTTGAGCTCCTGTTGACAGCAGCTGAGTAGAAGAAAACGAGGTAGACTGTTTTACTTTCAAACATCAACACAAGAGTTATATGTCAGTTTAAAGGGACTATAAAATACACGTTCTTATACATTTTGGCTTCTGGTTCTGTATACTGGGCTTCCCTGGTGGCTCAGAGTGTAAAGCATCTGCCTACACTGCAGGAGACCTGAGTTCGATCCCTGGGTCGGGAAGATCCCCTGGAGAAGGAAATGGCAACCCACTCCAGTACCCTTGCCTGGAAAATCCCATGGATGGAGAAGCCTGGTAGGCTACAGTCCGTGGGGTCACAAACAGTCGGTCACGACTCAGCGACTTCACTTTCACTTTCTGTATACTAGCATCATAATGGCAGGCCATATTCTGATTGCCACTGGATGCACCCTCGCTGACTAAAGTGGGTGCACAGCAGCAACCAAACAGCAGTCATACTCAGGGCTGCCAGTCCTAGTTAGGGTCCCATCTATGTAAATGCTTAGAATTCTGTGTAATTTCCATTTACATCAAAACACCCAGAAATAATCTACCTGGGGTTTCTAAGCCAACTGAGATAAGTTTATAACCAAACCCTTGGGAAACCCTCTGTGTGCAGTCCCCACAGGACCCTGGGTCCCTGGCTTCCCCCAGTATGTCAGCCAGCCTAGAGAGTGAAGGAAGCCCTCATGATGCTGTGGTCTTCCCTGGCTGGCAATACCAGCACTCAGCAGACTTGCGAGAACAGAACTCAAGACTGGAGGAGGAAGAGAAGAAGGCTCTTGGTGGTGACGGTGGGGGCGGCGGCTCTGTGGTTTAATGCCTTAATGCCTTTTGAATGGAGAAACCAGAACTTCTGTACGAAGACAAACCATATAGACAAGTTGCAAGTAAGATACAGATTTTTTCTTAACCAAACAACTTCGCTCATATACCAAGTGGGTTTCCCATGCCTATCACTTTAATAAAGGCACCAAAACTGGACAATGTTTCATTACAAAAGTGATGCAATGAGAATTCCTGATGAAAATTCTCTTTAATCTCCTCAAACCTCAGGACTCTTCCAGAGTGATGGAGGGAGGTGTGAGAAAGGGGAATATAACTGCAGAATTCTTAAGCTTTCTATGTAATATGATAATACAGTTGATGCATGTGTGCAGGCTCAGTAGCTATGTCATGACCAACTCTTTGCAACCCCATGGACTTAGCCCTCCAGGCTCCTCTGTCTATGGCATTTTCCAGGCAAGAATACTGGAATGGGTTGCTATTTTCTTCTTCAAGTGATCTTCCAGACCCAGGTATTGAACCTGTGTCTCCTTCATTGGCAGGCAGGTTCTTTACCACTGGGCCACCAGGAAGCCCAACAGAGTTGATATTATAAAATTATACTAAGGAGCAGAAAGTATTACATATCACTATACAACTGAGGTTTAGATGATTAATCTGATATCCTGTTACCCCAAATAATCTATCCTATGAAATTCTAGTAGCCAAACAACAGAAACCAACTCTATTTCTTAGCAAAATAAATTATGTGAGTTGCTGGGAACCAGGAATAGCTGGGTCCTGGCTCTGTTCCCTGGGGCTGGCTTCAACTCAGAACACAGAGCCAAGGTAGATAAGGGCTTCAGCTTTCTTGGCCTCCCAAGTTCCCTGGGTCAAATTAGCATTCCACTGGGTCTGACTGGATGGTTTTGTTTTATAGAACTAAGTCAGTGGTTTAAAACTATGGTTGCTACCCCTATGAACTACCTAGACACTAGAAAACTTGATTCATATCACATCACATGGTGTCCTCGTGTTCTGGTTAAAGGGCAAGAAGATCTATGCATTGGTTTAATCTGCTCAGAAGGGATAGATTCATGCTATTCCCCAGGCCATCACTCCATAGCCAACCTCTACCTCCAAGAAAGTACACAATTCCTACTGGGACCATTCTGGAGCATCTAACAGGAGTCAGAAGAAATGACTCAAAGGGATATTAATCAGGAGCACAACCCAAAGAAATTCCACACCATACCCACGATCAGACACAGGAAAGAAGCCAGCCAAATCCTGATGAAAGGAGTTTTGTTGGTTTGCTTGTTTTAACAGTGGATCATAAAGGAAGAAGATAGACTGAAAAAGTTACTTAATTTTTTTCCCCAAAGTAGCAAAAAGTCAGAAGCAGTCCCAGAGAGCCTCAAAAGGGCTAGATTCCAGGCCAGGAGTGAAATATTTGCCAGGTGGGCATTAATACTGTCTCCTATAGTCCACAAGAGGGGAAGGTACATGTGTTTCACAGTGCCCACCCTGGGAAGCACCTGCCACGTGAGGGCAGGAGTGTGTGCCGAGAGGCGGAAAACGTGGATGAGTTATACCTGACCTCTGTCTTCTACTCCACTGGATTAGTTCATGGCCAGGGTTGTAGAACCATTTAGTAACAGAAAGGGTTCGAGCTGGGGGGACCTGACATATACTCTCCAACCCCTTCATTTTATAGATGGAAAACAGGGGCAGAAGTCTAGGGTCCCTATAGCAAAGTTCAGGGGACACGGGGTTGTGCCCACATACTGACTGCTGACCTGAGGCCTCTTCTTGTCTCTGTGTCCTCAGCAGCTTTTTTACCAACTGTTTTCCCTTTCTTGGTTTGCCCTGGTCTCACCTTTGTCCCTAAAGAGCAAGAGTCATCACTTAGGACTTCCCTGGTGGTCCAGTGGTTAAGAGTGCGCCTGCAGGGGACACAGGTTCCATCCCGGGTCTGGGAAGATTCCACATGCCTCAGGGCACCGAAGCGTGTGGGTCATTACTAGTCAGCCCATGCTTTGAAACAAAAGAAGCCACTGCAATGAGAAGCCCGCAAACCACAACTAGAGAGGAGCCCCTGCTGCCCGCAACTAGAGAAAGCCCGCACGCAGTAACGGAGACCCACAGCAGCCAAAAATAAAAATAAATTTTAAAAAAGAGTCTATCCCTGGGAGTTGTGTGCTTGTGCTCAATTGTGTCTGACTCTTGGCAACCTCATGGATTGTAGGCTGCCAGACTTCTCTGTCCATGGCATTTTCCAGGCAAGAATCCTGGAGTGCGTTACCATTTTCTACTCTAGGGAAGCTTCTTGACCCAGGGATTGAACCCATGATTCCTGCATCTCCTGCACTGGCAGGCAGATTCTTCACCACTGTGCCACCCGGGAAGCCCCAGAGACTGGCCTTATTAAGTGCTGCTGGGAAAGCTGGACAAACAGCTGGTGGCCTACCTGTCCTGCCCAAAGCCCATTAAAATATCTAGTGTTGCCAACACCAGCCCACTTTTTAACTGAAGCTCCAGTTCTCTGCTTCCTTTACAGACAATCTTTCCTGCCGTTTCCCTTTTTTGGGCAGACTGACTTCAGGCCAGCACCTTGCCTGAAGTTGAACTACCCACTCCTTGCCCTGAAACATAGGGCAAGGACACAATTAGATGCTTGGAACTCAGCTAAGCTTCTCTAGATAAACATAAAATCTATAACATAACAACATAAAAAGGCTGATGACCCAGGCCTTCTTGGTAAATTGCTGCATGTGATCTGATAGCTTCCAGGATGCCCCTGACAAGGCTTCCTTAGGTCTGCTCTTTCAAAAACTTGCCTTGATAAAATGACTCATCCAACTTCTCTTCTTCCGGCTATAAAGAGGTAATGATACAAGGCGGATGGTCTCTCTCTCTCTCCCAACAGCTTTTGCCAACATGGCAAGAAGTTGGAATTATATTTCCCAATATTTGTCCAGCTGTTGTTTGCAGATGTTATATTCTTTACACCGAGAAAATAGAAATTTAGAGAATGCTAGCCTGCAACTTCATCCTGAAAATTTCAAATCCTGTCCATGTCTTTCAAAAATGTCCTTATGTGATCATAGCTTTAAGCACATCTGGGCTATTGAAGATACAAAGGCTCACAATCTCCCAAACAACCAGTGCAAAAAACTGTTAAATTTAGTTTCTGTCAAGTGAAAATTTCACATTCTCAAACTAAGATATATTGTTTATATAGACAGTGATTATTTTGAGTCAGTCCCTGTTCAGAGCACTTCAACGAGTTCATGTAATCCTCATAACAACCCGATGAGATGGGTACTTAGGGTTATCCTACTGGACAGATGAAGTAGGTTATTATCCTACTTGACAGATGAAGAAACTTAAGAACTGAAAGATTAACTAATGGCCCAAGGTCACAAAGCTAGTAAGAGGTAGAGCTTGGACGTGAAGCCCAGGCAGATAAAGCTCCTCGGCCCTTGATCTTAAGTATGTGTTATATAAAGTCAGCTTTAATGAAAGTCAACTTTCGTGAGAAAGGGGTTGCTCTTGTGCTGGATGAACTGGGAGACACTGTGCAAGAAGAAAAACATGATTTCCTTGGGGAAATACTGATTCTGAACATGGGCTCAGAGGCTGCTTGAATTCGGAGCCCACCTGGCGACAGTCCTCTCCCTGCTGCAGCCCTGCCTTCCCTACACTGAAGCCTTCTATCCCCCTCCTGACCAGCAATGGTCCTGGCATCCATGCCAACAGGTAGCCACCAGAGCTCAGCCGCCAACAGGGATCAGGAAGAGGCTGTGAGTTGGACATTCCATCTATGGGTCACTCCTGATTCCCCCAATTTGGATTCAGGGTAAGCCATATCACCCCTTATTAAAATATGAGTATTAAAATTATTCTTTGCTGATATTTAAGTTGTGACTGGCTCTTTGCTCCTCGGTAGGGTGTGCATCTGAGTTGGATTATTCATGTAACTCAGCTAGTATTCCCTCAAAGCACTCACTCTCCTTAAGAGGTCATCTGTAGAGTATTATGGTAAAGAGATTCCTAGTAGAGGTAATACTCTTTTCAAAGCGGTGGAGAGTCATTCCCCACTCTTTGGCCAGAGTCACCTCTCACCAGACAGTGCCTGACCTGTTTATTAACATGATTAACATGCTGATTAACATGTCCACATTACACAGAATAGATAGAAGAAAACTCAACTATTAAAATAATAATAATTTAACAAATAATATATCCACTATTCTGGGATAGCTTTTAAATTAGGGAACAAATAAGAAAGCTATCATTTGGCTCTACTACCAATTAGGGTAGGAGTTGAAATGCTATATTCACTATTGTGGCTTATTAAGAACTCAGACGTGAGCATAGCCCCAGCCCAGGCGGGGTGGCAGAGAAAAGGGACCATGGTGGTTCAGAGGGTAAAGTGTCAGCCTGCAGTACGGGAGACCTGGGTTCGATCCCTGGGTGGGGAAGATCCCCTGGAGAAGGAAATGGCAACCCACTCCAGTACTCTTGCCTGGAAAACCCCATGGATGGAGAAGCCTGGTGGGCTACAGTCCACGGGGCCGCAAAGAGTCGGACACGACTGAGCGACTTCACTTTCAAGAACTCAGACGTGAGCACAGCCCCAGCCCAGATGGGGTGGCAGAGAGAAGGGACCGTGGCAGAAGGTGGCAGAAGGTGGCCCTGGAGCATCTGAGGTACATCCTGGCTCTGAGTGCGTGGTACTGCTTCTTCCAATCTTATGATCCATCCATCCATACAATTATCCAGAACGTGACTTTCTAACTCTCAGTTAAAAGTCCTTTGGCTACATCTGTGGCCTCCTTCTGTCTTCACACAGTGTGATTTCAGGGACCCAAAAGAGCCCCTTGGGGCTCCCCAGTCCCAGGCTGGTTACTGCTACGCCATTTTCATTCTTGGTACTTCTATCTTATGACGTGCGTGCCTAGTAATAGCAAGCAACTCCATGATGCTATCAGTGTTTTCAACTTAAAATGAATGAAAGACGTAGATAGAGTTCATTTGGGAGGGCTGGGAAAACATGGTCTGTCAAGCAGGAGTTGGGAGGTTGTTGGGGAAATGTTCAGTCTTGTTAGGCTTCAGAAGTAGGGGAGCGGGCCTCCGACACGGGACCACATACCTGCCTGCAAGCACACCAGCAAGTCAGGCCGTGCTTCAGATAAGAAAGGGAGTGGGTCTTGGAATCTCTTAAGCCCCTGAGGGCCTGGCCAGCCCTGCTTCCCCCTCCCCACCAGCGTCTAAGAAGTCTTATGACTCACAAGGTGAAACAAACAGCATTGTAAAAGTTAAAGGAAAACCAGAGCTGCATTTTTGCATGCAAACTAATGACATCAATTTTGGTCTGGGATTATAAGCGGGAGCCCCCAGATTGCAATTTGAAGTCTCACCCAGGGGACAGACGCACCGCCCAGGACCCGTCTCTCAGCTGAGATTCCAGGTTGCTGTTAACATGGGATTTCTCAGGGCTATTCTGGAGAAGGAAATGGCAGCCCACTCCAGTACCCTTGCCTGGAGAATCCCATGGACAGAGGAGCCTGGCGGGCTACAGTCCATGGGGTCGCAAAGAGTCAGACACGACTGAGCGACTTCACTTTCACTTTCAGGGCTATTCACATATGGATGTAGGTGTCAGCTCAATTTGGTGATATATATGCTGTTACTTCTCTCTGTTGTTTCTTTTCTTTTAATGACTGTATTTTGAAATTAAGAAAATGATCTTCTATGAAAAACTGAAACTGTTTACTTGTGTGTAACAAGTGGTTTCTTTTGTTAACGAATCCTTTGAATCTAAAACGAAAATAAAACGTTTGGAAAAATATAAATTGTGGAGAAAAAACAACCAAATGCTCCAGGCTCCCACTCATCTTGGTCGCTGAGACCATCCACGTGTGTTAATTATGCTCCTTCCTTGCCCAGAATAATGCTACAACTCTGAAGAACTGCCAATAAGTCATAAACATTAAATATGGGATGAAATCCTTATGATACCCTTTACGGACTTTTGTTTGGGTTTTGTTTTTGTAGTAGGGTTTTTATTTAAGCAAGCATCACTAAGGTCTTTCATTATTCACTTAGACTCCTTGTCTCCCCTAATCCAAACCCAACTGTCCTTGACAAACTCGCTCTGCTTTATCTGATAGGCAGGAGAGTCTTTGAATCTGTGTCTGAGAAATCAAAGACAGAAAGATTAAAGAGAATCCCCCCATGGCACCATGTTGTAATGGCCTTTGATGCTCAAGGACTAAAATAAGTGGGATCCCAGGGAGACAATTCAAAGGTCAGAGGCAGATGTGACGCTCATCCGTGAGAAACAAACACAAGCCAAACTCGTCTGATGGGGGCAGAATCTTTCTGGAAGGATTTCACAAAGGCAATGCGTCTTAACTTCCCCTTCAAGGTAACAAACTCTAGTTCTATGAGCAACTTTATAATCAAATAACTAAACCCTTGTTCCTGCATCTTAGCTCAAAAAGAAGGAAAAACCTGCCAGGAGACAAGTTCTCTTTAGGGAAGGTTCATGGCAAAATTCCTCTTAACTTCAGGAGACCAAATCCCTTACCTGGCAATAGGAATTTAGTGTCCACTGTGATCCTGCCTGGTGGCTCCAGTACCAAGTCTAACACGGGACTTGGGCAGGGCATAGGGTAAAACACACACACACACACACACACACACACACACACACACACACACACACGCTCACTCACTCACTTGCTCCTTCCCCACCTTTTCTTCTTGGACAGCAAATTCCTCTTGGGAACTAACTTCTGAACTTTGAAGATGATGTCAAGTCACAGTGACCAGGCAAAACTGGATGCCTTAAAAAGAACTCAGGGCACTAACCACTGAATTTTCCTTCTTTAAAAATAGAGTCTGCTTCATCAGTGGCTAAACTTGGGAAGGCAAGCAGTCATTTCTGTTCCCAACTGGACTGATGGCTACAACACTGAGAAGCCCTGGACCAGTGGCGATCTGAACATTTAAGAAAGTGGAGCTCACACGTGATGATGCTGTTTTGTATTGCATGTAACTTTCGGTTTCCCCACCCTGAGAGCTGTATCAGTGCACGCGGTCGAGGCTGCGACTGCAGCTGCCTTAGAAGCAGCAGTGCGTCTGTCTGCTGTCAGGATGACTGTGTCGTCCTGGGGGTAACTCAGCCATCCTGCATCGTGGATTGGGACAGAATGGGCCGCTCACTGCATGTGGGCTGAGATCTCCCCAACAGGCCTGTCTTTGGTCAAGCGGAATCCCTGCCTTCTTCCCCCTTCAGTCACCTCTCTCCCATCCCAGCCCACCCCAATTCTCAAGGCTGGCCTTCTGCATACTTCCATAAGACAGACAGACAGAAGTCCTACACACCCAGCAAGAAACTACGCCAAAAAGCGAAAGCACTGATACATATGGATATCCAGTCCCATGCTTGCATTATACCTTACTTTGCAGCAAGGCAAGCTGCCTTTATTTCTGTAAACAAGCCATAGCTCTCAGCGTCACTTTTTGGCCTTTAAGATGCCAGGATCTTATAGAAAGCCATTAACCGGGAACAACCTGATAACCAAGTCTCCTAAAGGGTCACAACTGCCAGAATAAATGGCTAGTGAAAAAGCTCGCAATTCCATCAGCAGCCCCTGAACTCCCTTGGGGGCAAGGAATCCGTTTCTGAATTTCATCCTGCTCTCTGAAGGATAAGCGATTACTCCCTCTCTTTTATGAGAGGGGTCTACACATAGATTTACATTTTATGAAGCATTTCTCACTGAGTCTGTTCAGACAAGATGACACATTTTGAATAGCCTTTAAGATATGACCAAAACACACACACACACCCTCCCCAAGATCCCCAGTCTGCACAATGTCAATCTCAAAAGCCACTGAACTGTGAGTTATCTGCCTGCTTCCTGGGTAAGAAGAAGTGATGAAAACACTGAGGCTTTCCCCCAAACCTCTAGGTGGCTTACGAAGCTGAAAGCAAAAAGACAAAACCCATTGCACTGAAGACTTCCTTCCCTTTCTGTACCCTCTCTGTACCACGTTCCTTTTTGCCGAACCCTTGCAGCAAGGCTACTGAGTGACCAAAATGGGCTCAAAGCCTTGAGTTGGCCTTTGTCTTGGACCAAGACTCTTGTAACATCACAGGGGAGAGTGACCCAGAGACCAAGAACTGAAATCAAGGGGACTGGATGCAGCTTCCCCACAGCCAAATCCGCTGGAGTCTGACTTATTCCTGCCTCTTGGCAAAAGGCCTTGCTGTACAGTTCAGAGACGGAAAACTCCGTTAGAGACCAGGCGCCAGAGCCAGAAAGCTGAGAACAGGCCAAGGAAGAGAGCTGAGAGCTGGGAGCTGAGGTCGGAAGGAAAGTGCCTTCAGGGAGAGAAAAGAGGGGGAACCGCAGGGCGACACGCGAGTGTCGCGTGACTAGGGCCTCGAGAGAGCCTCAGGAAGCAGCACCCGGCAGGCCGATTCCGCTGTCTCCACACGGCCTCCCAGAAACCAGCAGCTGTGACGTCAGCTTCACGCCATGCCAAGGGTGAGCAGCCTCCTCCCTCCTGCTGCACACGCTGGATTTGGAGGCCACACTGGGATCTCCCAGGAGACCCTGTCTACAGGCACAGAGGGCTGGCACAGACCAGACTGCACAGAGCATGTGATGTCTCCTTATACTCTTCAGAAAGGGACCCTGCTGGATTCTGTTCTTCCAAGGGAAAATCAACCAGGATCACGGGAGGGCTGAGTCAGCACTACCCTGGTCTTTACTGTCAAAATCTTGTCCCAGGATCCTCTGAGGTCAGGGAAGCCATAACAGAATCAGATCTGGAAGTAAAGGGGTGTGAAGGTCAGCCCCTCCTCCCTGTCTCCATGGCGATGAACTTGACCTCCATCATAACATCACTGTCTGATAAGGCAATGCAGTAGCATCTATTTCAATGACCAAACTCCATTAAGGACTGAGCCTCTTCATCCTCAGTGCTCAGCACACTGTACGCCTTAAAAGATGTGCTGAATTAACTGAAGATCCTTTCTGATTATTCTTTTCTGAGGTTCACAGGAATGTAATGGTTCTGAAATGCATGAGATGCAGGAGTCCAGGCCCCAGAATAGTATCAGGTCACGTGCTTAAGAATGACCTGGATGGCTTGTGAAAGTCAGAGTTCCTTGCTGATTCAGTCCCTCTGCAGTGGAGCCCTGTGATTCTAATGTGAAAATACTCCTCAGATGATTCTGATATGTAGCCAAGTGAAGATTCTCTGGCCTACTCACTAATCTACCTGACGTAACTGATGAATTGCAAACAATATCAAACCCATCCAAACCCTTCAAGGCCCTGCTCAAAGTTTATTATTATTTTTTTAATTGTACAATTTTATTTATTTTTGATGGAGCTGGGTCTTCACTGCTGCATGGGTTTTTCTCTAATTGTTGTGTGTTTCTCACTGTGGTGGCTTCTCTTGTTGTGGAGCACGGGCTTGTGGGCTTCAGTAATGGCTGCAGGTGGCTCAGTACTTGGGGATCCTAGGCTCTGGAGCTCAGGATCAATAGTGGTGGTGCATGGGCTTAGCTGCTCCATGGCATGTGGAATCTTTCTGGACCAGGGATGGAACCCATGTCTTCTGCATTAGCAGGTGGATTCTGTACCACTGAGCCACCAGGGAAACCCACTGCCCAAAGTTTTTGATGTTCACAACCACTCAGTTCAGTTCAGTCGCTCAGTCGTGTCTGACTCTTTGTGACCCCATGAATTGCAGCACGCCAGGCCTCCCTGTCCATCACCATCTCCCGGAGTTCACTCAGACTCATGTCCATCGAGTCAGTGATGCCATCCAGCCATCTCATCCTCTGTCGTCCCCTTCTCCTCCTGCCCCCAATCCCTCCCAGCATCCGAGTCTTTTCCAATGAGTCAGCTCTTTGCATGAGGTAGCCAAAGTACTGGAGTTTCAGCTTCAGCATCATTCCCTCCAAAGAAATCCCAGGGCTGATCTCCTTCAGAATGGACTGGTTGAATCTCCTTGTAGTCCAAGGGACTCTCAAGAGTCTTCTCCAACACCACAGTTCAAAAGCATCAATTCTTCGGCGCTCAGCTTTCTTCACAGTCCAACTCTCACATCCATACAGGACCACAGGAAAAACCATAGCCTTGACTAGACAGACCTTTGTTGGCAAAGTAATGTCTCTGCTTTTGAATATGGTATCTAGGTTGGTCATAACTTTCCTTCCAAGGAGTAAGCGTCTTTTAATTTCATGGCTGCAGTCACCATCTGCAGTGATTTTGGAGCCCAAAAAAATAAATTCTGACACTGTTTCCACTGGTTCCCCATCTATTTCCCATGAAGTGATGGGACCAGACACCATGATCTTCGTTTTCTGAATGTTGAGCTTTAAGCCAACTTTTTCACTCTCCACTTTCACTTTCATCAAGAGGCTTTTGAGTTCCTCTTCACTTTCTGCCATAAGGGTGGTGTCATCTGCATATCTGAGGTTATTAATATTTCTCCCAGCAATCTTGATTCCAGCTTGTGTTTCTTCCAGTCCAGCGTTTCTCATGATGTACTCTGCATACAAGTTAAATAAGCAGGGTGACAATATACAACCTTGACGTACTCCTTTTCCTATTTGGAACCAGTCTGTTGTTCCATGTCCAGTTCTAACTGTTGCTTCCTGACCTGCATACAGATTTCTCAAGAGGCAGGTCAGGTGGTCTGGTATTCCCATCTCTTTCAGAATTTTCCACAGTTTTTGTGATCCACACAGTTAAAGGCTTTGGCATAGTCAATAAAGCAGAAATAGATGTTTTTCTGGAACTCTCTTGCTTTTTCCATGATCCAGCGGATGTTGGCAATTTGATTTCTGGTTCCTCTGCCTTTTCTTAAACCAGCTTGAACATCAGGAAGTTCACGGTTCACGTATTGCTGAAGCCTGGCTTGGAGAATTTTGAGCATTACTTTACTAGCGTGTGAGATGAGTGCAATTGTGCGGTAGTTTGAGCATTCTTTGGCATTGCCTTTCTTTGGGATTGGAATGAAAACTGACTTTTTCCAGTCCTGTGGCCACTGCTGAGTTTTCCAAATTTGCTGGCATATTGAGTGTAGCATTTTCACAGCATCATCTTTCAGGATTTGAAATAGCTCAACTGGAATTCCATCACCTCCACTAGCTTTGTTTGTAGTGATGCTTTCTAAGGCCCCCTTAACTTCACATTCCAGGATGTCTGGCTCTAGGTCAGTGATTACACCATCATGATTACCTGGGTCGTGAAGATCTTTTTTGTACAGTTCTTCTGTGTATTCTTGCCACCTCTTCTTAATATCTTCTGCTTCTGTTAGGTCCATACCATTTCTGTCCTTTATCGAGCCCATCTTTGCATGAAATGTTACCTTGGTATCTCTAATTTTCTTGAAGAGATCTCTAGTCTTTCCCATTCTGTTGTTTTCCTCTATTTCTTTGCATTGATTGCTGAGGAAGGCTTTCTTATCTCTTCTTGCTATTCTTTGGAACTCTGCATTCAGATGCTTATATTTTTCCTTTTCTCCTTTGCTTTTCACTTCTCTTCTTTCCACAGCTATGTTGCCCTAATACTTGGCTATTTATCACATTAAGCAATGCGACACAGCTCTGTAGAAACTCCTATTTCATGCACTTCTTTTCAAATTTGTCACATTAGCTCTTTAGAAAGTATAACCGTGAACTCAAAACCAATATAATAAACATCATGTTTTTATAAAGGTAGATATGCCCTCCAATCAAAATGGATATAACAATAAAGGACAGCAAGTTACAACTGGGTATCACTGCCTTGACACAGAGTGTGACACTCTTGGGTTCACCTAGCCCAGGACGACAACCTGTTGTTACAAATGGAAGGTCGCAGTCACTGTCAGTGGTCAGTTGAGCAGTCTTGCTCTTGCTTTGCTAAGCTGGTCAGCCTGAATTGTTCCCTGCATAAGCCACATGAATGTGCTGGTCACTAAGTGGATGTGGGTGAGACATCTATTCAGGAATCTCAGGGCAGACCCCTGTTAACTGTAAGAGGAAAAGAGAGGTCAGGGGAGGCATGAGACATCAGACACCATCTTCCTAAAATGAGACTTCTGGGCTCTGAAATAAAAACAGCCTTTAGAAATTCTGAAATTAGCTCTAAATCATAAAAGAAGATGAATTTCTCCTACAGTATCCTCAGAAGGTCAGTTAAAAAGGAGACCCAGCCCTACTCAGCAGTCTTTCAGCCTAGAAAACATTCCAGTCCATGGTATTAGGAACTACCTGCCTCTTACCTTTATTCTGTGATATTGATGGATTTCAAACCTCTACAGGAACATCTACACAGGCCTCTCAATCCCCTGTGGAACCTGATAGAAGATAACTTCCAATTGTTTCAAACAATTCCTAGCTGAATTCGTCTTGCTTTCAAAAGTTGCACAGTCCCAAGGACAAATCCACCTCTTAGATGTAAAAGATGATGATTTATTCTTAATGTCTCTATGCTTGCTCATTGATGTTCCCCCTCCATACAACACAGGCGTTGCCTGAAAAGAAAAAGACGCTTGGTGCTCCACGAACTCTTCCCCGAACGTGGAAATTTGTAACCACTGCACAAATGCAGATGCCTCTCCACCCAACTTATAGATCTTTCCGCCCATTCGATGCGGATCTCTATGGCTTACACACTCCCTACAAACATATTCCCACATGCAGGAAATACAGAAAAAAAAAATGTTCCCTGTAAACCCTTTTGTTTCCACTATTTTAAACTATCAGGAGAAATTCAATCTACCCAAAGAGCTTGTCACCACTGCTCACTCTCCCGAGGACCCTGAGACCCAGAGGGACACCCCAGGTACCACATGGGGACTCATTTACCTTCCAAGTGGCCACTGAACATAAGCAGAGGTAAGCCCCCAGTGCTCAGCCTCTGGCTGGTTAAATAATCCATAGTTGAAAACTTCCTGGTCTTAAAATTAGAAACTGATAATAATATTTAAGAGATGACTCAAAGTGGAAGAAAAAAGGGGAATAAAAGAATCATACCAAACAGCCAGACTGTAAGCTACCTAGAGTGAGGTCAGGTCTTTTCTGCAATTTCAAAGTGTCTTGTACTTAGTTTTATACCCAGCAGGTTCCAGTAAATGCTCTCCACCACCCAATGGCAACCTTCCTTTCAGTTACGTTTTATCTCCCAAGGTAAAGATTGTTTCTTAAACGACTCGGTTTAAAAAAAAATGTATTTTAAAAGTGCTTTCAGGGTAAATGTCTGGGTCAGTCCCTAAGAGTGAGGCCGTGAGGTCTGGCAGAAGGAGAATCCCTGTGCCCCTTACTGCCCACCCCAGAAGGAGATCTGGACTCTGTCTAATTGCCTCATTTGTGCGATGGCACGGGGGCCCCTGCTGTAAGGTTAGGATAAACCACAGAGGGTGGCAATGTGGGGAAGCAGGTGAAAAGGAAGCAGAAAAGCAGGGTTTGTGTCTAACCCTGGCCCTAAAACACCTCTGGAACTTGAGGCAAGTCATTTTATTTTGCCAGGTCTTGGTTTATTCATTTGGAAAAAGAAGGGGTTGAACTAATCGACTTTTAGGTTTCATTCTATCCTATGGTTGTACGACTGAGGCCAAGGTGGCAGTTCATCAGGGGCATCCCCGTCTTCCTGCCAAGGTTGGCTTGTCCCAGTCCTGCCAGGTGGAGTGCGGGACTTGAACCTGTAGGCACAGGCCCACCCATCATCTGAGCCAACCCTCACTGATCCTGGTGGCTCATCAGAAGCCCCAGCCCCACCAGGGCGGCTAGCGCTGCCTCCTGAAGCCTGGGGTCCTAGAGCACTGAGGAAGTGCTGCCCTGAATTCGGGTCCAAGTCAGTCAGACCACCGGGAACGCTGCCATCCACTGAGCCTGGAACGTCTTCCTCCTCTACACTTCACTCCTGCTACCTCTATTCCCATCCCAGTCATGCCTGGCTCCTCTCTTTGGTGAGGCAGAGATGGAGGTCTTATCTGCACCATGGAGTGGAGGGGAACACAAGCAAATCGATCCATGAAGCACCTGGTACGTGGAGTAGATACCCGACCAGGGGTGGCTGTCATCCTTCCTGATAACCATGTGTGTGTTGGTCACTCAGTCGTGTCTGACTTTGTGACCCCATGGAATATAGCCCACCAGGCTCCTCCGTCCATGGAATTCTCCAGGCAAGAATACTGGAGTGGGGAGCCATTCCCTTCTCCAGGGGATCTTTCTGATCCAGGGACTGAACCCAGGTCTCCCGCATTGCAGGCAGAATCTTTACCATCTGAGCCACCAATGCAAGGCAGAGAAAACAAGTGTCTGGTAGCTATTAATTACACCATGAGAGCCCAGAAAAGCAGCCTTAGGGCAGCCTGGTGGGTGAGCAGACCCACTTCCCACCGCCTTGCAGGACGACGCTGATAAGAGAGCGCTTGACAAGTGGAGCCTGGCCCTTCTCCAGTGCATTCCCAGTCATCCTTGGACGCGTCACCATCTGGTAGGAGAGTGCGTTAGAGACAGAAAACAAGGCAGACCACTCTTTTATCAAGACATTTACTCCCCATGGGGTACAGTAAAAAAGCTTGATGTTTCTTTAAGTGATAAGCTATCCCTGTGGACTTAAGGGAAGAGATACGCATAACTCTGAGGACAGTATGTTGTATTTTGCCAACTAACATCATGACCACAAAGGCTCTAAGAAAACCAAGGAGCTAGAAAGAAATTGCTGTTTCCATTTGTCTTTTTTCCCCTTCTTCTCGGGTTTATGCAGTAGCAAGCTACTTAAGACATGAGGATGTACCCCCAGGGTCTATTTCACGAAATACCTTCTGAAGGTAAAGTGGCCAAGCAATTTCTTTCCAAGAATGTTTAAACTCTGGAGGCTTGTATGTCAAATGGAGTGGAGTCCCTTGGTCTAAACCCAGGTGGCTATCCATCAATGCAGTGAAATCAGAGGAGAATCAGAGAGGCTGGACCAGTCAAGCATCACCGGGAATCTGGTTGCTTCTCAGGTCCAGTCCTGCTTCTGGTGAGGAGAGGGAAGTCCACTTGGCCCAGAACCACATGAAACACACTTCCTTAAGGAAAAGCTGGCCATATCATTGTAGGCTTGTGTGTGTATGCTCAGTTATATCTGGCTCTTTGCGACCCTTTGCATTGTAGCCTGCCAGGCTCCTCTATCCATGGAATTTTTCAAGCAAGGACACTGGAGTGGGTTGCCATTTCCTCCTCTAGGGGATCTTCCTCAACCAGGGGTCAAACTTATGTCTCTTGAGTCTCCTGCATTGCAGGCGGATTCTTTACCACTGAGCCACTGGGAAGCCCCATTGCAGGTTTATTCACACTCAAAGCAGATACTTGGGCATCAGAACCTGTACTTCCCAAAAGCCAGACCATGTAAGGCCCACTAAGCAGATCTCAGGGCACCCTGCTGACTTGGGCAGCAGGAGAGCACGAGGCTGACAGTGTCTGAAAGGCAGCCTGGGGATCTGCCCACAACACACATGCTCACACCAGATCTCACAAATGCCTCCAAGCAGATTCTCCCGGCCTAGGAGGAACTCATTCTAGTAGGAACTTGTCTTTATAGTATTAGTGAAATTGAGAAAATGGCAGAGGCCCCAGCAGGAGAATTGGGATTGCTACTCCAGATCAGGGATCTTCTATCAATAAAGAGAAAGAGCCCTGTGAATGAGGGCCCCTGTCTGGGCATAGCACTCACCTCAGCAAACAAGTGCTTCATCAGCCCAACCACGATGTCTGGGCCAGATGATGAAGCTCTGTCTTTGCACACTCACTGATGGAGTGACTGAAACTTACACCCATTCTTACTCACTTTACAGACCTGAAGACTGAGGCCTCAGGAGGTTGAGTTTCCCAATATTACACAGCTAAGATTAATAGATGGGGGGCAGAAGTTGGGGGTGGAGAGCTTGGATTTGAAAACTCAGGGTTGTTCTGCTCCCAAGTCCACTTCTTTTGTCTTATACCATGACGCCTACAATGATGTGGTAGGGTTTCCAATGGGAGACTATTTTCTTCTCCTTTTTCTAAGTACAGGTCGGTGCTGTTTGTTCTTGGGGTGGAGAGAAGAAGAGAATGACAATGCTACAGGAAGTCCACGTCTGCCAGTACATTCACACATCACACCCACACTTTCCTTAAGGGTGCTCTGCCCAGGGCTAGGTGCCTAGACATTAAACTTTTTGAAAGGTCATTATTCCAGAAAATGGCCTGTGAGTCTTTTAGTACTAAATCTCATGCTAAGGAAAAACTCCACCCTATAGCCCTTATCTTTAGAGGTTTATTTTCTTCCTTTAGCTAATACTTCTCAAAGGAGGAATCCTGGGGATGACCAAATGTCTCCATCAGATACTCCTTCTCCTGCCTTTCAATTCCAAAGTTCTTTTTTATTTTTAAACAGAATTAAAAAAATGTTTATTTATTTATGGCTGTGCTGGGTCTTCATTGCTGTGCGGGTTTTTTCTCTATTTGCAGAGAGCAGAGGCCATTCTCCAGCGGGCGGTGCGTAGGCTTCTCACTGCAGTGGCTTGTCTTGCTGTGGGGCACGATCTCTAGGCACGAGAGCTTCAGTAATTGTGGTTCCCGGGCTCTAGAGCACAAGCTCAGTATCTGGGGTACAATGGGCTCAATCGCTTTGCAGCATGTGGGACCCTCTTGGACCAGGGATCGAACCCATGTCTCCTGCGTCGGCAGGTAGGGTGTGTGTGCATAATAAGTTCAGTTGTGTCTGACTCTCTGCGACACTATAAAGGTAGCCCGCCAGTCTCCTCTGTCCATTGGATTCTCCAGGCAAGAATACTGGACTGGGTTGCCTTGTCCTCCTCCAGGGGATCTTCCTGACCCAGGGATCAAACCCATGTCTCCTGAGGCTCCTGGGTTGCAGGCGGATCCTTTACCACTGAGCCACCAGGGAAGCCCTCAAAACCCAAAGCCCTTAACACGCTCATTTTACTGCATCACCATATTTCTTATCTGCAGGGTGAGCCTGGAAGCCTCTTCAGGACAAGGGTAGGGTCTCCTTGTCCTTGTCATCCTCCAGGTGCTCAGTCGCACCTGTCCCAGCAGATGTTCAGCACCAGTCAGGTGATCTGAGAAGCATGGGGAGTATCTGGCACAGCGCCTGCCACAGCTGGTGTTCCACACACGCGGGAGTGAGAGCTGGTGTTCCACACACGCGGGAGTGAGAGCTGAGGCAGGTGCTGCTGAGGCTCCGTGCTGCCTGGGTCTCTGGGCTCCTATTCTGCGTGCTGATCCCAGACAAGTCACAGACTCCAGTTCCCTGGTTTCTCCTTTTAAAGATCTTCTTTCAAAAGATCACAGAGATTAAGTATGAACATCCTTTGAATTGAGAATATTAATGAGTTGGATTCTTCCAGAACTCCTGTCTCCTATTTCCCAAGATACTACTTGAAGACCCACTGTCACAAAACCATGTGTCTCCATATTTTAAGAGATAGAACTTAAAATCAAAGGAAGTCTCAGCATTTCATGCTAAGGAGGTTTGGTTTCAGACACCCTCATATGTCTTGAAATTTCTATGTGGTTGGTTGGAAGCTCTTTCTAAAATTGAATTGGTGACTGTCTACACTCTATATCACATGCCCCCGAGGGACAGGAGAGAAGAAATGACCTCAGAGTTGATAGAAAAGCCACACAAAGACTGTCTGGCAGTGTTCTTATTAGCAAGAAAGACAGAGCAAGATGTCTAAATCATATACCTCCTCTCTCGCTGCTGCACCACTGAGTCCCACACAATAGACCTTTGGAAGCACTCAGCTTGTCAGCATCATGCCTTGCACGGTGGGTGAGCTGAGGCAAAGACAATTTTCCAGGCTATTTGGCTATCAACAGACACCAAATTGCTTAGCTGAGCAGACCTGATTTCCTTCAACTTGCTGCAAAATTCTTAAACAAACTTGGAAAACAGAAATGTGTTCTCATTTTACTTCACAGCTAAATGGTGGTGAATGGTTTACATGGGAATCAAGTTGGGGGGTACCCACATAAACATACTCTCTCACAGAACATAAGATGAGGCTCTAAAACCTTTAAAAATGAGTGAAAGTGAAAGTGTTAGTCGCTCGGTTGTGTCTGACTCTGAGACCCCATGGACTGTAGCCCACCAGGCTCTTCTGTCCATGGAATTTTCCAGGCAAAAATACTGGAGTGGGTTGCCATTCCCTTCTCCAGGGGATCTTCCCAACCCAGGGATGGAACCTGGGTCTCCTGCATTGCAGGCAGATTCTTTACTGTCCGAGTCACCAGAGAAGGCTGCCCCCCCTCCCCCAAACCGCTCTCCAAAATTGCATAATTATGCATAATTTTTAAATATATGGTAGGCTTTCATCACACTTGTCTCTTGCCCAGTGGCATGCTGGTAAATGGCTCTTGGTGGTGTGCATGTCTGCTCAGCCACTTCAGTCGTGTCTGACTCTTTGCCACCCCAGGGACTGTAACCCTCCAGGCTCCTCAGTCCATGGGATTCTCTAGGCATCAGAGAATATGGCGTGGGTTGCCATGCCCTCCTCCTCCTCCAGAGGATCTTCCTGACCCAGGGATCAAACCTGTGTCTCTTAAGTCTCCTGCATTAGCAGGCGGAGCCTGGCAGGCTACAGTCCATGGGGTCGCAACGAGTCGGACAGGACTCAAGTGACTTCACTTACTTATTTCTTTACCACTAAGGCCACCTGGGAAGCCCTCCTGGTGGTACGGGGGTCCTCTAATTTGCAGTGCTTGCTAATTTCTGTGGTGTAAATACTCCTACCAAGAAATTTCCCACTACCAGAGTCATGTTTCTGAATATAACTCTGGAAAAGATACTCACAATCAGCTTTTGCAATCTGGTGGAACAGCTCCAGCATACACTACTGTCCTGCCTAATGTTCAAGCCCTAATTCTGGGCTACAAGAGGGGGTCGCCAAGAGCCTGCTTTTTCTGGCCAGGCATGAGCAGCAGGGGAGGGAGTTGATGAAAACTGGAGGAATGCACGTCAGCTCTTCAATGGTCAGCCATCCTGGAACAGTGCGATCCACCATCATCTCCCATGCCGTCATCACTCTCCGGACTTTAATCTGACCTCTCATTCTTCAGAAAGCCAGCAAATTTTCTGTCCTGGAGGGCTCAGGAAGAAATTAGCCTTCTTTCTTTTTTACTGAGCTCTCTCTCCTGATCCCAGCAGGCAGGCTGGCTTTGGTTACCACGTATCTGCTCAAGCCCAGGCTGTCAGGAACTTGCAGAAAAGCAGAGTGTTAACAAGTTTGCTAATTGGCCTCCAGGATGAACAAGTTTCATCAGAGCCCTGTGGAGATAAGGCAGTGCTAGCCTGGATGCAGTTAACATTTCCAGGTAGTCGGAGTATTCCCCCAGATTTCATCATCCTGCTGATGAAACACACGTTGAAACTCCAAATCCTTTCTAAGGACAAGAGGCTGGGTCTGGGACTGGGAGATGAGCCCTGAAGCCCGGTTTCATTCTGAATTTGCTGGCATGTCAGAGGAGACTGATGGGTTACAGTCCATAGGGTCACACAGAGTTGGACACGGCTGAAGTGACTTAGCACGCACAGCACGCACGCACTTGGAGCATGAAAGTTCTCCCATCCTAAGGTGTTTTATTCCTCCTATATGCCTTCTCTCCGGGGCTTCCCTGATGGCTCAGCGGTAAAGAATCTGCAATGCAGGAGATGCGGTTTGATCCCTGGTTTGGGAAGATACCCTGGAGAAGGAAATGGCAACCCACTCCAGCATGCTTGACTGGGAAATCTCATGGGTGGAGAAGCCTGGTGGGCTCTGGTTCATGGGGTTGCAAAGAATCGGATGCGACTTAGCGACTAAACAAAAACAACATGCCTTCTCTCCACTGGGCTCCTTTTTCTGTCTTCGTTTTTTAGAAGAACTAAAGAGCCTCTTGATGAAAGTGAAAGAGGAGAGTGAAAAAGTTGGCTTAAAGCTCAACATTCAGAAAATGAAGATCATGGCATCCGGTCCCACCACTTCATGGGAAATAGATGGGGAAACAGTGGAAACAGTGTCAGACTTTATTTTTGGGGGCTCCAAAATCACTGCAGATGGTGACTGCAGCCATGAAATTAAAAGACGCTTACTCCTTGGAAGGAAAGTTATGACCAGTCTAGATAGCATATTGAAAAGCAGAGACATTACTTTGCCAACAAAGGTCCGTCTAGTCAAGGCTATGGTTTTTCCAGTGGTCATGTATTGATGTGAGAGTTGGACTGTGAAGAAAGCTGAGCACCGAAGAATTGATGCTTTTGAACTGTGGTGTTGGAGAAGACTCTTGAGAGTCCCTTGGACTGCAAGGAGATCCAACCAGTCCATTCTAAAGGAGATCAGCCCTGGGTGTTCTTTGGAAGGAATGATGCTAAAGCTGAAACTCCAGTACTTTGGCCACCTCATGTGAAGAGTTGACTCATTGGAAAAGACTCTGATGCTGGGAGGGATTGGGGGCAGGAGGAGAAGGGGACGGCAGAGGATGAGATGGCTGGATGGCATCACTGACTCGATGGACGTGAGTCTGAGTGAACTCCGGGAGTTGGTGATGGACAGGGAGGCCTGGCGTGCTGCGATTTGTGGGGTCGCAAAGAGTCGGACATGAATGAGCGACTGAACTGAATTGACTCTCTTCTGTGCTCGGGCTCTCTTTCTGTGACTTCTTCATTTTTTCCCTTCTAGGATGGAGGCATGGAAAGGGTGGGATGAAGAAGAAAGGACATTTGTGATGCGAGCACGGTGTGTGCACATATTTCATCTGCACGGTCTATCTCATGTTTGTTTCTTGGACTTTAAATCCCACACAGTCTTTAAGAAACTGCTTTTTAGAGATTCACTCTCCATTTATAGTCTCTTTTCTAAAATAGCCTTCCTCCCACTCACTCCCCTCTAGTGCATTTTTCTTTCACTTTTGTTGCAGGCATCCCTTTAGACGGAGTGAGGGGAGGGTCCAAGGGAGCAAGAATCTGAAGGTGACAAGCCAGAGAGACAGGGATCAAAGAGAGGAAGGGGAAATGGAGAGATGGACGTGGCAGTCTCAAGTTGGCTGCCCTGCCCTCGGGCTGCAGTCAGTTCTGAGCCTGCCCCAGGGAATCAGCCTAACCCACCTCCCCCTACCCTGGACACCTTCCCTTCTTTGCCCACCATGGTGTCTGATCTTCATTCCACCTGCTGCCTTCAGGGTTGTGTTCCCTTACAAACTATAAGAAAAACGTGAGGCTCCTTCCCCCAGATGATTTTAAGCAGTGGCAATCCTAGGATAAGGTATCCTGTGTTCTTTCCTGGTGGAATTTCAGACCATGTAAGGTGGAGCTGAGAAAGAGAGAGGCCTCAAGAGCTGATGCCCTTGAAGTCACCCTACGTGGGCAGCAGCTTACACCAGGTCTACTCAGGCCGTGAGTATGAACAACACCCATGGTGCAAACATTCTGACCTGAGATGTTTAAACACACAATCTGTGTGGTCAGGACAACATATCCCAGCATATGCTGAAGATAACATATCTTGTGATCCTGCAGTGATCTCGACCACACTGTCAGACAAGAACATGTGTTCAGACATTTGGAAAAGACATAGCAGGACTCTATGTTCCAACCTCCCAAAGCCAAGTTTATCATTCCTGGTGAACTGATGTGGGATATCACTTTCACACCCTTCCACACACTAAATTTTCATTGAGGATGAAACCCTCATAAGAGGTTGATGGACAAGCTTTCCTTAACAGGCTGGGAAGTAAATGGTGTTTTTTTTTTTTTTTTTTTTTTTTAATGGAACGATGGAAACATTTGGAAAGCATTTAGTATATCTGCCTTTAGGAATTTGTTAAGCTAAAGTTGGCCCCATCTCAGTGACCACAGAGAAAAACCACATAAGTTAAACATACAAGAAACAAACAATGGGGTGATTTCAGATGTCTCATATCTCAAGCTGAAGCTCAGGAAAAAAATTAATCTTAGGAAAAACTCATAACCCACCCCCTCCCCTTGAAAATCAAGGAGAGTTTTGTGCTCCTCTTTCCTAGACCGGGGGTATTCTCAGCGGTGGGATGGGGATGTGACCTCTGGATAGACCTGATGGTTTTTCAAGATGTCAGAGAATTGGATGGTGGTCGAACAGGACTTCACTGACTCTCCTGTAAAATACAACAGTCAGTTGTGGAAGAAACAGCTCTGGTGAGCTGCAGAAAACAGCATCCTTGCTGACCTTGGGCTACTTCCTTGTACTCGCTCTTCAAAGCAGAATCTAAAAATCAAAGCGGAATCTAATTTTGAGTAACATGAGGAATATTCACCATGCACCTTTGCTTCTAAAAGGTTATTGGGCACCCTTCCTAAACCTATAAGCCTCTCAAATACCAGCCTTGTATTCGATCTCTGCACCCTTGGGACCAGTCTCCTCCTGGCACATAGCTGGGCTACACACATTTGACGGAGGGACTTGAATGAACCCACTGTGATCTCTGGATTCCCACTCTGTGTTCTGACCATTAGAGTCTGATGATTAAATCCTGTTCTACTAAGACGTGTTGTTATGTTTTACCAGAAACATCAGCATCTGGTGGCTGTTAACCATCCACCCCATTCTCATCACCCTCTTCTTTTAACTCACTCATTTCCTCTTCTACCTGCTTGGCAACTTCTGCACTGCCTCCAGTTTACTTAAATAGCATTCTCATCTTCATTCTTCTTGCTTCTTCTGTCTTTCCCGTATTTTTATATTATGCATATTTGCATACAGGCACAGTGGCAACCCACTCCAGTATTCTTGCCCGGGAAATCCCATGGACAGAGGAGCCTGGGAGGCTACAGTCATGGGGTCGCAAAGAGTTGGACACGAGTGAGCAGCTAACACTACACTTCACTTCACAAGTGTGTTGGGTTTTAAATATAGGGACATAAATATGTGTACAGATATATAAGGAGAATGACTGATTTTTTTTTTTACAATGGCAAATAACATGAAAAACATAAAAATAAAGGAATTCTATTACTTATCCATACAATGACAAAGATTCAGCCTTTTCACTGCCACAACTGCCTTACCAGCAAGACTCTAGTCCTATACCCTGGGGGTATGTATATAGGTTAATTCTCCAGAAGGTTAGGCCTGGCCTCAGTCTAAAACCAAAATACACGTGTTGCATTTTAAAATATATCACCCCTCTTATTGAGGAGTGGGGCCAATGTGCAAAACTCCTAAATCAAAAGAGCTTTCTACAAGGTGAACAAAATGGTGAATAAATCAATGACATACACATGGAGCAAAGTTTCCCAACTGTGGGTGATGTACACAATTCAAGCGCTTTCCAAATTGTTGCAAAATGCATGACTCGCGTTCTGTGCCTTGCCACCTTCATTCAAACAGTACACACAGCCTCCATCTCCTGGGCCAAGGGTTATTGTGGGGCTGTCATTCACGAATCAGCACAACTGGTAAACTCTATTAAGCTTCCATCAACTCCTCGTGTTGCATTAGGGACCTCAGTCAACCTTTTGACAACAACTGTAAAATGCCTCCAGATGGTTAACATAGCCCATCAGCGTTAGTATTCAAAGGCTTAAGTCAATCTAAGGAACACAGATCTCCCACAAAGCCAGGGCATTGCACAGCAACCTCAGTTGCCAAGACACTGATTGAGACTTTTATTTTGTAGAAGCCCTAAGAAGGAAGACTTTTGGGGCCTGACCGATGTGCAAATACCACACACATAGTCTCCTCCGGTAGATGCAAAAACTGTACTCCCTGAGAATGGAGCCAGAGTTGCTGGTGGGCTTGGAGGGAGAGCAACTCTGAACATTACACTTGTATTCCACTTGTACACTTTGATGGAATCCACGCAGAAGATTTCCTGCCAGGATTCCCTTATTCTAATCTACCTTCCACAATGCACCCTTGTCTTCACCACCATTTCTTTACCTTATTTCTATGTCTTTACCTTAGTGAAAATATGAAGGGCACCTGGCATCTCTATGCTACATGCAAGTGGAAAAAAAAAATACTAAGCCGACGGTGAACATTTTCACATTTCCAAACGTGCAGTATCTTTAAAATCTGTGTTGGCCAAGGGTGCTTAGAAGAGCCAGGTAGGGACTGCTCCATGCCTCTGGGAGGAGGACCAGACGGGACGCAGCATGAGCTGGGGGGACCAAGGGGCAGGATGTCTGGTTCCTGGCCACCAGAGCCCTCTATTCCAGGAGTCACAGGCCTACCTGCTGACTACATTTACTGAAATAAATCACTACCGCAGATGTTTCTTTCTATTTTCACTAAATCCTCACAAATTTATTTTCAGATGCAAAGAAGCTTTCTGTACAACCTTTGCATAAATATTACTAAATGTAATTGAGGTTGCTTAGAAATACCTAGTATTTGATGGGAAAACGGAATCTTAGCTCTGAAAGAGAATTCTCAGTAAGATCTCAGTGTGTGCAAGACAGCAGGCAGTGGAGAAGCATGGAGGGGGCTATGAGTCTGCAGAACCACTGGAGGGAAACTCAGAACACCCCCGTGAGGGTCTTCTCCGTTGCTCTGGTTATGTTAAAAGGATAGCACTGCCAGGAAATCCTTCAAAGGGGATATATATATATCCCCTTTCTCGTCTCCTAGATCAAAGTGGACCACAATACGAACTCCATTGTCTAGCTAAAGGCATTATTCTGCTGCACGGGACACAGAATTTAGGCTAACGCACTGACAAAGGTAATATACCACAGAGATTTTTTTTTTAATATTAAGTACATTCATCGGGGGTAAAGGATGATCTGGGAAAGTGGCCTCTGACACTGAGCTGGTCAGAGGCAACAACAATCTAAGTTCAGAAACTGATCTTCTTCACTCACCACACCATTTCTACTCATAACCCCCAGTAACCCAGCATCTAAGACCAATGCCTTGGTGCTGAGCCCCAGGTCTGGTGGGTTCCTCTCAGGGGCATCTCACATCTTATTTTCTCCAGTTCCAGAGATAAAAGGCACTGAAGCTCTGAAAGTTGAATCCAAGAACACAGCTTTGAGCTAGGAAAAAATGAACATGGATGAAGACTTTGTGTCCTGTCCCTGGGTCCCGACCCCTGACATGGGGCTTCCCTGCTGGCTCAGATAGCATAGAATCTGAGCAATGCAGGAGACCTGGTTTCGATCCCTGGGTCAGGAAGATCCCATTGAGAAGGGAATAGCTGGCTATCATCCACTCCAGTGTTCTTGCCTGGAGAATCCCAAGGACAGAGGAGCCTGACAGGCTATATAGTCCATGGGGTCACAGAGAGTCAGACACGACTGAGAGACTAACATTTTCACTCCCTGTTGCTCCTATAGCTTTTCCAACGTATCATGCTGCCCCTAAAATGTGTATGTTTCAAGTAATGAGCTAACATTGGTCATGAATTTCCCACCTGCATTACGCAGTATGAAGGGCTGGCTCACAAGCCTGAAAGATGTATCTGGACAAAGTGCTGTCATTGAAACAGTGGAGACCCCGCCCACAGCAGCTTCTCATCCACATCCTTGGTCCAGCCCACCACAGTAGCGGGAGGGTGCAGTGGAGGGGGAGGAGGGATTTGCACCATCAAGAGGTCCCTTCTTATTGTACCACCAGGGCTGAGGTCCAGGGAAGCAATTCAAATGAGACCCCACGTTTATGGAGATTCTTAACATATCTATAAATATTCAAATCAGGGCTAGATCTTGGCAGAATTTTTCTAATTAAAATTTCATTCAAATTAAATCAGCCACATTTTGACAGACATGGGAGACAAAAAGCTTTGTGGTTTCGTGAGGGATTTTTTTTTTCCCAACTAATCAAAAACATGGCTAATGTAATAAGAACAAGGAAGGGACTCTGTCTGTGTGATGGTGGTTATGCATGAGCAACCAAAGGGATCTTGCAACTAGAAGCCACCGCTCTTGTAAGGTCAGATCATTTAAAAATGGCCTACTACCTAAGAATCCGAAACTGAAGGCAGGAGTTGCCACGAGCAGTATTTTTAAAAAGCAAAACTTGACAACATCATGGGAAAACTATTAGACATCATTTGCATCTCAGTTCGATCCCAGATTAAGCCTTCAAAACACAGCTGCCAGGCTGAAATTTGCAAATACAGATACAAATTTCCTTTTTATAACAGTCAGACTTGTAAAAGGCAAACATAATAGACAATGGAGCACTTAGAACACTTCCAGCTAAGAAGGAAAAAAAAAAAATCCATTCTGAGATCCAAGGCAAAATACCTACTTTTCTTGGTAAAACAGCTTTATTCATTTCCACTTCCTTCACCGAACACGATTTAAACTCCACATAATTTTTGCTATCAACCCCTCTCCCACAGACTGTAACAGCTAAAATGCCAGTCTGTCTCCAACATAATTAAACAAAATGTGCAATCTTCTAAAATCTGTGAATAAACAATATAAGGCAAAATAAAAGACCAAGACAAAAGAACACGCCGAGATCAATCCTCAAGCTGTAATATCCTGACATCCTGCCAAGCGGTGCTTACAGGATCCAGTGTGGCATGGAAAATAATAATTCCAGAACACAGTGAGGACAAGGTTGTTTTTGTCGGGGGTGCTGTTGGGAGTACAGGTGAGCACACTGATTTGGGATGAAGAGAAGATGAGCTGTATGCAGTCTGTGAGACAAAATGGCTTCAACAGCAGCTTCTGGAAGCTGCCAGAAGTCTGTGAAGACAGCTGGGGAGAAGTCCCAGCTGCCCAGCCTGGACTGAAGGGGTCGACTAGACCAGGGACCTACCAGGAGAGGTGGGATGTATTTGTTTGCTGGCTCTGCCAAAACGAAGTACCACACACTGGCTTAAACAACAGAAATCCTGAAGTTCTGAAGACTGGAAGTACAAGACTGAGGTGTCGGCAGGGCCCTGTTCCCCTGATGAGCGAGGGGAGGGTCTATCACAGGCAGGGAGGGTCGTTCCTGGCAGTTCCTTGGCTGAGGCAGCATCACTGTAGTCTTTACATGCGTGCACTCTCCGTGTGTGTCTGCCTCCAAACTTCCCCTTTTCGTAAGGACATCAGTCACATTGTACTCAGGGTCCATCGTACTCCAGTACCACCTCATTTTTTACTGAACTAATAACATCTGTTTCTGAATAAGGTCAGGAGGTACTGGGGGTTAGGGCTCCAACTTATGAACTTCGGGAGGATATAGTTCAACTCATAATGTGTACAGAGGAGATGGATTACCTAATTGGACAGTGAGTGATCAGTAACTCCAGTTCACTGTGATCCCTGGGAGGGCAATCGGGTATCCTTTTCCGTGATGCATCTCAAGCCACGAGCCTTCCCAAGTTCCCCTTTGGGAAACCATGTGCAAGGGATGACTGAGCACGGCCTCTGCAGCTAGACTGACTTGGATTCAAATTCTGGCTGTCACTTAAGAGCGGGGTGCTTTGGAACAAACTGTTTAACCACTCTCTTTCCTCTTCTATAAAACAGAGATAACATCTACATAACAGGTTTGTAGTAGGGGTTGCAGGAAGTAACACAAATAAGGCAAGCATCCCATCTCCTGACACAGGAGGGCAACCACCATTCATTAATTTACCTCGCCCCATCCCTGCCCTGCTTCTCTCTGAAACCCTGCATCTGACAATCAAGTCCCTCTATTCTACTTTTAATTACACTACTGAAAAATTTTTAAACACAAATACAACGTAACACCGACATCAGCTCAGATAACCTGGCCCTTATTTACAGCATACATAATTATTTAAATGCAATTAGCTTTTAGCAGTGTGAGAAGACAAGCGTAATGATTTTTTTCACCCATGAGAACCCTGATTCATGACTTCCACCATCTAGTCAATGTAATATGAATAAAAAGTGCCTCCTTTTTGCCTTTCATTTTCTTAGTCCATCTCTTTTATGAGCAAATAGGCCAGGGAGACATGAAAAGAAAACTCAAAGAAGCAACCTAGAGATGAAAAAGTAGAATGAAGCAAAGCAAAACAAACAAGAACAAAAATCACCCTGTCCTCCCCCTACTGCCTTCCCCTCCCCACTGCATCCCCCAACTAATTCCTCAAAATGATTCTTAACATTATTTTGATCCTCTAACATCTGGCCAGTGCATTTCTTAAATTCTAACCCTTTAAGGTTTAATAAGTATTAGACATTGAGTATAAGACATCACTTGTAAAAACATCTCCATGGAACAGACATGTATTACATCTGGAAAATAAACAGATAGCTCAGTGACAAAAACCAAACAACCCAGTCAAAAAACGGGCAGAAGATCTATGAAGACATTTCTCCAACGAAGACATACAGATGGCCAAAGGGACATGAAAACATGCTCAATGCTGCTAATTGTTGGAGAAATGCAAATCATCAGTATAATGAGGTATCACCCCACACTGGTCAGAAGGACCGACATCAAAACGTCTACAAATAATAAATGCTGGAGAGGGTGTGGAGAAAAAGGAATCCTTCTACACAGTTGGTGGGAATGTAAACTGGTACAGTCACAGTGGAGAACAGTATGAAGATTTCTCATAAAACTAAAAACAGAACTACCATATGATCTTGCAATCCCACTCCTGGGCATATATCTAGAGAGAACCGTACTTTGAAAAGATACATGTACCCCAATGTTCACAATAGCACTATTCACAATAGGCAAGACGTGGAGTGAATGAAACAATGCCCTTTTCAGCAACATAGAGGGACCTAGAGATGACCATACTAATGAAGTAAGTCAGGTAAAGACTATACATGATATCACTTATATGTGGAATCTAAAAAAATGATACAGATGAACTTTTTTATAAAACAGAAGCAGACTTACAGGCATAGAGAACAAATTTATGATTACCAAGGGGAGAAGGGAAGAGGGATACATTAGGAGTTCGGGATTAAAACACACACACTCCTACATATAAAACAGGTAACCAACAAGGATCTATTGTATAACACAGGGAACTATACTCAATATCTTGTAATAACCTCTAGTAGAAGAGAATGCTTAAAAAGGAATACATATAATCAATAATTGAGTCACTTTGCTGTATACCTGAAACTAACACAACATTGTAAATTGATTATATTTCAATAAAAATTTTTTTTAAAAACATTCATTACAATTCAGGGGTTTAAGAGAGTCCTAGATGAATAGTAAGAAGGACATAATCTGTCCTGTCTCCCTTTCAATTTCCTGTGTTTTCTCACTCGCTGACACACATGCAGTGCATATTCTGCCACAGAAAACCAGGGAGGTTGAGTGTGGCCAAAGGACAGTAATCTTATCAAGAATGGACAGAATTTTAATCGGGCTTCCCAGGTGGTGCGAGTGGTAAAGAATTCACCTGCCAATGCAGGCAACTTAAGAGACCCAGGTTCAATCCCTGAGTCAGGGATATCTCTAGGAGTAGGAAATAGTATTCTTGCCTGGGAAATCCCACCGACAGAGGAGCCAGGCGGGCTACAATCCATGGGGCTGCAAAAGAGTCAGACACAACTGAGCGTCTGAGCAGAGTTTTAATAGTGGGGAGAGAGAGGTGAAGGAATACACATACACGTGAAGACATGTTAGTCCATTCTTCTTGGAAAAAAGAGCCAATCAGAAAAACAATCAAATCAAGCCAGGTTGTGAAAATATTTGCCATCCTTCTCTGAAATAGCAGCGTGAAATGACTGGGAACAAAGTCTTGATGGGAATGACAGTCACCTTACTTATACCCAAGAACCTATGGAAAAATCATAGGCCTTTGATGAAATGAAAATACATATCATCTGTTCTCCTGTGTGATAGAAAACTCAGTACATTTGTGAGGAGCTGCCATGGGGACAGAAGAAGGCAAATTCTAGGTTTTCCTAATGTGCAGTCAATCTGTACTACTGATTTCACACAAGTAGAAGTCCAATACTAATTGTTCTGCCAATAAAGGCAAGTTGAAATGATCTGCTAGCGTCCTGCTGCTGCTGCTGCTAAGTCGCTTCAGTCGTGGCCGGCTCTGTGCGACCCAATGGACGGCAGCCCACCAGGCTCCCCCGTCCCTGGGATTCTCCAGGCAAGAACACTGGAGTGGGTTGCCATTTCCTTCTCCAGTGCAGGAAAGTGAAAAGTGAAAGTGAAGTCGCTCTGTTGTATCCGATTCTTCGCGACCCCATGGACTGCAGCCTACCAGGCTGCTCCGTCCATGGGATTTTCCAGGCAAGAGTACTGGAGTGGGGTGCCATTGCCTGCTCCGGCTAGCGTCCTAACGTGGGTAAACCTAGCGTCCTAACCTAGGTCTGTCTAACCGCCCATTAAATCATGCGAACAACTGCCCTCAGTTTCTGTTTTGACATATGATTAGTATCAACTAGGTCAGTCTCATCCGAAATTTCCCAAGCTGGTTGTTATTTCTGGAGGGCAATCTGGAAATGGGCAAAAGACAAAAAGAGAGAGAGGGGGTAATCTTTGCTTTCCTCTTGAATAGGCACATAAGAACATTTACATTCTGCCTCCAAGTTCATGCAATAAAGGTCTCTTTAGTAGCCCATAATAACTCTATTAAAAAGCTTATGCTTAATCACACAGTTAACATTTTCATATGGAATTGGTTTCCTGGTTCCCCCTCCTCCACACCCCCACCCATCTGGATTCCCAGATCTCACCTCACACAAGCTAAACATTTCCCATTGATTAAAATCGCTGTTAGTGCAACTTTACTATCATCCGTGGTTAAACAGAATTAGCTCAGCATTTCAACAAAAGAAACTGGATCAAATTGCTCTGCAATTTTGGGTAAGAAACAGGATTTCTTCCCACTGTGTACAGACTAAACCAGGAGCAGCAGGATGGATCTGAGAAGTTAATAACACATCTCAAACAGAAGTGGGGGGAGAAGTACATTAATTACTAGGTAATGGATATCAACAGTGCAACTAACTACAATTACACATGCTTAAGGGACGCAGGGTGTAAACCAGACTCGGAGAATGCTCGCTGTCCATTCGTTTTCCCCAAGGCGTGTTGTGTTGGGGATGCACAGAATGCGCAGAGATGGGCTAGTTATGATCCCGCTAGCAGGGACCCTGCCACACTAGGGAGTCAGGGTCCGGGTTTCTCTCTGAACAACAGATGTGAGCTGGAATTCCAAACCTGTGTTTAGAAAAGCAGTAAAAGGGAACAAGAGACCAAATACAAATAGAACCCTGACCGCGAGACTTCGGTTCCCAAAATTCAGACGGATGCCTTGTGTATGTGGCACCTCTGGACAAGGTACCATTTTCCAAAGAAAGTCCTGCAAATGATTTGATTTAACTTGATTATCTAGCTTAACCTGCAAGGAACCTTACTTGTCCGATTCAATTTTAAACACGATTCTGGATTCAATTCCATTTCCTTTTAGATATGGAAAACGTGTACTGTGAAATTCTGGCTTCATGGTCCAGTCACAATCTAAATTATCTATATAGTTTCAAAGAAGTTATATAAGAGGTGCCAAAGGATCGGATCCAACTTTTCAAAGGTGGAGGAAAAAAAGTACAACAACAACAGTACACACACACACACACACACACACACACACACACACACTAGCTATTACGCTGTATTATGAAATCATAGCAAACTGGTCACAATAGATCAGTTCTAAAAAAGTCTGCTAATAAACTTGACACAATGCCAAGAATTAAGACCCACTCATTTTGGGCTCGAGTAGTGTGAATTCTGGGGCTTTCCAGGTGGCTGAACAGTAAAGAATCTTCCTGCCAATGAGGAGATGCAAGTTTGATGCTTGGGTAGAGAAGATCCCCTGGAAAAGGGCATGGCTGCCCACTCCAGTATTCTTGCCTGGGAAGTTCCAGGGACAGAGGAGCCTGGTGGGCTACAGTCCATGGTGTCAGCAGAGTCGGACACAACTTAGCAACTAAACAACAACAAGTGTGAACCCTGGGAAGAAACTGCCTCCCAATGGGGAGAGGATTCAGGGCATCTGCCCTCCAGGCTGGAGATGGACTCAGCTGCCTTCTCACCACCGCCCACTTATACTCCACTAGCCCCACCCACCTCCCAGGGGCCTGGCTCCAGCTTCCAAGTTCAGAACTGAGGCTTTTGAGTAACCACTGAATGCAGAGTAAGGGTTTGATGAAAACACTCTCTTTTTTCTTTTTTTTTTACAAAGATAAAAAATCATTTTGTCTCTCTGAAATAAGGGGATGCAGCTACCATGTTAGGTGGCACTTGCCCTCACAAGTGTGTGGAAAGTAGTGTGAGCCTCTGTGTGGGACCAAAGTGGACCGGTGTCAGCGGGGTTGGGGGGCGCACCTGGAGGGTGGCTCCTCTCATTGCACCCCAGACCATGGGGGGCTCTATAACATTGCTCATAAACCATTCAGAAACATGGTGCTTTTTTTTCTCTCCAGGGATGTAAGTGAGGAAGCTCAGAAAGAAACAGACACACACAAAGGACAATCAGCTTCGCTACAAGCAAGGCAAACCTAAGGCCAGTGATCAACAGAGAAAGCGCAAGGTTCTGGCTTCTTTACACGGGTCGGTCTGCATTCCTGACAGCTACTTGGGTGACAGAAGGGTCAAGACTGTGTACTTAGCATGTCCTGTGTATTCAACAAAGTCATCAATATCGCAGCCCTCTTTACATGCAAGTCAAAATCCTTTACATCGAATCCCAAAGAACCAGAAATCAAATTTGTGTTGACTGAACAAAGGAGGGAATGAGTGGGTGAATACTCTAAGATGCCATTTTTAAAATTTCAAATCCAATCTAATCCAGTTGATCTTGTGTAATACTAAAAAGTACTTAAAATGATTATATTTGTATTTCCTTTTTTGCTCTTGTTTTTTTTTTTTTTTTTTTTTTTTTTGCCTGGATGGAGACAATATGTTGCCAAGTTCATATACAGTAAATACAACAGAGATGACTGTATTTGCTGGAGGCGGAAATCCAGATTTCCTTCCACAACACATTATGTCTTATGAATCTGAGGATTTGAAAGGCTCATTCATTACCTAACCAAGTCATTATTTGCTATCATCATTTAGCAAAGTACAGGCATAATAACAACCTCTGCCAATGATTTACAGTGGTCTTTCTATTTTGTCATAACCTATTATATACCTCCAGAGGAGCCTAGCAGGCTATGGTCCATGAGGTTGCAAAGAGTTGGACACAACTGAGCAACTGAGCACACATATCCAATACCCCCTATCACACCACCCTTAAAACAAGTCCATGGACTGTAGCCCACCAGCTCCTCTGTCCATGAATTCTCCAGGCAAGAATACTAGAGTGGGTAGCCATTCCCTTTTCCAGTGGATCTCCCTGACCCAGGGATTGAACCCAGGTCTCCTGCATTGCAGGCAGATTCTTTACCGTCTGAGCCACCAGGGAAGTCCCAAACAATTTTTACTTTAGGTAAAATGCACCTGCTTTATAGGTGAGAAAGAGAGATTCATAAAGGTTCAAATGACCCATCCAAGGTTGTACAAATTCCACTGGATTGGTACTGCACGAGGGCTGACTGGTGGGCGCTTTACTCTGTGTTCTGTATGGCTTTTCGGGGTCCTTCTTCTGCAAATTCCTTTCACACATTCTGTATCTAGTAACCAAGCTGCAAGGCCCCCAGGAGGCCAGGACCATGGCAGGGATCCAGGCCCAGGCGCCTCCTTCTTCCTCCTGCTGCGGTCCTTTTGCTATTTTTCTGATCATTATCACCTCTCCCGGGGAGAAGGCGGGGAATATGAAAAGGGGTGGAACGGAATCAGTCAATTTTGTTACTTTAGAAACAACAGAAGCAGGCAAAAAGCCAGTGAAGCTAATGGTGGTCTTCTCCAGACTGGAGCTGAGCTACCAGGAGGAATCCAGATGGCTGTGGAATCCCCCAGACTGGAGGCTGCCTTACTCATTCATTGTACACGACAGGCTCGTAAGGATGTGGAAGAATATTTTAGATAGGTGACAGTCAGGAGGTAGGAGTGGAAGGCACACAGATCCCAGCTCTGACCAGGTGTCTCAAAGGTTTAAACTTCATTCTCCAAAAAGTGGTTTTTAAAATTAACTACAGTTCTGAAGAGTGGTGATTCTTAGTACTGATACTTCCCAGGCTCCACTGCATGTAAGAGAGCCTGTGACTAAATCAAAACAAGGTAATTGAGTCCACTATGAGCCCAGAGACCACGTCTCAGATTCTGACTCTTAGTTCTAAGAGGGACCTTTGAAGTCATCTTTTTGAACAAGTGCTTCTGGAAGCCACTGTGTGTGTGCGTGAGCATGTGTTAGTCGTTCAGTTGTGTCCAACTCTATGCGACTCCATGGACTCCACAGCCCACCAGGCTTCTCTGTCCATGGGATTCTCCAGGCAAGAATACTGGAGTGGGTTGCCATGCCCTCCAGCAGGGTATCTTCCCGACCCAGGGATTGAACCCGGGTCTCCTGCACTGCAAGAGGACTCTACCATCTGAGCCACAAAGAAAGCTACTGGCCGTATGCATATCCACCCTAGAGGACAGAGGCAGTCTTTCTTGACTTTTCTTTTTTTAAAACAAGGTAGAAGGATAAATGCTGTTTACCATTCTAATTTTTATATCTAATTTTGTTTATTTTCTTCAGACCACTGACTCAGGATTTCTCTTTTATTCCTTCTCTATTTTTCTTCTCCTTTCCCTGCACCATGATGGTAAAATTTAAAAGCAGCTTTTCTGTCTATGTTTAAAGGAAATACATAATCAAGTTATTGGTAGTTATTTTGTGAAAAATCAAATGTATCAATTTTAGGAAGTAGAAAAGCAACAGTAAGACTAGTATTCCATTCCCACTTACTGGCTTACAAAGATAAATCACAGACTACTGTTAAGTTGTAAGGGGCACAAATGTCCTTCGTCGGACCTTAATAATCTTGAAAAGTGAAAGTGACTCAGTTGTGTCCAACTCTTTGCAACCCCGTGGACTATACAGTCTATGGAATTCTCCAGGTCAGAGTACTGGAGAGGGTAGCCTTTCCCTTCTCCAGGGGATCTTCCCAACCCAGGGATCGAACCCAGGTCTCCCGCATTGCAGGCAGATTCTTTACCAGCTGAGCCACAAGGGAAGCCCAAGAATACTCGAGTGGGTATCCCATCCCTTTTCCAGGGGATCTTCCCGACCCAGGACTCGAACCAGGGTCTCCTGCATTGCAGGCGGATTCTTTACCAACTGAGCTATGAGGGAAGCCCTAATAATCTAATAACCTAATAATCTTAGGTGTGGACAATTATCAGAGCCGTTTGCTGTTTTGTTTCTGGTTTCTTCTCGCTCCATCTGCACTACACATGCTACTTCTGTGGCCTTTATCCTCATGAGAAAACCATTTTGGTCTTTTGCCCAACAAGTATCTGTTATCATCCACTGCCTTCAGAAACTAAATAAGTAGGGACTTCCCTGGTGGTCCAGTGGCTAAGGCTCCACACTCCCAGTGCAAGGGGCCCGAGTTTGATCACTGATGCACTAGATCCTGTGCACAGCAACTAAGACCCGACACAGACAAATAAATAAATAAAATAAATATTAAAAAGAAAATAAGTAAATAAGCAAATAAATCAATAAATAAAAGTGAAACAAAACCATTAGTGCCCTCTCTACATTCCCAGACCTCCTCCGATCTGGCTGGATTTAATTTTTTAGACCTGATTTTCCTACCTAAATTCGCCTTGCCAGCTAGTTTGCCAAACTCATTGTCACATCTAAATGTCATCTGCTTCTCCAGTAATGAGCTTGTGTTTATCCACTTATTTCCACATACCTCTCTGTCATTCTGATCTTCTTATTTCTAAGTCGCTCTGCTTTGTTGAAGGAAGGCCTCCAGTGATGCTCACGGGGGGCTGATAAGAGTAGGGTTATTTCACAGCTGTAATGCTCTAGCGCCTGTCTTCCCCTCAGAGAAACTTCTGCGGGCAGCCTGGCCCTTGTCAGTGAGGAAGCAGTGGGTGCCCTCCTCCACCACTAATCACAGCAGAGTGCTAAGCGCAGACTGCAGTCCCGACACAGCAGGGGCATCTGGTCTAAGGCAACACATCTCCACTGGGGGAACTGTGGGTGCTACAGCCAGCCTGGGGAGGTGACCACCTACTCTGCACCGAGATCCACTGCCTCCCATGTCAGCCAGGTCTGGGATGACCCTGGGTGCACTGGGGGCGTCCCATGTGGCCACCGGATGGGGCATCCGGTGGCCACATGGACAGCCCTCCAGGTGTCTCCTCCCATAGCACTTCCCTTTGGAAACACCTCTCAAGCTTTTGTTCACTTACTCTTTGTCTTCACCTGACCTTGCACTCAGGGATGCCAAGGTCAGAGAACTCCCACACAGCTTTGTACGCCCAGCACTGGGCATGGTGCCTGGCACATTTACAGAGCCTACGACTTTCGGGCAACTAAACCCTGCCATTTTCTTTCTTAGATCTTAGCCAGGTCGGAGCAAAACCTGCCCTTAATTCTATTCTAGATTTTCACTTCTTATCCAGCCTCTGGCCCACCACAAGAGGGATGCTCAGACTATGGCTTTCCCTCCTAGAGATCAAGGGGCACTTCCCACCCATCTCTCTGGGCCAGGACTGGGCACACCCTTCCTCTGAGAACACCACTTCCCATAGAAGAAATGCCCTGTCTCTGACAAGTTACTTTCCATGGGGCTTTCAACAGTTTCCAAGAGCAGAACCTCAGCTCCAATTCTGAACTTCCTGGCTTTAAGGACCAGTTCACAAGACAAATCTACAGAAGTCAAAAGTGTGACACTGTCCTCACGGGGGAAGAGAAAGGTCCCTACTAGAAACAAAAGCATTAAGTCCATGTGGCTGACCAAGCTGCTGAGCCGACACTTACGCAGAACAGCATCAGTATTCTCCCCGCCCCCCTCACTTTTCCAGCATTTTGCAGTATTTATTTTACAGTAAGGTAAAGATTAATCACAGACTAAGAAAATTACATCCCTGACTCCAATTGCCAGGGATCTCTTCCGGGAGGCAAGAAGACTTCCCTCCAGCAGGAGACCGCTGGGCAGGGTGTGAGTTTACAAGGGGAGGGTGCGCAGAAGTTCTCCCAAAGCAGTGGCTCTCTACCCTCGCTGCACGTTAGAACCATATGGAGCTTGGAAAACACTGATGCCCACGCCCTACCTCAGGCCACCTGAGTCCCAGCATGCAGGGATGGCGACCACATTGTAACCGCTCACATTCCCAAGGGACATTCACAGGCAGCCCTGCAAAAAGGTGTCCTTCCCAGAGAGCAAGGCAATGAACTGAACGTCCATCTCGAATCTCCATGTGGACTGGGGCTCGAGTGGCCACTAGGGTGGCATGTTGAATCATTAATGAGTTCACATCTCCGTTGCCCCAGCCTCCTGTACTGCCTGCCAGAGAATATGTCCTGTGATTGCAACCACGAAGGAAGAACAAACAGGGCAGAATCCAAGCGCATTTCTGGTGGAGACAAAGCACGGTCCCACATTCACTTTCTCTTTCCCCATCACGTTATGGTCATTGCTACATAGCAACTCATCTTTATTTTGAAAAGCCATTAAAACAATTTTTTTTTTTCCAGTATTATCTGTTTAAGGAGAGTGATGTCATGGGCTCGCTTTCTTTGTAATTTGGGGAAAAAATGGATTCTTTCATTTTCAGTCTTAGTTATTCATTCAGGATGGGCGCCAAGGAAGCGATTCTTGCAGATAACAGCAAGCCCCAGTCTCCTCTGCTGCAGCCCAGGCTTGAATTGAGCCTGAGGTGGGGTTTTTATTTTTTAACAAATAAATGACAAGACAAGGAATAGACTTCAAGTGATGGGAAACCAAGTAGACAAAGGGTCTGCTATACCATGGTGCTTTGATATTTTTAGCTCTGTTTGCAAAGGCTAAATTACAGTAGGAATCTGGACCCGTTCCTTGGTAATTGGCTCGTAACACACCATAACCGTCTCGGGCGGCTCCTCCTCCCCGAGGAACCACAACTCAAAATTACAGATCATACGGAAATAACCCCCTAACTGCTTGTTTGTTTGTTTGACTTAAGTAATCCTGACTTCCTAGCATAACACCCTTGGATTCTGAAAATATCTCCAATAGCAGTTCACCTGATACATATGCAGATTTCACATTGTTGGGAGGAAGCAATCCAAGCCAAGGTTTCAGGGAAAGATCAGTTCAGAGGATGGACAAATATGACCAGCTGCTCCCTGGCATAGAAGACTGGAAACCCAGCCTACTGTACGGAGCTCAAACACAGCCCAGCGTCTCCACTCTCTCCTTCAGTTCTGCCACGTGTGTGTGTGTGCGCTAAGTCACTTCCGTCATGTCCAACTCTGAGTGACCCTATGGACTGCAGCCCAGCAGGCTCCTCTGTCCGTGGGATTCTCCAGGCAAGAATACTGGAGGGTTACCATGCCCTCCTCCAGGGGATCTTCCTGACCCAGGGATGGAACCTGCATCTCTTATGTCTCCTGCATTGGCCACCCTTACCACTAGCACTACCTTGGAAGCCCAGGTCACCTAAAATCAAGACTCTAGTTCCTGTCAAACTATAGGCAAGAGAGTAGGGGGTAGATCCCTATTTACTGCGTGAGTAGTATATCCTCGTGCTTAACAGGGGCCATGAGGACCTTCTCTAATAGCCTAGCATACTGACCACACTCAACAGTCAGATGAATTTTCTGTATATTTCTCTTATGATAAATGTGCTAAGTCTGTTGCTTTTTTTTTTTTTTTTTTAAAGAACTTTACCCTGATTATAGGATTGATCAGTCTCAGGAATGAGCTGTCCAGGGTTGATAATGGAAGCATGATCAGGAAGCACAAATATTTTTGATAGCTCAGAAACCACTCATTTGGCTGTAGGAACACATTCTAAACCTCTTTTATGATACCTGGGGTCTCTTCTGGTGGCATAAGGTTCAGTGATGACAGTATGAAAAAAAAAGGGGAATTCTGGCTCCAAGGCGTGATGTCCATCAACTCAAAAACGCCATGTAGGGTTATGGGGAAAGAAAGAAACATTCTTAAGTAAGGAATTAAATGATTTGAATTAAGATTTTAAAAACTGACAAAGAAATACCCTATAGTACATAATTTTCATTTTGTACGAAAGCCATTGTCTACTGGGAGGCTATTTTGATTCCCTGCCCTTTATTTCTCATCTGTAGCATAGATTCTCATTTTCTAACACGGACTGTCTGTTTTGACCGCCAACAAGTGTAATTCAACATTCTCGTCTGCCAGCTGTCTTCTCTGAGAGACGAAAGCGAGAGCAGAGCACGCCTGGCAGATTCCCCTGTACATTCCAGCCACGGAGCCCATGCAAACGCATGCATAAGACACGGGAGTTGTGTATCTCAATGGATGAGAACATACAGTTTAATCCAAAAGCCCTTTAAAGGGGGACTATCAGGAAAGCAGACAAGGCCCAGACAGAGTTTATGGTTGATTTAACCTTGTAAAAATTCCCTAGGTCAGCACAGTCCAGTATGCTTCATCATACAATCTGCAGCGAATTCCTTCCAGAAACCGCACTATATAAGCAGAACCCTCCATGACCTTCTTTGTTTGGAGCTGGTACAGCCTCTGCAACTGCAAAAGCAATCATTTTAAGTGCTCAGGATGAACACCTAGGGCAACCACCAGCACCATCACACAAGCAGCTTCCAACGAAAAAATATGCCGTGTGCCCAGTGGGGTTGAGGGTTTCCAATAGCTGCTGTTGGCAGAAAATAAAACCAGTTCAGGGGAAGAAAGGCCCTGGAGTTTCTCTTCATTGAAGATCAGTAACACCAGTTGCGTCTGATTCTTTCATAACTCCTGCAAAACTACAGTTCCAAGTTCACTCCCCTCCTGCAAGATTTGGGATATTGTCTGGATGCCAGGAAAATTAGACTACATAAAAGGAGCCCTGGGACTTCATGTCTTGCAGTTGGAACAGTTCCATGGAAACTGGGGCAGTTGGTAACCTGGAGTGAGGCAGAGCTAAAGGGGAGGTACAATCTCCTTCTTGGAACACCATCTAGCTCCACGACCACCTTCATACTGTCAACTCCAATGTGGGAAGAGACTGTCCAAAGGCCGCCATCCAAAGCTGGGTGTTCAAAGGCTTCTCTGCAGCCGGCTCTGTCACCCCTCCCCATGTGTGGCCTCAAGGGGTGATAGAAATAAAATCAGCTGCAAACCAATGCCTTCCTGCTGGCCACACCCTCTCCAGGGACCAGGCACTCACGGCTCTGTCTACATGGTATGAGCAGGTACAGGTGGGCATGTTTCCAGCACAGTGGGAAGGGGGACTGCATGCAGTAATGACTAAGAGAACCGGTTACTGTCAGGGGACATTTAAAAATATTTATAAAATCAGATTTAAAAAAGATTCAACTGGATTTTCTGTTTTAAAAAGCACTTACCAGAAAAACTCTCTCCCTAGAAAATATGTTTTAAAGTGTTAGTCACTCAGTTGTGTCCGACTGTCTGCGGCCTCATGGTCTGTAGCCTGCCAGGCTCCTCTATCCATGGAATTCTCCAGACAAGAATACAGGAGTGAGTAGCCTTTCCCTCTCCAGGGGATCTTTCTGACCGGGGATTGAACCTGGGTCTCCCACTTTGCAGGCAGATTTTTTACTGTCTGAGCCACCAGGGAAGCCCTATAAATGTTTATATAGACAGAAAAAATCTGAAAGAACAGTTAAATTCTTAACTGTAGGGGTGGGAGGTACAAGCTACTGGCTGTAAGAAGGGCTCAAGGATATACTGTATGGCGTGGGGAAGACTGCCAATATCTTGTAATAACTACACATGGAAAGTAACCTTTAAAACTGCATACAATGAACAATTTTAAAAAGTCTTCATTGTAAAGGCTACACCACACGTCTCTATTCTCTTCACATCTAGTACATTTCACCCAGATGTCTGATAGATGCTCAAGGAAATGGTACAGGATAGGTGACTTGAAAACAGACACTTAGTATTGTAAACATTTCTGCAACTGGATATTTTCCAATTATCTAGTATTGTCTTATTTGTAATTGATGCCTACACACAAAAGAAGTGAACTATTAAATTTTATGAACATTTACTTTAAGACATATGTCAAATTTAAATGCACGAAGCATAAATTTTAATTTATAATTCTAAAATGCAAGGTTCATGACCATTAAATTTGAGAAAACATACTGTCAGTTTTTACAGTTATCTTGTTCAGTTGCTAAGTTGTGTCTGAACCTTTGCAACCCCGAGGACTGCAGCAAGCTAGGAACCTCTGTCTTCTACTATCTCTTGAAGTTTGCTCAGATTTATGTCCATCCAGTCAGTGATGCTATCTAACCATCTCATCCTCTGCTGCCCTCTTCTCCTTCTGTTACATTTTATAAATAAGCTATAACAAGCCATTGATTACATCAGAACCTTAATCTTATGATGTTCCCATGGACATCTATATATAATTTAGAAAGATGAAATAAATCACTCTAGTCAATAGAGGTGGAGAAGGCAATGGCAGCCCACTCCAGTACTCTTGCCTATAAAATCCCATGGATGGAGGAGCCTGGTAGGCTGCAGTCCATGGGGTCGCGAAGAGTCAGACACAACTGAGCGACTTCCCTTTCACTTTTCACTTTCATGCATTGGAGAAGGAAATGGCAACCCACTCCGGTGTTCTTGCCTGGAGAATCCCAGGGATGGGGGAGCCTGGTGGGCTGCCATCTATGGGGTCGCACAGAGTTGGACACGACTGAAGTGACTTAGCAGCAGCAGCAGTCAATAGAGGCTTATGCTCTAACTAAAAAAAAAATCCCATCTAGCATTAAAAAAGATGCTGAGTTTCAGTTTTCAAAGGGTAGCACTAGTCTCTAGAGATAAGTGCTGTTAGAAATTGCATATTATTATTTATTATAAAAAAAACATAGTCCAAATACAAACTTGCTTAAATAAGGACATTAAGGTATTTACTGTTTTGGGCGATACTGCTTGTCCTAATAATTCAACTTGGTGAAAAAGTGCCCCAAATAACCATAGTTAACCAAATTACTCACCCAGTGTTCACTGGACAGCTAAGTGCTGTATACTGACCACCCACCCGGCACAACGCACTGAGCCCTGAGAAGGCATGAGAAGTCTGCCACGTGGCTCTTGGAGGGCTTCATAACTTGGCAAGTAAACCCGTAACTTAGAGAGATCATTTTAAAAAGCAACCAAGACAAGGTAGTATGCGCATAGACTGCCTTATTCTAGCAGGGATAAAGTGAGAGAAGAGGAAGACAAGAATGGAGGGACGTGCACATCTTCCTAACATTCTCGGGGACAAAACGGGCAGGGCGTGGGCACCTCCGTTGTGTGCGGAAATACGGTGGCTGCTTGGAACAGACATTTGTGCAGCTGAGTCGTGAGCTCAACCAGACCCCTGCTCACACATCATCATTTTCATCTGAAACAGCTACTGGCACGCAAACCAAGGTTACTCAGACTTGAGTACCGGAAGATGTTTTCTCAAAAATGAATGAAGCAAATGCAGTTTCAAGGAGATTGTAGCCAATGATGAAATCCAAAATTTCAAGAGAAAATTAGTGTTTCAGAAACCCACGTCCACCAACGTGAGTATAACCGCTTTCAGTACTTAAAGACTCTTCTGATGAAATCCTGGAGATAGCCATACACAGAATTTTAAATATTATGTAAAAAATGTGTCGGTATGTGGAAGGTTCTACATAACTGAATGTGCCAATATTTTCTGAATGACCATCAGATGTAAAAAATCATGCATGAGTAAATGATTCATCAAAGTGCAAGACAAACCAAGAATTGTAATATAACCAAGTGCAGAAAGATGCTTTCAGAATTCATATTCACAACGAACTTTAAAAAGAAAGCTGCTACTTGTCAAGTTTTGGTATAGTGTTAAAAAACATCCACAACTGTCTTAAAGTCTACTAAAATACTCCTCCCCACACATCTGGGTGAGGCTGGATTTTCTTTATATACTTCAATAGGAACAGTGTATTACAACAGATCAAATGCAGAACAGATATGAGAACCCAACCGTCTTTTATTAAGGCAGATATTAAACAGATTTGCAAAAAAGTATAAAACAATACTGCTCCTCTCAATTTTGCTTTGCTTTTTATTACCATAAGTATTGATTAATACAGTAATACAAGTAAAAGAGCTTTGAGGAATGTAACAATTTTTAGGAGTGTCAAGGGGCCTGAGTCCAAAAAGATTAAATTTTTAGATGATCTAGAAGCAGACTTCCAAACCACAAAGTGTTTGATTAGTAAGAGTATAATGTACCAAAATAGATAAACAAGGACCTACTATATAGCACAGGCAACTATATTTAATATATTGTAATAACCTATCATGGAAAAGAATCTGAAAAATAATATACATATACATACATATATACAAAACTGAATCACTTTGCTATACATCTAAAATTGATACACTGTAAATCAACTACACTTCAATAATAATAAAGAATGCATTGGTAACTCCAAATACAACCAATATGGATACAAACCGATCATTTATCTGGTTTGATATGAAACTAAAACTTGGAACATTTTAAGTCTGGGTGTGGGCATCTGCTCAGCAATCGGGTATGAATTAACTAAATTTCAAATGTTTTAGGTGCTCTAGATTTTGGAGCCCAGCACTGCCCTCAACAGGACCCAATGGTATGAATTAAATTGTAGCACACTTCAGGTTTTTAAGCAGAATATACAAGTGGGATCTTATTTTGTTTTCCAGATGAGAGAATCTTTTTTTTCCTTTAAGTCTTCATTACTTCTCTCTAGGCTAACCCTGCTAATCTTGCAATGTCTCTTCCAAACTGAACCAATTTAAACTGAAAAGGGACACAATTAAAATATTAAAATATAATATGCCAGAACACCAGGGACAAATCTTGAGTGTCCTTAACAAACAAGGACATATGGTCACCCGACTTCTCCCAGGCCACCTCCCTCAAGTCTGACCGATGTACTTGCCTGCTACCCAGAGCATTTATCCCAAGTCAAACGCTTCTCTCTTACCAGAAACGTGGAGGACCACGTGACTCCACACTTCTCCACCTCAATGCTGCCCCCTCTGCCCGCGCACTCCTCTGTCTCTCCCATCTCCCCTTGTTCTCAGAGGACGCAAGGAGAACAAGATAACAAATCAGGATGCAAGGCTCTGCTCTTCTCTGATCCCTGCTTAATCTAACAAGCAGTTCTTTGCTGGCATTCTCCCTCCCTTCTGTATTTTCCCCTTCCCATGAGCCACAAACACTGTACTCTTTCTTTTACAAAAAGTCTCCCCTACACCTCAAGGCACCTTTTTTTCTCTTTTACTTCCAATGTCTTTGTATTCTCCTGCTAATTTCATGACAAACCTCTCCTTCCAGGCACCTTTTCCCCAATGTCACCAGGCTAGCACAGCTCGAGAGCCAGGATTCAAACCCAGATCCAATGATAATATACCAGTGCTTGTCCAGTCCCCCTTCATTACCCTCACTCGTGCCTGTACACGTGAGACATACGCCCAGAATTACACACCTAGCCCTGGCCTTTTTCTTAGCCCTAGAGTCAGACAAACAACTGTCTGCTTTAAACTTCTACCTAAGTCCACCTCTAACCAACTCATTATGTTTCTCAAGCCTGCTCTTTAACTATCATTCTTAAAGATGCTGTCCAAGATGACCAAGGCAGAATCCTGGGAAATATCATCTCCATCACACCTGCTATACACACACACACACACTCTCTCTGTCTCTCTCCCCTCTAGCAACTACATACTGTCACCTCTCCCTAAAGACCTCTTCCATCCATCCTTTCCTTAAATCACTATATTGTTGTAGTTGGTGCTTAGTCATTCAGTTGTATCTGACTCTTGTGACCCCATGGACTGTGGCCCGCCAGCTCCGCTGTCCATGGGGATTCTCTAGCCAAGAAAACTGGAGTGGGTTGCTATTTCCTTCTCCAACTGTTGTAGTTCGATGCTTACAAATTTCACCTAGATACCCGCAATTGAGTTGACTTGGTTTCTTTGCATCTGGCTTGACCCCTACAACCCATTCCTCCCTTATATCATCATCTTTATACAGCACACGTATGATGATGCCACTTCCTTCCTTAACACGGGGTAGCACTTTGATGGCTTGCTGTTCCAGCTAATGAGATAATCAAGCAAAAGCTCCTGAAATGGGATATAATGACATCGAAGGGTTCATTCTCCCCGTGTCCCTGTGGCTCCTCACGCATGTTCCCACCCGAGGCTTGCAGAGGGGCTGGTCCCCTCCCGCCCGCTGTGCTGCCTCACTCACTGCCGCCCCTGCCCGCGCTTCCTCTTCTGGAAGAAGCACCTGTCTTCACTGTTGTCATCTTCATGAACTCTACATGCTCTGCAAACTCCACGTCCCTCCACGGAGTCCTCCCAGACCCTTAAAACCTTCTTCCAAGCTTCTAGTGAACATTATGGCTTCTATATAGAACAGTCACACGATGCAGCAATTATCTCTTTACTTGCTTGTTCCCTCGCTATGTTGTAAGTTCTTCAAAGGAGGGACCAAATTTTAAAAAAATTTTCTTATGCTCAATACCTGGAAGCAATAGGTGTCCAATAGAGTTTTGTTGGCTGAATGAATAAATAGCTTATAAGTGCTCTATGTTCCAATAATGAACTCCAACCTCACAGAGGATAGGAGCAAAAGCAAGATGACCTTGGTTAGGATGGTCCTGATGCTTTAAGAGCAAAACCACGTAAAAGTGTTATTTGTCTTCTAAAGGAAAACATGTTAGAAATACTCATTTTTTAGCATTACACAAGTATTTTGAGAACATATTACATTGACTTATTTCATATAGAAAATAGGGAAGAGAAGATGCCACAGGGATGTGTAGCAGCTGTAGTTTTCATTTGCTCAAAAAAAAAAGTAAACCAGGATGCCAGAAGCAGAAACTCACAAATGCAGCATGGCAGAGATGCAGCCAGGCCACGCTGAGATTTCCGCAGCCCTTAAACTTGGATTATGTTTTCAAAGGCAAGGCCTGTCACCCCACACACAGGCTATGTCAAGGAGTGAGGCCTAAACTCTGACCCTGAAGCTCAGAGAGCAATTATGCTGTCTCTAGAGACACTGTGGGATGTCTTCCCAGAGCTCATTAAAAAAGATTCTTAAACTTTTGGCCGCTTCCAACCACGTCCTATCTTTCTCTTGCATGTGCGCTAAGTTGCTTCAGTGGTGTCCAACTCTGCAGCCCTGTGGACTGTAGCCCACCAGGCTCCTCTGTCCATGGGGATTCTCCAGGCAAGAATACTGGAGTGGGTTGCCGTGCCCTCCTCCAGGGGCTCTTTCTGACCAAGGGATGGAAGGTGCATCTCTTATGTCTCCTGCAGTGGCAGGTGGGATCGTTACCACAAGCACCACCTGGGAAGCCCGACTTTCTCTTGAACCCAATTCCAGTCTTCACTCACATGATTCTGTTCTCATGCGTGCTCTCTACTGGAACAGAAGGCAGAATGTGGCAGGAGTGTTCTGCCCAAAGTTAGATGTAATTGAGGACTTTCCAGGTTGTTCAGTGGTAAAGAATCCGCCTGCCACGCAGGAGACTCAAGTTCGATCTTTGAGTCAGGAAGATTCCCTGGAGAAGGAAATGGCAACCCACTCTAATATTCTTTCCTGGGAAATCCCACGTAAGAGGAGCCTGGTGGGTTATAGTCCACGGGGTTGCAAAGAGTCAGGTACAATTTAGCGACAAAACAACATGAAGTAATGGAATACCCACTGCGTCTCCTCTACCCATCTCACCTCCCACTCCCTGCACCTGCAGCCCTGAAGAGGACTCTTAGGAGCCACAGTGACCTCTCAGCATGCATTTTCCATCCTTCCCAAGTCAGCTGCTGAGCAGTGTAAGGATCTGAGCTGGTGGGCTCACTAGATCAGAACAGACCGCAGGGGCTGATGGGAGTGACAGTGCTGAGTGAAACTGAAGGCAGAGAGTTGCTAACATGGGCCTAGGTCTTCCAGCAGAACCCTGAACCTTCATGAAGAGCCTTCCATGGAAGTTGATGACCAAGGGGAGAACAAGGATGACAGAAACAGATACAGATGCCCTTGACCCATCATTTCAACTTTGTTCAGTTACTGAGCTGAGTGTGGGGTCTTCGAAAATGTGTCTCAGTCAGGTAATGTTGTGGCTTTTCCTACCCAATGCCAAGCTGACTTGTAAGTGAACGATTCACAGAATTTGTCAGGCGATGGAATGTCTCCTGACCACATACAATTGACTAGTCACTTTCAGCCTTCCCAGCCGAGAGTACATCTTCACTTACAAGCAATGATTTCAGGATCATGAAGATGGTCAGTTTGACTTGGCTGTAATTTCTCTCTCTTGAGCTCCCAGGAGAATTGCCTGACTGGCCCACAGGTTTTGCAAATTGACAAGGGGCCCTAAGTTTCAGTCTCTCTTTTGCAAGAATTTTTCTGGTAGGCCTCTCTAGTTCTCTTAATCTGATTTCAGCTGGCGTTTTCTGGCTCAGGCCATTCCCCTTGTATTAATACATTTAGGGCTCGGGGCCTTGATTCAAGAGCCAACTGGAGGCTTTAGAAAGGTCATTGTTCTCAAGCTTGTCATCTCAGAGAACCCACGTGGCTCATGATGTCCCAGGGAGGAGGACCAGCACCCTACCTGGCTTTGCTCTTACTTCTAGAATTTTGTGCTCAATATCCTGTGGTCTTGTTGGTCATATCCTGCTCCTACTATGTATCAGATCAAGATGTGATGCCTCAACCAGGCATCCAAGGCCTTCAAAACCTGCTCACATCTCAACTGTCTAGACTTTTCTCCCCCAAAATGGGCATGCTCCATCTGCCAGCCTCATTCAACCTCAGGCCTAAGTCTTCCATCATCCTTTCCTCCCCACACAGGAGGTCTTTTCCTAGATTCCTGAATTCATTCTGCCCTGAATCCATTCAAATTTATCCCACATCCTTCTTCCTTCACACTATCTCCTTAGGCTCCTTTAATTCAGAGATCTCTCTCTTTCTTGATGAGTAAAAAACTGTTAAAAAAAAAAAAGTAAAAACTGCCTGAAAATTTGGGAGCAGAACGTACTCCATCTTTAAGTTCTCTGATTGTCTTTTGTGTGTTAGTTGTGCCTTCTCAAATGAATGATAAATCCCTTAATGGCAGAGAAAGAGTAGAATGATTTTTACCTATTCCCAATGTGGCTCAGAGGTTAAAGCGTCTGCCTGCAATTGTGGGAGACCTGGGTTCGATTCCTGAGTCGGGAAGATTCCCCTGGAGAAGGAAATGGCAACCCACTCCAGTGTTCTTGCCTGGAGAATCCCATGGACGGAGGAACCTGGTGGGCTACAGTCCACGGGGTCGCAAAGAGTCGGACACGACTTCACTTTCACTTTCAATGCCTAGATTGGTGCTGGCATATGAAAGATGCTTAATAAAGACCTGTTCCGTTGAATCTGATATAGCAACTTCGATCATAAGTGATCTTCTCAACAGGAAATACCAAGTGAGCAGACTGGTGTCATAGCTCACCAGCTCCCAAGCGCCTCATTCATTTTCCATATAGACAAGACCACACATGTAACCATTCATTTGTTACACCCAAATGGACTGATTTTAAATCAATTTAAACGACTATGTGTAACTCATTCCATTTTTTCAAAAAGTACATTACATTTTTTGGTATCTTAGTTCATAGTTTCATAACTCAAGATATATTCATTTAAACTGGATCTGTCTAAAGTAACAATTTATTTTAAAAAATAACATTTATTATTATTATTTTTGGCCGTGCTGGGTTTTCACTGCTGCTCGTGTCTTTCTCTAGTCACGGCACATGGGCATGGCTCTCTAGTTGTGGTGCATGGGCTTTTCACTGTAGTGCCTTCTCCTGTTGCAGAGCACAGTTCTAGGGTGTGTATGCTCAATAGTGTGGTGCATGGGCTTAGTTGCCCCACGGAATGTGGAATCTTCCCTGACCAGGGATTGAACCTCTTTCCCCTGTACTAGTAGGCAGATTCTTAACCAACTGGACCACCAGTGAAGTCCTTTACTTCCATATTTTTTAAAATTATATTTTACCATAGCAAAGTTGATGCAGGCTGTACATAGTTTATTTTAAACGAAGCAGACCTTATACTGTTTTTCCTTTCAGTACTAAAGTGGCTGAACCAAAGGTGTTCACCGTGCCTCACATTTCTCACGGCCCACTTTTAATCATTCCCAGCCTTTTAAATTCTGACTTTTATGCAAATACTCCCAAATATATGCTTCCCAACTTCACCTTTCTTCTGACAGTCAATTCCAGATCTTCTACCAGAATATCTTTTTCAAATAAAACACAATAAAAGAAGTCAGCAGCTCTGTAATCCAAAATTCTATTTTCAAGGCTGTTTGAAATTTATAATTCATTTTCCATAGAAACGGCATTATAAATAGTAATTCAGTTAGTTCTCTGGCTGAGAAACAAAGCTTAGCTAATCCATCTGCAAGGAAAAGTAGCAGAAAGCAATATGGTAACAATATGAGTAATTAAATGAAGCACTAAAAGGTGAATGTAAAAGAATAAGCTAATCTTGGTTGTTAATATTTAAAGAAAGCACTTTCACTTGGAGGACAGGGAGACTGAGATAGTGGAGAGTTAGAGGCTTCCCTGGTGGCTCAGATGGCAAAGAATTTGCCTGCAATGTGGGAGACCCAGGTTTGATCCCTGGGTCAGGAAGATTGCCTGGAGAAGGGAATGGCAGCCCACTCCAGTGTTCTTTCCTGCAGAAATCCATGGACAGAGGAGCCTGGTGGGCTACAGTCCATGGGATTGCAAAGAGTTGGACACGACTGAGTTACTAACACACACACACACAGGCACACGCGTGTGCACACACACACACACGCACAGAGGCCTGTTAGTTACAGCCACACAATACTGAAACCTGCCAGGTTTTAGACCCACCTCCTCAATGCAGTCATCAGTCCTTCTGATTCTTCAGCTTACCTCTTCTATTTGTCTGTTCTCTTCCGTTCCTTCTGCCCCTGTCCTCAACCAGACATCCTCCTCCCTGACCTGGATTACTACAATGATTTCCCAGTTGGTTTCTCTGACTCCAATTCCTTTTTTAAATTCATTTTGCATATGACACTCAGATTAATCCTTTTTGAACTCTCTTTCCTGTGTCATTGTTCTGCTCAAAGGTATACCATCTACCCCTAATAGGTCAGAATAGCACAGGCCTGGCCACACTTTCTGGGGTGATGTGTACCCTGGTACTGGAGGAGAGCCCCCATACTGGCAGGACCCATGTAGGGTCCATTGGAGAATCTACTGCCGTGCAAAGTACTGCGGGCACCCAGTGACTTTCAGAATTCTTGATCAGGAGAGAGCACAGACTCCTCCCTTTAGAAGTGCCTGAACAGTCAATCTACTCTAGTCAATTGGGACCAGAAAGTGTCCCAATCTGGTTACTATATCATTCTGTTAGAAGAACTAGAATCTGGCTACTACATCATCCTTTTAGAGGAGCTAGAATGCTGATGCTCTCAGCCAAAACTGGGAGGATGGGGAGGTGAAATGGTCACCCATCGGCTTCTTTAAAATTTTTGGTCTCAGTTACCTGTGATCCCTCTGAGCAGACCTACTGGTACGACCTGATGGAGAACCACCATGATGGTGAAAGAGCTTGCACTGCCCCAAAACCCCTTCCCTGAGACTCTGCTGTCTCTTCATGTGCACAAAGGAGACAGTGATGCCCTCCACCCATAGCTGCTGTAAGGGCTGAGGGAGGTGCCTGAAAGGACCTGTCCCCATATCCTATACTTACATACATATAAGTATGCATGAATTAGACAGGAGATAAGGAGATGTACAAAAGCTTGGGTCAGAGCCTCCGACTCTTGATCAACCTTGGCAAATGCTTTCACTTGGACAAGTGCCTACTTCTTCAATTTGGGGCTGGAATTCAAGCAGAATCTTGTCTCCTGTTTTACACACTCCATCCTGACTTGCTAAGAAAAACTATCTGGGGAAAGGAGAATTACTGGCTTACAATTCAGATCCAAGAAAATACTCAGGAATTAAGACAATAGCCAATCCGAATGAGACACAGAGTCTGCTCCGGTTAATTAAAACAAAACAAAACAACCTCAAAACAAAAGCCCAACAAACCAACAGAAAACAACCAGGTCACCAAGCTCTAGATCAGGTCAGCCAGGAGCACAGCTCTGCCTGTTGTCATGGCGACGTGAGCACTGCACTCCAGGGCCTCTGAGAGCAAAGACTGGCTGCAGGGAGCCACGCCCAGGGTGCCGTGGTCCCCAACACAGGCTTCTTCTCCCAGATGCTGGCAAGGAAAGTGAGAGGGCTGGGAAGATGTTTATTTGCTTCCATTCTCTGTGTGGTACTCACAGAAAAATGTACTTTAGGACTAAGCATTCTGAGGCATTATAGTTATAGAAGATTTATCCATTTTCATAGCATTTTCATGCAGTAAATTCTAGCAGCAGCCCAGGTAGGTATTAATTATATTCTTTCCATTTTGAGGATGGAGCCTTAAAGTGGTGGCCAAGGGATTGGTCATTTACACCCTCTGAACTGTGGGTTTTCCTTGGCATAATGTGCGTTATGTGACTTATCCTGACGACATAGAATTGTAAAGGACAGAGCTCTAAATAAATGTTAGAGAAATGTCACTCCTGGCCAGTGTCATGCCAATCCCCCACCCACCTCAGTCTAATCTTAAGAAAAGATGACACCACACAGCATTAGGTGTTACTCAATAAAGAGTGTGTCCTACGTGTGCGGACACCTATCTGTAGAAGAGTTGTCCTGTTTCTAGCTCTTGGGGCGGTTTGAAAACAAAGGCTGCCACTGCAATCTGCGTTTTTGAATCTTCCATTAGTAGAGCTATGCCACCTACTGTACCGAGGGGTGACCTCATTAGAGGAGGGGAACTATCAGTGCAAACTCAAAGCCTCCTAAACCCGCCGGCAGTTGGGCCTCTGCTTGGGGAAGGAGTCCAGCAGCTGCCACCGACAATGGGCTTCTGTACCCGATCCTTGCAAAAGCTTTCTTTCTTTCTTTTCTTTTTTTTTTTTTTGGAGGCCTTTGCTTCTCCCAAGAGCTAGCCAGTTTAGTTTTGTTTTTATCCTCAAGCAAGATGGCTGCTGATTGCAATGAGCTCAGAATAGCAGAAAGTAATTAAAAATTCATTTTAAAATCTATCGCACAGTTTAACATCTACATTAAGAACACTGCTGGGGTAAATAAGCTGGCATCATCTTCAGCAGGGCAAGACAAAAGAAGAATTCAGGAAGTCTGTGCACACGGTGTAGGAATACTAGATGCAATAAACTGTATTTCAGCTGGCTTTTGTACCCGTTTTGTAGGTCTTTTCCTGAAAACACAAGTGGGTCATGACAGAAGCAAGCATTTTCCAAGAGAATCTGGTAGCCATCTGATAGCCCAACCAGGGAGCCTGTTGACTGAGATAATTCTTTAGGAAAATATAGCTCCTGTTTTCAATGAGCAGTTCTCTTTAGAGACCCGTGACCACTAGTGTTGGGGAGTTGACATCTTAATAAGCACTTATTTCTCTAATGATTTGGGTCCATGGTATACTGCACTGTTAGGAACATTTATGCGCTGATTATCTAGAATTTAAACCACCTTTGATGTGCAGGCTGAGCTGCCAAAGCAGTAACAGAGGTGTGCCTGCATCCCAAGCTTTTCTCCACCCGCCAAGCCCTCACCATGCCGTCTGCAGTCCCAGACCTGCCTGTGACCAGCAAATACTGCCGTCAACTGCATCCCTGTCTTGGCCCCAAATCTCAGTACCATTTACAGCTAGAAGCAAATTCCACTGGAAAACAAGACAGATATTCTCTGCAAGATAGTCCACATTCAAGACATTTTTTCTGAAAGTTTTCTTTAAACTCTAGCAGAGAAAGCACCTCTGAGAACACAGTATTGGAAAGACATTAACTTGCACTTATTTTATCTGTATTTTCACCCATGAGCTATGTTTGCTGGGTCCGAACATCACTTTATATCAATTTTGAAGGGTGGCAATAGGAATCTGATGATGAATGTAATAAAACAGGTTCATTTAGCAATCGAATTACATTATTAACATTACCACAGTACCCATTTTATTTGAGAATTTATGTTCATTTTCAGAACTAACAACCCTTTCTGCTCATTGCACCCAAAGACGGTGCACATATTTTATGTTTAAGTAACTTGTCGTCCTCCAACCTAGGAAATAAATACCAAATCAATTTACTCTCCTTCTATTTCCCCCAACACGGAAAGCAAATGTCAAGTGTTATAAAGCTCCCCAATGATGTCAATAATTTTATTAAAACTTGGAGATTTAATATCTCTTCTCATATTCTTGATAGAGGCATTGAAGTAGGTAGGGCTATAAAACTAATAACCTAATTTTCACTGCAAATATTTTCATTCACCTGAGGCAGAGTAAACCAAGGCCTTTATGGCATTGTTAAGCCAGATTACGAGCAATTTTGATTAAAACCAAAGATACTGACATTTTCCAAAAGGAAAAGGAGAGTCACTAGAATCAAGGTCTTGGCCATTGCCTGTGTCCAGACGAATCCAGAAGCCGGGGTTGGAGAAAATGCCTCCAGAGGGTTGTGGGCCTAAATAATCAGGGGTTCTTACCTCTTCCTGCCTGATTGTAAGGGGGTGCAGGCGGGAGGCTGGGGAGGGGCAGGGAAGAAATCTGTGCTCTCAGTCACACAAGGGTAACACCATTCTGACCTCAATTAACATACATATGAAGCAAAAAGAGACACTTCTTTAAACAGGCGTGGAAAATATCAAAAGGTAACCTTTTTCTAATTGTAAAGCAATGAAGAAGACCATGGCTAGACAGGTCATTAAAAATGGGGAAAGAGCTAACAAGATGGAATAATGAGGTTCGCCTTTCTTACTATTATCAGTGCTGAAGTTGTCTTTATTAAGAGAGTTAAGAATATTTTCAAGTTTTCAAGATAAAAAATTGAGTGGAAGATTCAGATTATTTTTCTTGCAATTATTTCAGAAACAGAAGCTAAATCTCTTATCATCTGTTGTAAAATTATAAGCAATGTACTGAATGCTAGCATGGGCATGATTCTGGAATTTTATCAGTTTTTCCCCATTTGTAGTTTCTATACATATGATCCAGCCCCGGTTCAAATATAAAGAATAATCATCACGTTTTATAACAAAGGGCTGTTTTGTGGATTCTTTGTTCCTGTTATTACATGTTTACATTTAAAGATAAGGCAGCTGCTCTTGATATTCCTGGGGCCAGGACAATTGAAAGAGTTAATGAAAGGGTGTCAATCTTTTCCAGATAGAATATTCGTGTGGCTTGAATTATTTATATTTTTGATAATAAACTAAGATGAGGTATCTGCCTTTCATAGATTATGAGTTAGACGAGGAGGTGCAGATACAGTTAAGTTGATGGACATCATGTAGTAAATCTTGTTTTCCTTAATCATGTACATTGGCTGGAGGATCTTCTCCCCAGAAGGAAATTTTCCACGATCCTGTGAGACTACAATGTCTATGATCATTAACATTTCTCAACACCTGTTATGCAGCAGACACTTTACAAATGTGATTTCTTTTCATCCCTACTATGCTTTGACGGAAAAACTATTCCTGTTTTATGAAAAAGAATATGTAGCTTAAAAATTCTAAGAAACACATTAAAGACTGTTATAGGACACATTCTGCCAACCTGGAAAATACAAATACTGTATCTTTATAATTAAAATTCAACACAGCATTGCCTTGAGTAATGACTGGGGTCAGCTCTTTTTCTGTTAGGTTGCCAAATTACTATGAATTAAGAGCTTTTAAGCAGTAACTGTATTAGTGGTTCTACCACTTTTTAAATATTTAAATCTTTTCCCAATTACAATAAAATTTATCTTATTGTACATGGACCCAGAATGAACTATTCTGATTAATAAAACACTCTGGCTAAGAAACTGTTAGGGGAAGACTACTAATCTTTAAGAAGTAGCAAAACTATATGCATTTAGGATTTTTTTTTTTTTTTTTTTTTTTTTTTGGGCCACACTGTGCGGCATGTGGAATCTTAGTTCTCTGATTAGGGATCGAACTCCTGCAATGGGAGCATGGAGTCTCAACCACCAGACCATCAAGGAAGTCCCAATCATATGCATTTAGTATAAACTAAGCAGATACTTTGTTGATTCAGGAAGCATGTAGGCGATAGTAATCCTGGAGGGTCATCATGACAAAGATCAGTTATAATTTCATAAGGAAAGCAGAATAAAACAACTTCATAGAGATTTCTAGTTGTCAGAATCTTAGATTTAAAGAACTAGAAGGCACCTCAGAGATCCTCCATCTAAGCCTTGTACTTACAGGTGAGGACTCGGAGACACAGACAGCTGGCAACCGAAGTGGCAGACCAAGGTCACTAAGGAGCCCAGTGGCGGCCACGGAGTGACCAGAACACATGCGACGAGCTTGCCTTGCTGAGCCGACTCACTGAAGTCATAGTGACCCTACTTACCTCATCGTCATTTAGAATAAAACAAAAAAGGGAAGACGCTACCACTTGCCTTCTGAATCTGTTGATTTCCAAGCAACCACAGATCTCTTTTTAGTTGTGTCCTCTGTGACAGCTATTTCCTTAACTTCCCCAGCACAATCAAGATTCCTGAAGTCACGCTGTAAGTAGACACAGCAAGGAACATGCCCCTTTCTCTGAATGGCTTCTGACTTTTCTCTCTTTTTTGATATGATTTTTATTGGGATTGAAATGTAGAGAGGAGTTCTACCAAGCATTCAATTCCAGCCTTGCAATTTAACTTGCCAGGTTTAACTGGGGGATGATGAATCAATTATTTACTTAGCTGGCACCATTTTCCTGTCCTTTAAATCATATTTAATTTCAATCTATTATAATCAGTTCTCAGTGCTGAACCAAAACCCTTGCTACGCTATCTGCTTACAAGACAGTTTCTCACATAGAGCATCAGAGCACTAAGTGTCTCGTGTGCATTTACAGATGACGGACTGCATCTGCCAAGATGTGGTGTGTGTGCACACTTCGGAGATTTCTATATTTTACAACTTTAACATATCCGGCGCCATTTACTACCCAGTAAAAAAACCACCGGAATGATCTAGATCAATAGTCTATTGAATCTAAAAAGTCATCATTCACGTAAAATGAGACCTCAATCTTATTTTGAAAATCATCCAGATCTTTTATTCCAACTTCCTTCACAAAAGAAAGTCAAAACTCCAAAACTACTTGAGATATAAAAGCCAAATGCAACGTATGAGACAATTAAATCCTAGTTTGGGAAAAAATATATACGGTACATTTCGGAGGGATAATTGCATGGGGTGTTACATGATACTAGAGAATTCGTGTTAGTTTTCTTATGTGTAAAAATGGCATAGCAGTTATGTCAGAGCATAACCTGATTTTAGGGATAACATCCTTATTTTTAGGAGATGCAATAATGAAGTATTTTTGAGCAAAGTGTCATGATGGCCTCCAACTCTTTAGATACTTTGTATAAAAACACAGAGATGAAACATATGTGGTAAAATAGTAATCTGAATTTAAGTAGTTGATATATACATATCCGTTGAACTATTTTTCCCATTTTCTTGAAAATTTATAATAAAATCTGAAGTCATTAAAATACCACTTTAGAGAAATAATTGAGAATTGCTTAGTTATATACACCCTACGTACCACCCCCCCACCCCAACTCCCAACCTGACCACCACCAGGGGAACAGGGAACCACAGTCTGGGCAGGGGATGGGACAGTAACAGAAGACAGAGAAAGCAGCTATTTCACAAAATGAGTCTCCAAACAGCAAAGATAAACACTGTGAAGAGAAGAAGAGGTCAAAGGTAGGTGAGGTTGCAATAAGAGGGCACCCAACTACTTTACACGTGTCTTTCCAGGCCCTTGGAGAAGGCAATGGCACCCCACTCCAGTACTGTTGCCTGGAAAATCCCATGGACGGAGGAGCCTGGTAGGCTGCAGTCCATGCTAAGGGTCGGACACGACTGAGTGACATCACTTTCACTTTTCACTTTCATGCATTAGAGAAGGAAATAGCAACCCACTCCAGTGTTCCTGCCTGGAAAATCCCAGAGACGGTGGAGCCTGGTTGGCTGCCGTCTATGGGGTCGCACAGAGTTGGACACGACTGAAGTGACTTAGCAGTTCCAGGCCCTGGCAGCTTCTACTTGGGTTATTCAAGGAGAATGTGTGTGCAACCATGGGCACACCTGTATATAGCTTTTAGGCTTTGTGGCAAAGGGGAGAGTAAGGTGCTAGGTGCTAAATCACTTCAGTCGTGTCCGACTCTTCGCGACCCTATGGACTGTAGCCCGCCTGGCTTCTCTGTCCAAGGGATTCTCCAGGCAAAAATACTGGAGTGGGTGGACATGCCCTCCTCACGGGATCTTCCCGCCCCGGGGATCAAACCCATGTCTCTTATGTCTCCGGCACTGCAGGTAGATTCTTTACCACTAGTGCCACCTGGGAAGCCCTGAAGACACGCAAATGTCCCAGTTTTCAAAAGGGAGTAAAGTGTTTGGCACTTAAGAGGAAACAGTGGTTTAAAACCATGCTTCATTTCTACATATATTGCATTATTATGTTGTCTGCCTGAAACTAGTATGCTATAGGTCCATTACATATCAATTAACAACAAACAAACCCCAAATCTCATGCTTCTGCACCCTGTGAAGCCCGGGACCAAAAAGTGGTAGTTATCATTACCATGTGGGTTTCTAGAGTCAAAGCACTCAACTCTTGGGTCTTATGAAAATCTTCTGGCCCAGATGGAAAAATTAGGGGCAGGCTGTCAATATAAACAGGCTTATCCATATCTAGTTAAAAATTTTCTCAAGAGGGCTGAGGAACAGGTCAATGTCAACCTACAGAGAGGTTTTAAGTCTTCCAGTAATTCACCTTTATCTTTGTTTTACTTCTACGTTTATATAAGACTGAAATGAATACCTACTATAGGCGACCTACCAAAAATATGGAGGAAAAAACATTATGGAGACAACTGAAGGACCAGAGAGAAGAGCACTAAAGTACAGTGAGAACATCTGCAGACCTGTGAAACAATTCATTAGGGAATAAGAAGGCGATATGAGAGCGATTTCCGTCTATTCTTAAACTTTAAAAAACTTATGCTTTGCTAGTATTCTAAATGCACTCAGGGACAGTGATACTGTCAGCTGGTCTACAATGGACAGGGTGGCTTGTCAGGTAAGGTATACAAGGAGTCTGAGGGTTTCTACAACAGATGACTGAAAACAGTCTCCTCTGTTCTCTTTCATGGTATAGTATCACACAAAGCTGTTCAGTTGAGCTTCATTAAATGGATTTACAGATTATATTACCTAGTTTTAACTACACCAATCTACCCAAAATGGATACCTGGCTTAAAAAAAAAAAAAAAGATTTCCACAAAGAAATTGGGGACTGAATATAATCTTAACAAAGAAAGCACAACTGAGCAACAAGAAAACGGCAGAGTTCGTGCAGCACTAATTACAACAGCCGGGACATGGGTGCAGTCTAGAATAGATGCCCATGGACAGAGGAAGGGATAAAGATGTGGTACGTACATCAGTGGAATACTGTTGTTGTTAAGTCACTAAGTCATGTCTGACTCTTTTGTGAATAGCCTGCCAGACTCCTCTGTCCTTGGGATCTCCGAGGCAAGAATACTGGAGTGGGTGGCCGTTTCCTTCTCCAGGGATCCTCCTGACCCGAGGATCGAACCCATGTCTCCTGCACTGGCAGGCGGATTCTTTACTGCTGAGCCATCAGGGAAGCCCCACAATGGAATATTACTTAGCCATAAAATGGAACGAAATTGGATCATTTATAGAGACATGGATGGACCTAGAGTGAAGTAAGTAAGAGAAAAATGAATATTGTATATTAACTCATGTATATTTAATTCAGAAAAATGTTACGTATGAACCTATTTGCACTGCAGGAACAGAGACGCAGACGTTAGGGAATGGACATGTGTGAGGACATGGCAGGGTGGGCCAAGGGGCACTGGGAGATTGGGACTGATGTATGTGCAATGCCTGGTGTAAAACAGCTAGTGGGAACCTGCTGTATAAGGCAGGGTGCTTAGCTAGTTGCTCTGTGCAGACCTAGAGGGATGGGTTTGGGGGAGGGTGGGAGGTCCAAGAGGGAGACGATCTATGTATACATATAGCTGATTCACTTCCTTATACAGCAGAAATTAATATAACACTGTAAGGCAACTATACCCTAATAATAATGATAAAAAAGCAGAGTGTCTGTACTATGCCAGATATAAGAGATAAGAATGATCTTATGAGAGCCGATCAGAAATCAATAAAATTTTTGAAATCATCACAAAAATTTGAGATACAAATTTGATTCATTTTTTTGAGCCTTGCCTTAAGTATATATTAATACTACAGCTTGAGATATTAGATAGTGATGTAACTCTTCCCAGGTGGCTCAGTGGTAAAGACCCCACCTGCCAATGCAGGAGACGCAGGAGTCATGGGTTAGATCCCTGTATAGGGAAGACCCCCTGAAGAAGGAAATGGCAACCCACTCCAGTAGTCTTGCCTGGAAAAGTCCATGGATGAGGAGCCTGGCGGGCTACAATCCATAGGGTTGCAAAGAGTCAGACACTGAGTGACTGAGCATGCGTGCATTAGCTAATGACATAGGTATATAAATTATAAACTCACAGATACACATATATCGAGGGTGACTACTCAAAAATTGTTTACAGGTGAAGTAGTCAGTAAAAAATGTTTAGAGAAAATAATCTGAACACAAATTTCAAAATAAGCTGGAAGACAGGACAATTTTAACGAATGAAATATAAATGAGATGAATGCAAAAAAGTCCTACATTTCAGGTCAAAACACCCAATATACAAGTAAGAATGCAGGAGACCTGCTACAAAGCAGTTCACGTTAAACCAGACTTGGCCTTGCAGCTGACTGTCAGCTTTGTGCCAGGTAACAGTGGGCGTGGCTGGAAAAAGCCTGAACCAATTCTCATGCTGCCTTCCTTCAGGGAACTCGAAGCGTTTAGAAACAGGGAGCCAAGCCTCGCTGTATTCTGTTGGCCCACAGATGGAAGACTGTTCAGTTTTATAAGAAACATACAAGCTTCCAACAGGCCTTGCTAGGAGGCTGGACTAAAAACCCTCTGAAGTAATTCTAGCTCTGAATTCTGAGTCGGTGAAGACACGGGTGCAGAATCTGGATAAGAAGCAAACAAAATTTAAATAGCTTAGTTTGTTTAATCTACCAGTCCAATGGATGTGGTCGGCAGCCCACTCAAATATAACTCCATGACAGCAGGACCTGTTTCTTCGTCTTCATCTTGCTCAATATTGCAACCCATCAACCGAGACAGTGCCTGCTGTCCAATCCGTGTTCAACAAAAGTCTGTTATCATGGTAGGGAATGCCTCATCACTGGAGGTGTGCATGATAAGGCTGCAGGGGTTTCATCTCTAAGGAATTTCCGACTCCAGGATGCTACATGCTATATTTGCATACAATCTTTTCCTCAGCAAATTAAAATATCACTAGCACAGACCTCTGAGCCTGTTACAAGTTTTAAATTCAACACTCCAGATTTCTATGCGTGAGATTCTCTAGTCACATCAATTCTGATTTTTTTTCCAAATAATCTAGGATTTTCTTTCTAAATTTTTTTTAAAATTTTCTGACAATCTTTTTTTTTTTTTTTAATAAAAATATACAGAAATATTCTTGAAGTGAATCCTGCCGGGGATTTGTAAACAATAATACTTTGTCTTATCTATCTCTACCCGAGAGACTGCAAATAAATATAAAAATGAATGTGGTAATAACAAGCCTCAGATTATTTTAGCTAAGGTTTAAGGAAGAAAAAAGAAATAATAAGGGGCCATGAAAATACATGTGCGGGAAGAAAAAGTAGATCCAGCCACATATCAAGGCGATGACACCACAGAGTCGCTATTTGATATGTTCTGCAACTTGACAGGACAATAGAGAATCCTTCCTTAAACCATCCCAGTTTATTATAAGTTAGATTCATAAAAAAAAAAAAAAACTTCAAGTGGAAATGAATGGAGGAAATCATTGCCCAAATTATTAATATAAAAAATACACAGTATACCCTGAAGCAGCACTGAACATTATCTTTTATGATGTTCAGTTCAGTTCAGTCCTGTCTGATTCTTTGCGACCCCATGGGCTGCAGCACACCAGGCCTCCCTGTCCATCACCAACTCCCAGAGCTTACTCAAACTCATGTCCATCAAGTCGGTGATGCCATCCAACCATCTCATCCTCTGTCATCCCCTTCACCTCCTGCCTTCAATCTTTCCCAGCATCAGGGTCTTTTCCAATGAGTCAGCTCTTCACATCAGGTGGCCAAAGTATTGGATTTTAGCTTCAGCATCAGTCCTTCCAATGAATATTCAGGACTGAGTTCCTTTAGGATGGACTGGTTGGATCTCCTTGTAGTCCAAGGGACTCTCAAGAGTCTTCTCCAACACCACAGTTCAAAAGTACCAGTTCTTCGGTGCTCAGCTTTCTTTATAGTCCAACTCTCACAACCATACATGACTACTGGAAAAACCATAGCCTTGACTAGGTGGACCTTTGCTGGCAAAGTAATGCCTTTGCTTTTTAGTATGCTGTCTAGGTTGGTCTTAAAACATGTTTGCTCAACTCTTTTAAATTAAATATAAAATATCTGTTTTCCTGTCTGTAGCAATCATCAGTTAGCATGTTCTGTAGACCCTTAGTAATTGACACTTTATTTGGATGATAAGAACTGTCCTCGAAAGTCCCTATGTTCCCTGGTGGCTCAGAGGTTAAAGCATCTGCCTCCAATGTGGGAGACCTGGGTTCAATCCCTGGGTCGGGAAGATCCCCTGGAGAAGGAAATGGTAACCCACTCCAGTATTCTTGCCTGGAGAATCCCATGGACGGAGAAGCCTGGTAGGCTACAGTCCACAGGGTTGCAAAGAGTTGGACACGACTGAGCGACTGGCTGGTCTTTTCAGAAAGCCTTGGAGAAGCACTAACCCTTACTATTATCCGAGAAAGACAGGATAAGCAGTCTTGGGACAATGCCCCGCATGGGGAAGTGTTGTCAGAGAGAGGCCTCTGTCGTTTTTCCCGGATATCACAGTGAGTCTTGTCAACCTCATGAGAAGCTGTGCGGCTATCTGTGTGTGCGCTCAGTTGCTCCCAACTCTCTGCAGCCTGTGGACTGTAGCCCTCCAGACTCCTCTGTCCATGGCGTTTCCCAGGCAAGACTGGGGTGGGTCGCCACTTCCTACTCTGGGGGATCTTCCCGACCCAGGGATCGAACCCACGTCTCTTGAGTCTCCTGCACTGGCAGGTGGATTCTTTACCACTCGTGCCACGTGGGACACCTGCGATGAGTGTGGCAGAGGAAGGATCCCTATGTTGGAAGAGTTGAAATGACCTCTATTGGCTAAAACAAACTGCAAAACCCTACGGTGTTAGGAGATGCTAAAAATGTGGGCCTCCTGGATGATTAAATTCCGGAGTGATTTCCGGAGTGTGTGAAAAACACATTGTTCCTTCAAGCATAATCTAAAGGGCAAAAAAAGCAGGTCATTGTTAAATCACTGCATCCCATCACCAAGATTAAAACACAAAGAAAAGCGTATTCACATCTGAGTTTCTTCATTTGTGCAATAATCAAGCGGAGGTATTGTGAAATAGCCCAGATAACACAGTATCCAAATTCAAGGTGGAGTGGAAGGCGCTGTCTCTACCAAGAGAAATATCAAAATGCAAGGCTGAAAATACCCAGCTCGGGTCTCTGTCAGTTCGTGCTCACAGAGACGGGGATGCCAGCTTGCTGTCTGCCATCCCAAGATGGGGAGCTGTCGGGAGAGAAACAGGCGACACTGTGGCTCCCCGAGCCTGGGATGACAGAAGCCCCGGAGTCCTGGGCCACGACAGATGCTGGACTGAGATAACCAAACAGAATAGGAAACACGCAGAACAGCAGCTGGGCCAGACACATCCAACTTCCCACCTGCTGTTGATTTACACATTCATCTCTTACACTCGCTCCCAGCCCATGTAAAAACGTGCCAGCACGTCGAGAAATTAATCAATTTGGGGAAAGGCAGGGAGTTATCCATGGCCGATTTTATATTCTTTCTGTAAACACATTTGTGTAGCACAGAGGCAGCTGAGCCCAACAGCAATGGTTTTTTCTGCTTTCTGCTGTAATCACCCATACACCTGGGACTCACACGGCTCTCGCTGCTGTTTTCTTAGATGAGAAATTTCTTTCTTTCTTTTTTCCCAGGGTAAAGCTGGCTTTGGAAACTAATTAGATACGTCTGTGTTTTCTTGTTTGGCTTCTGAGGACACTCTGGCCATCTAATTTGCATTTCTGTCTTGTCCCTCCCTTGTTGCCTTTGTTGTTCTTCCTTTTGTCTGAACAGAGAACAAGAATGATTTCCAGGCACGGCTGGTCAAACATGCTACTCTTCAGAGTGTGTATCTATATACGAATGTAAAATTCAAGTGTCTCATTTGCTGCAAAACAACCTTTATCCTGAAGAACGTTTCAGCTCAAGGAAATGCTCTTTAAAATGTCTAATTCCCCACTGTGATTTCCTTTAAAGTTCTAATTAGTAGAGCCCAGTAATGAATTCTGTAAATTGCAGTGTTTCATTTAAAGCATTTAAGGTACAGAAGGCTCTAATAATGAGTTTTGCCACCATTGGTCTTTGAAGAAAGTAATTTTGAAATGTGGGTTTCATATTTTGGGAGATGTCATACATCTTAGAAACAATCACAGTGTTGAGCCTCAAATTAATATTTGTTGCTTAATGCCATCAAAATGTCAGATTAATGAGTAATTAACAACGTTTGTACATAATGTTATTTCCTTCTTTCTGCAAAGGCCAACAGCGTAAATGGAGAATTCATGCCATGAAACAGATATATTTTCAGAGTTTCCATTTTAAATAACTTACTACCAGGTCTATAACTGTCTTCTTTAATGGTCAGCAAACAGCTGGGTTTCGAGATAACACAGAGAACATAAAATATTCATGTTATTTGAGCTATTTCTATATTTTACTAATATTCTTTGATTTGCTCGTCTTAAAGGGGAAAGAAACCATCACCACTGACCCCCTGCAAAACCCATACCCTTTTTCTTAAAAAGAAAGATTTATCTGCACCAACAACCTCCTTCTGTTATGCTCTGCTTGAGGACCACTAAGTTTTTGGTTTTTTTTTTTTTCCCCATGTCTGACTTTCAGGCTTTCCTTCTCTTCTTGACCTTAATTGCAACTTGACCCTCTTGGGGTACATGCTCCACTTTCTCACCCTCCCCAGGACAAGCAGGGAGCAGTCTTCTGCCTGGTCAGCCTCAGCTCAGCCCTTCCCAGGCATCCTCTTTCCACGTCCCTTGGTGCTCCTGCTGCCTGAGTCCCAAGGAGCCTTCCAGCCATTTGACTCCTTAGGGTCTGTTAACCCTCCTTTATCTACACTGGCCTCCATCCTCTCGTCTGAGATTCAGGATGAACAATTTGGAAACCACTCTCTCCAGTAGCCCAGCCTCCTGCCCTGCCATTCTCCTAAGCTTCTCAAGTCAGGTCCCAGCCCTGGCCCATCCCCACCACGCGTCTTGTTCATTCCCAAGCCTGGACTGCAGATGGTGGGGACAGAAGACACATCCCTGCAACTCTGGTCTGTTACAGACCCCGCCAACTCGGGAAGCACAGCAGTTGCACATCAATCGCTTTTCGCGTGCCTCGTGGTCTTCCTCACCCAGACCCACAGGGACTGGGCCAGGCTGTTTCCCATCTGCTTATCCTCCCGGCTTCTTCTGAATTCCCAGCTGGGGTCTTGGGAAGAGCCTGGTCGCTGGTACCACGGACAAGGCCAACCCTCTGGTGTGTGGGCCCCTCACCTGCGGAGCATCCCACCTTCATTCTTTACTAAGCGAGGAAGATCCTCTCCAGCCCGCCTTCCCCACGAGCCCACGCACATCACACCCTAGCCCACTGATGCTGCTCTCTCTTCCTACACTTAGCCTCTCTCTACTGAGCAGCTTTTCTGACACCTTTTTCTTTTAAAAACAAAAGCAAACCCTTTATCTGACCTGCTATTATTCCTTGCATTCATTCATCTCTCACCTCCCATTTCCTGCCAAATTCCTTGACTCTGCACTCCCACGTGTAGGCATGCTGCATTTTTATTCTCTCCTCTCTTAACCTTCCAAGGCTGGCCTCCTTCTAGCTTCACAGTTTTACCGATGACAGCACTCTGAGTCCACCAAGCACCTGCCTCTTGACCAATTCATCAGCACTGCTCTTTCCTCCCCTCTTGATCAGTGGTTCCCAACACCTCTGGACATAAGGATCATTACTGAAGATTTTTAAAAATATAGTGTCTGAACTGGGCCCTACTGTACACATTCAGATTTAATTGCTGTAGGATGGAGCCCAGTCACCAGTGCATTTTCAAAAAGCATCCTGGGTTGGATATGGGAAGTGTCTGTATTCCCCTAAATTTTGCTATGAACCTAAAACTGCTCTAAAAATATAAACTCTTAGGAAAAAAGAAGCCCCCCCGGGTGATGCTAATGTGTACCAGGCGGAGCCCTGTTCCTCAGATGATCACAACCCTCCCCTGGAAGCTCTCTGTCTGTGCTCCAGGTGTGGTGCCCCTTCTCTGCTCATCCTCACTCTTCTTTTCTGCCCTCACTTCTGGTTTCTATGCTTCAGCCATGCCTATACATTTTCTCCAAGGGATAGGCCCCTACCCGACACACGTGTTCCCAATATTACTGATTTATAATTCCTAACACTAATAATGTCCAGATCTCATCTACAGCAGAAACCTAAAACCCAGTTCCCGCTCTGTGCGTTTCTTCTAGCTGCGTATTTGCTGTGACGAGCAAAATGCTCTGATGTCTAAAACCATCTCCATCTTACCAGCCCTGTTACTATCATTACTACTATGTATTAGTTTATTTCTATCTAAACTGCACTAAAACTAAAGTCCTGAATAAGTGAAGTGTCCTCTCTAGAACATCGCTTACCTCTAAATTAATGTAAAAGTAAATAAAACCACAAGTGAGACTCATTGTATTCTATCAACTATGTAAATTTTTGGACAAAAGGGTCCTCCTCAGAACTTCCAGATGTACAAGTTGGGTTTAGAAGAGGTAGAGGAACCAGAGATCAAATTGCCAGCATCCACTGGATCATAGAAAAAGAAAGGGAATTCCAAAAAAAAAAATTTACTTCTGCTTCATTGACGACACTAAAGCCTTTGACTGTGTGGATCACAACAAACTGTGGAAAATTCTTAATGAGATGGGAATATCAGACCACCTTACCTGTCTCCTGAGAAACCTGTAGGCAGGACAGGAAGCAGTGGTTAGAATTGGACATGGAACACAGACTGGTTCAAAACTGAGAAAGAAGTATGTCAAGGCTGTACATTGTCACCCTGCTTATTTAACATATATGCAGAGTACATCACGTGATATGCTGGGATGGATAAAACACAAGCTGGAATCAAGATCGTCAAGAGAACTATCAATAACTTCAGATACGCAGATGATACCACCCAAATGGCATAAAGAGAAGAGGAACTAAAGAGCCTCTTGAGGAAGGTGAAAGAGGAGAGTGAAAAAGCTGGCTTAAAACTCAACATTCAAAAAACTAAGATTATGGCATCCAGTCCCATCACTTCATGGCAAATAGATGGGGAAAAAATGAAAAGAGTGACAGACTTTATTTTCTTGGCTCCAAAATCACTGCAGACAGTGATGGCAGCCATGAATTTAAAAGATGCTTGCTCCTTGGAAGAAAACCTATGACAAACCTAGGCAGTGTATTAAAAAGTAGAGACATCACTTTTCCAACAAATGTCTGTATAGTCAAAGCTATGGCTTTTCCAGTAGTCATGTACAGATGTGAGAGTTGGACCCTAAAGAAAGCTGAGTGCCAAAGAATTGATGCTTTCAAATTGTGGTGCTGGAGAAGACTCTTTTGAGAGTTTCTTGAACAGCAAGGAGATCAAACCAGTCAATCCTAAAGGAGATCAACCCTGAATATTCATTGGAAGGACTGAGGCTGAAGCTGAAGCTCCAATACTTTGGCCACCTAATGGGAAGAGCCGATTCACTGAAAAAAAGACCCTGATGCTGGGAAAGATTGAGGGCAAGAGGAGAAGGGGATGGCAGGAGATGAGATGGCTAGATAACATCACTGACTCAATGGATATGAAATGAGCAAACTCTGGGAGACAGTAAAGGACAGGGAAGCCTGGTGTGCTGCAGTCCATGGGGTCACAGAGTCAGACACAACTTAGCCACTGAACAACATCAAGCTGACCTGTACAATAAGTGAGGAATCCTGCTTTCAAATCTCCTCGTCACCGATCATCAAGAAACAGCTAGCCCTGGGGTTCCCATTAAACATGTTGATGGTTAAATTGCCCTGTATGTATTATCTGGCTTTGCCTCCATGACACAGCAGGTGGACCTGGCACTTTGCATAGTCCTGCTCGTCCTTGATTTCCCAAGAAGAGCACAGAGGAGTATCGACAAAGCATTTGGTAAGAATAACAGTCCCCACACTGCTCTCAAAGGCTCAAAGTGCCAATGACATGAAACATCCAGGATAAGGAGGCCTAAGAGGCAGGATGTCTGCCTGCCTAAGGCACACACCCAGTCTTTTTTTTTTTTTTTAATGGACATATAGTTGATTTATGGCTTTCCTATGGCTCAGCGGTTAAAGAATCTGCTTGCAGTAGAGGACACACACAAGACACGGGTTTGATTCCTGGGTCAGGAAAATCCCCTGGAGGAGGAAATGGCAACTCGCTCTAGTATTCTTGCCTGAAAAATCACATGGACAGAGGAGCCTGGTGGGCTCCAAAGGGTCACAAAGAGTCAGACACGACTAAGCATCTAAGCACACATACTTGATTTACAATTCTGTGTTAGTTTCTGCTATACAGCAAAGGGATTTCGTTACATGTATGTGTGTGTATATATTCTTTTTTATATTCTCTTCCATTATGGTTTATCACAGGATATTGAATATAGTTTCCTGTGCTATAGAGAAGGACCTTGTTATCCAATCTATATATAATAGCTTGCATTTGCTAATGCCATCCCTCCTCACTCCTTCCCCCTTAGCAACCATGAGTCTGTTCTATGTAAGTCATACACCCAAGTTTGATGAAGCCAAGCATTTTCTTCATCTTGCTCTGGAGCCCCTCGTGGCTCCAACACACTACATCTCTCATGTCCACTCTCCACACACCCCACTGGCCAAGTCTGTTTCCTGCTTCAAGAACTGATTCTACGATGCACCCTTACAACTGCTAACAGTGCTGTTTAATTCTTCCCAGCCACCTGCCTTCTCCAATAATGAAGTGGCCAACACAGGTCATGAAAATCACATTAAAAGTATCCCTTTAAGCATGTTTTCGATGTTTTCTTACAAACATGATATTTGTTATTGAAAAGTCAGAAAATGATTATTTTTTTCTCAACCTGCCTATCCACAAGTGAGTTGCATCTCTCCTTGTAGACACTGTCCTAGTAGGGCTTTGGGCCTGTGGTTAAGCCACGCTGGTTGACAATATCACAGAACTGCCCCCACCAAATAAATCCTTAAACCCCACCCTTTCCACTGCTCTCACACACTCATGGGCACCAAGAGAACTTTCGCAAAACAGTCCTTTTTATGCCATCAGGAATTCAGGCCCATGATGGGGACATGTTCTGGTGCCTGCAGCCCTGGATAAACAAAGCTCTGGTAACACATTCCATAGCCTGATCCAAGGTACCCCGAGGGAACAGGGAGGGCAAGATGGAAACCACCAGCCACTTAAGATCTATCCTGTGCTCTCTTCCCTTCGTACGGATTACTGCAACAGGACGAGCTGCTTCCGCTCACGATGCAAGGAGATCTGACTTGATAACAAATCCTCAGCTCACATCATTTACAAGAGATGATGCCTATTATCCAGAAAACACAACCATCCCGGGGTGAGGGTAATTAATAGGCAGTATGGGGGACTATGGGATTCCACGGCCTCGGCCCAAAATGTTTAGGAAAGGGAAGCAGGGGAGAAAATGATGTGCCGGGTAACAGGACGAGGGATGGCTGTCTGCCAGTCACTAAGCCTCAGTGAGTGCTCAGTACCTGGAGACACTAGGCTTCCGGGCTCAAACACAAGGGGCAGTCCTAACTCAATTTGGGAATGCACATGGCAGAATCCATCCAGTCAAAAAAAGTGGTGGGATATGTGTGCCCAGGTTCACAGCAGCACTATTTACAAGAACAAAGACCTGAAAAAATCCAGATGTCCACAGTCAGGTAAATAGGTAAGCAAAATGGAGTACGTATACTTACAACGGAGTACTATTTAGCCTTAAAAAGGAAGGACATCCTGTCACCTTCTCCAACACGGATGACCCTTGAGGACATTATATTAAGCGAATTCAGTCAGTCACAGATGGACATATATGATGCCACCACCTACATGAGGTATCTAGAGCAGTCCAACTCATAGAAGCAGGTAGTTAGAATGGTGGTTACCAGGGGTGGGGGAGAAGGAGAAAAGGGGAATTGGTAAAGAGTTTCAGCTTTGCAATATGAGAAAGCTCTGCAGATCCTTTAAATAACCATGTGAATATATTTAAACACTACTGATCTGCACAATTAAAAATAATTAAAATGAAAAATGTTTTGTGTTTTTTACCACAATAAAAAATGCAAAAAAAAAAAAAAAATAATGGCTAGTGTGCACGTATGTGTTCAGCAGTTACAAAAGTACAAGTTTTCCTGTTGGGCAGAGAATCCAAATGGTGTCTATCCTATCATGTCACGGGTATAATAAAACCCCAAACCAGACTCATTACCGATGGGACTAATTGTGCTTCAGTGACAATCGAGACAGAGCAGTATTAACACTTCTCTCACCTCCTTTCACATAATATTTCAGTCTTTACAAAACTTCACCGACCACTGTGAGCTGATGGTAAAAATTCATAATACAAAGACCCCCCCCACACCCCTGTGCCGTTTCATGCCAGCCCCAGGAGAGAAGAAATCCATCAGCCAGACGTGATACTAGAGTTGGGGGCCCTACAACCAATCTCTGTTTCTCTTAAAGTAAAAAATTTCCCAGTGATCAAACTGCAACTCTTTTTTTCCTTTGCTCTATGAGTTGGTGCTGCTTCCAGCAAATTAATACCATTTGCAGTTCCTTACCTTTTGGTGTGGATGAGGAAGTGATGAAAGAATTCCATGGCAATGGGTAGGACACAGCAGCCGATCACCAGGTTGGAAAGCAGAGGGCAATAAAGAAAAGGGAGGAGAAAACTGTTAGTTTATGTCCTTGGAAAGAAGGACAAAGTACACTCCTGAGTAACATCTATCGCGTGAGCAACGCAGCAAGAGCACAACGTGGAGATATTTTGAAACACAGTGACACGCTTCATCACAGCGACCTCTCCTTCCGTCATAATTAGAAGCTTCTGGCACCAAGAACAAAGAAGAGCTCTCCGGCGTCGACTGCAGACCTTCCTTGCAGAGCCTGTCTTTTCTTAGCGACTGACTCTGTTACTAAAAACATCATTTTCCTTCAACAGGGCAGAACAACGGGCTCTCTGGGTACAGATTTCTCTCCTTGCACCCCTTCTCCTGAACCAAAGGAAAGAATCCCACTCCTAGCTCCTACATCCGACACATGGGCACCAATTACTGTGTCCCCAACACCTATGAGAAGTGCCCTATGAGAGCGTCAGTATGCATGGCCGCTGTGTAAGAAGCTTTGGGTGCCAGAACAGCCACGGTTCTGTAGTCCCGGTAGGTGCAGGGCAGCCCGCTTCGGGCGGGGTCAGGCTACCCCCTCTCCATCCTTGTAACAGCTATGCTGTCAGAGACACAGGGCAGAGCAAGCGGACAGTGGTGCTCACACCCTGCAAGTTCCTAGACACACACACACACACACACACACACACACACACACACACACACAAACACATTCTCTCTCTCTCTCTGTCTTCCTAATATGCTGGATCCCAAACACATGTGCACCCATGTCAAAGCCGTGTGGCCAAACTTAGGAGAAGGAAGTTGTGTTGATACCGACGTCCCGAAGAAACCACACTACAGAAACCATGAAGCAGAGAAAGGAGGGCCCTCCCCTTGGGCCCGAAGGGACGCGCAATCCCTGGAGCTGAGATAGACTAAACAGATGCGATGCGGGGGGACCTGTCTTTTCTTGTTATAAAAGGCAAATTCTCACAGCCCGGCTCAAAATTTAGGTCAGAGTCTCCTGGGAACACTGTCTTTTCTTACACAGCTTACAGACATTATTTCAAGGCCTATTGTTAGCTGCATGAGGTGAGCCTTGCACAGAATATGCTTACAACTCAGCTGACTTTTTTAGCCCTGGCAGAGGGCGGGGGTGGGGGTGGGGCGGGAATGGTGGGCCTGGCTGAATACCAGCCCAATTGCTGGTCCAGCAAGTTGAAACAGCATCCACGTGGCAGCGAGTTGAAATGGTCTCTCACAAAAAGCACGACACATCCTTCTTTCATCCTATCCAGCACAGAAGGACACACAGCTTTCAATCAGGTCAAAGGACATAGTTAACCTGGATTGGGAGGGGTCTGGAGCTCCTGGATGGGGCAGGGATGACTGACTGTCCTCCAAACCCACTTCCCTTTCCTCCTGGGCACACAGCTGAACCACATCCCCGGCCTCCCTTGAAGTAAGCCGGGGCCGTGCGCCTTCGTCCAGGCCAACGGACACAGTGACATACGCCACCTCCAAGACTGACGCACAAAACAGCCTCCCCTCTGCCTTCCCCGGGCTGCAGGCTGGATGGTGATGTCCCGGGTAAGGACAGTGGAGCTCTACCACCCTGGGGCCCTGAACGACTCTGTGGAGCACAGCCTTCCCCTTTACGAGCATGAGAAATTTCTGCTGCATGAGCCACTGAGGTCTGGGGGAACTATGTCACCTGTTCTCATCCCTGGTGAGGGACTAAACACCAGATCTTAGCTTCTCTCAGATGCCGCTGCCTGCTTCCAGCAAAGCCCTCCTTTTCCCTTGAGTCAATCTGAGCGTGTGCTCTTCCTCAATCAATGCACCTCTGGGTAATGCCCTTGAAGCCCAGTGATGGGCACAGCTGACTGCCCATGACAGGGAGGAGCAGGTGGCTTTGTGGACCCCACGTGCAGCTCAGAAGGGTTGAAAGCATGGGAAGAAGGACGACGGACTGACGGGGCTCACCCCCAAGACATCATCAGGTGGTCTGGCTTAGCCTACCTACCATGGAAAAGGCAGCTAGGCTTACAATTAATTTAGAAGGTCCATAAAAAACAACTTCCTGCTAGTAACTGGAATGTCTTGGATCAGACCACAAGGTCTGATGTCTTCAGAGCTAAATATGAACAGGGAGACAGCTGCTCCCAGTTGGTTTGGGGTCAAGCCTTTACTGAGCATCCCTCCTGTGACCTTTATACTAAGGAAAGCAAAATTTTCAGAGGAGAAAACAAAGAAAAGGTCTTTAGCAGATTTCCTCATAATCCATGCTGCTCTGTGAGGAGACAATTAACCAGGAATTGCTCAGCAAAGGAACACGGCGATACCTCCCTCCACCTTAGGAAACACACACCTCGTAAAACACCCCGTATAGCCTGAAGCAGTCACACCCATGGTCATGTTTGTCTCTTACTGCTGGAGACATATCCATTCACTTAATACACATGTCTGGAACATCTGTAATGTGTATGATGCTGGAATTGGGGCTGTAGAGGAAGTCAGGACTCATGATTTATAGTCTCTGTACTACAGATCAAAGTACCCACAGAAGCAGGACATACGCATGAGAGGTTATCTAGCATAACAAGGCAATAGTACAAATGATGTCACAAAGGTATACAGCCTCATCACGGGGCAGAATTCAGCCTATTATTATGCTTATGCCTATTATTACTATGCTTTTCAAACATATTCATTTGCCAATATCATTATTCCCTAGAACTCCCAATTTCAGCAGGTCTGTGTGATTTCCCCATAACATATATCACTTTGAATTGAATAAATTACTTTTCATTGATTCTAACGTGTTTACCAAGCTTGATAAAGGCAGAGATTTTCTCTTTGTTCACTATTGTACCCCACTGCCTCACACAATGCTAGGCACAGAGTGGATGCGTAATATTTGTCAAATGAATGAAAACGACTCCAAGTTTCTAAGTACAGAAATGAATAGCAAACAATCACCTTGTTCTTTAAAATATCCATTAGCCCCACACAAAACATCTCAGCTTCTTCAGACTCTTAAGCACAGTAACTAGAGTCTCCCAGCCTGCTCACCAATGAAAACACAGAGCCTGGCTCCAAATCAACAAGGGTCTCAGTGTCAAACCCAAAATGCTGGGAGACTTCCTCGGTGGTGCAGTGGCTAAGACTCAGTGTTCCCAATGCAGAGGGCCTGGGTTCGATTCCTAGTCAGGGAACTAGATCCCACAGGCTGCAACTAAGAATTTGCACGCCACAACTAAAAATCCTGCATGCAGCAACTAAGACCCGGCACAGTCAAATAAATAAATAAGCCCCAAGATGCTGGGAACTCAGAAGATGCCGTGGGTTAAGCTTGTGTTTCACATGGCTATCTGCTTATTTAAATTAGGAATGGTGTAACAGGAAGGTGATCCTCGGTCACTCTGTGTCCAGAGGGCCATTAGAGCTATCAATGCCCTTAAAACTATGGCAGTAATATTTAATAAGCAGAATGAATGCCCTATATAAAATGCACAGAATAAGATGACAGAACCTGAAGCTACAAGAGCCACATGCTAAATCACTGGCCTATTTACTCAGTTAGCAAGAGGCTGAAAAGAACCTCAGAGGCAGAAGACCGTGCTACCACTGAACACATCTTCTTTATTCAGGACGCCCACAATATTGTACCGCCTCACAAGGAAGCTTGAAACTCAAATTCCTGCTTCTCTCCTAGCAATCTCCAGGCCAGGTATTTATTTTACATTCTGTGCTCTTACGGCATGGGTGGGGGAAAAACTGGCTCTCAGGACTTCCTCCAGAATACGCTATATTTATCACTAGATGAAAGGATCAGGACTTGGCCTTGTTCGTCTGTTCGTCTCACAGCTGTGACCAAGCGGGCATTTCGGAGGACAAATGATTGATGCTCATCCGTCTTGGTCACTGTAGCTGGCAAAAGAAATACAGATCCTTGTCTGCAGCGTGCCCAGGAAACAAACCAAAAAAGAATCTCATTAGAGCGAAGACCAAGCCAGCAGAGATGTACAGAGCTGGTTTCAAGTACATGAAAAAAATGACACAGGAACCCATCTGCCAGGACAACAGTTTAATTTTCAGAAGCAAAACTTGGCCCTACGTGACCAAGCTAAGAATAGATTTTTTATTGAAAGTATCTTCATCCGTCAGACACAGAGAGTCCTCTTCGGAAAACGAGAGGGCCTATATCCCACAGAACTGAGAGGGGAAGGCTGTCATTGGGCGGCAGGGATCCCCCTAAGAGATTCAGTCTAATGAAAAGACAAAAGGCTTGAACCATGTGGCTCCCAGACAGAGGATTGGTTTAATAATTCTGCCCTCCTTAATGCTGTACATAATCTCCCGGGGGTTTGATTTTTAATAAATTGTGTGTGTGCATTGCAGAGTGTGTGCGAGCGTGCACGTCCACACACAGACATACACATGCACACAGAGACATACCCACACAGAGAAAGCACTGACTATATTAACTCTCCAACTGCTGGATGCAGAACGTCAGTGATACATGCTGCCCCTAAATATAAACCCTGAACCTCTCACCATATCACACACACGTGGCAGCTACTTTGACCTCTTTCCACCTTTCTCTTTGGAGTCTCATGCCGACCCTGATAAAGGGAAGTTCTAACAAAACGTGGGTGATAAAGCCAATTTTCTGCTGAAGGCCAGGCTGCAGAGATATGAACAAACAATCTCTAAGAATAAAGACGTCCAAAAGGAGTGGGATAGGCCCTCTGCAGAGGGCAGAGGTTAAAGGGCACTGGGGCGAAGGTGACAAAAGTAAGTCTTTGTGTCTATTTCCATCCTGGGGTCTACCACCCTGCACTGTGACTTCCCTTTATACACAATTCCTTCTCTGTGGGAAAGGATTGTTATTGCTGGCTCTTGGAGCCAAAGCTCCAAAGAAGAATCAGAAGAGACTATCAGAAGCCTTGTCTCACTGGTGGATAACTCACGGGGCGCTTTCATTCCCATTTCACGGAAGAGCAGATAGAGGCGAGATCTGAAGTCGCTTGCCCCAGCTCACAGAGCTAGTAAATAACAGACCTGGGATACAAATTTCAGTCTGTTGGGTCGATACCTTTCTGTTACGCCTGCTCCGTCCCTGCACGCAGAACCTGGGCAATGAACAATTACAGAAAAAAATAGGCAATGCCGTGGGACTCAGATTCTATTGGAAGGGAACAGTGGCTGCCAAAACTCGGGGGTGAATGGCGTGTGGTTTAAGTACTGGAGGAGACGCCAGCCAAAGAAATGCAGAGGACAGTGACAGGGCCCACATCTCAGTGCCAGGAAGTGAGTGGACACGCCATAGGTGGCACCCAGGAGAAGTGCTGGCTCAGCCATGCCCAATGTGCTCAGTACCCTCACCCCAGCCAACTACCTCTGCCCAGTCCGCTGTGATACAGGAGCCCCCTGCAAGGGTGCAATGGCCTAGTGTGTGTGTGTGTGTGTGTGTGTGTGTGTGTGTGCGCGCGCGCGCGCGCTAAGTTGCTTCCATTGTGTCCGACTCCATACAACACTATGCATTGTAGCTCGCCAGGCTGCTCTGTCCATGGGATTCTTCAGGCAAGAATACTGGAGTGGTTTTCCATGCCCTCCTCCAGGGGATCTTTCCAACTCAGGGATCGAACCCGAGTCTCTTACATCTACCTACTTTGGTGGGAGGGTTCTTTACCACAAGTACCACCTGGGAAGCTCTGATGTGACCTGGTATCTAAGGTTAAAGATGTTGACACCAAAAGGAGACGGGAGCAGCAGAGGATGAAATGGTTAGATACCATCATTGACTCAAAGGACATGAATCTGAGTGAACGCCAGGAGACAGTGGGAGACAGGGCACCCTAGCATGCTCTGAAGTGTGCTGCAGATCATGGGGCTACAAAGAGTCCAACACCGCTTAATGACTAAACAACAATAAAGTCCTAAAGAATCAACAATGGCTTGTTGAAATGCAACCCGTCTTTAAACTGGGACCTACCTACCTGTATCTTTCTCTTTACAATATGAAGAATGCTGCTTCCGATCACTGGCTTAGTTTTGCCCAGTGGCACCAACCATGTACTTTTGTCTATTATAATTACTTTTCCTTTGGGTGGAGATTCAATTACTGCATTCAATGCCTTGCAGCTCTTAATGTTAGTATTTTTTTATTTCTATCTTCCCATCACTACTCAACTACAACCAATTTTGCTAAAAGCAACGGAAATTTTAAAATGCTATCCCTAAAAGACAATTTCTGACGAAAAAGACGTGCCTTTATTCTTCCATTATAGTCTACAGTCCCTTCTTTCACAGCAGCAATTAGACCAGGAGCTATGCAGCTTCAGTCTAAGTGGCTCTTGGAGGGAATGAGATGGGGCGCTTCTCCACGCACGCACCTCACAGCTCCCTTCTGGCAAACAGGTGGACACAGCGGTTCTGCTACAACCCGGCAAGTCCTCGTTTACTGCAAATTCCATTTACTGTTCTGAGGCGGCAGAACTGTACTTACTTAGTAACAGAATTGGGCATCCCTGAGGTTCAGTGGTAAAGAATCTGACTGAAGTGCAAGAGATGCAGTAGACATGGGTTCGACCTCTGGGTTGGGAAGATCCCCTGGAAGAGGGCATGGCAAGCCACTCCAGTATTCTTGCTTGGAGAATCCCATGGAGAGAGAAGACCGGCGGGCTACAATCCATGGGGTCGCAGAGTCAGACACGACTGAAGCAACTGAGCACACACAGAATTGCCCGAGGAGCTTTTGTAAAAATGATTCCTCAACCCCATACCTGGAGATTCTGGGGTGGAGCCTTGGAATGTGTATATACAAGCACTCATGTGCGTTCATGAGGGGCTTCAGGCTTGGAGAACACAGTTCTGCCTAACATATCAGAGATAATGGAATAGAGACAATCTGGAGTTCACACAACCTGCAAAAATCACCACCTCCCTTGAGTTCAACAGTGGTAAAAACATGTTTAGCAAGCACCCAGTTGGCACAGGGTCTCACAGGGGGAGACAGCAGGGAGGCCCAGACAGCCCACAGGAGGAAGACTTCTCTTCCAGAAGAGGTTTAAGTCTGGCCGCATTCCTTGTACCTAGATCTGTCTGGTTGCTCTGGACGAAGGCACCCTTGTGAGTAACTAGGGTGAATGTCCTGGGACCTGTGCATTGGGGAGCAGGTCTGCCTAAGTGCACCCTGCAAGGTAGATGGCGTTTCCCTCCATGAACCTGCTTATTCTCTGTGTTGTGAGTGAATCTTCACTGTGTTTTCCGGGGCGGTGGAGGGTGGTTGGGTGGTTGAGCAGATTCTTATTGAAAAAGTAACAGTGCTGCCTTTTATGAGAGAAATTTTAATCTAAAACACATTTCAAAACTACATAAGAATGTCAGGGAGACAGGAGAAGCTCGATAATTTGTCAATGGCATCTGCTGAGAATGCAATTATGAGAAAAATGAACTGTAATGGTATAATAGATCTTTTTGTGTTACTTAAAGACTAAGCAATGAAAGAGGAGGGTGATAAGCATAAGGAGAATGTGGCTATAAACACATCTGAATTAATCTCATGACCACGTGAGGCAACGCTCACCCCACCTTCAGTTCCACCCTGGGATGGAGGCGGCACAGAAAACTCTGCTTTGGAGTCATGACATATCTGGGTTCAAATTCTGGCTTCACCACTTAGATGAGCTGTCTAACCTTGAGTGAACCGTGCATATGTCCACTGAACCGTCTCTTAGAACAGTGGTGTAGGGATTATAGCTAATATTGGCAAAATGCACAGCACAGGACCTGCCACATTGCAGGCACTGGATAAATGGAAGCTACTTAGAATCATTACTACTTGCATTGTTAACAGCAGTTTAGGGAAGGAATGACTCAGATCGAGGACAGTGGATAATACAAAAGCAGCTCCAGGGGTTTCACAGACGATCTCAACGTATATTTTAATTTTGAAGGCGGGGAGTTGGACCATTGGAAGCTCTGCCTTCATGCCCAACCTGGTGACCTGGAGTCTTTCAATCTGTCCAGTAGGTCGTCTACCTCTGCCTGACTAAACGGCAGTTTCTAGACCAAAGTGGAGCAGGCCGCTGCTGCCAGGGAGACCGCTCAGTTCTTCCTCCTCCAACCTATCATGGGGCCAAGAACCGCCATCATCACCCCCAAGTGGAAGTCTCCTGCAACGTCTACATAATTAAGAAGTAAGGAAAAAGGAAAGTTAATCCAATTGAATCCCTTCCATTAATAAAGACAAATGAGATTTCTCTTCGTTTTCAATAATTTCCCACTTTTTCATGAATGGAAATAGGCTGTCATTTTTCAGCTTGGAATGGCGACAGGGTTAGAATTTCTAAGATGTTACAGTCATCACGACAGATGAAATGTGATCTGTTAGCTAAGAGATATAACAGCGGAAAGAAACCCTGCCTGGAATCTTTAGAGGACCTAGAGAAAGCCTGCTTTACTAAGCTCCTCATTCTAACGCCGAATGGTGCCCTTATCAAAGTCACTCATTCCGCAAAACATGACCGGAAAGTTACTACCCAACTAAGTGCTTCAGACAGCTGATGGCTGCAGTCTATTTTGCTCTAATTATATTACTTAAGATTTTATAAGTTGTCTGATTAGAAGGCTGATTTAATTAGAGCGCTAATAGAAATGACAAACACTACATATGCTCATCTAAAACCTGTCTCAATTCTTTTCGAGGCACCAGGAGTGTGATGACTAATGCTAGGCGTCCAGGCCTTTAATGACGGAAGGCCTCAGGCAATCCATGCATACTTTCATGACACACATCGAATCTACATTCAAAGCACTGCTCAGGAATTTAACGGCAGTGTTGATTCATGCTCTTTTGCCAGACCTCAAGTAATCCAGCTGTTGGTAAACGTGTTTCATACCAATTTTAATGCAGTAGTGAAAGCCAGATGAACACATACAGAAATAATGGGGATTAAAAAAAAAAATTCAAGTACCATATACCTCTTCATTCTGGCATCTTCAGGTAAGTTGCCATCCACGGCAAGTTCTTCAAAAATAAATTATCATGAGAAGCTACACTAAAGAATGAAATAAACGACTGTTTCTCATAGGCAATGACATTTAAGAGAACAATAAGACTAAAAAGACATATAAAGAAGTTTTGCAATATCTTGTGACTCGACAGTTTGCAATCTGAGGAGCACACAACAGCTGCTATACAGCACAGAGACTTCACCCCTGACGGGCAGAGGACCCACGTGAGAGGTGGAGGGTGCAGATTTCACGGGGCGGCGGGATGCTGAGTGAGACCTGTGCCGCTGCCCGGTGACCAAGGAGCAAAACCAACATGGGAGACGGCCCAGTGCCCTCCATTCTAAACGGTACATGAGGCTGGGAAGAGACGCCTCCCGCTCGTCCTGCACAGCTGTCCTCATTCCCCACTTGCCCCGTCCTCTCCCCCGCTCCCCAGTCTAGAGAAGACGCAGGAATGTGAGCAAGGGGAGTCACTGGCCCTGGGTCTTCTTTCTGCCTGATCTGTGACAGAAGCTATGGCTCTCCTCTCCCTCTCCTTGGGACCATGAACTTGTCTTTCTTTCAAAGACAGGAGAGATCACGCAGCAGAATCACTTGGGAGGGGGTCTGTGCAAAAGGGTACCTGGCACCTTGGCCCCCAGTTGGATGACTGCTGGGTCATCAGACCTGCTCATCTGCCCTGAGCTCACCTGAGCAGGTGAAAAGAGAATGGGAGAATGGAATGGCAGGGCCAGCAGGGGCAGTGGTCACCTGGGGAGCAAGGATGTGTGAGCTTTCCGTGGGTCAAGTACCCCGGTCAGGACCCTGTCCAAGAGGGCAGCCTGCAAATTAAGGGACTTCACAGGAAAGGCTGTGGGGTGTATCGTTAGGTGACTGGATGGAAGAGAGCTGAAACCAGATGTCTCCCACCTGGGAACCCTCTCTAGGAATGCAAGGGAGAGTCTCCAAAAGAGGCCCTGAAGAATGCTCTCTTGGCTACCAGAGGAAGGCCAATATTTGGACCTGGCAGACACCCACCGTCATACCTTCAGAGAGAGGCCTGCAGTCACAACCAGGGGTGTGAGGGGCATGTCTCTTCTACCCTCTTCCTTCCTAACACGAGGGAAGACACAGAGGATGAGACAAGGGGAGGGGTGAGAGTGTCCCAAGGTGTAGGGAGGGGAGGCAGATGGAGAGAGAAGCCCCATCGCTCCCCCACTTTCATAAACCCAAAGACAGCAAATTCTGGAGGAAAGAGGAAAAGATGAGATTTACAAAGGCCCATAGGACTGGCGCTTTAAAGCAGCCAATTCTGAATTTTCTTCTAATTAATGGAAACAACTGGGGTTCTACCAAAGACGTCGAGCTTAATAAATCTCTCCTGAGGTTCTACTATGTGCCAGGTGCTACTGTAGGTACGTGGGTGGCCGTGGCGCCGATGGACACGACGGACAAGACCCCTGCCCTTCTTGTTACCGGCGGGGGAAAGGAGATTGAACACAGCACGGTTAACAGCAGTGAGTGGAGAAAAAGAAAACTACTGAATCCTTACCAAGTTTGCTGCTGCCAAGTTGCTTCAGTCGTGTCCGACTCTGTGCAACCCTATAGATGGCAGCCCACCAGGCTCCTCTGTCCCTGAGATTCTTCAGGCAAGAACACTGGAGTGGGTTGCCATTTCCTTCTCCAATGCATGAAAGTCAAAAGTGAAAGTGAAGTCGCCCAGTCGTGTCCAACTCTTAGCGATCCCATGGACTGCAGCCCACCAGGCTCCTCCATCCACGGGATTCTCCAGGCAAGAGTACTGGAGTGGGCTGCCATTTCTGTCTCCAGTACCAAGTTTAGGTCAGCCAATAAACCAGGTTCCACAGCTTTCAAAGATTTAGCAATTTCTTTCTGAAAGTTTTGCTTTCAGGGGAAACACTGCCTTCTGCAAAAGCGCTCAGAGATTGAACAGCCACCACCTAAGCGGAAGAAAGGAGGGCTGAAGGGTGAAGTGACTAATAAGACTATGTATGTGGGTAGAGAAATTAAATTTCTTAAGCGTTCTCAGGGACCATGGTGAGGTTTTACAAGCTGTCATGGCAGCTGTATAGATGATGGATATTTGTTCCCATTTCTTCCGTGAAGACTCTCCTGGGAGACGGGATTGGAAGGCAAGCTGGGGATACCCGGCAAGCCATGAATATAGAGAGATGCTTAAGGGCACTCAGGATCAAGTGAAATAGACTAGAATGACCAGGTAAGAATTTAAGACCTGCTTTCAGTTATACCAAGACAAGCATGACCGTGTTTTCTAAATATTTTCTCTCAGAGGGTAAGTCATTATTTATACAGTAAATAGGTCCACATTATGTACAGCTCAAAATTCTTTGACAAAGCACCCAACGTTTCCTCTTTACCTTCCTCTTCTTTTCATCTCTCTCCCTTCTCAGTTGTCAGTTTGATTCCACCTACCCAGAGAAGGATTCTGAGGGTCACCTCTGAGAGGTCTGGCAGGTGTAAGACTCATGAAGCCCAATGGAGACACGGAATCTCTGGGGTTTCCAGCATGATGGTTCTGAACCCTGCAGTGAATTCTGCTCCTGAAATGGCTGGCTGCTTTCTCATCAAAAGCCCCTTTCTGGGCTGGAATGTCTCTTTTTCTATTTTTAAAGTTAATGAATTAATTTTTGGATGCAGCGGGTCTTCACTGCTGTGCGGCGGTGACTCTCCTGTAGCACGTGGGCTTCAGCAGATGTGGGTTTCAGGCTTAGCTGCTCTGCAGCGTGTGGGCCTTTCCAGATCAGGGGTTGAACTTGTGTCCTCTGCATTTCTCTGTTACTTCTAAGATTGGTGTTTACTCCCTTGGCAGATTGCACCCAAGGCACAGCTGTGTCTGTATCAAGCCCTGTCTTATCAGGATAATAAAACTGGTCTAAGAAGTGAGTTGGTACAAAGCGGGACTACAGTGATGTCACAGGAGGCCTGGTGTCCTAAAGAGCCTGGGTGATCGTTTCCTTTAATGCCAGATTATTACCCTGACTAATGCTAAAGGAAGAAGACTCCCAACTCCACATTGCATCTGCTCTGTTGTCTGTGCTCAGTCAGGCAGACCCTGCACCTTTTGTAAAAGGATGTTGCCTGTAGCCTGAAATATACAGGATAGTCTATATCAGAGGCTTCCGCAAGGGCTCAGCAGTTTAAAGAATTTTGCACAATGAAAGAAACTATAAGCAAGGTGAAAAGACAGCCTTCAGAATGGGAGAAAATAATAGCAAATGAAGCAACGGACAAAGAATTAATCTCAAAAATATACAAGCAGCTCCTGCAGCTCAATTCCAGAAAAATAAGCGACCCAATCAAAAATCTTCTTTCTCCAAAGAAGACATACAGATGGCTAACAAACACATGAAAAGATGCTCAACGTCACTCATTATCAGAGAAATGCAAATCAAAACCACAATGAGGTACCATCTCATGCCAGTCAGAATGGCTGCTATCAAAAAGTCTACAAGCAATAAATGCTGGAGAGGGTGTGGAGAAAAGGGAACCCTCTTACACTGTTGGTGGGAATGCAAACTAGTACAGCCACTATGGAGAACAGTGTGGTGATTCCTTAAAAAACTGGAAATAGAATTGCCATATGACCCAGCAATCCCACTGCTGGGCATACACACCGAGGAAACCAGAACGGAAAGAGACACGTGTACCCCAATGTTCATCGCAGCACTGTTTATAATAGCCAGGACATGGAAGCAACCTAGCTGTCCATCGGCAGATGAACGGATAAGAAAGCTGTGGTACATATACACAATGGAGCATTACTCAGCCATTAAAAAGAATACATTTGAATCAGTTCTAATGAGGTGGATGAAACTAGAGACTACTATACAGAGCGAAGTAAGCCAGAAAGAAAAACACCAATACAGTATACTAATGCATATGTATGGAATTTAGAAAGATGATAACGATGACCCTATATGCGAGACAGCAAAAGAGACATAGATGTAAAAAATAGACTGTTGGACTCTGTGGGAGAAGGCGAGGGTGGGATGATTTGAGACAATAGCACTGAAACATGTATATTATCATATGTGAAACAGATCTCCAGTCCAGGTTTGATGCATGAGGCAGGGTGCTCAGGGCTGGTGCACTGGGATGACCCTGAGAGATAGGATGGGGAGGGAGGTGGGAAGGAGGGTCAGGATGGGGAACATATGTACACCCATGGCTGATTCATGTGAATGTATGGCAAAACCACTACAATATTGTAAAGTAATTAGCCTCTAATTAAAATAAAAATAAATAAATAATAAAGAATTTGCCTGCAATGCAGGAGATGTAGGAGACGTCAGTTAGATCCCAGGATCGGGAAAATCTCCTGGAGGAGGGCATGGCAACCCAATCCAGTATTCCTGCCTCAAGAATCCCATGGACAAAGGAGCCTGGTGGGCTACAGTTCAGAAGGTCTCACAGAGACAGACATGACTGAAGCAACTGAGTATGTTTATTTTCGGGGCTCTGACCTTTAAGGGTATAATACTCTTCCATTCACATAGAGATAAAAAGTTGAAGAACAGAGAATAACATTTGTCTTGTTGGAGGTTTACAGTAACATCATGACCTGACCTAAGGGGTTAGCTGAAAGAATAAAGGATTCCAATACCAAGAAGTTTGCAACAACTAACCACGCCCCTCCATCACCTTGCCTTTAAAAGTGCTTTGCTGAAATGGTGAAGGAGTTCAGAGCCTGGGGGCCACAAGACATCCATCTCTTTGCCTGGCCTTGCAATAAACCTTTCTCTGCTCCAAACTCTGACGCTTCGGTTTGCTCGGCCTCATTGTGCATCAGGCATGTGAAATTGCATTCGGCAACGTGGGTACTAAAAAAGATAAGGACATGTCTACCCTGACACCTTCCAACTTGCAAAATGAGTTCACTCTTAGCACTGCCCATGGATAATGTCAGCCCACAGGGTGCAAATGGCCCTGGAAGCTCCTCAGAGCAAACAGAGGATTAACATCACAAATTCTTCATCAGAGAAGCCAAAGTGCCAGAACAGCTCAAATCCTTCTAGTGCCATTTCTGCAAAATGCCCCTTCTTAATAATCTGGTAAAATTTCCAGCCTGGCACAGCCAAGACTGGCTAATTTTTTTTTTTTTTTTAAACAGCCAAGGGAAAACTCTAGCCTTAATTCTTTTAGGAAACGATTGGCCTAATTAAACCCAACAGCCAGAGTATTAACTGCAAATCTTGGTCCTCCAGCAATTTAGCTCAAGCAGCAAAGCTATTTTCCTTTTTCCTGTTCCCACTAAGCATTTTGTCATCATGAATTGAGAATAATACTACTGAACCCATGCTGGTAAATGTAACTCCAGACAGGGTACTGGGTTGTAGGGAGATCTATGGGTCTGACATTAATAAAATTCTGTTTATCTCTAATACATTAAAATAGTATTTTATAGGAAAATTTCAATGTGTGCCACACAGAGGAGGCAGGCTGAACCCATTGACATTTAGAGAACAGAATTTTTAATAGAATTGAGCTGGCCTAGGAGGGAAGAAAAATAGGAAAGAAATGCCAGCCAGATGACTCCCTAGAGAACAATTCATTTTGGTTTTATGTGACATTAAATATCACTTCCTCCACCAAGGTTAGAACCTGTATTAGGCTTAACAAAGCAAATTTCACCCACACCCAAACTCTGTCATCATGGCCCCCAGATCAGTCTCTGGGTCTGGGGCACTGCTACCAGACATTCGAACAAGAACAAGACCGCTCACTGTGAGTGGTGCCATTTTTCATTTCAGTGTGCATGTGTGTGCGGATCACGAGCACCCATGGCTTAGGGAAACACTGTTGGAATGTCTGTCCTCTTGGCTGAGTCTGACTGCTGGCTTGGCTTCACCTGGTTCACAGCTACCCTTGGCTATCGCTCTGGACAGAAGCTCCGCAGCTCTGAGAGCAGATTTCCTCCAGAGGGACAGGCCCAGAGCCCTGAACCCTGTTACTCATCTAAGGGGTATTTCACAGGATGGGGAAAGCAAAGTGCTCTCCAAGCCTCAAGTGACCCGAGTCTTCAGAGTACTTCTCTCCATCCTTTGTTTTTCCTATTCCCCTACTTACCTTCCAACTCTTCCTATTTTCCTCCTCTTAAAACTGCCCAAGAAGTGATGTTTTAGCATCTGTCCAATGTTTTCACATTCTTCTCTCAACTTTAGGGTGATTTAAACATTTTATATTTCTTTCTAAATATATATGTATTTTTAATTTTTAAAGATTTATTTATTTTTAATTAGAGGATAACTGTTTCACAATATTGGGTTGGTTTCTGCCATATATCAACATGAATCAGCCCTAAAGGTGGGAGGGAGGTTCAAGAGAGAAGGGACATATATATATGTCCCCTATATCTATCTATCTATATACACACACACACATCTTTAAAGGCACTAAAATACATTGATTTTTGTTTCTGTTCTGTTATAATGAGATTTTGATAATTTAACTGCTATTCTTGACTTGTTTTAAATATGAAAGTCTTTTTTCTCTTTTTTCCCCTTTTATTGCCTTTCTGTTTTTCAATAGTTCCTTTTCATTTTGCATGCATGCATGCTAAGTCACTTCAGTCATGTCTCAAAGAGTCATGTCAGACTCTCTGCGAACCCATGGACTGTAGCCCACGAAGCTCTTCTGTTCATGGGAGTCTCCAGGCAAGAATAGTGGAGTGGGATGCCATGCTCTCCTCCAGGGGATCTTCTTGACCCAGGAATAGAACCAGAGTCTCTTACATCTCCTGCCAGTTCGTCACCTGCCTGAACTGGCAGGTAGGTTCTTTACCACTAGCACCACCTGGGAAGCCCTTCTTTTCATTCTACATGCTTCAGATAAGCACTAAACTTCAATGGCAAGTCTCTGGGTTTTCTTATTTGCAGATTCCTTTCACTTCTACAGACTCACAAGTTTAGTGCTTTAGTTCAGAACTCGTTTTCCTTTACCCAGAGCTTTTATTGAGCACCTACATAAGCCAGGAATAAGGGCCAGGAACTGGGGGTTCATTGTTCAACAACATAACTGGCTTATATTCCAAAAGAGGAGACAGTAAAGCCTAAACATGTAAAACATTCAGAGGTGTTGATACGTGTTACAAAGAGAATCACTTGCATGCTTTGGCGAATAGGCAGGAGGCCTGCCTGAGATGGGTGTTCAGAGAAGGCCTTTAAAAGGAGTGGGGTTTTAAGGGAGTCAGCTGTGCAAGGAGGTGGAGAAGAGCATTCAGGGAAGGAAACACCAGACACAGAAGGCCTGAGGCAGGAAGGAGCCTGCGTTTTCTAGGAACTTGGAAAGAATGTGTGAGCGACTGGGGCTCAGCCAAAGGGGATAAAGTGACACAGGAGAAGACTCAGAGAGCAGGACCAGAGCCCACAGGAGGCTTCTGAAGAAGCTGGATGTGATTAAGGAAGTCGCTGAAAGCCTTTAAGAAGTGGGGCTGCATGACCTAATTTCTGTGGTATTTCTCTTTACGTATCACTCTAGGAGAATCTGAACTCCTGACTGACTGACTCCAGGCCAGAGTACTTCCCAACACATATTCAAGACCAAATCACTAGCTACATCCACAAAACACACAGGCATGCTGAATCTACCCCCAAATGAATCGCACCTAAACAAAGGCAAGACAGTAGGCACCTTTGTGATCTCAAATAGTTCTGAAGGCGTACAACCTGGAAAATGACAGATCCATCTAGGTTCTAAAAATTAGGATTCAAAGCTTCCAGCCTATACATGTTTGGTTTTGCTTTATTTTTTTCTACATCATCTCTTTGCTGCTGCTCCTGCTGCTAAGTCGCTTCAGTCGTGTCCGACTCTGTGCGACCCCATAGACAGCAGCCCACCAGGCTCCCCCGTCCCTGGGATTCTCCAGGCAAGAACACTGGAGTGGGTTGCCATTTCCTTCTCCAATGCATGAAAGTGAAAAGTGAATGTGAAGTCGCTCAGTTGTGTCCAACTCTTCGCAACCCCATAGACTGCAGCCTACCAGGCTCCTCTGTCCATGGGACTTTACAGGCAAGAGTACTGGAGTGGGGTGCCACTGCCCTCTCCGACATCATCTCTTTAGATACCACTAACTGTTACCAGGCTGGAGTACATTGTGGCTGGAGAGTTTCAACTGAGGTGGTCTATGGATAAGTCCAGACCTGCAATCTTGGTCCTTGGGATAGTAAGTAAAGAAATGCAGACTAACACTTCATGGTTATGCTCAAAGCAAGATTTATGAAAGCATAGATACAATCTCAGAGGGAGACAGGGCTAGTCTCTATGAAGAGAAACTAACTCTGCTATACAAGCTGAGGGTGATAACATGAGGGGTTTTGACCTTGGGGCCAGGGGTTAGGTTAAGACTAGGTGATAAGGTTTTGTCATTGAAGTGACAGATTTTACTGTACATGCTCTGGGTCCTAACTTACCTGTTCCTTGCCCATAATTCACTTGAAAGGACCACTAGGCTGGGACGAGGGGGTTGGTTATCCAACCACATTGGATAACCATGATGGTGTGATCACTCACCTAGAGCCAGACATCCTGGAATGTGAAGTCAAGCGGGCCTTAGGAAGCATCTCTATGGACAAAGCTAGTGGAGGTGATGGAATTCCAGCTGAGATATTTCAAATCCTAAAAGATGATGCTTTAAAGTGTTTCACTCAATATGTCAGCAAATTTGGAAAACTCAGCAAAGGCCACAGGACTGGAAAAGGTCAGTTTTCATTCCAATCCCAAAGAAGGGCAATGCCAAAGAATGTTCAAACTACTGCATAATTGCACTCATCTCACACGCTAGCAAGGTCATGCTCAAAATCCTTCAAGCTAGGACTCAGCAGTATGTGAACTGAGAACTTCCAGATGTACAAGTTGGATTTATAAAAGGCAGAGTAACCAGAGATCAAATTGCCAACATCCACTGTATCACAGAAAAAGCAAGAGAATTTCAGAAAATCATCTATTTCTGCTTTATTGACTATGCCAAAGCCTTTAATTGTGTGGATCACAACAAACTGGAAAATTCTTAAAGAGATGGGAATACCAGACCACCTTACTTGCCTCCTGAGAAACCTGTATGTAGGTCAAGAAGCAATAGTTACAACCAGACATGAAACAACAGACTGGTTCCAAATTGGGAAAGGAGTACGTCAACACTGTATATTGTCACCCTGCTTATTTAACTTATATGCAGAGTACATCATGACAGATGCTGGACTGGATGAAGCACAAGCTGGAATCAAGATTGCTAGAAGAAATATCAGTAACCTCAGACATGTAGATGACACCACCCTTATGGCAGAAAATGAAGAGGAACTAAAGAGCCTCTTGATGAAGGTGAAAGAGGGAAGTGAAAAAGTTGGCTTAAAGATCAACATTCAGAAAACAAAAATCATGGCATCTGGCCCCATCACTTCATGGGAAATAGATGGGGAAACAGTGGAAACAGTGTAAGACTATTTTTTTGGGTTCCAAAATCACTGCAGATGGTGACTGCAGCCATGAAATTAAAAGACGCTTACTCCTTGGAAGGAAAGTTATGACCAACCTAGATAGCATATTCAAAAGCAGAGACATTACTTTGCCAACAAAGGTCTGTTTAGTCAAGGCTATGGTTTTTCCAGTAGTCATGTATGGATGTGAGAGTTGGACTGTGAAGAAAGCTGAGCGCCGAAGAATTGATGCTTTTGAACTGTGGTGTTGGAGAAGACTCTTGAGAGTCCCTTGGACTGCAAGGAGATGCAACCAGTCCATTCTGAAGGAGATCAGCCCTGGGATTTCTTTGGAGAGAATGATGCTGAAGCTGAAACTCCAGTACTCTGGCCACCTCATGTGAAGAGTTGACTCATTGGAAAAGACTCTCATGCTGGGAGGGATTGGGGGCAGGAGGAGAAGGGGGCGACAGAGGATGAGATGGCTGGATGGCATCACCAGCTCGATGGACGTGAGTCTGAGTGAACTCCGGGAGTTGGTGATGGACAGGGAGGCCTGGCGTGCTGTGATTCATGGGTTCACAAAAAGTCAGACACGACTGAGTGACTGAACTGAACTGAAGGTGGCTTCTTTTCCTGTGTCTCCACCTCCACCATCTCCTGCTGTTTATCTCTAGCTAGCTGCCTAACATAACGAGTATTTAATAAAATGTATATAATACCTTCCCCCAATATTTTATTAAAATGATAAAGTAGTTATTTAAAAAATATATCAAGGAACACATTATAAGAAGAATGAGAAGAATACAAGATGTAAGCTGGAATGAATAGGCAGCACATATTTTAGCTGGTGTAGCTATGGAATTTTAGGTGATAAGTAGAGAGGAAATAAAAAAAAAATAATCCTCCTTGCAAACAGTAGCATAAACCCCTTTCCCTTCCCTTTTATCTGTTCCAGTCAATCATACACTTATTGCTAACTGACTGTTGGGACCTGCTGTGATTAACCGCATCCACCTCGACACAGATGTCTTCCTCCACTTACTCTTCCACTCTTTCTTTATACTATGACTCCACCTCTGCCTGTCTGTCCATCGGTCTCCTCTTTCAGTCCAGCCCTCACCATCACCCTTGACTCAGAGCCCAGCTTCCTCTTCGAAGACCTGGTCCTCCTCACTTTTGAAAGCCATGATGCTGTAAATGAGATGCTGTCAAAACACAGAATGGATCTGGCCTGGGGAAAACATCTCCTTAAGCCTGTGAAAAGCTTCCCCAGCAAAAGCAGTGGGCTTTTCTGAGACATTTAGTAGGTATAATTGTTAATTACATGAGAATCCTTTGGGCTCATTTAGGTTTTTCATCTATCCATCAGGGCTAAAATAACAGCTGAACAAAAGCAGGATACCTCTCCAAACAGACACAGCTGAAGAACAAATGCTTAAGAAATAAGATTAATGTCCTTTGAGAGTACAAAGATTTAACATGTTATTTTTAGTGTCCAAGCGCCTAGATACTAGGATACAAAGAAGTGTCAGAAAAAGGAACATTCAATGGAAAAATATGTCAAAGTCATACTGGCAGTGGGTTATTCAGAGAACAGCGATAAGAATCATTGTAACCTCATGAAACCAAAACTGAAATAACAGATGATAATGCACTTAAAAAATATCTTCTTACAACTGTTGCTATTGATCACTTTTAGCCTAAGAAGTCCAGGATCAGATTGCAAATGTGGAGCAAACAACTGCCTGAGACATTTACAATATTTACAGTATTTTCTGTATTAAAAATATTTTCTATACTGTAAAAATATTTACAATATTTTTGTATTAAAATATTTCCTGTATTGTAAAAATATTTATAATATTTTCTGTATTAAAACAATCCATCATTCTTCTTCTTTCCTGTTTCAAATGATAGATGATGCCATTTTTTTGCTATGATGATAAAATGTACAATTACTTGAATCTTCATAAGTGAGTTTATCCATATTCTGTTCTGAGTATTAACTAAAAAGCTAAGAAATTTCAAACATTTATAACTGGCATGATATTTACCAAGATTTAGGTGTTTTTTTTTTTGCCCATTTAAACTCTTGCATGCCATTTGTTTTTCCCTCAATACAACCAGACAAAATTTCTAAGGAGATCAATACTTTTCATTATCCCTGAAGTCTACAATCCACAGACAGCAATTTCTGGATGGTCACTCAAATGTCTGCAATCCTTTTGGTTCCAAAGCAAAATGGCCAATAAGACCTTTGTCATGACAAGTAGATGGTCTGGTTTGGGGGACTGAGGGATGATGGTTGGGGGGAGGTGGAAGATACAGGTGCTTTGGGTCCCTGAGTAGAATACTGGGGGAGTGGGGAGAGGAAGGCTCTACTCATCAAAAACAGTGTCACTGACCTGAAGGCAGGACACCATGTTTGTGATTCAGGTTTCCTAGAATGTGGTGTGAAGATCCCTTCTAGTGGCAAGGATGTCAAAATGAGAACAACTTACATCTGAGAACTAAACGCATCTTGGGTTTTGTCTCTAGCATATTAGTCTGCTCCCAGCTTTCCCAGCCACCGAACGGCTTATGCAGATGAAGTGAAATGCACGAAATTGTGTTTCTGGAGCATTAGGAAAAAGATATTAAATGCTACCCTGATTTTCTTGGCACATGAAATATCGAAGGCCAACTTGCAAAGAGAAACATGTAATTTATGTATTCTCCACTCATTCTCAGAAAGATTTGAGGCAGAAAACAGAGGACTCATTTTACAGAGAGTGCCCACTTGAACTCACCCAATACAGAAAATTTCATCTTCTATATTCATAAAGAGGCATATTTTTATAAACATTTTTCTATGAAATCTCATATTGTTAAAAAGGGTCCAGTCATAATACTAGATGTTAATCTGCTTTTTGGCTTCTTTCCCAAACACAGTGGTACCTTTCTCCAAAGGCCAGGAAACACATGGCAAGGCCCTGAATGAATTTCACTGCACTTTCCAAATGTATTGGGAGAAGAAGTGATGCAAATGCTGCTCTTTGCTAGCCTTGGCTGGGGTCAGCTTCCCCGGCACCTTCTTGAATATTATCTTTATTGATTGGTCTTGCTCTTTGAAATGAGCAGACTAACATCTGACAGCCTCCTGGCAGGCTGAACCTAGAGGGCAAGCCAGAAACTCTCCTCTCCCTCCCAGAGTCAATACATCTAAATAACTCAAAGCCTACAACGATTCTGATTGCTTGATGCAGATGGAAGCTTTGTTTTGGAATCACTTGAAAATATGTGCCAGCTGAGCTGGGCCTCTAGTTTAAGGCCCCATATCAGCTGCACCGTCTCTTCTGCCTGTCAGTGGCTTTGCAGGGCTGTGAGAAGCTCCTTGGAGGAAGGGCTGCGGTCATGGTGCTATCAATCTATCACCTTTCTTCCCCACCTCCGTAATACAGGCACAAAGCAGTGGAATTCCAGAGCAGTGGCACTGAATGGACTAAAGGTTATTTACCAAAAGGAAGTAACACTCCAGCAACGAATGATCCTTGAGCACCTTAGAGCAAGGTGCTGGACTAAGTACTCCAAAAGATGTAAGTTCCTGTTAAATCTCTCACCACCGAGGACAAGGGGATGCTCAGACGTCAGTTACACATCCAAGATACTCATCATGTTCATGAATTTTAACAGAGGCCATCTATTTGCAGTTTGCCTCTCTAAGCCTAGATTTTTGTGTTTTCTCCAGACCCATAGCTAGTTGAGATAAGAGACGTCAGTTGAAATTTAGGAGCAGGAAGAAAGAAAAAAAAAAAAAAAAAAAAAACCTTAAAAAATTCTCTTAGCAGCTAATTCCTCTCTAAAAGAGATTGATCTTTCAAACTCACACACTTAAAACTGGTCAAAATCTGGATGGCAGATTTTGTGTATTTTTCTACAATTTAGGGGGAGAGAGAGTGATATAGAGAAGGGCCATGGTGGTGTCTCTCCTATCGGGTGACGTTTGGGTAAATCTCCTCAAGCTGTTTTCTCTCTTCTTGGTTTCCTTCACCTCTTCTCTGTGTACTATCTAGCTGGGCAGAATCTTTAAGTTTGACCAGCTTAGTGTTATTTGTTTTTTATTTCCCCTCCAGTTTCACTGAGATGTGACTGACAAATTAAAACTGCATATATTTAGGTTATACATGATTTTTTAAAGGTGTACAATGTGATGATTTAATATACATCTACACTGTGAAATGATTACCACAATCAATTTAGTTAACACACTCATTACCTCACAAAGTTACTAAAACTAGAGCTTGTAAGCTGTATCAGCTTACAAACTAAAAAGCTTCTGTACAGCAAAGAAAACCATCAACAAAATGCAAAGGCAACCTATGGAACAGGAGAAAATGTTTGTAAACCACACATCTGATAATGGATAAATATCCAAACTATGCAAGGTACTCATACACTGAATAGCAATAAAGCAAATAACCTGATTTAAAAAAACAGAAAAAGGGCCTAAATAGACATTTTCCCAAAGAAGATCTACAACTGACCAACAGGTACATGAAAAAGTTGTTCAGCATTACTAATAATCAGGAAAATGCAAATCAAACCACAAAGAGATGTCACCTCATACCTGACAGAATGAAAGTGACGTGAAAGTGAGTCACTCAGTTGTGTCCAACTCTCTGTGACCCCATGGACCACAGCCCACCAGGCTCCCCCGTCCATGGAATCCTCCAGGCAAGGATACTGGAGTGGGTTGCCTCTTCCTTCTACAGGGGATCTTCCAAATCCAGGGATTGAACCCTAGTCTCCTGCACCGCAGATGAATTCTTAACTGTCTGAGGCATGAGAGATGGCCATCATCAAAAAGACAAGAGATAAGTACTGGCGAGTATGCGGAGAAAAAAGAACCCTTGTCCACTGTTGGTAGAAGTGGAAATTGGTGCAGCCGCTTCAAAAAACAGTGTGGAGGTTCCTCAAAAAATTAAAAACAGAACCGCTACACTGTTATTTGTCCTAAGCAAAAACTGTTTCTCAAATAGTACATGCAAGTGAAGTCTTCCTCACAGCGTCCACGAAACAGAAGAATTCCCAAGAGCGTGTGTAACGGGGACCTCACTGCAGCTTCTCTGTACTTTGGCTCTTATTCCCAGAACAATCTGGAACTTCATTTTGGTAGCTGGCTAATGGAGAATTCATTACTCCTGACTTTCTGGTCACCATCTTACAGCACGGCATCTAAGGCATTGCTGGTAACTCGGCAGTGGGGTGAGGGAGTGATTAGAACAAATGACAGCTCTTTTGTTAACATAACACGGGCAACAACACAGCTCACACCTGCTATTAACTCTTTGCTTGCGTGTTCTGAACCTTTACGAGGAACATGGAGGCAAAATAAGTGAATCTGACTTTCAGTTTTCCGCTAATAATGGAGTAACAGTAAGAAAGCTTTATTTTCTCAGAATCAGTGTCTAAGCTGTTTTGTATGTTAATATACGGCAGACTTCATAGCAGATAGATGGGGAAACAGTGGAAACAATGTCAGACTTTATTTTTGGGGGCTCCAAAATCACTGCAGATGGTGAGTGCAGCCACGAAATTAAAAGATGCTTACTCCTTGGAAGGAAAGTTATGACCAGCCTAGACAGCATATTAAAAAGCAGAGACATTACTTTGCCAACAAAGGAATGTCTAGTCAAGGCTATGGTTTTTTCCAGGGGTCATGTATGGATGTCAGAGTTGGACTATAAAGAAAGTTGAGCGCAGAAGAATTGATGCTTTTGAACTGTGGTGTTGGAGAAGACTCTTGAGAGCCCCTTGGACTGCAAGGAGGTCCAGCCAGTCCATCCTAAAGGAGATCAGTCCTGGGTGTTCAGCGGAAGGACTGATGTTGAAGCTGAAACTCAATAGTTTGGCCACCTGATGCGAAGAGCTGACTTATTGGAAAAGACCTTGATGCTGGGAAAGATTGAGGGCAGGAGGAGAAGGGGACGACAGAGGATGAGATGGTTGGATGGCATGACTGACTCAATGGACATGGGTTTGGGTGGACTCCGGGAGTTGGTGATGGACAGGGAGGCCTGGCGTACTTCGGTTCATGGGGTGGCAAAGAGTCGGACATGACTGAGTGACTGAACTGAACTGAACTGATATGACAGACAGACAAAATTTTAATGCACCAATAAATCCAAGTTCCATGAATCAGGGATTTGGCTTAGGTTCTCTGTTGATTCTCCAGCCTTGATCAGTCAAGAAATACCAGTTGGTGACAGGTGGACTGACTGATTAACCTTCAGGGTGAAGCTCTGAACAACCTGAGTGCATTTCCTTGCCGGGATCTTTTCGGTCGCTGAAGTGAGGTGTGTTCTGCGCCCTGTGGACCACAGCTTCCACCAGAGGGAGCGGGGATGTCACCACAATCCTGAGGACACCTGGTGTAAAACCACATGAGGAGCCTGAAGGGGAAACTCAAAAAGTCCCCAGGCACAGCAAGGATGAATTTAAATTGAAGCCAAAGTGAACAAGAATAGAGCTGGAGGTCCATGTAAATAAGTACAATGACTAGATTAAGGCAACACAGACCTTTTTCCCGCTGCTTAAATATCAGGAGCTTGTGACCTAGAGTGGCCTCCCCTGCCCCACCAGCTACATCCTCCACAGCTGCCTGCCTCCTGACTCCTGGTTACCAGTGTGGAGTTAGCCTTGCCACCATGCACCTCATCTTAAAAGCAGAAGGGAGAATGATCCCAGCCAAACCACTCTGACATCCAGAACTGCAATGTTTTGAAACAGTGCTACTGGTCTCTCCAACTCCAAGGAAAAGATTGGTTATGTGAGTTGTGTTTGGTCTGGCACAAGTGCCAAGAAGACTTCATTCCAAGCTCTGGGCTGTGATTCCACCTAAGAACAAATAATTCTGCACAGACCACCATTAAGTCACATAAATGGCAAAACCGAAGTTTAATATTCAAGGTCTCTACTTTCTTCTCTAGGCAGGTTTAAACCTAAAAGGGCAACAGTTTAAAACGTTGGGGATCAAAACACACAGCTGACTTAAAAGCAGATCATTAGGCCTTTCTGGGCTCCCCTGGTGGCTCAGCAGTAAAGAATTCACTTGCAATGCAGGAGATGGAGGTTCAATCCCTGGGTCAGGAAGATCTCCTGGAGGAGCGGATGGCAACCAACCCCAGTATTCTTGCCTGGAGAATCCCATGGACAGAGGAGCCTGGTGGGCTACAGTCCATAGGGTTGCAAAGAGTTAGACATGACTAAAGTGACTGAGCATGAACACATGCATGTTAGCCCTTTGTAAGTCTCTCAGCTTAGACGAGAAGGTGGTGAGGTGGACAGGGGTATACAGGGAGATTCGAAAGGACAGATGTGGGGCACTAATTTATCTCACAGACTGCCATCCATAGATCATGGAGATCATAGGGTCAGTTTTGAAGCCTGATTTAGTCTAATAAGAAAGATAATTAAAGAGGAGATCTGATCAGCTGCATCGTGATAAAAAAAAAAAAAAAGACTGACATCAAACCAAAGCAGCAAGCCTTAAGTATAGATTTAGCTAATGAAACTCTGGAGAGTAAATTATTCTTCCATGGCTGCTGAAACAAGCAACAACAGCAACAGACACTCTCTGTTTTCTAAGTGGTTCCATCCAGAGGGTGGAACCCTCCAGTCCACAGATGTCCAGTTTAGGCCATTCCTGGGAGCCTACTGATGAGATGTTGACTGCCAAGCAATCATGAAACAGAGCATCCCAAGACGTGAAAATGGTCCTCTTTTAAGGTTTTTTTTTAAGGTAATGGTCAGAGCAAGTGAAAAACTACATGTAATTCAAAAGAGGAACACAGGTGACAAATCCAAATAATACAATCACAAATTTGTACAAGCTGAGATGCTGGTATATTTCCCTACATTGCCCAGTCTGTAGCAAGTGGTCAGCAGGGACTTACTGATTACCTAAAAAGATATATCTATGGGCTTCTCTAAAAAGAAACCTGATGCCAGACCCTTTCTACCACTGCATCAGATAGAAGTTTTAGATTAGAGAAGGGAATGGCAACCCACTCCAGATTCTTGCCTGGAGAATCCCGTGGACAGAGGAGCCTGGTGGGCTACAGTCCATGGAGTCGCAAAGAGTCAGACACGACTGTGTGATAAAAACACAGAAGCTAATACAATGAGCCTAAAATGCTTTCCAAAACTTGGAAGGTCCTGTATATGAAGAAGATGGCTTCTAGTTCTAATCCTACTCCTCTAGGCAGAAAGGCTTTCATGAAACTAACAATAAAAAAGTCCTTAAGAGAGAAGCAAAGAGCGTGTTAACTTTTGCAGGGAACAGAGAAGGCTGCCCACACCCAGAAAGACCCATGAAGAAGCTCTCCTAACGTCTGTGGAGAGATCTTTCTCTACATAATGGTAAACAATGAGCCTTGTCAAATTTTTCTTATTTTTCATTACGGGAAACGTTAAGTGTCAAAATACTTCAAGCGAGCAGCGTGAATGGAAAACAGGATGGCACGCCGACTTCACGCCAATGGTAAATCAAGTGTTCTGTCTGGCAGGAAAAATGTCATTAGCCTGCGAAATGATCTAGCTGATGCCATTTTCGAAACAGAGGTAATAAGTCTACTGGAATTTATGAGGGAAACAATTGACTTTCTTTTCAGCCATCTACTTTTAGAGGTCAGAAGGAAAATATTTATGGTATCTTTTAAAAGAAACAGATTTCATCCCCCCCTGAAAAATAAGTTTCACACAGAGTAAATATTTCTACTGGCAAAACATGGAAAACAGAAGTTCATTCTTAAAAAGTCAGGTTATGAAGGACTAACAGCCTTATGCCCAGATGGAGTTTTAAGGTAAAAATAGCTCATCATATTGCTCATTCGCATAGGTTGGCCCTGCCTTAGCTATACCTTCAATTCAAGGTCAAAGAAAATGTACTGAAAAGCAGTCTTCAGCAACCTAATAACTAAAAGTTTAACAACAGACAGAATATTCCCAAAGAGGTTATCTAAGCAATTTACCAGTTTCCCTATTTTTCAGTCAAAGTAACTTGTGTTCTCAGAGAAGGGATTTCTTTTTTGTGTAGTAAACGTGAATCAGATCAGATCAGTCACTCAGTCATGTCCGACTCTTTGCGACCCCATGAATCGCAGCATGCCAGGCCTCCCTGTCCATCACCAACTCCCGGAGTTCACTCAGGCTCACGTCCATCGAGTCAGTGATGCCATCCAGCCATCTCATCCTCTGTCGTCCCCTTCTCCTCTTGCCCCCAATCCCTCCCAGCATCAGAGTCTTTTCCAATGAGTCAGCTCTTCGCATGAGGTCGCCAAAGTACTGGAGTTTCAGCTTCAGCATCATTCTCTCCAAAGAAATCCCAGGGCTGATCTCCTTCAGAATGGACTGGTTGGATCTCCTTGTAGTCCAAAGGACTCTCAAGAGTCTTCTCCAACACCACAGTTCAAAAGCATCAATTCTTCGGCACTCAGCCTTCTTCACAGTCCAACTCTCACATCCATACATGACCACAGGAAAAACCATAGCCTTGACTAGACGGACCTTTGTTGGCAAAGTAATGTCTCTGCTTTTCAATATGCTATCTAGGTTGGTCATAACTTTCCTTCCAAGGAGTAAGTGTCTTTTAATTTCATGGCTACAGTCACCATCTGTAGTGATTTTGGAGCCCAGAAAAATAAAGTCTGACACTGTTTCCACTGTTTCCCCATCTATTTCCCATGAAGTGATGGGACTGGATGCCATGATCTTCGTTTTCTGAATGTTGAGCTTTAAGCCAACGTTTTCACTCATAGTAAAGCCCAAAAACAAGATCTGATGTAAGAAAATTCAGACAAAAGCTAATATAAATCATTAATGCTTTCAGAACAAATCATGCTCATTGTTCATGACAGAAATGAACTGTTACTGATTATAAAGAATGCTTTTGATATATTTTTATTAGAAAATAGATTATAAGATATATAGAGTATAACCTATTTTTAAAACTGTATTTTTACAATGAGTATGTATAGGATAATGTGTAGAAGGATATACAACAAAGATTTAACACTGGCTTAAGTGTTCAGTCACGGTTCCTGAGGGATAATTTACGTACAGTAAAATTCTATACAGTTCTATGAATTTCGACAAACACAATCATATAATCTTCAGCCCAGGCCAGATGTAAGATACTCCCGTCACTTCAGAAAGCTCCTCTGTGTCCTTTTGCAGCCCATCCCTCTCCCCACACAGCCCCTGGCCATCAAAGATCTGTTTTCTTTCCTTTATCATAATTATTACTTATTCCAGAACATCATGTAAATGGAATCATACAGTAAGCAGTCTTTTGATTAACACTGGTTTTTCTTTTCTAGAATTTAGGGTGATGATTTCTTTATTCTTGTTATCTCCCTTTCCTATATTACTAATTTTTTAGTAAGAGACAACTAATTTTACAATTTAGAAAAACACAGTAAAAATTAATTAATTGTGATGGGCCAGTGGTAAGTAGGCAAAGTCATAAAGCACATGTGAGAGCAAATGATGAATGAGATTGTAAGAATATGGAATTACTTCATCAAAGAGGTATCAGGAAATCAGCTACGGCTCAGGGAAAATCCTAGCCGTGATGCCTACCAGTTGTGTATCTTTGGGCAGGTTATTTCTCACCCTTTAGCTGCAGTGTCCTCATTTCTAATTTAGAGGTTCAAACAGTGCCTGACTCATAAAGTTTCAAGAATCAGGTGAGACTGTGCATGTAGGCCACTGACGCTGGGTAAACTTCAGCACTACAACTAGGTTTACCATTTTTTTGGCTGTTCACAGGAGCATTACTATCATCGGGAGGTTTTCCAATTAAAAAGGACATTCTAGGCCCAGGAGAAGAGCCACAAGGAGAGAGAAGCATGCGTAGGGGAAGGAGGAGAGGGGCTTGGGTTACAGTTCATGTTTCAAATCTTTATTTTTTTTTATTTTATTTTATTTTTAAACCTGAAACACTGTATTAGTTTTGCCAAACATCAAAACGAATCCGCCATCTTTAAACTGTAGATGGGGCTTCCAACATGGTGCTAGTGGTAAAGAACCCACCTGCCACGCCGGAGATAAGAGATGCCAGTCTGATCCCTGGGTTGGGAAGATTCCCTGGAGGAAGGCATGGCAATACTCTAGTGTTCTTGTCTGGAGAATCCTATGGACGGAGGAGCCTGGCAGGCTGCAGTCCCCACGGTCGCACAGCCGGGCATGACTGAAATGCCTCAGCACGCCTGCACAGACTGTAGACATTTTGCTTTACGAAACGTGGAACTTCTGCTTGTTCTTAACAAAGTTCTCATCAACTTTGTTATGATTTCTGAAAGAATTCAAACACTTGTGGTTTTCTATTCTTGGAATTTTAAGTCATAGCTCATTATTCAAGGTACCTTGGAAAATACAATATTAATAGTAAAGACCAGCCATTTCAGTTGATATTTTCTTACTATTTAGAACCCAGCAAAATCCTTTAGTGCAAATATACATTTGTATTTATTTAATTCTCTTCTGTTTACCCCACATGAATAGCACAAACCCTCCAACTTTTCTTCACCCTACTCTAGGACATGATTCAGCACAGAGGAGGGAAGTCAATTAAACAGCCAGCAGTCCACAGAAGGACACGACACTGAAGATCAGGGCACAGCCAGACCAAGCAACCGTAGATGTTCATCGCTGCAACACGCTTGTCGGAGACTCTGGGGTGAGAATGAGTTCACAAAAAACAAATACAGATCCACTTTTATCTCCCCAAGACTGTAATACATACCAGGAAGTGAGTAAGTCTGTCTCTTTTGGGAAGTTCCCAAGTGTTTTGATTGAAACAGAACATCTCATTTAATTTTCCACCACAGGATGAATTCATAATTCATGAACTGGTCCAGGCTTTTCATAATAAATGGCAATTGAATTAAAAACATGTCTGCTGTCTTTGGCCAAATATATACATATATAAAATGTAGAACAATTGCCTTCATACATTTTGGTCAAAAAATACTTAGAGCCACAGTAAAGTTTATATTCATAGTCACATGTGTATGTTTCTACATATATGCATGTGTGTATATACATATGTATATGTGTTTATCTGTATATATGTATGCTGCTGCTAAGTTGCTTCAGTCGTGTCCGACTCTGCGTGACCCCATAGAGCAGCCCACCAGGCTCCCCCGTCCCTGGGATTCTCCAGGCAAGGACACTGGAGTGGGTTGCCATTTCCTTCGCCAATGCATGAAAGTGAAAAGTGAAAGTGAAGTTGCTCAGTCATGTCTGACTCTTAGCGACCCCATGGACTGTAGCCCACCAGGCTCCTCCATCCATGGGATTTTCCAGGCAATACTGGAGTGGGGTGCCATTGCCTTCTCCGTATATATGTATTTGTTGCTAAGTCACTTCAGTCGTGTCCGACTCTGTGCGACCCCATAGATGGCAGTCCACCAGGTTCCACCATCCCTGGGATTCTCCAGGCAACAACACTGGAGTGGGTTGCCATTTCCTTCTCCAATGCAGGAAGGTGAAAAGTGAAAGTGAAGTCGCTCAGTCATGTCTGACTCTTCGCGACCCCATGGACTGCAGCCTACCAGGCTCCTCCATCCATGGGATTTTCCAGGCAAGAGTACTGGAGTGGGGTGCCATGTGTGTGTAAATGTTCATGGAACATACGTTATTAAGAAATCTCACAGGCACACGAGTGATCTCTCAGGCTCCAGGTCCCTCTATCAGACGTCTGCTCAACTACAGGAGATGGTTCCTTTGACTAGAAAATCTTACCATCTCCACAGATCAGATCAGATCAGGTCAGTTGCTCAGTCGTGTCCGACTCTTTGCGACCCCATGAATCGCAGCACGCCAGGCCTCCCTGTCCATTACCAACTCCCGAAGTTCACTCAGACTCACGTCCATCGAGTCAGTGATGCCATCCAGCCATCTCATCCTCTGTCGTCCCCTTCTCCTCTTGCCCCCAATCCCTCCCAGCATCAGAGTCTTTTCCAATGACTCAACTCTTCGCATGAGGTGGCCAAAGTACTGGAGTTTCAGCTTTAGCATCATTCCTTCCAAAGAAATCCCAGGGCTGATCTCCTTCAGAATGGATTGGTTGGATCTCCTTGCAGTCCAAGGGACTCTCAAGAGTCTTCTCCAACACCACAGTTCAAAAGCATCGATTCTTTGGCACTCAGCCTTCTTCACAGTCCAACTCTCACATCCATACATGACCACAGGAAAAACCATAGCCTTGACTAGACGAACCTTTGTTGGCAAAGTAATGTCTCTGCTTTTGAATATGGTATCTAGGTTGGTCATAACTTTCCTTCCAAGGAGTAAGCGTCTTTTAATTTCATGGCTGCAGTCACCATCTGCAGTGATTTTGGAGCCCATCTCCACAACCTACCTGTTATTCAAGATGCAGCTCAAGTGCCACTTCTCCATCAAGCCCCTTGCAGTTTTCCTGCACCAGAAATGATCTCCTTTTTACCTTGGATGTATTATTTACATACCTGTCTTCTCCCCATGGGAGAAGGCAATGGCAACCCACTCCAGTACTCTTGCCTAGAAAATCCCAGGGACGGGGGAGCCTGGTGGGCTGCTGTCTATGGGGTTGCACAGAGTTGGACACGACTGAAGCGACTTAGCAGCAGCAGCAGCTTCTCCCCATGACAAAGCAAAAGGCTCCTTGAGAGTAGGGCCCATGGAAAATTATTATTTGTCTCTCCCTCACCCACCAGTCCATGGGGTCATAAAGAGTCGGACACGACTGAAGTGACTTAGCACACATACCCACCAGTGCCCAGCATAGTACTCTGTACCAATTGTTGTTGTTTTAGTTGCTAAGTCAAGTCTGACTGTCTTGAGACCCCATGGATTAGCCCACAGGCTTCTCTGTCCATGGTATTTCCCAGGCAAGAATATGGGAATGGTTGCCATTTCCTTCTCCAGGGGATCTTCCTGATCCAGGGATAGAACCTGCGTCTCCCGGATCAGCAGGCAGACTCTTTACCACTGAACCATCAGGGAAGCCCTTTCTACAAATTAGGGTCTTATATAAATTTTAAGAATGCAATGAATATTTTATTCCATTTCAATACAATCATTGGGGTTTAAGAAGAAACTTGTTTTAGATGGTACAGGCTGCTGCTGCTGCTGCTAAGTCGCTTCAGTCGTGTCCAACTCTGTGCGACCCCATAGACGGCAGCCCGCCAGGCTCCCCCGTCCACGGGATTCTCCAGGCAAGAACACTGGAGTGGGTTGCCATTTCCTTCTCCAATACATGAAAGTGAAAAGTGAAAGTGAAGTCGCTCAGTCGTGCCCGACTCCCAGCGACCCCATGGGCTGCAGCCTACCAGGCTCCTCCGTCCATGGGATTTTCCAGGCAAGAGTACTGGAGTGGGGTGGCATTGCCTTTTCCAATGGTACAGGCTACCTGGATTAAAACTGACAAGAGTATTAAGAGATAATTTGTCTTCCATGTACTTTCAGGTAAACAAAGAACTTTTTGTCCTGATGAATACACTGATCACAAGCAGCTTCTAATCAGTTAAATGACCCACATATGAGAGATGAGTCAAGAAAGACAGGAGGCTGTCTCCCACTTTCACAAACTAAGTACCATGCCAGAGATAACTTTTTCCAACACCTGATAAAGCAATTATACATAAAGACAGAGCCCTTTGAACAATTATCATCCCAATTTGGCATCTCTCTTCTGTTTGAAGTGCCAAAAATTTGTTAGGGGTACAAACATGTGGCATTCTTCAGTGCTCTGCTTCAAGACAACTGACATTAACTGACTACATGATGTGTGGCTTTGTCTGCCTTTGCTCACCCAATCCTCACAACAAGGTTAACTGCCACTTAGCCCATTTTACAGATGATAATACTGAGGCTTACATAATTAATAACTAGGCATACACTACAGTCCACAAAGCAGAAAACACCTTTCAAGTCTGAGCTTACTTCCTATGAGTTAATCTTTAAAATCCAGTATTGAAATTTGAGGACAATGTTGACATCATGGACAGTGTCGGTCAATGCATTTTCGATTCACTCAAATGAACACTATTTTCTCTTAGAGTTTGGGGGAACTTATCTCTAAATGATCACAGAATTTCCAGAAGATTCTGAATTTCATCTAGGAGTTCATAATCTCTGAAAACAAGGTAACGCAGGTTTAATAACACAAAAGTTTGAGCCCACTCGGGGACTTCTACTGGGTCCCAGTTCTAGGATTGCTCTAGAGGATTCTACTGTCTGCATTTATGACATTTGGTCAACAGGAAGGGTATGACATTTCTAGAAGCAGTCTTCTCTTTATTAAAGCCAAGTCTCAAAGGCATTTATTGACAGCTTACTCAAAAAGCCTGGAGCATTGAACATATTATCCCATTTAATTTGATCAAATTAGTATTAGATACCCTGAGGACCCTCAGTGTTCATACAGAGAGGTTAAATTCCTTGGCTATAACCCTCACAACTAGTAAGTAACAAGTAGAGCTGGAATAGGAACCCAGGTATTCCTAGCTTTAAAAGCCAGGCTTTTTCAATACACATACAACCCACACTCCTCTTCCCAGCACCCCCACTCCAAAAAAAATTATTATTATTTCTGCCTTCTATACCTCTGAACTTAAAAGGTCAAGTCCATTCAACTTCTTTTCAGGATACAGTCGTTTTCTTAATGCTCATCTTCTTCATTAAATCACCAAACTGAAGGGAAAGTTGCGAATGTCTTTAAACTAGGAAATTATGGTGTAAAACAGAGTTCGGATTCCACTGCCATTGCTTAGAAAATAAGGGAAGAAAACACACAGCTACTGTTCATTGTGTACCTCAGCCCACATCACACAACTAGCTCTTCTCTGACTGCCATTTTTACATTTTCTTTGGACTTTTTTAGAAACAGATGGGCTAGTGACTGGAGTATTATCAGTTCTCATGTAAGCAGCTGGAGCATCCCAGAATTGCAGAAATAGCAATCTTCTGAATAATTTCTCCTGCCGCAAACAACTGCTGCTTCTGCTATAATAATCCCCTTAGTGGACCCAGAGCGCATTCTTCCCATTCCAAGAGCCACAGTTCTGTTGATTTTAAACCACAATGTCCTTTTGTATCTCGGCTAGGAAACGCTGCAGACATGGGGACCACCTGATCTTTGTTTTGTCTTTCCTAAGGCAGATATGCCAGATGATAATATTTGGGTTAAGGGACATTTTATCTTCAGCTGTCATAAAATAAGGAAAAGCAGGATAGGAAGCAACTGAACTGTTTCTGTTCTTTCTTTCTTATTCATTAAGTCCATAAGTCTTCATGGGCAGGGTATCTCGTGAACTGCCCATTTTATGACACCAATCTTAGACTCCCAGAAGGCCAAATTTGTACGAACCACAAACCCTGTTGACCATATTTTGACCATGATGCCATGCATTCAGAAGTTTTCAGAGTTAAGATGCTTATTGTTATGGGGAGGGGGGGGGCGGCGGTGGGGAATGTAGATCTCAGACCAAATATATATTTTTTTCATTTGAGTGCTTTGCAACCACAAAGTACTCATTTGATAAAATGGGACCCAACAATATTTAGAAATAACTGAAATCACAACATACTTAATAATAAACTCGATCTGCCACCCATGGGACCAGCCTTAGTGTTTTTCAGATCATCTTTTCCTTTCAGTGGCAAAAACTACACCAATCAGTCAAATAAGTAAATAAATAAATTATGAACTATTAAAATTATTAGATTTTTATCACATTTTAATTTTTATTAAATTACTAGATTTTAAAACAGTATGGCCCTGAAGAAACTAGTGATGACAAAGTTACATTAAGGAATAATTTTCCCATTTGTCAAATGCATCATTTTTATAAGCTTTGAGTTATAAATCAGATACCAAATAATTCAGCCCTTTTAAAGTTCAATGGCTTTTAGTATATTCAGAGAAGTGTGCAACAATTACCGCTATTTAATTTTGGAACATTTTTATCATCCTTAAAACATTCCCAGTGGCTGTCACTCCCTATTCTGTCTCCCTAGACCTTCCGTTTAGTTCAGTTCAGTTCGGTTCAGTCGCTCAGTCATGTCCAACTCTTTGCGACCCCATGAACCGCAGCACGCCAGGCCTCCCTGTCCATCACCAACTTCCGGAGTTCACCCAGACTCATGTCCATCGAGTCAGTGATGCCATCCAGCCATCTCATCCTCTGTTGTCCCCTTCTCCTCCTGCCCCCAATCCCTCCCAGCATCAGAGTCTTTCCAAGTGAGTCAACTCTTCACATGAGGTGGCCAAAGTACTGGAATTTCAGCTTTAGCATCATTCCTTCCAAAGAAATCCCAGGGCTGATCTCCTTCAGAATGGACTGGTTGGATCTCCTTGCAGTCCAAGGGACTCTCAAGAGTCTTCTCCAAACCACAGTTCAAAAGCATCAATTCTTCAGGGCTCAGCCTTCTTCACAGTCCAACTCTCACATCCATACATGACCACTGGAAAAACCATAGCCTTGACTAGACGGACCTTTGTTGGCAAAGTAATGTCTCTGCTTTTCAATATGCTATCTAGGTTGGTCATAACTTTTCACAATCACTAATCAACTTCCAACCTGGATAGATTTGTCTATTATGGGCATTTCATACAACAGTTTTTTAACTGGTTTTTGTCACTCAGCACAATGTTTTCAAGGTTTATCCATGCTGTAGCAATCCATTAATATTTTATTTATTCTAATGGACAAATAATATTTGACAAATAATATGAACGAACATCTTTTTATTTACCCATTGATTGGTTGATTGTCATTTGGTTCTGTTTCCACTTTTGAACTATGGTGAATAATGTTGCCATGAACACTGTGTACAAGTTTTTGCATGGATATATGTCAAGTATCTCTCTTTTAAAAAAAATTATTTTTAATTGGAGGAAGATTCCTTTACAATGGTGTGTTGGTTTCTGTCATACATAAATAGGAATCGGCCATAGGTATACATATGTCCCCTCCCCTCCTTCTTGAACCTCCCTCCCCCTTGAATTTCTCTCCCTCTTTTTAAAATAATATTTTATTTTTTGGCCCTACTGCATGGCATGTGGGATTTTAGTTGCCCAAGCAGGGATCAAACCCATGCTCCATGCAGTGGAAGCTCAGAGTCATAACCACTGGACCACCAGGGAAGTCCCAAGCATATAGTTTTTAATGAAAATCACAATTTTGGTGAAGAAAGAAATGTGTTATCTTATGCCAGTGAAGGGAAATGATTTAACCAAGTACCGTGCAAGAGGGAGCAGGCTAAGTAGGTATAACCTGTGTTGGCTGGACGTGCGGAGGCAATGTGAACCCAGCCCTTCCTGGCCCGTCCTGCTGGGACAGCAGCCCACAGCGGGGCCCTTCCTCTGGGAACCCCTCACTGTGTGACTGAGAGCACAGGTCCTCCAAGGCCAGCCGCATATGCCAAGCATGAGCAAAGCCTGCCCACCCCCACCAGGGGCCTCGCAGCTCATCTTCTGGACTATGAAGTAGAGACAGAGTGTCTGAGCCAAACCCTGATGACAGATGCTGATGGGGACTAACGTGACCTCCAAATGGATTCTCACTAATGACTGAAGCAGGTCAGTAGGCAAATCATTTTTATGAACACCTTCCTCCCACATGACGCACCATCTCAACCACATGAAAAGAACTCATTCAAGTAAACAGGTAAGCTAATAAAGAATGACTCAACCCATTTTACTGAAACAGTCCTAGAAAAGGACCTACATCGTTAAAATGCACTGTGTTTCTAAGTTGATTAACTATCAAGGCAAGTTTTCCAAGGGTCCGAAGTACTAGTGAAATAGTTATCCATGAACTTCTTCACCCTCATGTAAAATAATATTAGGGAATTCAAGTGCATAAGACTCAGTTTATTTCAAAACTGGAGGTTCAAAATATCAGTAATTATGAGGCTAAGTAGGACAAAGAGATGTTTTTGCATCCTCCGAATTACCACAGGTGGCTTGCTAACTAGTGCACATGGACAATGAGCGATTTACTTCCAATTCAGCTTTGTTCTCGTTCGAAAAGGACTTAAACCATAGTGAAAGACAGCAAGAGCCCAAAAGATCGCAGTCAACACCTGTTGTCTTTTCACAACTGGATCTGCATTTTCTTAAAGCAATACAAAAGTCACAAATGTAATATGTTCATACACACATATATCTGTGACAGGAGGGAAAGGGGCAGGGCACAACTTCTGAAAGAGTGACAGAGTCCAAGGACACAACACACAGCAATTAGAATCGAATGGGACCAAGATGGCAGACAAGACGGGACCTTTATCCTCAATCAGCAAGTGAAATGACATCCAGAGGTGCCACGACAGTTGCAAGGCACTATTAAAAGACCAAGGAGTGGGCAGTGGCCCAAATCCTGGAAATCTCTGCCCCTTCCCCAAAATAGCTGGAATAATCATCCCACTCATTAGCATACGAAATTACCCAGCCTATAAAAACCAAGCATGCCAAATTTCAGGGCCGTACTTGCCCTCTTCAATGGCCCACACTCTGTCTCTCTGAATTTGAATAAATCTATTTCTTACCTATCACTTTGTCTCTCACTGAATTCTTTCTGTGATGAGACATCAAGAATCTGAGCTTCATTAGGTCCTGAAACAAAGTACCATCGGTCTTGGCTGGGTTTGAGTCCCAGTCATGTGGGTTCAAGTCCCAAGCAGGGTTTTGGCTGGGTTCTAGCCCCAGCCCCATGGGTTCGACTCCCATACTGGGTTTTGGCTGGGTTTGAGTTACAGGTGGGTTAAAGTCCCAATCTGAGGTAAACGGTTTCATATCATCATGGTTATTTCCACTAGCGAAATTCTATCATCTGAATATCTTGTAATTTAAAAAAAAAATAACCACAGTACAACATGAGCAAAGACAAAGGCAAGAAATAACACAGGATTCAGGAAGTACAAACTGCTCTGTATATGGCTGAAGGAATATGTGCATAGATAACAATGCAAGGATAGGAGGGTGGAGAGAGAGGTAGAGTCTTTAAAAGGTGCCTCTTCTGTTAGTCAAGAAGTTTGTTATCTATCAAAATGGTCATATGATTCTTCTAGTTTCTGTCAACATGGTGAAATAAAGCTACCCTTGCATACTTGAAATAAACCTACTTTGTGGTAACATTAAAAAAAATAACCACAGAAACAGCATCAGTCAACGTGCCTAAACTTTGCACTCGTTTAGTAGAGCAGTATAAATCACTGCTGCTGTTCTCCCTACTCTTACAAACAAAAGAGGTTCACCCATCCCTTCTCCCAACGCCATGGGAAACAAAACAAACCCTGGTCTAGGCCTCCACACAATCCCAGAACCCACGCCCCCAAGATCCTGGGGACTGTTCTGGGTTTGTGTTTAGAAAGCTGAAAAGAAGAGAGATCAGGAGGAGAAATGGACACACAAAACGAAAGAAGGGCCTGCCCCAGAGGTAGCCAATTCTGGCTACTGTCTTTGAGCTGTAAAAAAACCTTCGATTATTGGAAAAAATATTTAAATCATTAGAAGAAAAAAGAATATTCTCTGACATATGAAAAAATATTTAAATCATTAGAAGAAAAAAGAATATTCTCTGACATATAAAAAAAGAATATTCTCTGACATATGCAAATTACATAAAAATCTAATTTCAGTGTCTGTAAATAAAGTTTTATTGGAACACATCCCCGTCCGTTCATTTACATATTGTGGAAGATCATCTTTGGGCTTCAGAGGCTAAGTTGTTTAGTTGTCGCAGAGACCAGAATGGCCTGCAAAGCCCAAATGACTTATTATTGGGCTCTTTACAGTAAAAGTTTGCAAAACCTTTGTCGAACCTAGCCAAAGTGTACATTTCATTCCAAACCTCTAAAATGGATCTCAAGAGAGAAGGGGGAGAAAAAAGCAACAGAGAAGGTTCTAAACCACCCACCATGACTGGGTGGGCAGGAGGTGGTAGTTTTGTGGAGGGAGGTAACTTAGATAGGATTCCTGTTCCACAGGAGCACAAAATAAGTCAGATATATAAAGTTTACTGGATCGAGAGTTTTTGCCGACAAACGACTTGTCTCCTTTTATAAATTTCTTTTAAGCACACAGCTTATCAGTGAACACAAGAACACGTTAGTTGCTCACAAATTAGCATTTAGTACAATTATCTACAAAAGGGACAAGGAATCCATTTACATTTCAAGTCTTCTTCTTTCATTTAGCCTGCAACTTTTCTCAAGTAACAAACACAACCAGGAACACTAGATAACTACCTCTTCTTATCACTGTGAATGTCATTTTAATCCACCTTTTAATAAAGCTGCTATTGTGTTAAGGCAGAGGAGTGAGGCAACTAGGGAAATGGAATAACTAATGAATAGAAATTGGAACCTGGCAAGCTTACTGACAACAGCCAAAGTGTGATGATGTCAAAGTTTCATTAATTGGATGTGTTAATCAACTTCTCCCCACGTACTCTTTGTTTCCTTAACTCTATCCTGTGCTTATCAGTGAATTCAACGGACTGGGTCTTTTGCCTAATTCAAACAGCAATATGCAGAAAAATGTCTGTAACTGAATTTCATAATTTAAAAATCACTCAGTTTATTTTGGGTCTAATCATTTAGGAGACATATGTCTGTTCTTATGCAGAAATAAAGTAAAAAACCTAAATACAGTATTATAAATGCTTTCAAACTCTGGGGTGGGAATGAAAACACTTTTAATAGTTGATCTGGTCTTAAAGATTTTGTTGCAGAAATCTTAGCTATACTCTTCACCTTCCCCACAAAACTGCTAATATATGTTTGCTTTTAGTGGTTCATGTATGTGCATCAGAAGAATGATGGTCTAATTTTTAATTAAAATTTGCTAGTGTTTCAACTCTTAGTTCTTTTTTTATTTTTTTAATCATTCAAACTAAATAAGTAAATACCATGTTGCAGAGAGGCACAGATGGCTGAGGAATCTATGGGAAGCCCAGATGGTGTATCCACATGCCCACAAGCCAGTCATCCCATTGGCAGCTTCCAACTTGACAGTGGATGGGATTAATATAACCTCTACAGTCTCCACACCAGCTGAGGGGCTCACAAGACTAGTGTTTGGGCCAGAAAAGATGCTGACTAAAGACATCCAGGTCTCACCTCACTGTCTGAGGCAAATTTGATTTCAAGTTTCATACGGACTGAAACAGCCTAACTTCCTTTGTAGCTGGTATAGGTCAATGATGCTTCTAAGACCATGTAGTGGTCTGTGTGGAAATGCGTGCCCAGATGTGCCCTCATGTGGATTAGAACCTCCTGTTTTTCTTTACGACAATCCCTATCACATTTTCAATTTATATTTCATGGGGAAAGTCCTCTACAAATTAAATACAGAGGAAAAAATATTCCTAAAGAAATTTGTCACAGGACTAAAAAAAAAAAAAATGCAATTATTATACAAGGGTAGAGTTTACCACAATCTTTCAAATAAATAATGAGTTTACAGAATTAGGAAAAAACCGTGTTTCCTTTCATTTTTATTAGGCAGTACTCTATCCTTAGAGGAAAATAAAAACAAACATACCAGTGTTCTAATCAATTTATAGAAAAAACTAACAGAACATGACATAAATAGGCTAATGTGCATAAACAAAAGAGAGATGCTCAGTTGTTTGAAAATCAACTTATTCATGTTGTAAAATAACACATACAAATTATTTAAGAAGCATGTCCTAAGAAATAGCAAATCCATATTTATTAACTTACAGAACCCTCTGGGCCTCAGTTTCCCAATGAGCAAAATGATCTCAAAGAGGAGATTGTGCAAACGAAGTAATTAATACACTAAAGTTCCTGGACAGCTGTAAGCACTCAAAGGTGTCAACTATTTTAATTCATTATTGAAAGTATTCCTAAAGTAAATGACAGTCACAATTATTTTCCAAAGAATTTTACTTTTTCTGTTATATAAGGAGATAGAAAATGGTTCACTGAATGAGCATGTATGTATGTTAGTCACTCATTTGTGTCCAACTCTTTGTGACTCTATGGACTATAGCTTATCAGGCTCCCCTGTCCATGGAATTCTCCAGGCAAGGATACTGAAGTGGGTAGCCATTCCCTTTTCCAGGAGATCTTCCCAACCTAGGGATCAAATCCAGGTCTCCTAAACTGCAGGCAGATTCTTTACCATCTGAGCCACCAGGGGAGCCCTCAAGAAGCATAAACGCAGGCAAACAAAGTGGAAAATTAGATAATCAGGAAAAAACAGGAGAGGAGGAAACAGCAGAAAGTATGACACTACTGTTTATAATTAAGGAACAATACACAATGAAACCATAATTTAGAACAGATCACAGAGAAGCAGAGTTAAAATGAGGAAAGCAGAGTTTGAAAGCAATAGAGGGAAATCACGAAGCCATGAAAAACAAGGTCACACCTTTAGTAATGCTAACAACTAACATGGGAATTCAAGCCATTATGGAAGAATCTGCAGGCTCTTTGATATTTCATTTTAAAGCTTTTAATAATTATTCAGACAGTCTGTCATTGCCACACAGCACAGAACATAGGCACTCTGGGATGGTCACTGAAGAAAAAACTCTAGAAGTAGGTTAGTGCACCAAGATGATGTTGTTCAGTCGCTCAGTCGTGTCCGACTCTCTGCGACCCCATGGACTGCGGCAGGACAGGCTTCCCTGTCCTTCACAATTTCCTGGATGGTGGAGTGACGGCAATTTAGACTGAGCTATTTCCAAGTCAAAGGTAAACCAGGTAAATCTTTCCTTAAATCTACTGAGGATGAGTAGGTTCCTTCCTCCAGGCACAACCTAAGCTGGATCCTACTGATTTAAATATCATAAGGTCCCTTCCTAGAACAGGGAGAACAAGAAAAGGAGAAAGTGATTTAAACATATTCCCTTTTATCACCTGGAAACAGTGTAAAGGACCAGGATGCATTCTAGGGTAGCTATACTGGAACTGCCATAGTATCGCCCTGGGATGAGTTCAGAGATTAAAACCACCGAAGACGCACTGCCTAGTGGCTTCTACCAAGCACAAGAGACAAATTTAGGGTGAGGGGCTCTGGCTGATGAGTAACTGGGACTCAAATAGTTTGTCTGTTCTCTAAAAACAAAAATCACATGAAGCAAGTGTCCTATAAACCAGGCAAGGAACTTAATCCTTTCAGTCTCTACTCATGTGGGTGCGATGGCCATTTGCTGCTTCCGCTGCTCATCGTCTTCAACTGCTTTCTGCCTCTCTGGTTTGTTTGTTTGTTCATTCACGTTGCTCCGTTAGTCAGCTGAAGCGGTTATTATAAACAGAATGAATTTACTCTAGTTACTGGCTCAGGAAAGCATATGGTGAGTGCGACAGGCCAATAGTTATCTGCCACCACAGAGTGATAAACTCAAGAGAAACCGATCAAACTGGGGTGTCCCACCCACTTCACAGCAGACAATGAATTTATTACCTAACACCCTTCCCAAGCCTCGTTATGTTTTCTAGCATTCTCTTCCAGATTTCCCCAAGGTTTTATTTATCCTTGCTGGACGGACAGTCCATGAGGCAGCATAATGTAGTAGTTAAGAGCGTGGATTCCACGACTAAGCCACTTACACTTGCCTCTGAGCGCCACTACATGAATTTAATCTGGAGAAAATTAATGTCTCTGAGCTTCAGTATTCTTTCCTCTTTCCTCACTGAGGTATATAATTGACATGTAACATTACATCAGTTTGATGTGTAGTGACTGGATACGTGTATACACTGTGAAATGATCACTGCAATAAATACAGTCATGATCCTTCATCATACAAAGTTAGAAAAACAAATTTCTTCCTTATGATAAAAACTGTTAAGACTTACTCTCTTGGCAACTTTCAAATATGCAATACAGAATTATGAACTATAATCACCATACTGTACATTGCAACCCAATGATGCATTTACTTTAGTTATAAATAAAATAACTAAAGTTTGTACCTGTTGACTCCTTTCATCCATTTTCCCACCCCCAACGCACGCCCCTCTGGCAACCACCATTCTATTCTCTGTATCTGAGCTTTGTTTTGTTTTTTAGATTCCACATATAAGCGAGATCCTTTGGTATTTGTCTTTATCTCATTTATTTCACTTAATATAATACCCTCAAAGTCTATCCATGTGATTGAAAATGGCAGGATTTTATCCTTTTTTTATGACTGAGAGTATTGTATATTGTATATGCCACATTTTCTTTATCTACTATGGACATGTAGGTCGCTTTCCATATCCTGGCTATTATAAATAATACAGCAATGAACATAGAGGTGAATATATCTTCTTGAATCAATATTTTCATTTTCTTCAGATAACCAGAAGTAGAATTGCTGGATCATATGGTAGCTCTATTTTTAATTTTTGCGGAAACTCCACACTGTTTTCCATAGTGGCTGTACCAATTTACATCCCCACCAATTGTGCACAAGTTTTCCCTTTCCTTCACATCCTCACCAACATTTGTTATTTGCGGTTTTTTGATAATAGTCATTTTGACAGGTGTGATGTGATATCTCATTGTGGTTTTGATGTGCATTTCCCTGATGAGTACTGATAATGAGCATCTTTTCATGTGCCTGTTGACCATCTGTATGTCTTCTTTGTAAAGATGTCTATTCAGATCTTCTGATCATTTTTTAATTGGATTGTTCGCTTTTTGTTGTTGAGTTGTATGAGCTCTTTATATATTTTGGATATTACTGCTGCTGCTGCTGCTAAGTCACTTCAGTCGTGTCCAACTCTGTGCGACCCCACAGAAGGCAGCCTGCCAGGCTCCGCTGTCCCTGGGATTCTCCAGGCAAGAACACTGGAGTGGGTTGCCACTTCCTTCTCCAATGCATGAAAGTGAAAAGTGAAAGTGAAGTCGCTCAGTCATGTCCGACTCCTAGCAACCGCATGGACTGCAGCCTACCAGGCTCCTCCGTCCATGGGATTTGCCAGGCAAGAGTACTGGAGTGGGTTGCCATTGCCTTCTTCATTTGGATATTAACCTCTTATCAAATATATAAACTGAAAATATTATCTCTCATTCAACAGGCTGCTTTTTCGTTTTGCTGATGGTTTCCTTTGCTGTGCAGAATCTTTTAACTTTGATGCAGTCTCACTTGTTTATTTTTGCTTTTGTTGTCTTTGCTTTTGGAGTCAGATCCCAAAATCACTGCCAAGACCAATGTTAAGAAGCTTACTGAATATGTTTTCTTCTAGGAGTGTCATGGTTTCCAGGCCTAAAGTCTTTAATCCATTTCAAATTAATGTTTGTGTGTGGTATAAGACAGTACCCTACTTTCATTCTTTTGCATATAGCTGTCTAGTTTTCCTAACATCATTTATTAAAAAGATTATCCTTTTCCAACCATATATTCTTGCCTCTTTTATTGCAGATCGATTGACCATAAAATCATGGGGTTTTATCTCCATTCTGTTCCATTGGTCTATGTGTTTGATTTTACGCCAGTGCTATGCTGTTTTGATTACTATAGTTTTGTAACATAGTTTGAAATTAGGGAGAGTGATGCCTACAGCTTTGTTCCTCTTTCTCAAAACTGTTTTGGCTAGCCATGATCTTTTGTACTTCCATACAAATTTTAGGATTCTTAGTTTAATTTCTGTGAAAAGTGCCATTGTTTTTTGATAGGGATGGCACTGAATCTGTAGATTCCTTTGGGTAATATGGACATTTTAACTGTATTAATTCTTCCAATCCATAATCACAGAATATTTTTCCATCTATTCATGTCTTCTTCAATTTCTTTCATCAATGTCTTACAGTTCTCAGCATTATAGGTCTTTCATTTCTTTGGTTAAATTTACTCCTAGGTATTTTACTCTTTCAATGCAACTGTTTAAATGGAATTACTTTCTTAATTTCTCTTTCAATAGTACATTATTAGTGTTTAGAAACACAAATTTTGTAAGTTGATCTTGTACCCTGCAACTTTACTGATTTCATTTATTGATACTAACATTTTTTGAGTGTTTGTTTTCTATATAAAAAACTGTTATTCACTTACTTCTTCCTTTCCAATTTGAATGCCCTTTATTTCTTTTTTTGCCCAACTGCTTTGAATAGGACTCCCAATACTATGTAGAATAAAAGGAGTAAGAGTGGGCATTCTTGCTTTGCTCCTGATCTTAGAGGAAAAGCTTTCAGCTTTTCACTATTAAATATGATGTTGGCAGTGGGCTTGTCATGTATATGCATGCATGCTCAGTCAATCTGACTCTTTGCCACCCCATGGACTGTAGCCCTCTAGCCTCCTCAGTCCATGAACTTTCCCAGGCAAGAAGATTGGAGTGGGGTGCCATTTCCTGCTCCAGGGAATCTTCCTGACCCGGGGATAGAACTCATGTCTCCTACATCTGCATGGGTTTGTCTCATATGGCCTATATTATGCTGAGGTATGTTCCCTCCTTGCCCACTCTATTGAGAGTTTTTATCATAAATGAATGTTGAATTTTATAAAATGCTTTTCTGCATCCATTGATATGATCATATGATTCATAGCCTTCATTTTGTTAATATATCACAAACTGATTTTAAGATGCTGAATGATCCTTGCATCCTGGAACAAATCCCACTTGATTAATTATATATGATCCTTTTAATGTATTATTGAATTTAATTTTTAATATTTTGTGAGGATTTTTGCATCTATGTTCACCAGGAATTTTGGTCCATACTTTTCTTGTGTTTTTTGTCTGGCTTTGGTATCAGAATAATGCTGGCCTTATAAGTGAGTTTGGAATCATTCCCTCCTTTTCATTTTTTGGGAAAAGTCTGAGAATGACAGATATTAAATCTCCTTTAAATGTTTGATAGAATTTATCAGTGAAGTCATTTGTTCTTGAGTTTTGTTTCTTCTGAGAGGTTTTTGATTACTAATTCAATCTCCTTAGTAATAATCAGTCTATTCAAATCTACTATTTCTTCATGATTCAATCCTCAAAGATTGTATGCTTCTACAAATTTATTCATTTCTTTTAGGTCATCTGATTTGTTGGAGTATAATTGGTTAAATGGTCTCATGATCTTTTGTATTTCTGTGCTATCAATTGTAACTTCGCTTTCATTTCTGATTTTACTTATTTGAATCCTCTATTTTCCTGGTGTGGCTAGCTAAAGGTTTGTCAAATTTGCTTATCTTTTCAGAGAACCAGCTCTTAGTTTCATTGATATTTTCTATTGTATTTTAATCTCTATTTATTTCTACTCTGACCATTGTTATTCCTTTCCTTCTGGTAACTTTAAGCTTCATTTGTTCTTATTTTCCTAATTCCTTTAGGTACAAGGTTAGATTGTTTATTTGACATTTCTCTTATTTCTTGAGGTAGATTTGTATTACTATAAACCTCCTTCTAGAACTGCTTTTGCTGCTTCTCATAGATTTTGGTAGATTATGGTTCCATTTTCATTTGTCTCAAGGTATTTTTTGATTTCTCCTTTGATTTACTCATTAATAGATTGTTCAGTAGCATGTCTTTTAATCTGCACATATTTGTGTATTTGTGATTTGTCCAGTTTTCTTCTTGCAATTGATTTCTCGCTTCATGTCATGTGATCAGAAAAGATGCTTGATGTGATTTCAGTCTTCTTCAATTTATTGACATTTATTTTGTGGCCTGATGTATGATCTATCATGGAGAACGCTCCATGTGCACCTGAGAAGAATGCATACTCTGCTCCTTTTGGATAGAAAGTTCTATATATAACTATTGAGTCTATCTGCTCTAATGTGTCTTTTAAGCCTGATGTTTCCTTATTCATTTTCTGTCTATATGATCTATCCACTGAAGTCAAGGGGAGTATTAAAGTCCTCTACTATTATTGCATTGCTGTCAATTTCTCCCTTTAGGTTGTTTATATATATATATTTTACATATCTAGCTGTTCAGTTTTCTTATCTGCAAAATGGGAAGAAAATAATGGTGCCCATCTTTAAGAACTGTGTTGAGGATTAAATGAGTTAATATCTGTAATGTGCTTAGAAATATCCCCCATAGCTGTTTATCATTGTCATAGAGTATGTATGGGTAAGGGAAGCAACTTTCATCTGGTTCTTCTAAACAATGGTCCTGTTCTATTGTTTTAATTATCGCCAGGGACCTGATGACTATCCAGTCTTTATCTCCCTTGTCATCATTTTCCCATCCTCCTGATCTTCATGCCTACCTGCCAGCCAGCATATAATCTCACGAGCCCTTCAAATCCAACAAACTAACTCAGACTGGACACACTGCGTTTCTTCTCATCTCAGACCCTTCATTCTACTTTAGTTTTTCAAGTGATTCGTTATTCTGGTCTCAGATCCAATGTCACCTCCTCAGGGAAGCCTTATTTATAAGAGCCTCCCTACCACACGTATCCCCACAAATTGTCCCTATCTCAGTATCCTGTTGTGGTTTCTTCATAGCCCTGATCACTGTATTGGACCTGATCTTTTGCATTTATTTGCTTTCTTATTGATTAAATGTCCCCTCGCCCCCCACCACTAAAGTAAAGCTCCATGAGACCAACATCTTGTTTTGTTCACTGTTATATCCTGGAAACCTAGAGCAAATTCTGGCAGTTAGTACATGCCCAGTGTTTATTAGATGAATTATTGACTAAATTCCATGGCATAAATTTCAGAAAATTTTGCTCTCAAATATTTGCTTAAGAAATGTTTTCAGGCAGAATACTCTTTGACATAAGTCACAGCAATATTTCTGGGGATCTGTCTTCTAAAGCAAAGGAAACAAAAGAAAAATACACAAATGGGCCTAATTAAAAGCTTTTGCAAAGCAAAGGAAACCATTGACAAAACAAGAAGATAACCTACTGAATGGGAGAAAATACTTGCAAATAATGAGGTCATATCCAAAATATATAAACAGCTCATACAACTCAACAACAGAAAAACAAACAAGCGGATTAAAAACTGGGCAAAAGACCTGAACAGACAGTTTTCTAAGAGGAACTACAAATGGTCCACAGGCACATGAAAAGATGTACAATTATCTCTAATCATCAGGGGGATGAAAATCAAAACCACCATGAGCTATCACCTCACACCTGTCAGAATGGCTATCATCAAAAAGAACACAAATAACACGTGCTGACAAAAATGAGATGAAAACAGAACCTTCACACGCTGCTGGTGGGAACATAAGTTGGTGACACCTCTGTGGAAAATAGTATGGAGGTTTCTCAAGAAAACTAAAAACAGAGCTACCATATGATCCGGCAATTCCACTCCTGGGTATGTATACAAAAAACAAGAATGCTTATTTGAAAAGATGCAGCCCAGTGTCCACAGTAGCATTATTCACAACGGCCAAGACATGGAAGCAGCCTAAGTGTCTGCCAGAAGATAGATGGATAAAGAAGATGCATGTGTGTATATACACACACACACACATATTTATATATAATGGAATATTATTCAGTCATAAAAAAGAATGAAATTTTGACACCTGCAACAACACAGATGGACTTGGAGGGTATTATGCAGAGTGAAATAAGTCAGACAAATACAAATTCTGTATTATACTGCTTATATGAGAAATTAAAAATACAATAAAATATTGAATATAGCAAAAAAAAAAAAAAAGAATATTCGCAAATATAAGTAAACAAACTAGCAGTTACCAGTGGAGAGAAGGAAGTGAGGAGGGGTATATAGGAGTGGGGTGTTAAGAAGTTCAAATTATTATGTATAAAATAAGCTACAAGGACACATTGTATACTCCAGATAATATAGCCAATATTTTGTAATAATTATAAATGGAGTATAACCTTTAACATTGTGAGTCACTATACTATACACTTGTAACTTTTATGGTACATCGATAAAAAGGGATTATTTTCACCAACTGTGTTTATAATAAAAAGGCTTTGGCACTTGGTAGGATAAGGCAGTGACAACCCACTCCAGTACTATTGCCTGGAAAATCCATGGATGGAGGAACCTGGTAGGCTGCAGTCCATGACATCGCTAAGAGTCGGACATGACTGAGCGACTTCACTTTCGCTTTTCACTTTCATGCATTGGAGAAGGAAATGGCAACCCACTCCAGTGTTCTTGCCTGGAGAATCCCAGGGACGGGGGAGCCTGGTGGGCTGCCGTGCATGGGGTCGCACAGAGTCGGACACGACCGAAGCGACTTAGCAGCAGCAGCAGCAGGATAAGATTCAATATTTAGATACATGGAAAGCCCCGCTGACCCTGAAACAGGAGATAAATGAATCCCCTATAGTTTTTTTTCCTGTATACTTAACACTTGTACACTTAACACAGAAGCTTACAGAAGTTCAACTTGAGTGTGCCTTGATTAGGACAGTGATCCCACTGTGACTTTAGGTATTTATGTCAAAATAAATGCCCACAAATGACAAATAAATTCATTTTGACATACATGCCTCCTGTCCTTTAGAGAACCACTCAACTGTTTTCATTAATAACTATCTAAAAACAGCTACTTGCCTTAGGGACAAAGAGTAAAAGCAAGACCAATCGCCAGTTTCAACAGATGACAAGTTGATATTTTTTCCTCACAAGATATTCTAACAGCTCCCAATGAGACTGGCAGTCATGTGATGGGTAACCAGACCATTCAGCTGACAGGAAAACATATTTATTGACTCCTAATTTGAGAATCACTCTTTATACTAGCTGGGCGATATTATTCATTTCAGTTAAACTCAACAAACATTTACTGAATTTCTCCTTTCTGTTCAGGTAAGTAGTGGACAGAATATAATCAGATCAGATCAGATCAGATCAGTCGCTCAGTCGTGTCCGACTCTTTGCAACCCCATGAATCAGGGGGCCTCCCTGTCCATCACCAACTCCCGGAGTTCACTCAGACTCACGTCCATCGAGTCAGTGATGCCATCCAACCATCTCATCCTCTGTCGTCCCCTTCTCCTCTTGCCCCCAATCCCTCCCAGCATCAGAGTCTTTTCCAATGAGTCAACTCTTCGCATGAGGTGGCCAAAATACTGGAGTTTCAGCTTTAGCATCTTTCCTTCCAAAGAAATCCCAGGGCTGATCTCCTTCAGAATGGACTGGTTGGATCTCCTTGCAGTCCAAGGGACTCTCAAGAATATAATCAGTGAGACACAGAACCTGTCTTCATTGAGTTAATATTTGTGCGGGTGCCTGGCATATAGCAGTTCCTCAATAAAACTGTGCTGAACCCACTAAAGCAGAAGACAGTATTATGTAAAAGCATTAGTAAGATTTCCACGTGCTCTGGAACTTGCAGCCTGGAGGGGCAGAAACAAGCTGGGATCCAGACCCATGAGCCAAGCTAGGATCCAAGCTCTGAGGCTTCCTAGCTGTGTGATCCTCAGCAAATTTCTTAACCGCATCAGACCCAATCTGATCCCATGTAAATGGGGATAAGAAGTCCTCCAGCTTTGGGGACTTGCCATTGGAGAATGAGAGATGATATCTGTAAAACAATAGGCTTGGCACAGGGGAGGGGCTCAATGCCTGATAAGTAAGAGCCAGCAGGGAGCAGGAAATGCTTCCAAAGAAATTTATGAAAGAAAGACAGGTGGAGGCAATCCAGGCAGAGGGAGTGTTGTCAGCCCGGCTTGGAGAAGGATTTGCGCAGGGTGCAAGCATCTATCTGGGGGAGAGGGAATCACTGTGTTGGCCGTATTAGAATGGCTGAAGACACGAGGCAGCAGGATGGAAAGTAATACGTCAGCTGAAGGCTTTGGATCCCAGGCCCAGGACTTTATACTCTCTGAGGTCAAACGGGTCCACTGAGAGTCTGGGGCAAGGAGGAACGCAGGCAAGTAGAAAATCAAACACAATATTAAAAAATTCAGAAATGGTATAGAGCTGGAAGGGATCTGAGGGTCAGATCAGATCAGTCGCTCAGTCGTGTCCGACTCTTTGCGACTCCATGAATTGCAGCACACCAGGCCTCCCTGTCCAACATCAACTCCCAGAGTTCACTGAGACTCACATCCATCGAGTCAGTGATGCCATCCAGCCATCTCATCCTCTGTCGTCCCCTTCTCCTCCTGCCCCCAATCCCTCCCAGCATCAGTCTTTTCCAATGACTCAGCTCTTTGCATGAGGTGGCCAAAGTACTGGGAGTTTCAGCTTTAGCATCATTCCCTCCAAAGAAATCCCAGGGCTGATCTCCTTCAGAATGGACTGGTTGGATCTCCTTGCAGTCCAAGAGACTCTCAAGAGTCTTCTCCAACACCACAGTTCAAAAGCATCAATACTTCAGCACTCAGCCTTCTTCACAGTCCAACTCTCACATCCATACATGACCACAGGAAAAACCATAGCCTTGACTAGACGGACCTTTGTTGGCAAAGTAATGTCTCTGCTTTTGAATATGCTATCTAGGTTGGTCATAACTTTCCTTCCAAGATAGGGCTGCTCCAATGGACACACTGTTACAGATAAGAAAACTGATAAACTACACAGGAAACATGCTCAGAGCCCCAGGCCACTTGGTACCAGAACAGTGTACAGACAGGAATCCACGTTTCCTGATTTAACAAGCACTTCTCCAATGCCACCAACATATGGAGTGCATGTGCCGAAACAGGGCATGATGTATTAATATATGTGTATATACATATGTGTACATGTGGCTCAGTGGTAAAGAATCTGCCTGCTAGGCAGGAGACATGGGTTTGATCCCTGCATCAGAAAGATCCCCTGGCAAAGGAAATAGCAACCCACTCCAGCATTCTTGCCTGGGAAATCCCATGGACAGAAGAGTCTGGCGGGCTACAGTCCACGGGTCACGACTAAATTTGGACATGATTTAGTGACTAAAATAACAATTATATATATATATATATAAAAATATGTGAAAGTGAAAAGTGAAAGTGAAGTCGCTCAGTCGTGTCCGACTCTTTGTGACCCCATGGACTGTAGCCTACCAGGCTCCTCCCTTCATGGGATTCTCCAGACAAGAGTACTGGAGTGGGTTGCCATTTCCTTCTCCAGGGGATCTTCCCAACCTAGGGATGGAACCCAGGTCTCCTGCATTCCAGGCAGACACTTTAACCTCTGAGCCACCAGGGAAGCCCATATGCATATATAAATACATGCATACACAAATATACATATATTTACACACATGCACATCATGCTTACATAAAAGTATCCACCAGGGTACATACTATGGAGACAGAGAATGACCTCCTCTGGGACAGAGAAGCACATGGCCACTGAAAACTTGGAAGCTTTCCCCAGACAGCACCTCTCCCCAGAAGTGGCACAACCTCTCCCTCTCCCCTGGTTCCTTCCTCAACTTTCAGAGCTCCTAAACCTCCACCTCCCACCCCCAACTGCCCTGCTAATTCCACATCTTAAACATTCCTCAAAGTTAAATAGCACTGTAAGGAAGCAAAGAGACCAATCCAGGAAGTGGGACTTAGCTCAGCAAATTAATGGCACAAAAAATAAAAACAGGGATCTGCTCCGGAGTGAAAGAGACCCATGAAGCACAACCACCAAATGTTTAACACGTGAGCCTTGCCTGAATCCTCACTTGAAACAAAAGTCGTCCACTCAGTCGTGTCCGACCCTTTGCAACCCCATGGACTATACAGTCCATGGAATTCTCCAGGCCAGACTACTAGAGTGGGTAGGCGTTCCCTTCTCCAGGGGATCTTCCCAACTCAGGGATTAAACTGGGGTCTCCTGCATTGCAGGTGGATTATTTACCAGCTGAGCTATTAGGGAAGCCCCCTCAAAAACAAAAGCTATAAAAAGACAGTTTTGAGAGAAATGTGTAAGAATATTGGATAGGACAGTGACATGATAAGCTTATGCAGGAAAATGTCAATTTCACAGAGGGACCTATGAAAGTATACAGAGGTGATGTGATGAGACCTGCTTTATTTAATGCTAATATTTGTTTTTAATTATTTGGCCACTTCAGGTCTTAGTTGCAGTACATGGGATCTTTAGCCGTGGCATGCGAACTCAGTGCCAGCATGTGGGATGGACTTCTCTGACGAGGAATTGAACCCAGGCCCTCTGAATTGGGAGCACAGAGTCAGCCACTGGATGGCCAGGAAAGTCCAGCTGTCTGTTTTAAAGTACTTCTGGCAAATAATGAGAGAAAACAAGCAATGAATAAACCAGACAACTGTTGAATCTGGGTAATCAGTATATGGGGGTTCACTGTGCTATTCTAACTTTGACTATGACTGAACTTTTCTTGATTAAAAGTGGGGTCTTATTTCCACATCCCAAACCAAACAAACCAAAACCCATCTTACCTATACCTTCCCTGTCAAAAGGGATCCCGCTCTTATTTTCCACTCACTGACATTCTAGTTCATCTGACTGCACTTAAACTCTGGGAACCTCCAAGAACCCTGTCTCTTCTCACCCTCCTCACCTCTCCCGGTTTCCTGATCTGCACCCACGTCTCCAATTACTATCCAGAAAGGTACTGTTAGCCCTGGCCTTGACTTCTGAGCGGAGCTGCAGTGGATATTTCTGTACGCGTTTCCCAGTAAGCAGCGCATGCTCCTGTGGGGTACTGAGCAGATGGAGCCCACAAATTTCCCAACTCTAGCACTAACTCCCAACTGACTTTTCCTCCTTTATTCCACATCTCAGGTACCACCATTGTTTCCCGAGGGTAGAAATCGCTCCCTGCCATCAATTCCTCCCTGCCCCGCCAGTCCCCACTTCTAATTGATAGCAACTTTTGCCAATTCTATTTCAGAAGGGTGTCTCAAACCCAAACCCACCTCAGTATTGCACTGCCCAAGACAGCTCAGGCCTAGAATCCTACGATAAGTGGCCACTTCTCTCCTGGCCATGGCTATCCCCAAGCCAGCCATCCCCCGCTCTGCTACCCCGGACACTTCCCCAAGTCAGCCCTGGTCTTCCCCAAGTCAGCCAGGAGGTCTTGCAACAGACCTACTGTAACTGTCTCCTCCTTCAGAGTCCAGCAGGCCTGTGTTTGCATCCCCACGGGCAATCATTAATGACAACAAAAACCCTGAATGATTACCCTGTGAGGCATTATACTAGGTACTTCATTTACCTTACCTTTTTTAACCCTTACAGCAGGTTTATTTTTAAACAGATATTATTATCCATTCTACAGATAAGGAAACAGAGGCACAGATTACACTCATTTGCTCAGAGTCATACAGTCAGTAGGTGGCAAGCCACAGAATTGGCCCTAGACAATCTAGTTCTGAACCAGGCTAACCTGATGTCCCTACTTGAAGTTAACATCCCTAAGACTCAGTTTTTTTAATCTGCCAGATGGAGTTAACAAAGCCTGCCTCAAAAGATTGCTGTCAGGATTCGATTTAATCAGAACTCAAAAAACACTAGCTACTGCTGAGCATTGGATGGTTTCCAGTTTTCTGAGGAGGAATTCGGAGAGTCTCAGCTCAGTGTGGTTCCTCCTCCCTCCCCGGGTCTCCCTAGTATGTTTCAGGATTCCTGGGAAGGAGTCCATGTCCAGCTCCCCTTGTTAATGGAACCGCATTCAAATAGACATTCAACTGTGCAGTCATCCATTCGCTCAGCGCCAACAGAGTGCCCTTCACTGTGCTGGGAACGGGGCGAACTGGATAAGAACCTGACCTCGGAGGGTCGGTCTCTGGGTAGGATAAACACACAGGAAAAAATTATAAGAAATAATGCCATTTGCAGCAACACGGATGGACTCAGATTATTATACAAAGTGAAGCTAGTCAGACAAAGAAAGACAAATAACACATCATATCACTTATATGTAGAATTTAAAAAGATGATACAAACAAACTTATTTACTAAACAGAAATAGACTCACAGACATAGAAAACAAACTAATGATTACCAAAGGATAAGGGGAGAGCAGGGAAAAATTAGGAATTTGGGATTAATAGATACCCATTAATATATATAACATAGCTGAACAACAAGGACCATAGTTGAGGGAACTACATTCAATATCTTGTAATAATGTAAAAGAATCTGAAAAAGAATATATATATATATACACACATATATATATATACACACACACACATATATATATAAATATAAATGTATATACACACACACATATATATAAATATATATATTTATATATATAAATAAATATATATACACACATATATGTATATATATTATATATATGTATATATATTTTATATATATGTATATACACACACACACATATATATATACGTATAGCTGAATCTTTTTGCTATATACTTGAAACACTGTAAATCAACTATCTTTTAACCAAAATAAATACAAATTCAAAAAATATTTATAGTAGACTGAGTGCTATATCAGAGGATGACACAAAGGGAAAAGTGCTGAGAATACAGTGATTAGCTTTGCTCTGGGGGAATTCAGCAACATGGCATAAATCCATCATGACTGATCACTTGGGTGCTCAGTTCCTCCTGCTGTGCTGTGCTTAGTTGCAGAGTCGTGTCCAAGTCTTTGCGACCCCATAGACTGTAGCCCACCAGGCACCTCTGTCCGTGGGGATTCTCCAGGCAAGAATCCTGGAGTGGGTTGCCATGCCCTCCTCCAGAAGATCTTCCTGATCCAGGAAGGGAACCTGCCTCTCCTGCATTGGCAGGTGGGTTCTTTAAAGAACCATCCCTGGATCAGGAAGATCCCCTGGAGAAGGGCATGGCAACCCACTCCAGGATTCTTTCCTGAGAAATCCCATGGCAGAAGGAGCCTGGCGGGCTACAGTCTGTGGGGTCACAAAGAGTTGGACATGACTTAGTGACTCAACAACAACAATTATGACCACTTAGCAAATATTAATTTATGATGGGCAGCTATACTGTTCTTCAATCATGATTTTTTTTTAAATAAAATCATTGACTTTTGAGAAAACCGCACTAAACACAAAAGTTTAGTCCCTTCTGAGCTCACGGTAATCAGGAAATCTTAACTGCCAAACCTCAAAGGTCCCATTTAACATGAGCATCCTAACAGCTTGAAGAAGGCAAGAAATATAAAATGCATTTCATTTTTTCAAAAAATGTTTAGATTATTTAATAATTCAAAACCAGATACTATTTCCTTCTATATAAAAGCACCCAAAAACATCCCCATGGCTTTCTACATATAAAGTGGATATAATTTAATATTAAAGATTTCCTTCTGCATTTCTCTTTATCTAGAAAGTGTGCCAGAGGTGTTTTTGCCAGTGTAACTTAGAAAAGACCAGGTCAAGCTAACAGGGTTGTTTGAGAGCCAATAAAAAAAAACTATTTGTATTCCTTCATTCCCGTTCAAATGGCCCAGATCTGCCTGCTACCGGCCTGTCAGCCATGGGCGAGGTGGAATCAGTAAGACTGAAACCTGTCCCAGACAGTGGCAGAAAATAAGAGCATAGGCCACCATAGGTGTCCCAGGCCCCAAGTGCCTGTCAGCCAAACGAGGGCCACAAAGACCCTGCTGCAGAGGAGTGGGACGCGCCCCACGAGTGGCAGAAGAGCACAAAGGCCCTGCTTGGCCTTCTGTCTGTACATTAAGATTCCAAAAGCACAGCCGGTGGCAAACCTCTCTATCCTACGATGACAGTAAGAAAGACTGGGGGGACTGTTTCGTTCAAGCTCTGAAGACAAAATGACCTTCTGTCTCATGGAGGCTTATCCAGCACCCCAAAGCTGCAGATACCAAAATGCAGTCAGCACCTCTGCAATGATTTTAACCAGCTTGATTTCTATAGAAGATCAAAATGGTGCACCTGTCTCCTATGCTCACATTCAAATGTACTTTACCGTTTTCCCCCTCCTTCATACTGTCCTTGTTGACGCTCCCCAGTGAACCAGTGGGTCCACGCTGGTCACAGACCAAATGGTAAAGAGCTGTAGGAATGGTCTCACCTTCAAGCCCCCCCCTTTCCAAGTCAGCCTTCTTTGTTTTTGTAGCTGTTGCTTTAACTGCCTAAAGGAACTCTCTTTTCCTCTGTGTTTGAAGCAGCAGGACAGCACTTCTCTCCTATTGATGGTTTTATCTCTTCTCCAAGCCCCCCAGAGGTAGCAGCAGCTATGGCAGCTTGCAGGTGTTGTGTGCGAGGGGTAGGGTTGGGGGTCTCCTGCAGAGAAGCACAGCACACAGCAGCTTCCCCAGCGCCAGGGAAAGGGGCCCATTGGGATGATGTGATGACATTGTGGCCACTGGGGCGTCGTTCCACTGGTCTGCAGAAGATCCTTTACAATTGTCATTTGCCCCAGTCCATCTGCTTATTTGCTTTTAAGTAAAAAGGTGTGAAATGATCTCTCCAGTCAAAGAAGGAATGACTTCCGTGTACCTGACTGTGTGGGGTGGCTACTGAATGAGCAGGCCTCGCTTCCATAAAAGTCTGCTCCTAACGTTCCTAACCTAGAGAAAAAAGATCGGGCATTTTTTTAATGTTCAAAGGGACGCCTTCCAAAGGCTGAAGAATAAAGAAGCTCCATCCAGCTGTGCCCCAGGAGACCCATCAATCTCAGGCTGCAGAGCCTTTGGACAGAGCTACATCACAGTTATGGGGCTCGGGGAAGGAGGGAAGACCTGGATGTGTACTGTTTAAGGATCAAACAAGAAAAATGTTCTCCTGTTTCACTTGGTGCAGTGAAACAGCTAAGATTCTTGGAAGCCCACTTGACTGTTTTTGCTGTTTTTCTCTGAAACAACCTCTTACTAAGTGGGCCTTCTCTGTGCTAAACTAGATGCCAGAAAAAAAAGTCACGTGGGTGGTGTGTGACCTGTTTTCCATCAAATGTCCTGCTCCCTGCTGGCGGCGTGAATTAAGGGGCCTCCATCTGGGAGTAATGACACTCCTTGAAGAACATCAAATACTAGTGACCTGTGTTACGGCTACAACCGAAAACCGCATGCCTGCGTGTCAACAGAAAGAAGACCAACTGGGAAGACCAGGCATTTTCTAAGTTATCCATTTACTTTGTCATTCACTAATGAGCTGAAGCCAAGCTCCAATATCTTTAACTGAGAAAATTCTCCCCATACAGTAGTTGTCTGCAAATTAAGATCACTGTTATTGTTTTAACATTGAGCATTTGAGCAGTCAGCATTTAAGGACAAGCATTTTGTCAGAGCTGAGCTTAAGGATCACTGCTGTGAAGCAGAGATCATGGGCCAGCGCCAGTTCCTGCTGAGAAACAAAGAGGGGATTCTTTACTGACAGTTATAAGAGATGTTATATAATCTCCCTCCTTTTCTCCAGGAGCAAGTGTAATTACTTATTTGTCGAAGATGAAAAGCATTTTTCCACCAAGACTCCGCTATTTTGATTCTATAACTCCCCCATTAACAATCAGGCAGGAGCAGGGGGAGATGGTCAGACCTTCCTGACCCTTGAGTTCTCCATCGGGTAAATTATCTTTAGAATTTAAACAGACTTTTATATAATTGCAATTTTATTTGATAACGGTGTCCCTTCTGCTTGAATTTGAATCCCAATTCCCCTCCTTGGTAGCAGAGTGCCCTTGGGCAGGGTAGCTAACTGCCCCATGCCTCAGTTTTCCTACCTTGTAAAGTAAAATCATCATAATGAAAGCACCGGCCTCAAAGCACTGCTGCTGTTTCTTTCCCTTCTAATCTTCTTACTCTCTGGTGTGCTGAAAGGGAAGAGGACCTGAAGCCAGAAAATTTAGGCTTGAATTCTTATCTCCTCCTTTTAAAGAAAATTAAATCATTATACCTTTGTATCGATAATGGTTAGGCAAACCATCTAACCTTTTAAAACCTTAGTTTACTTATCCCTGAAATAGCGGAGTCTAGGTAGAAAAATGCTTTTCATCTTAGACAAATAAGTAATTACTTTATAGGATTCAAGGATTAAATGAGAGACTGCATGCGAGTCCTAAACTCTCTAATTATTCACGTTACTTAACTTTTATGATTCATGACTTATTTGCTGTCCTTAGTACCAACCCGGGACACGAATTTCTTGTTAAGTAATTATCTCCCCCAACCTCTGATACAGCTCTGCCCTCCAACCCGCTTTCCCTCATCTTAACATTTCAATCCTAGCCTTTTTATCCTCTCATGCATGTCTGATTTCCAGCTATTATAAGCTGCAGTTCCCGAGGATATGACTACGGTGATGAACTATGTTCTGGCCCTGGAACCTTGAGTGGCCTAGAAAAGCTTGAGTCCAATAAAACATCTGCAACACACCATCCTGCAGTCAGCCAAGTGGGCCGAGATGTGCCCGGCAGGAAGCTACCGAGATGGGCCCACTGAGCTGTGAGGTACTGGGAGGTCTGATAAAATATTTGAGAGCACACAGATTTCTCTCTTACCAACTGCTGGATCAGGGGCAGGGACTCAACTTTGTTGAGAAGCAATTTGCTTATATCTTAAAACAGACATACACTGCATAGTATATGTGGGTCAGGAGGGGGGTGGTGGAAGATCCCTTGTAGAGACGGGATAGTCTAGGAAATCAAACTTGTGACAACTCCCCACACTTCCACACAAATCCCTCTTATTCTGTTCTACACTTTCTTTTCAGATAGCTATTATCACTTTCTGGAGTACAACACAATTTACCCATTTACTATGTTTCCTGTCTACCGTCCACTTTAATCTCCACTAAAATGTGAGTCTGAGAGAAGGTATCTTTACTGTTCTTTCTGCTGATGTATTTCAAGTGCCTAAAACAATACCTGACTCACCGTAGGTGCTTAGTGAGCAACGAATGGATCACAGTCAAAACGGAACATAAGCCAAAATACATCAAAAAGTGCTAACACTGAGGGGCTCATATTCTGGGTATCACTTAAATTCCTATGAAAATGTTCATTATTTCTTCCAATTTTTAATTCAAAACACCCTTTTTCCTTTCCCTCTAGCGTTGTTGTTGTTCAGTCACTAAGTCATGTCTGTCTCTTTGCGACCCCATGGACTGCAGCACGCCAGGCTCCTCTCTCCTTCACTATCTCCCAGAGTTTGTTCAGATTCATGTCCATTGAGTTGGTGATGCTATCTAACCATCTCATCCTCTACCGACCCCTTTCTCCTTTTGCCTTTAATCTTTCCCCGCATCAAGGTCTTTTCCAATGAGTCGGCTCTTCCCATCAGGTGGACAAAGTACTGGAGTGCCAGCTTGGGCAGCAGTTGTTCCAATGAGTACTCAGGGTTGATTTCCTTTAGGCTTGACTAGTTGGATCTCCTTGCTGCCCAAGGGACTCTCAAGCGTCTTCTCCCTCTAGTGTACTGAAGCCATATACAGAGTTTAGCCTTTATGACTATGATCCTCAAGTAAGACACTCAGCTTGCAGATTGGACTTTTCCTCAGTACATGCCCAGCTAGTTGACAACTTTGTGGCCACCGAGGAGGAAATCTTAGTTCAGAAGAGGAGGAGGAAACAGCTCCACCATCAACCCTCATCATTACCTCCTTGGCCTTTATGTTTCACACAGTCCCTACAAGTTCAAGAGTTCAGGTACTGCATTTCACTACAAATTATGTTGCAGAAAATGAAATAATGTGCTATGGGGTTCTAAATCTTCTTTTCCACAAACTCTGCTGTCTGGCTTTATTGTTCACTGATGCAAAACTTCTCCTTTACACAAGATGTATTATTCTTGATCCCATTAAATTGGGTCAGTAATACTCTAAGTAATAATCCATGCAAGGCAAAGTCCTCATGAATGTTAACTAAAACACACAACCCACAGCATTTTTTTTCTCCCTGTCAGAGCCTTGAATTTATCAACTCTGAGTCCATAGTATAAAGTAATATGAATGAAGTCAGAGAGAACAGTTAAAAATAATTTTCTCCTAATTCCTCATTGAGATTTTCAAACAAAAACAATCAGAAATACCACAATTTAGAGATAGTTAGAAAACCTCCAATTATTCAATGCACACAAAACCTCATAAATTTTGAAGATGTTCCTTTCATCAACTTAATATATATTTAACTGTGCATAATATTAAGTTGGATGTACTGAAAAATCTATTTCTTTCTCCTGTGCTGTCATAAAACCAAACAGATATAGATAAAGAAGCCCGCATGCTATTTTGGGGAGGAAAAATGCACCCGAATCCTTGGTTATGCTTTTTTGGTTCAGTTAATCAAGGCAGCATGCATGGTAATCTTCCTTTGGAAAAATACACTTTCTTCATGTTATGATTATATGTATCTCCATCCCTCCTTTCTGAAATGCCTCCCCATTGCTTTTTAAAAATTTTTATTTTATTTTTAATTGGAGGATAATTATTCCCCATTGCTTTTTTGTGAAATATTTTGCTTTCTTTCCCCAACACACAGTTATCTTCACTTTTCCAAATGCTTCCAGCAGGCTGATTCTGTAGACATTGCCCCAAAACCAGCAAAATGAGGAAAGAGACTCAGTACTTCCAACACTATCACTATCTTGAACCATGCTCATTCATTTAGTAAATTAAACCTAATTAATAGCTTCTATACCCTGATTAAAAAAACAACAACAGCACCTAAATCCACTCTATCTTTTAAACGTTCAAGGAAGAATGCAAAGCTTTATGAATTTTGAAGCCAAATATAGGGTTCAATGAAATGCCTGAATAAGGCATATTTTGATTTCTCAACCACTTAGCTAATTCTTGGGCTTTCCAGGAGGTATAGCGGTAAAGAAGCTGCTCACCAATGCAGAAGATGTGGAGACATGGGTTTGATTCCTGTGTCAGGAAGATCCCTGGAGAAGGAAATGTCAACCTGCTCTAGTATTCTTGCCTAGAAAATTCCATGGACAGAGGAGCTTGGTGGGCTACAGTCCATGGGGTCACAAAGAGTCAGACATGACTGAGCACACACGCACACATTGCTAATTCTATGTTTTTAATACACAGTGGTCCCAATTACAGCTGTCTTCAGTTCAGTTCAGCTGCTCAGTCGTGTCTGACTCCTGTGACCCCATGGACTGCAGCACACCAGGCTTCCCTATCCATCACCAACTCCCAGAGCTTGCTCAAACTCATGTCCATCAAGTTAGTGATGCCATCCAACCATCTCACAGCTGTCTTATCCCAAAGCAAAAAATAATTAATGCTATATTCCAACTCTTCCAAAGACAATAAAGATCTTCCAAATATATCATCTTCCAAAGATGATAAAATCTGATAAATTAGGTTTTTTTCTCTCTCAATTCCCATTCTCTAATCTGCCTGCCACTCACTGAGGAATAAAATATTCCCTTGAGATTTACTCATTTTACTATGATTTAGAGTTAAGGACAGGATTTCCACCTACTTAGCGTTTAAGTTTAAAGCTTGTGGTGGTTCTCCCCTTGGTTCTACTTGTGCATTTCTGATGAAGCAACTTCAAGAAAAAAAAAAAAAAGACCCCTAACAAACCCAAGACCAACACTAAACTCTCAATTCTTTAGTGTGCAGTGGCTTCCAGAGACTTCTGATAAAATAATTGGTCACAACATAGGAATAAAGTCACCACTTTTTAAGGTGGTTAAAGTTCAGTTCCAAAGTGCAGAGTTCCAAAGAATAGCAAGGAGAGATAAGAAAGACTTCCTCAGCGATCAATGCAAAGAAATAGAGGAAAACAACAGAATGGGAAAGACTAGAGATCTCTTCAAGAAAATTAGAGATACCAAGGGAACATTTCATGCAAAGATGGGCTCAATAAAGGACAGAAATGGTAGGGACCTAACAGAAGCAGAAGATATTAAGAAGAGGTGGCAAGAATACATAGAAGAACTGTACAAAAAAGATCTTCCCCACCCAGATAATCATGATGGTGTGATCACTCACCTAGAGCCAGACATCCTGGAATGTGAAGTCAAGTGGGCCTTAGAAAGCATCACTACGAACAAAGCTAGTGGAGGTGATGGAATTTCAGTTGAGCTATTTCAAATCCTGAAAGATGATGCTGTGAAAGTGCTGCACTCAATATGCCAACAAATTTGGAAAACTCAGCAGTAGCCACAGGACTGAAAAAGGTCAGTTTTCATTCCAATCCCAAAGAAAGGCAATGCCAAAGAATGCTCAAACTACCACACAATTGCACTCATCTCACACGCTAGTAAAGTAATGCTTAAAATTCTCCAAGCCAGGCTTCAGCAATACGTGAACTGTGAACTTCCAGATGTTCAAGCTGGTTTTAGAAAAGGCAGAGGAATCAGAGATTAAATTGCCAACATCCACTGGATCATCAAAAAACAAGAGAGTTCCAGAAAAGCATCTGTTTCTGCTTTATTGACTATGCCAAAGCCTTCGACTGTGTGGATCACAATAAACTGTGGAAAATTCTGAACGAGATAGGAATACCAGGCCACCTGACCTGCCTCTTGAGAAACCTGTATGCAGGTCAGGAAGCAACAGTTAGAACTGGACATGGAACAACAGACTGGTTCCAAATAGGAAAAGGAGTACGTCAAGGCTGTATATTGTCACCCTGCTTATTTAACTTACATGCAGAATACATCATGAGAAATGCTGGGCTGGAAGAAACACAAGTTGGAATCAAGATTTCTGGGAGAAATATCAATAACCTCAGATATGCAAATGACACCACCCTTATGGCAAAAAGTGAATAAGAACTAAAGAGCCTCTTGATGAAAGCGAAAAAGGAGAGTGAAAAAGTTGGCTTAAAGCTCAACATTCAGAAAACTAAGATCATGGCATCTGGTCCCATTACTTCATGGCAGATAGATGGGGAAACAGTGGAAACAGTGTCAGACTGTATTTTGGGGGTCTCCAAAATCACTGCAGATGGTGACTGCAGCCATGAAATTAAAAGATGCTTACTCCTTTGAAGGAAAGTTATGACCAACCTAGATAGCATATTCAAAAGCAGAGACATTGCTTTGTCAACAAAGGTCCATCTAGTCAAGGCTATGGTTTTTCCTGTGGTCATGTATGGATGTGAGAGTTGGACTGTGAAGAAGGCTGAGCGCCAAAGAATTGAGGCTTTTGAACTGTGGTGTTGGAGAAGACTCTTGAGAGTCCTTTGGACTGCAAGGAGATCCAACCAGTCCATCCTAAAGGAGATCAGTCCTGGCTGTTCATTGGAAGGACTGATGTTGAAACTCCAATATTTTGGTCACCTGATGCAAAGAGCTGACTCACTTGAAAAGACCCTGATGCTGGGAAAGATTGAAGGCTGGAGGAGAAGGGATCAACAGAGGATGAGATGGTTGGATGGCATCATTGACTCAATGGACATGGGTTTGGGTGGACTCTGGGAGTTGGTGATGGACAGGGAGGCCTGGCATGCTACAGTTCATGGCGTTGCAAAGAGTTGGACACGACTGAGCGACTGAACTGAACTGATGTTCAGTTTTCTTTTCAAATGTCTTGCATAGAAGACAAATGCTAGGATACTGGAAAAGCAGACTGATGGAAGGATGGCCTGGATGGCTATCCTCATGCCAAGGACACACTGTGACTTCAGCAGCTAAGGAGAGGCCATGCCCTTTGACCTCTATCATGTCACAGGTCAATGGCAGGTGTAGCCTTCCTTAAAGCAGGAGTAAATCTGCTTTCTGTTAAAAGGCCAAAAGAGCAATGCACAGACATTTTTATACAAATCTGTTTATAATGATAATGAAGCAAATTATGCTAGGAAGCTCTGTGAGTGAGCAGAAAGAACAAATTGAGACTTATTCACACCTGATACTCATCCTTTCCAGGATGTCCAGTTCAACAGCTCCTATGAATGGGGAGTTTTACCTCCTCCAGCCAGCTGTATCACTTCAAGCGAGGCATCTCTGGAGTCGCTAATGTGTGGATTAACTTCAGAAAGGGATGGACAAATGGGACTAAATGACACAGTGCTAAGATCTGCAACAACTATGAATCAGAGGAGACAGGGAATTATGGATGCAGAAGTTCACTTTAAACCAAAAAAGCAAGACACCAAACTCACGCAGGTCATCTGTGGAGTGTTCCTTAGGCTTTTCTGCTTTTCAGTCTTTCCACTGTTAGCTCAGAACACAAATGCTATTAACATAGTGACATAAAGAGAAAAACCAGGAAGCAGGAGACACAGCCATGACCTGCCCAGCTCCGGTGGCAAAGGATTGTGCAAAGGTCCACCAGCTTCCTGAAACGATTCTCTTCTGCCTCTCACAGGCATCACCAGTGATGAACTTGGTTGATATGTTTGAGAAGAACAACCATCTCCAGAAAGAAAGGCTGAAATACAATTATGTGCTTTCTTTCTGAATAATGTTTGTATTTGTTTAAATCATAGAAAAATAGATTCTATGATCTCAGGCAAAAATATATATATATATATATATATATATATATATATATATATATATATATATATTCTTCTTCTTCTTCTAAGTCACTTCAGTCGTGTCTGACTCTGCGCAACCCCATAGACAGCAGCCCACCAGGCTTCCCCGTCCCTGGGATTCTTCAGGCAATAAAACTGGAGTGGGTTGCCATTTCCTTCTCCAGTGCATGAAAGTGAAAAGTGAAAGTGAAGTCACTCAATCGTGTCCGACTCAGCGACCCCATGGACTGCAGCCTACCAGGCTCCTCTGTCCATGGGATTTTCCAGAAAAGAGTACTGGAGTGGGGTGCCATTGCCTTCTCCGATATATATATATATATATATATACACACACACACATATATCTATATCTATATCTATCTATCTATCTATCTCTCCTTTGGCTTAGCCAATCTGTTAGATTGCTAGGTTTAATTATTAATATACCCTGTATAGCTATAAAGTAGACTACAGTACTTGTTGCTATTTAGTTGCTAAGTCATGTCCGACTCTTTTGTGACCCCGTGGACCGTAGCCCACCAGATTCCTCTGTCCACGGGGTTTCCCAGGCAAAAAAACTGGAGTGGGTTGCCTTGCCCTCCTCCAGGGGATCTTCCCAACCCAGGGACCAAACTTGTGTTTCCTGCATCAGCAGGCAGATAGATTCTTTACCACTGAGCCTCCAAGGAAGCTTAAACTACAGTATAGTTAGTTTATAATTACCCATGACAATTACATGGAGGCTATTCAGGTATTCTAATATAAACCTTATTGTTATTTCCCTTACATTTATTGAGATTACGATTTGTCTTCTGAGAATTAAACACTTCAAACTTTATTGTTTCAAGCTACCTAACAAAGACTCTACCAGAAGCTGGAAATCTGTCAAGTTTTTCTAATCTACCACTCTGTTCACACGTCTTCCCAACTCTCCAAGTTAGAAATAGTCTCTTTGCCTCCAATTAAGGCAAAGCTTCAACTATCATGTGTGGCTCACACCTTCTGATGGGAAAGAGATAAATAAGAAACGGGGACACACCTCAGTGGTGGATGGAGTGTTAACACCATCTTCCTTAATGATGTTAGTAAGAATTTACAAGCAAGAGACATTCCTAAGAATCTAAACTGTGATCCATTTCTGAGAGTAATAGCTGTTCAATCTCCAGTATCAGACTGCTCTGCTCTTCATGACTCTTGTCAACTGATCAATGAAATGTGTACTTAAGAAGATTGATCAGTCACAAATGCATAGACATTAGCTGAAGATCAGCAGGAAGTCAGAGGTGCCTTTTAGACCACTCATCTCCAAATGTGCACCAAAAGTCGTCCTTACTTTGTCAGCTCTGCAAAACCAGCATTCGGTCCAAGGATCTATTAGACTTCTCGGGGCCATGAGTCCTGCACTGCCTGCTCCTTCTGGTTTACAACTACAGCCATGAAAGGCAAACTCGTGCCTCAGCTTCTCTTCAGGGCTCCTATAACCCCACTACGGACAGGAGATTTTCTCTCTGATGATATTGACTGTCAGCGTAATATGAGGACGGTTGTATGGAATCTGGGGTTAGAAACAAATTTGTTTATACTTATCTATTATCATTTATCAAGGTGTACCACTGTTCCTGTTATTGGTATGTAATGCAGCTTACAGAAGTCAGGTATAATTTGCTAAGGGCTTCCCAGGTGGCTCAGTGGTAAAGAATCTGCCTGTCAATGCAGGAGACATAGGAGACAGGGTTAGATCCCCTGGAGGAGGAAATGGCAATCCACTCTAGTATTCTTTCCAGGAAAATCCCATGGACAGAGGAGTCCAGCGGGCTGCAGTCCATGGGATTGCAAAGAGTCGGACATGACCAAGCACGCACATGTAATTTGCTGAACTATGAGAGAATAGCTTCCTCAGCTCTCAGAAGAGAGAAAATTGGGGAAATGGCATAACCTCCATGAGCTATTATTGTCTGTACACACGGTGTATGGAAGCTGAGTGAAATAAATCTACCCTGGCTCTATTCAGAAACCCAAAAGGATTCCACTCAATATATTTCTACTAAAAGCCTTAAAGTATTGTGTGGGGCACCACAGGATCAGCAAAGGGGATCATGAACCCCAAAGTTCATAACAGCACTATTCACAGAAGCCAAGAGATGGAAGCAACCTATGTGTCCATCGACGGGTGAATGGACAAAAAAGGTGTGGCATCTGTACTTATATATAATGGAATACTGCTCAGCCATAAAAATCAATGAAATAATGGCATGTGCAGCAACAAGGATGGGTGTAGAGATGATCAAACCAAGTGATTAAGTCAGGCGGAGAAAGACAAATATCATTTGGTATCACTTACATGTGGCATCTAACTATTTATAAAACAGACTGATTCACACACATAGAAAACAAACAACGATTATCATGGAGGAAAGGTGGGGGAGGGATAAATAAGTAGGAGTTTGGGATTAACAAATATACCATACTATATGTAAAACAGAGAAATAACAAGGACTTATTATATAGCACAGGGAACTATATTCAGTATCTTGTGAATATCTATAAAAGAAAATAATCTAAAAATATATATATAACTGAATCACTTTGCTGTACACCTAAAATAACACAACATTGTGAATCGACTGTACTTCAAAAAAGCCCTCAAACACAGCAACGACAACAGAAAAAAACAACAAGCAAAAAAGGGCTCCTTTCTCTTAAGAGTCTTCATAACCCAGCAGGACGCAAAGCAAGTAAACACATAAACTCAGGTGGTGCAGCTTGTAGCGAATGGCGTAGTAAACAGCTACCAAGCATGCGGGGCAGGGGTTGGGGGCGAAGGTGTTCACCAGGATAAACCAGATCCTGCCAGGTGAAGAGAGGGGGCTTGTGCAAGACTTAACCAGGCTCCCAACTCACCTATTTAAACACAAAGATCACAAGTGCGGAAAGGAAACGTGGGGGGAAAAATCTTAAGAACAAGTGTGAAGAATAATCACATTGTCCACATCTTGTACATTCAAGCCCACGGCATCAGGCAACCACGGGGACAGATATGAATGGTAATTGCAGAGCCGGAGGCAAAGTAAAGGCAGGCACCACGGTTACCGCGTCTCAGCCAATCGAGTCTCATAACAAAGGCAATCTAGTCGGACTCCTGGCATCATGGGATGAGTCCTAACAGAATAACAGTCTCACCTAACGGGGAATCACAGAAATGTCCCAGATTTCTCCTGGTCCAGCTCTGCTTGCAGACAGGCCAACATCTGCATCAGTCAAGACAAATCTTTGTCAATTCACCCTTTTAATCACCTTTATGGATACAAATTTTACAGTTTCTCCTGGAAGTCAGCATAAGAATTTAATGATGCTGATGCTCTGCCAGGGGGTTAGCAGGCTTCTGAGTACAGAGACATTCAGACAGCGTCAGAGTTTAGGGTGATTCAGTCAGCCAGACTACCATCACATTTATTATGGGCCTACTGTGTGCCACAACTGTTCCAACCATCTTGCATGGACTAATTGACTTCATTCTCACAAGGACACTATGAGGCATCAAACGCTTTTGTCAGCCTCGTGTTACAGGGCGGTAAGTTGGATGGACGAGTAATATCAGTAATATACAGCTGGTCCTTGGTAGAGTGGCCTGGCTCCAGGGTAGTGCTCTTAACGATTATGCTAAGCTATTTCTAAGAGCATCAGGATAACCAAGTGGGCATGAGGCTAACCACACCACAAGGTACACAGCAGAGGAAGCAGAAGACTGCCTCCTACCGCTTCCTCTTGCTAAGACTGCCTCCTCCTACTCAGGCAGGAGACCAGTTCTCTACGACTGTATTTTGTGGTAATACGGGCGTGCTCAGTCACTTCAGTCATGTCCAACTCTTTGGAACCCCATAGACTGTAGCCCACAAGGCTCTTCTGTCCATGGGATTCTCCAGGCAAGAAAACTGGAGTGAGTTGCCATGCCCTCCTACAGGGGATCTTCCCAACCCAGGGATTGAAGCAGTGTCTCTTATGTCTCCTGAATTGGCAGGAGGGTTCTTTACCACTAGCGCCACCTGGGAAGTCCTTATGGTACATAAGAACCCATCAATTGTAAGATGCAGCACTATTAATTTTCATACCACTAAGAGAGTCACTTCGGTGGCTCAGACAGTTAAGAGTCTGCCTGCAACGTGGGAGACCAGGGTTCGATCCCTGGATTGGGAAGGTCTGCTGGAAAAGGAAATGGCAACTCACTCCAATATTTTTGCCCAGAAAATCCCATGGATGGAGGAGACTGGCAGGCTATAATCCATGGGGTCACAGAGTCAGACATGACTGAGCAACTAACATTTTCACTTTTCAAGAAAGAAAAAACCTTGTTGATTTAAGTATGACAGAATAGTCAAAAGCCACCAATTATAAGGCAATCCTGATTTCAGAGATGTTAAAATGAGGGTAAAAAAGTGCATTTCAGAATTTATAAAATACCGTTATACTATTAATTACAATGAGTAGATCATATAACCTGAGGCTCAGTTTCTACATCTATAAAATAGGAGACTGATGATTATTAAGGTCCCTTCTAACCTGACAATTCTAGGTATCAGCTATATAAGGAACAGGGCAAGCACTGGGGTAAGGGTGAGGTGTCCAGGGCCATAAATTTAAGGAGGCACCACTTTCCAGTTGGTGGAAGTCCAGGGCGGGAACCGGAGAGTGAGCACTCCCTTAAAGCATATATCCTGGCACCTGGCTTCCCTCAACCCGGTGGGGCCCTGATGGAGAAAGCAATGAGGAATTCAGACCATTTGTCTCCTGTTTTTTTTGTTTGTTTTTTGTTTTAATCAAGATCTTTTTTTAGTGACTTGTTTCCCCTTAAGAGCAACTTTTTTCCAGTTATTTTCCTTTTTCCTACAGAGACCTTTTCCTTGGTGTATTTCTTTATATTTCTATTCCCTCCCCACCTTCTCCCATTTCTATTAAAATCCCTGATTCCAAGTTCATTCAGCTAGTTCTTCAAAGTTTTTACTGAGGCCAAGGACAGATGTGTGAGCTCCTCCTATAACTTAATTCCCTAAGTTATACAGTGCATCCCATCTCATGGGAAACCCACTCTATCTGAAGGAACGGATATACCGAGGCCCTTGCTACTTAGACCATTAGGACCACATCACCTGGAAACATCTTAGAAATGCAGAATCTCATCCCTGCTGCTGTACTTGCAGAATCTGCATTTTAACAAGGTCCTAAATATAGCTTCAGAGAAGGCAATGGCACCCCACTCCAGTACTCTTGCCTGGAAAATCCCATGGACAGAGGAGCCTGGAAGGCTGCAGTCCATGGGGCCGCTAAGAGTTGGACATGACTGAGCGACTTCACTTTCACTTTTCACTTTCATGCATTGGAGAAGGAAATGGCAACCCACTCCAGTGTTCTTGCCTGGAGGATCCCAGGAATGGCGGAGCCTGGTGGGCTGCCATCTATGGGGTCACAGAGTTGGACATGACTGAAGCGACTGAGCATAAATATAGCTTGAGAAGCATGGGACTAGGCAACATTATGCCAATTATGTAAAAAAGCAACTCCAATGAAAATAACTAGTCCTTATTAAGCACCTAATATGTGTCAAGTGCTTCCCATACAGCACCATTCCATTCAACAATTCAGACAAGTAAATAATGATTCATTTAAATTCAGTGACCCAGGTGGAAGTTCTTCTGCAAGTATGGTATACCTATCATCACTTCAGGCCAAGGAGGTAAGGTTTTGTAAACTTTTTTCAGCAAATAGTATCATATTCACCTCCTGTTCTTTCCCTACACCGGTAACGACTAGAGATCAGGACTTTCAATTTGCACAGCTTGATACTAACTGTGTGTACCTGAGCTAGTAATTCAGCTTTCTGAAATCCAGTTGCTTTATCAATAAAATAGGAAATGACAGAGTGTATTATAAGGATGAAATTAAATAAGGGATATGGAGGGCTCAGCAGTCTATGTGTGTGTGCTCAGTCATGTCCAACTCTTTGCAACCCCATGTGCTGTAGCCCGCCAGGCTCCTCTTTCCATGGGGTTTCCCAGGCAAAAATACTGGAGTGGGTTGCCATTTTCTTCTCCAGGGGATCTTCTGGATCCAGGGATCGAACCCATGTTTCTTTTGTCTCCTGACTGCAGGCAGATCCTTTAGCACTAGCGCCACTTGGGAGGCGGGCATGCAGGAAAAGCTCAACAAATAAAACATATTACACCGCTTGGCTATTAGCAAAGGCTGGGTAAGCCACACAAGTACAAATCATTGGCCTAACAATTTGCCCTCTGCTTCCATCTCCTCAAAAAACAAAACAGGCTCACTGTAATTTGGAGATTACCCATCTATATACGAAGCTCTTAAGTGATGACAGTCAAAGATATCATTGTTTCTTTGAAAAACCTCTCTTCCGAGTAAAGATATCTGATGTAATTTTAATTGTGACTGAAAACTAAAGCAGCTAAAAAAAAAAAAAAAAAAGGCCCTCCTCCCATGTCTGTAGATGCGAACAGCCTGATAACTCAAGAGGCACCTTGCTCATTTATTGAACTCTAGTGAAGTAGGGAGTTGCTTTTGACAGAGCTGTTAAGCAAATAAGGATCCTCCTGGCTGCTGAATGAATTAAGCTATTCTTATTTGACCTTTGCCAAACTAGGTTTGAGTGACCGACAGGCTCCAGCATTGTCTCCCGTTCTCTCGGACAATGTGACAAGCATGCTCACCATGTCCAGATCCTTCTTGCTTTTGTTGCTTTTATAAAAGGTTTCATTGAATGGCTTATTAAAACTGCTGTATATAAAACTACGCCTTTGAAAGATTTCTCTGGCTGGACTCCAGCTCAATTAGCAGACTACTTCCAGCTGATGAAAAGTAACAGTCAATATCAGATTAGAGTTAGCAACTATTCACCAGAGTAATCAAATTAGATTTGGGTATCTATGGTGACACAACAAAAATTTCCACTAAGCCCTGTGGTTTTACAATAAGACGACCACAGCTTTATATTAAATTATTGCTCAAAATGTTTCCTCCAAATCTAATCTGCATCTCAGGAGATACACAGTCAAGTCTATGGGCATATCAAAAAATGTATAACCAGGACTTTCCCAATTTAAATACTAAGTAGCCTAAAGAGTCTAGGAGAACAATTTCCACGAAGCTTGGTCCTTTTTCTCTTTCAACAACTCCTTCCCAATTATCAGGTATGACTGGCCACTGTCAAGCTGATGTGCCAACTGATTTGTCAATAAAACTGACGAAGCCTGCAGTCCAGGACTTGGAGGATAACAGAAAAAAAGACAATCCCAGCTTTTGATATGCTTACAATCTAAACAGGATATTAAACATACAAATTAGAATACAATACTAACAGCAGATTTCAACTTATATGCATATAGAGTAAAAATGTACACCTATGTAGACACATTATGTGCAAAATGAGTTTAACTGAGTAGGCACATTAAATTTAGCCTCTGCTGGAGTCTGTTGTATTTATTTCTTTTAAAACAAAACACCCTTAGATGAGGTTTTCTTTTATTAAAATAATATGCCTCTGATGCTTTGTGGGATGGGATCATCTTTGCAGACCTCTAGCTAAGAGACATCACCCAGGTTCTTAGGAAGCAGGCACCTCCAGTCCGCCATGCTGCAGAGGTCCCAGAAAGGCTGGACCTCCCATCACCTTTGGGATGGCCAGCTCTGGCTTCCACAAGCACAGGTGTGATCCATCTCTGCACTTCTTGGGAATGGAGCCCTGGGTGATGAAAGCTGGGTCATATCTTAGACTCCTCTTTCCCACAGATGCCACCTGTCTGTCTCTCCACAGATCTGCTTCCCCTGCTCTGATAGCATGGAAAGTCATCCAATCAGGGAACAAAGTGACAGTCTCTCCTCTGACAGGCACCCCCAATCTTTACCAGGGGTATCTTCCACCTTCTGAGTGACTTCCGGAAGAGAAATCACTACCTTTTACTGTTGAGAGAATTAAGTGAAATAGCATCTATGAAAGTAATTTATAAAATGGAAAGGCTAAATAAATGTAAGAAATTATTACAGACAGTGAACGATTTTAGAGCTTCCCTGGTGGCTCAGATGGTAAAGAATCTGCCTGCAAAGGAGGAGACCTGGGTTTGATCCCTGGGTTGGGAAGAGCCCCTGGAATAGGAAATGGGAACCCACCCCAGTATTTTTGCATGAAGAATTCCATGGACAGAGGAGCGTGGTGGGCTATATAGTTCATGAGATCACAAAGAGTTGGACATGACTGAATGACTAAATTATTATTAATTATTAAATGATTTTTTTTTTTTTAAACTCACAGATACAGCACTTATCTTCACTCAAATGCCAATCAGATTGTTCTGGATCCAAGCAGTATGCAAAACTAAGTGTAAAGCCTCTCCACTCTGTTCCCTTAATGACTTTTTTACCTTGGCAACTAAATGCACCATGACTTGGCAATCTGGGACTCTACAAGCACCAGGAAGACAAAGCCAGAGCTAACTGAACACCACTCTACTTATGACTCCATCTATACAACCCAATGTTTTGGCAATCGACAGTCACAGTCATGTCTCTTTCCCTCTTGTCACTATAAAAATACTGTTATATGATCCAGAGCTTTAGAAATTATATCAGTTATAGCCTCCATTCAAACAATTAACTTAATAATCCATGATTACCAATTAGATGCTCAATTGGACAGGTGCTTGCTCTTATATACAAAAGCGGTACCGCTTGTGAATACCAGCCGCATCAAACTTGACTGACAGGTCTTTTTTTTTCTAAGTTAAAAAAAAGAGAAGTCTTTTCAGAGCATTTAATTTTCAGGGTTTTATGTGTCTGATTTGACAACCTGTATGCGATTTAGATGGAATACTTTGTATTTCTACTTTGCAAAGCGAAATTTTCATCAGGAAACTGTGTTTCTTTAAGGACATTTCAGGCTTTGGGGAAAAATATATGCTTACCTGGGAGACCTGTTTCAAATTACCAGGTAAAGCACATTTCTGTCGTGGGCACTTGAAAATCATACCATATATTACTAACTCAATAGGGTGTATCATCTTCTGCCAGCCTCTCTTTTCATTATTACATAAACGGATGGTAGAAACAAAATGATAACTATAATTCCACATGGCTTGTTCAATCCCAAATCTGTTCCCTTTTTCAGAAACACAATCAGATATCTGAGCCTATTCTCTGTAGAATTTCAGAATCTGAATCTCTGGTATTATTCCTGAAGACTGTGTATGTAAATTATAATATAGTGCAAGATTATTAGGATTTTAAAGCCTTTAAAGATACCTTTGTGCACAAAGTCTTCCAAAGAATGAAGACCATTCCTTTAGAAGAAATAGTAAGCTGAAGCAAGAGCTCATTCCTGTGACATGTCAGCCTTGAAATGCTTTTGTTAAAATACAGTGGCTGTGTCTTGTCAGTAAGGAAAATGGCTGGAGAAGTATCAAATTGGTGTTTTTACCCACATGAAATAGACTCGTTTGTTTTGTAATTTGGCTGTGTTGGGCCTTAGTTGCAGCATGCATGATCTTCACTGAGTCACGTGGGATCTTTAGTTGTGTTGCACAGACTTTCCAGTTGTGGCAGGCAGCCTCTAGGGCACAGACTCAGTAGTTGCGGCACTAAGTTGCTGAGTTGCTCTCAGTCATGTGGGATCTTAATTCTCCAACCAGGGCTCAAACCTGTGTCCCCAGCAACACAAGGCAGATTCTTAACCACTGGACCACTAGGGAAGTTCCAGCAAACTCTTAGTTGCAGCATGAGGGATCTAGTTCCCTGACCAGGGATCAAATCCAGGTCCTCTACATTGGGAGTACAGAGTCTTAGCCACTGGACCACCAGGGAAGTCCCCTGTGAAACAGACTTGATGGACTGGTTATTCAGCTGAAGGTGCTAAAATATCATGGTCTGCCACTCATCAAAGACAAGTTTCTTTAATTTTTTAAAAAATTTTACCCGGTTTTATTATGAAACATTTAAACACATTCCAAAAATGTATATCACAAAAACTACACATATCCATGGTTTATCCCAGATATCCTTAATCTTCACATTAATCAGACAGAATAAATCAAAACACTTGGAAAAGTCTTTGGGTGTGCATGTCAAGTCTATGGACTGTATAAGCTCCTCTGTCCATGGGATTCTCCACGCAAGAATATTGGAGTGGGTTGCCATTGTCTCTGGATCTTCCCGACCCAGGGATTGAACCCACGTCTCTTATGTCTCCTGCATTGGCAGGTGGGTTCTTTACCACTAGCGCCACCTGGGAAGCCTTTACAATGTATTATTTATTTGGTTAATTGAGTCAGCAACTGTCTCTGGGACACAAGAAACAAACAAGAAACAGATGTATCATTTGGCTCCCTGGGGAAGGAAAAATAGGGGGCCTGTGACAGACAGGATGCTAAGTCACTTCAGTCATATCTGATTCTTTGAGACCCTGTGGACTATAGCCTGCCAGGCTCCTCTGTCCATGGAACTCTCCAGGCAAGAATACTGGATTGGGTTGCCATACCCTCCTCTAGGGAATCTTCCTGACCTAGGGATTGAACCTGCAGCTCCTGCACTGCAGGCAGATTCTTTACCGTCTGAGCCATCAGGAAAGCCCAAAAGACAGGATAGAAGGTCCCAAAGGGGACAGTGGTGCAGAGGATATCCAGTTTGTCTCTGGATTTGATACCTAGTTCTACCACCTACCAGCTGAGTCTAAGAAAGTCCCTTAACTTCTGTTGCCGTGATCTCTGCAGCTATTAAATGGGGAACAAATCAGATAACAGATGTAAAATGCTTAACACAGTATGAGCTTCCCACACAAGCCTCACGCAAACTGGAAGGTGGGTGGGATCAGAAGCTGGTCTTCCTCGGGGCCACAGAGCCCCGCTCTCTTGTGTGACCCTCCTCTTCTCTCTCCCCTTTGCCGGGTCACCTCTCCCTACTGACGGGCTTCCTGTCTACTCCAGCTGGAACATCGCCCAGTGGCCAGAACTATTCAGGACCTTTCAGCTGCAGGGTGCACTGCCAACTAACTCAGTCTCTTGAGTTTCAACACTCAAGTCACTATGAGAGAAGTACAAGTGAACCCCATCAACGTGCCAATACTGGACAGCTTCTGAGTTGGCTGTCCTGAGGCCAGGTCTCCAACCTACTTGACTCACCTGTAGTCAAGATGTCCTTGGTGGTCCAGAGGTTAAGAATCCACCTCCCAATGCAGGGGCTGTAGGTTCGATCCTTGGCTGGGGCACTAAGATCACGCATGCTGGGAACTAAGATCACACATGCACGTCAACGACTGAGCCTGCACACCAAAGCTAGACAGCCTCTGCACTGCAGCTAAGGCCCATGGCAGCCAGAAACAAATGAACATTATCTTTAAAGGTAGTGGCTTGGGCCATTTAAAAAATACTTTAAAAAAAGAGTCAGCTATCGTGGTCTAGGGCATGGTGTTATGGGTCAAATGAGCTGTAGGCCAACTGTACGGTGTGGTCTAGATGATTCTCTGAAATGCTCTTTCAGAAGACCCATCCTCGGGATGTGGTAGATACAAAAAAATGAAATGGAATGGAAGATTTTTAAAAGCTTCTCTCCCCACAACCTTCCATGTTCACCCTAATGGGGCAATGAAAACAGTTATTTGACCAAAGCTTTCTATAACTTGATACCCTCTTCAGTCTTAGGCCCTGGAAGGAACCCTATAGCGGATGGGACACTGACCGCCCAAAAGATGTATGCATGTTCCAGCTCCCAGAACCTGGGAATACGACTGTATGTGGAAAAAGAGTCTTTGCAGATTAAATTAAGGCTCTCGAGATGAGGTCATCCTGAATTCAGCGTGGACCCCAAATCCAATGACAGTTGTCCTTATAAGAAAAGCAGAGGGAGTAATGACACTGGCAGCCACGAAATTAAAAGACGCTTATGACCAACCTAGACAGCACATTACAAAGCAGAGACATTACCTTGCCAACAAAGGTCCGTCTAGTCAAGGCTATGGTTTATCCAGTGGTCATATATGGATGTGAGAGTTGGACTATAAAGAAAGCTGAGCACTGACGAATTGATGCTTTTGAACTGTGGTGTTGGAGAAGACTCTTGAGAGTCCCTTGGACTGCAAGGAGATCCAAACAGTCCATCCTAAAGGAGACCAGTCCTGGGTGTTCATTGGAAGGACTGATGCTGAGGCTGAAACTCCAATACTTTGGCCACTTGATGCAAAGAGCTGACTCATTTGAAAAGACCCTGATGCTGGGAGGGATTGGGGGAGGAGAAGGGGACAACAGAGGATGAGATGGCTGGATGGCATCACTGACTCGATGGACATGAGTTTGGGTGGACTCCGGGACTTGGTGATGGACAGGGAGGCCTGGCATGCTGCGGTTCATGGGGAGGCAAAGAGTCGGACACGACTGAGTGACTGAACTGAACTGAACTGAATGACACTGGCAGAGGCCATGTGAAGACAGAGGCAGACTGGAGTTTCACTGCCCCAGGTCAAGGAATGACCAGAACCACTAGGTGAAGCTGGAAGAGTCAAGGAAGGAGTCTCCCCTGGAGCCTTCAGAGGGATCAAAGCCCTTCCCACACCTAGGTTTCAAGGCTTCTGGCTTCCTGAACTGGGAGAGAATACATTTTCTGTTATTTTAAGCCACTCAAATTGTGGTCATTTTTATGACAGCCCTAAAAAAGCAATACAGTAAGTCCCCTATATTTGAAGTTGCCAACTTTCAAAGATCCAATTGTGCCCCCGGTTCCAGCAAGGAACCAGATCCTGTGCCACCCACATCAGCTGTGAGTGAAACTGCAGCTCGCCCTCCGTCTCCTGTTGCTGATGATCCACCAGCTCTACCACCTCCCAGCTCCTCTCCCTCCTCCAGTCGGTAACCCTTCCTGCCTGTTCGCTCAGTGCCAGCCCCTGGATACCAGCTGTTCTGCTGCATCGCTGTACTTTTCAAGGTACTCTACTGTAAGATTTAAAATGTTTTTCTCTACTTTTTATGTTTGTTTTTTACATATTATTTGTGTGACAAGTGTTATAAACCTGTTACAGTACAGTAAATATAGCCGATTGTGTTAGTTGGGTATCTAGGCTAACTTGGTTGGACTTAGGAACGCACCCTAGGAATGGAACTTGTTCATATGTAGGGGGCTTACCATACAGATACTAAAATTAATGTCTGTGCTAATCCATTCAAGAAGCACTTCCTGAACACCTGTATATGCAAAGCCCTAAGCTGGGCAATCTACTATGAACATGCTGGTAAGATAAAGTAAAGGAGCATGCATACACACAGTTGGCACATGGGCTAACACAGCGTCCAACTTCAGAACAGTGTACGGTCAGCACACACACACACACACACACACAACTGGCTCAAGAACAGATGTACACAGTACAGCAGGCTGAGACTGTGGCTGGACCTCCAGGGCAGGTATATCACACTTGGAGAACAAGTGCCTGTAGTTAAGGTAAATACTTCCAGTCTGCTAAGAGAAGCAAAGTGCTCATCTAAGACCTGTATAGAGAAGAACCTCTTGGATTGCCCTTCCTCCCTTCTTTGCCCAGCAAATGTCTCTACATTAAGATCAAATGCCATCTCCCTGATGAAACCTTTGCTGGCTGACTCCCTAGGAAAGTGAGCAATTTCTTCCTCTGTACATCACGTCAGTCTCTTCATACCCTACTGTAGGACCCATCAGGCTGCTTTTTCATTATTTGCTTACAAGTCTGCCTCCTACATCTAATTACAGGTTCCTAGAAAGAAGGGACTGTGTCTGATACATCCTGGGGTCCCTCGTATCTGACATAAGAGATTCTCAACATATTTCTTGAATGAATGAGTCAGAGTTATTCATGAATCAGGGTCCTGTGTTGAAAGATGCATAATAATTAAATGTTAAAACATTTTGAGGTCAGATACTTAAGAGTAGTCATGGTCACAGTCAGAATGAATCATATTTTTGTATCAAAATAGAAACATTTTCTTTTTTTTCCTGCCCATGGTAATTCAATGCCAACATTTTGGTATATAGTCAAGAGTACAGATGGAGAAGGCAATGGCACCCACTCCAGTACTCTTGCCTGCAGAATCCCAGGGACGGAGGAGCCTGGTAGGCTGCAGTCCATGGGGTCATGAAGAGTCGGACACGACTGAAGCGACTTAGCAGCAGCTGCAGCAAGAGTACAGACACAAATATATAAAGTAGCCTGAACAGGATGTGGTAAAAGGCAATAAAATAATTTATTAATTTCAAATTAGCTGAATAGAAGTCTTTGAAACACTAGAAACAAATCTGTTTTTTTTCTACGGAAGGAAAATGTACATACAAATGTTTCATTTTACTTTGTATTTACACGGAGGGACAGCTGTCTAAGCTGGCTGATATTAGTAGAAATGGCTTGTGACTGAAGACTCAATGAAAAGAAAAAAAAAATCACATAGACCATGCCTATGCTCTTAAGGAAAAGGGTGGGAGAATGAACAGGCAAAGTTCACAACTTAAAAAACAAAAACTGGAGTCTAGTGGAGGATGGACAAATCTTTTTAGAAGGAGGGCAACTGAACTGGTAACTGTTTACTGAAAATAGGATTTCCCTGGTGGCACAGACAGTAAAGAATCCACCTGCAATACAAGAACGTGGGTTCAGTGACTGTTTTGGGAAGATCCCCTGGAGAAGAGAATGACAAACTACTTCCGTGTCCTTGCCTGGAGAATCCCATGGACAGATGAGCCTGGTGGGCTACAGGGCATGGGGTTGCAAAGAGTCGGATACGACTAAGCAACTAACACTTTCACTACTGAAAATGCCCTTCTCTCTTCCAGACCAAGAGTCCCTCTGCAGCGGCTTCTGACCCAGGACACTGAGTTTGGTGATGCTGCCCCAGTGTTCTCCATGCCCGAGGTCAGGCTCAGTAGACACGTAAGTCCAAAAGAGAATTGGGAACGTTTGCTACCTGGACATCGAAGATCTTTTCCTTCGGGCCAAGAGTAAGATTTTGATTGTTTCAGACCTTTCTTTAAGGATGTTAAATTCCTGTTTTTTCACTTTAGCTTCCTTTTTCCTTAAGGAAGAGTCAATGCATGCAAGGAAAACAGTTATAAATACAGGCTACTGTCCCATAATGATGATAAGCATTTAAACAGCATTTTACAGTTCTTATTATTTCAATTTTTATTCCTAACAATCACATAAGCAAGCAGAACAGCTATTAGTCCTTCCCTTTTATGTGGAAGAAACTAAGTTTCTGAGAGAGTAAACAGTTTAGTGAAGCCATCTGGCTAGTGCGTGTACTTGATAGGACAGGGATCCTCAACCTCTGGGATCTAATGCTTGATGATCTGAGGTGGAGCTGATGTAATAATAACAGAAATAAAGTGCACAACAAATGGCATGTACCTGAATCATCCCTAAACCACCCCCCACCCCCATCTGTGGAAAAACTGTCTGCTACGAAAGCAGTCCCTGGTGCCGAAGGTTGGGGGTTGCTGCCCTACATTTCCATTAACTCTAGTTGGCCTGACAGAGATCCCCTGGGTGCTTACAAGCTTCTCCCCGTTTAGGCCTATTCAATCTCTTATTTGTAGAGGTCGCCAAGAGAACCTTACTCTATCTCAATTCTGCCTTCTCCCCTTGACAACGGAAATCAACAATTGAGTTTCAAGGATGGTGGATGAATTTGACTGAGAAGGAGGGTGGCCAGTGACTGAGCTGGGTACAGATCCACAAATTCCAACACATAAACGGGCAAGTTTCCACCTGTCCAATGTCATCACCTCTAGAAAAGTGTGAGGGGACACCCTAGGCTGGAAGGATTTACAGTCACAGATGCAGCAGGAACCACAGCACACAGAGGGTTAGAAATTCAGGAAGCCACTCTCTTCCCTAGACATGTGCTATCCAGTAAAGTAGCCATTAGCCACACGGTCCTCTTTCATTTTAATGTGAATGAATTAAAAATAAAATAATCAGCTCCTCAGTCATACTCCCCATTTTTCAAGTGTCCAAGAGCCACATGTGACAAGTAGCTCCCATAGTGGACAGTACAGATGGAGAACACTTCCCTCACTGCAGAAAGCTCCACTGGACAGGGCTGTCCTAGGCTGTTTTCTCCTTTTCACAGAGGGACCCAAGGTTTTTACTTTAGGCGTTAAGTCAAGAAGAACTCATGTTACTTTAGGCACACGCCACTGTGGAGGGCAACATGAAGAGATGACTGCCTTCTACACCAGACCCAGGGCCCCACGTTATGCACATCCAGGGTACCATTTCAGCCCAAGGTATGTGAGTTACATCTCCTGGCATCCTTCAGCATTTGTCCTGTATCACGGCTACCTATGGCAACCCTGATCATCCCAAATTTATGATTTCTTCTTCTAGTGTTTGATGTCATGCCCTCAGTATCCAGGGCTTCCCTGGTAGCTCAGTTGGTAAAGAATCTGCCTGCAATGAAGGAGACCCAGTTTTCATCCCTGGGTGGGGAAGGGCCCCTAGAGAAGGAAATGGCAACCCACTCCAGTATTCTTGCCTGAAAAACCCCATGGACAGAGCAGCCTGGCAGGCTATAGGGTCACAGTCCATGGGGTCGCAAAGAGTCGGACATGACTTAAAGACTAAACCACCTCAGAATTCAGGAAACAAATAAGGATCTTAGCTAGCCAAGCTCAAAAGAAACCTGTAGAAAAGGACACAATATCATCATCCAAAGGAATTTTTCAATTAACTTACTTGAGTGAAGGTGCTCTCTTGTAAAATACTCTTCTTACTCTTACACTGGCATGCTTTCCCTTCCAAATCTCATTACAAATTCTTCTCTAACACCTACTATTTACTCAACAGCAGAAATCAACTCCCACTCAGAAAACAGCTATGCATTGCTACTTAAAGACTCCTAAGTATCAGATGTAGGTATTTTGTAAAAATTCAAATTACACGTTAGCATTTCAGATTTTCTCCTGTAACTTTCTTTCCACTGGTGTCATAATTGATCAGGAGAAAAAAGAATGACAGTTGTGTTCCTCACTTCTGACACAGACACCCTCCCACCATGACCATCCACCTCGGGTTCTCTGAAATGTGCTATGTATACTTAAATGTTCTGTAATAGGTTCTTTTCTCATTAGCTTCCATTGGAATGAAATGCTTCCATATGGCTCCGGGGCATTAAAAAACTTAGCAAAACTTTGAAAATAACAAAATTAACATAAAATGACCTTATAATTTAAAAATTGAGGAGCACCATCCAATAAAGCCTAATGCCATGCTAAAAATACTCTCAGAGTGCCAGAAGGTGGGGTGACAGCTAGAGAGGTGCAAAGGAAGATATACCTCGATGGAGGCATTCCTGCTATTTGTGAGACTTGAAAATGGTTTTTAAGCTAAAATTTTCAAGGTAACTTTTCCACACATGGTTCTCTCTTTCTTACCCCCTTTACTTTGCTGAATATATCCTTTTGCTCAGACTCAGTATAAGGGGGCTATGTTTTTGAAAACAAAAAAAATCATTTTTCTTTCTTTCTATAGAGATGTATTTACACTCAGTTGGAGGAAAAAGAATAAGAGTATTAAAACAAGGCAAGAAACACTGGAAAACACTTAGAAACCATGATTCTTGGTCTAAAACCCACGGAAGAAATCTTCTTTTAGCAGAACAAAAAGAAAGATAATTCCAGAAATGTAGCAACCAATTTGGGAACTGTCTCAAGTGGAGTGTGTGTATTGAGTCAGCAAACACATAAATCAAGACACAAGTTATAAAAGCCATACAATAAATGTGCAGCAAATGAGGGTGGTCCTCAAATGTTATCCCTGTGGTTAGATAGCAAGTGAGAAATCTACGTGAGGACTCAAACATGACAATTTAACAAAACAGGTCCAGATTAGGCTTTTCTGAGCTTCGCTGACCTTGAGTACCACTATATACCCTCTGTCTCCCTGTCCAGAATGTTGACATTGCCAATGACTGGACTGGTGCTGAAAAGTAATGTGTTACTTACCATATGCTTATCTGAGACTAATATTTCATTAATTTTTAATTTTAAATATGAAAATGCCCCTGGCCTTTCTCCAAATGAATACTCCTAACTCACTCTCAATTTCAGTCTTTACTAGTAAGCATAAGTGAAATTCATTGGTCTAAATACAATTAATGCAACCACTGGCCCAAACAACAAAATGACTTTTGACAACTTTTGAAAAAACTTATGAATTATCAATGATCAATGGTCATCTTTAATGATAATTACCAGTTACCAATAAAAAATCGTCAAAAAAAAAAAAAAGACGGAAACCTTCAAAAACATTTTTAACTGGGTAAGAGTTAACAAATGAAAACTGAGTCCCAGGACTTCCCTGGTGGTCCAGTGGTTAAGAATCCACCTTGCAGTGCAAGTATATAGTATAGTATGTATACTATACTATACTATATAGAATATAGGGGATGTGGGTTTTGATCCCTGGTCATGGAACCAAGATCCCACCCGCCTCAGGGTAACAACTGAGGCCAGCACGCCACAACTAGAGAGTCTGTGCCCTGCAGCGAGCGATCCCACAAGACACAAGGAAGATCCCGCGTGCTGCAACTAAGACCCAACTCAGCTAAATAAATAAGTAAATATTTAAAATAAATTAAAAAAAAAAAAACAAAAAATGTCCTACACTAAAAAAAAAAAAAAAAGAATATTAAAGTTTAAAAAAACAGCAACAACAACAAAACCGAGTCTGCCCGTTAGCTCACGGCCAGCAAAGTATTCCATGTAGGACAGCTGTAAAAAGATCCAGCTTCTCAGTACAATTCTTACCAGCAGTAACAAATCCCAAGGCAATACTTGGAAAAGTTGCTCAAATGAAAAGCCCGAGGGAACAACATGCTCTTCATTCAGCAAACACTTACGGCACATTTCTATGGCTACATCCTGAGATTTGGTACCCCCGGGAACCATTTCACCTCTGTCTTCCTAAATTGGTCTATTGCAATACCCGACTGCGATCCATTATCATCCCCCTCTTTTCTATTCAGTTCCAGCCATAGCAACTCCTGCCATCTGCTGGGACAACACCCTCTTCTTGCCCTTTTCTTCCAATCAACCAGGCTCCTTGACTTCACGATCTCCAAATTAGAGCATAATCACTCTCCAACCCAGTGCCTCATCTCCTCATCCTCGCAGTAGACACACATGCCCAGAAGAGATTCAATCCAATCATCCACTGATGCCCCTCTGGCCCAGGGCTTGCTGGGTGCTGCAGGAGAAAAACAAAGTATGCTGACTGGATCAATGAAAAATGTGTGGTTTCTGGTTTCAGCACACCCCCAAAAACAATTTTGTGAGGGAGGCATCAAGACAGTTGCCGTTCTCATTTATCCACATTTTTACCACCTTCTCAAGCACCCAGGTCCTCCCTTTTCTCCCCTCTCCATCCGCAAATGACCTCTTCTCTTCCTTGATGGTAAAGACAGAGGCTGATTTTATCAGCTCTCAGGCTCTCTTCCCAACTATCTCCAAACTGATTTGTATTCCTATCATTCTTTCTTACGGTTCCTCCAATTACAAAGAAACAGCCATACCTTTTATTTGAGACTTCCTCCTCCTGTCTGTACCCTTGATGTCCTTCTGTCTCCCTCTGGGATCCTGCCCATCAATCATTCTTCTCTCCTCTACCTCTCATCTTTCCCTGCCCAATTCCCTTGGGTTCATTAAAATGTTCACGTCTCCTTTCAAAGAAATAACCGCTCTCCTTCAACCCATGCCCTTCTCCAGCTCCCTGTGCATTCTTCTTTTTCTAGACAAACTTCTTGAAGAAATGATTCATTTACCACCAAATCTAGCTTTTTCTTCCACTATTCCACTTGGTATGACATCACTCTTTCTTCTATTTTCCCTAACCTCTCTGTCTAATTATTCTCAGCTTATTCTATTTCCCTTAACCTCTCTGTCTAGTTATTCTCAGTGTTCATTTCACCTGGTAATAAACACTGACGTTTCAGGTATGCTACATACTATAGTCACACCATTTTCCATCTAAACTAGGACACTCTCCAGCGTGAAAGGTAGGGCCCTGGCCCTTCGCTCACCCGGGCTCTGAACCTCTCCTCGGCACCTATTCAGTCTGAGCCACCTTCCCTTCACTCATGACTCCCCTTTTCCCAGGTAGGATGCTGAATCCTGGACCCACATCTCCAAGCCTGAGCCTTTAGGAGAGCTAGAGCCAGAGCTGCATTTTTTTTTATACTGGAAAAATCCTCCTTCAGATACAACTGATCCCCTTTTCAGAACACACTGCCCTTCTCTCTGCCCACGGCATGCCCTGTCTTGGTCAGTGGCATTACTCCTCCTCCAATCAACACAGCCAGAAGCCTCAGAGTCATCCTCCCACCAAAATAACATCAGCAGCAAACTGGCACCATATTCTGCCAATCCTTTCTCTTAAGAATCTCTTAAGCCTCATCTCTTCATCTGCAAGGCCACTGACTTGTAAGAAGCTTTTCATCTGTTTGGGACAATGTTCACACATGCCCCTATTTTTTTAAACAGAAATACACCTCATCCCATACCCAGTTCAGTCTTGAATGGCTCATGTCCTTTAACTGGTCTCTCTGGATCTCCTTTGTTTCCTTCTGGCTCCTTCTCCATTCTGCTTCCAGTTATCTGTCTTAATGGAGAAGGGAATGGCAACCCACTCCAGTATTCTTGTCTGGAGAATCCCATGGACAGAGGAGCCTGGCAGGCTACAATCCATAGGTTGCAAAGAGTCAGACACGACTGTGCGACTAACACACACACACATTTGTCTTCAGTTCAGTTCAGTTCAGTCGCTCAGTTGTGTCCGACTCTTTGCAACTCCATGAATCACGGCATGCCAGGTCTCCCTGTCCATCACCAACTCCTGGAGTTCGCTCAAACTTACATCCATCGAGTTGGTGATGCCATCCAGCCATCTCATCCTCTGTCGTCCCCTTTTCCTCCTGCCCCCAATCCCTCCCAGCATCAGGGTCTTTTCCAATGAGTCAACATTTGTCTTAAAGGAGATCTAATCATCATGTCATAAAATCCTAAACTCCTAAAGTCCTGCAAAACTCCTTGTCTGGTCCAGAGGCTTCATCATGGTTTTTTTTTTATTTTTTTTATCATGTTTCCATTGTTCTCTGATTATTCACACTTGGGGCTGCCTCCACAAGGGGACTCCCTGGCTCCAGAGACAAGGGTCATGTCTCCTTCGTCTCTGTCTTCCTCATGCCCAGAACATAGGAAGCAATTATTAAATACTTGAGAATCAATGAATGAATGAATGCAAATGAAGTACCATGTGCCAGGGCATTTGCTAATATAGTACAAATATTAACCACATATAAATTAAGCACAACCACTAAGTGAAGCGGAAAACCCCTTCTCTCCCTACATGAGCCATACATTATGCCTTCTTGACAGAATAAGACTGCACAGGATCACGTGATGTTAAGGAGCCACAAAGATTCAACTGAACAGATGAACTACTGCTTCTACATCCATATCACCAAAACCCACATCATCCAGTAGTAATGTCTCTAAAACAATCAAAACTGCCAGGTACAGAAATGAGACCCCTTAGGCAGAATGTCTACATCACTCACAGTATATTCTGTAAGACTGAAGAGCTAGGATGGATGATTATGTTAGACATATCAGATTATGAAGTAAATCACAGGAATTTATTCTTGGTCTCATCTTTAAGACCGGATAAAATGAATGACCAATACAATCACAGACCAGCATTTCTAAAACTGTCTTGCAGAACTCTAGATTCTCCAAAATGTTAATAACATTACCATTAGCAATCACGTATTAAGGACACGTCGAGTGCCAGGCACGTGACAAATAGTTTATACACCATCATTCATTTAAATGTCATAATAATCCTAAGGGCATCTATTATCAATACATCTACCTTCAAGATGAGGAAACTAAAGCTTAATTATAGAACTTTCCCCAAATTGCATAATCCAGATGATTATCTCCTTGAAGCCAGAGTTGTTAACCACTATTGCTCATGCTCAAAGAAGTTTTGGAAACGTGGTATACTCATGACCTCCTTGGAGGTTATAGTTTGGGTTACCATTAAAAGGACTCCCGGAAGTGTCCCAGCAAAGCAAGCCTTTTGACTTTGTTTAGCACAGAAATCCTCCAGCTTATTTGACACCAGGAACTTTCTTTAATGGAGCCATTCATTTGTAACGTATCAGGGGACACATGTCTTGCAGGATGTAATTTGGCTTTCGATGGCAACCAAAAGGATTGTGAAGTCACTGAGGCCGGAAAGGAGAAAGGAGCTAATTGCAGCATTTGACGCAGGTGACAGAGCTTAGAGGCACTTGTGTCTCAGTCTCAAATGCCAGACGACATAACGATGGGGACAAGATTCAGGAGTCGAATGAAAAGCACTTTCCATTCATGGAATGAGACACTCTGATTTGATCCGTGAATCATAAGGCCAATTCAAGAAGCCAATTTGCTAAAGGTAAAGGATTCCTGACTAGGGCCATGGCTTTTAAATGTTGAGTCACCCACGGGCCTGCTGGTGCTATTTTCCAGTCCCGCCACACTTCCTCCCTGTCTAGGACACTCATGTCCTTAAAAGAAACCCTGGCCTTTCAATAAAACATAGTCAGGAAGACCTAATGAAGAGAAGGCTGAGAACAAGTAGCTCTGTCACAAACAACTCACTTAATTCCACTGGGCTGCTCTCTTATTTATTCAAATTCCACTTACTGAACATCTATTATGTCTCAAACTCTATCCTAAGAGGGAGGACAGGCTTCCTCTCAAAAAGCTCACAGCCTCACTCGGGGAGAGCAGGGTACAGAGATAAAGCAACAGACTTCATAAAGTGCTGTACAGGAAATGTGCTCACAACGCTTCAAGTTCTCTTGCAGTCCACCTTTTTCTAGAAGGAAAGACGATCCAAAGAGGCTTCACATTCCTCATCCTGAAATGAGGACATTTACAATAAAACCTGCCCTCCAAAATCCTCAGGGAAAATGGAGGTTAACTTCGTACGAGAAAACCTGATGAGAGGAGTATGTAATTTGAAAGCGAGCCAACAGGCTCATGGTGGGCCAAGCACAGGAAGCAAGGGCTGAGACACCTGCGGTCTCACTTTGATCCTGAGAGGCCTTAGCAGAACCCTTGGACTTCGCCTCTTTTTCCTCTGCCCTACACGGATGTAGTGGAGATAAATTAATATAATGGGATGGGCAAAGACTTATGTAATTAGAGAAGTAAAATAGAAAAGACAAAAAGCTAATTTAAGATCCATTATAACAGCTACTACAGAAAACAAATTTATTTCTGTATATAAATAACCTTAATAACTTTATGTGGATTTTTGCAAGACTACAATTAAATTACAGAATTACTGCCTGCATACAGACTTTTTTCCTTCTCTGCTGAACTGTTCATCTTCTAAAGTCAGATGGGTTCAAAAGGATCTTTATATGATTTTGTTTTACCAAAATTACTTATCTGACAATCCCGGTTGAATAAATGCACATCTATATTCTGTACTTACAGGATATATTAGAGGCATTATGAAAATGAATGGACGAGTACCAGCCAAATGACCTGCTCTCATGAATCACACTAAAATGCTCACATGTTCTTTTTAAAATTATTATTCTTTTTTTGTAAATTGAAGCATGGTTGATTTACAATGTTGTGTTAATTTCTGCTGTACAGCAAAGTGATTCAGTTATATATGTGTATATACACTCTTTTTTTATATTCTTTTTCATTATGGTTTATCTCAGGATGGTGAATATAGTTCCCTGAGCTATACTGTAGGACTTGGTTGTTTAAATTATCATTATAATAGACAGTTAAAAAAAAAAAAACTTTCAGTTTGAGAAAACAGTACAAAATTCCCACATCAACCTTTACAAAGTTTCCCTACTATTAATATCTTGCATTACGTGGCATACCTGTCACAATTAATGAACCAACATTAACACACGATCAATAACCCACGTCCATCATTTACTCATCGTTACTTAGTTTGTCCCTAATGTTCCAGAACCCCATCCATACATTTAGTCGTCAAGTTTCCTTAGGTTTCTCATAGGTACTGTTTTGACAGTACCTTGGATCCTCCTTGGTTTTGATTATCTTGACAACTGTGAGGAGGACTGGTCAGTATTTCCTAGGATGCCTCCTCTGCTGGGATTGGTCTGGTACTTGACTCATCATTAGAATGAGGTTATGGGTTTGGGGAGGAAGACCACAGAGGTAAAGTACCATTTTCATCAGTCATTTCAAGGCTGCCTCCTACCAACATGATTTACGGCTGTCAACAATGTCCTTGATCCCTTGGCTAAGGCTGTGTTTATCAGTTTCCTCCATGGTAAGTTACGTTCTTTACTCCCTTTCTCCATATTGCAGGAAAGAGGTGAGTATGTGCATCTCATTCTTAAAGAAGGGGAAGGCATGCTCTCCATCCTCTAGGGAGAAGTATCTCTATGATTTGCTTGGAATTCTTCTGCATGGGAAATTTGCCTCTTCTTCCTCATATATTATTCAATCATTTATACTTGTATGGATATGAACTCATGGATATTTGTGTGTACTTTGGGTTATAATCCAATACAACTTTGTTGATTTTGTTGTTCACACTGATCCAGCTTTGGCCCCTGGGAGCTCTTTCAGTTGGCTCCTGTGTTCTGCTAACCCACCCCATCAAGCAATGTGGTTCTTTTCTTGTTTTCTTTCTTTTTGAGCCCTTCCTTACTTTCTGGCACTACAAGATGCTCCAGGCTCATGCTGTATATGTCCTGCTCCTGTTCTAGAATTGGCCACTTCTCCAAGGATCTAGGCACTAAGTATGCTTGCTGCTACTGAAGCACCATTTCTTTCAAGCCCTTTCAGATGGCAGAGCAAAGGAATACATGTGTGTTTAACAACCCATATACATATACCTCCCTAAAAATTTCTCTATATGCAACTATATTTATATATATTAAGTAAAATATTATGTACTTTTTAATTTTCTAGAAGCTATCAACACTTTAAAATTTTCTATTCAAAATGCCTCAGAAGAAAATTATGCTGTTTTACATTTGAAATTTCCCATGGGACCTAGCACTGAATGATCAGTGAGTGTTTGCTGACCTGAAATACAGAGCTCAAGGGTGGGTTGAGAACGTATGGACACAGGAGGGAAGAGGAGGGGGAGATGAACTGGGAGCTCGGGATTGACATATAGACACCACCAAGTGTAAAACAGAGAGTTGGTGGGAAGCTGCAGTATAGCACAGGGAGCCCATGTATGGCGCCCTGTGATGCCTAGAGGGGTAGGATGGGAGGTTCTAGAGGGAGGGGATATATGTATACTTATAGCTGATTCACTCTGCTTAACAGCAGAAACTAACACAAGACGGTAAAGCAATTATACTTCAAAAAAAAAAAAATGCATTGAGATACATCTGATAGTAGTGGATAAGCCTCCATCTCCTCACCAGTAAAATAGGCATAGCAACGATACCAACTAAAAAAGATTACTGGAAAATTAAATAAAATGATGTATGTAAATATTTAGAACAGAATCTAAGACACTGTAAGCACTTAAGAAATGGAGCCTATTATACAGAGTGAAGTAAGCCAGAAAGAAAAACACCAATGCAGTATACTAACGCATATATATGGAATTTAGAAAGATGGTAACAATAACCCTGTGTACGAGACAGCAAAAGAGACACTGATGTATAGAACAGTCTTATGGACTCTGTGGGAGAGGGAGAGGGTGGGAAGATCTGGGAGGATGGCATTGAAACATGTAAAATATCATGTATGAAACGAAAAAAAAAAAAGAAATGATACATCAAATAAAGTTCTAGCTTATAGGAAAATATTTTCAAGAGTCAGAAGTATAATGATATAACTTTTAAGTTTTGACTTGTTTATGGTTGTCTTATTTGTTTTTCCCACCTGCCTTAAAAGTAAGCATAAATTTAGATGTATTACTTGACTTCCAAATATACTCTTTGAAAAGATTAAGCCAGCAATAATGCTACTAGTCATGTTATTCCTGCCTGGAGGCACAAAGAAATTGATTCCTTAATGCACACCATCACAACCTGTCTTGAAGAGTGCCAATGGGTTAAAAGAAGGTGTCACAGAGAGGAAGAGAGAGCAGTGAAACACAGGATTACAGTCTCCACTCCCCCAACTCCATCAGAATGTCAATCATTCCACACTAGACATGCCATTTAATAGAAGGCAGTCAGGGTTCCCATAGAAAATAATTTCAATTCCTACAGCTGATTATAACTGTCTCAATACTTGGAAGACCTGTCCATATAAATCTGAAACAACATGATGAGAACGTCTTCTATCTTTCATGAGAAGACATGTGACTAAATATGATAAAGAGAGTGAATTATTTCTACATGAAGGGCCAAATAAGATACTAGTCACACATGGTACATGCAAGCAGAATGCTTCTGAGACTGATTTTTTTTTTTTAGTTCTACCAGTTTATTGCTACCAGCCCATCACCCTCCACCCTCATGCACACATGCTCAGTCATGTAACCCCATGGACTGCAGCCCACCAGGCTCCTCTGTCCATGGACTTTTCCAGGCAAGAATACTGGAGTGGGTTGCCATTTCCTTCTCCACTGAGGACTGATTTTTAAGTAATGCTGATGAGCCCTAAATGAATATTCAGGTGCCCTGAAAGATCACTGAAGTATCCACTTAAACTAAACCTGATTTTGTATTTCTTCTACAAGGCTACTGGACCAACAGAATTGGAAAGGACTCAAGTATCATGCCTGTTGAGCAGATCACATGAGTTGGGCATTTTAGCAAAGAAGGCTATAGGTGTCTGAGATGTGAGCAGCCCCTGAGACTGGGCAGAAAGTGTGAATCTGCTAAGTCCTGGCAGTCACGTGGGCCTGCTGGGTGCCTACACAGCACCATGTGAACGGGGCACCTTGCAACGAGGCAGTTCTTCTGCAGAGCTCAGCATAACCAACTGAGTGCTCCACAGAGGAGGCAGAACAAGACCCAGAGATAACTTCTGCAGTAGGTGTAATGTCAAGTTCAGGACCGGCACTGTAGATGAAGACTTCTGAGCACAAGGCTCGGCCACAACTGCAGGGCCAGCCTGGCCACAGCTGGAGAGCAGTCTAAAGCTGAGAATCAGGAGAGCCATCTTGAAATTAACAACAGGCAGACACAATTGTGCACTAGGAGATGGTGATGAATCTCTGCCATATCCTCTACAAACCCCTGAAACAGTCTCTGACTGGCCAGTCCTGCCGCTGTCCTCCATATAGCACCCAGGAAATTAATTCAGGCTCCTTCTCCACTTAAAATGCCCCACTGGCATCACAATGTCTTTGGAATGACATCAGAGCCTGGCTGCCTCTGCTTCAGCCACATCTGCCTTCTGTGAGAGGCTGCAAGACTCTTGGCCACCTCTGGGCCTTTGCACATGCTATGAAAGTGAAAGTGTTAGTCACTCAGTTGTCTGACTTGTTGTGACCCCATGTACTATAGCCCACCAGGCTCCTCTGTCCATGGGATCCTTCAGGCAAGAATACTGGAGTGGGTAGCCATTTCCTTCTCCAGGGATCTTCCCAACCCAGGGATTGAATCCAGGTCTCCCGCACTGCAGGCAGATTCTTTACCACTGAGCCACCAGGGAAGCCCCTACACACGCTATTCCTTCTGTCAAAGCTATGGTTTTCCCAGTAGGCATGCATGGATGTGAGGGCTGGACCATAAATAAGGTTGAGTGCCAAAGAATTGATGTTTTTGAACTGTGGTACTGAAGAAAACTCTTGAGAGTTCCTTGGACAGCAAGGAGATAAAACCAGTCAATCCTAAAGGAAATCAACCCTGAATATTCCTTGGAAGGACTGATGCTGAAGCTGAAGTTTCAATAGTTTGGCCACTTGATGCAAAGAACTGACTCACTTGAAAAGACACTGATGCTGGGAATGATTAAAGGCAGAAGGAGAAGGGGGAAGAAGAGGATGAGATGGTTAGATAGCATCCCCGATTTAATGGACACGAATCTGAGCAAACTCCAGGAGACAGTGAAGGACAGGCAACTCTGGCATGCTGCAGTTCATGGGGTCACAAAGGGTGGGACACAACTTAGTGACTGAACCGAACAGATTCTTCACAGGTCTGGTTCCTTCTAAACTTTCAGTTTTCTATTTAGACATTGTTCTCTTGGAGTGGTCTTCCTTGGCCTTTTTGTTTAGTATCAACCACCCCCTTCATTATTCTCTAGCCCAGGACACTATTTGTCTTCTTGTGGCACTTAGCATGGTTCAAGGTCATTTGTTTACTCATTTACTTATTCGTGAAATTCATGAGGACAGGGAACGTACTGGCTTTTTCTTTCACTACATATACAGCACCCGGTATATCACAGGCATTCAATAAAAATCATCAGTGTTGAAAATATTATGCTCAGTGAAAGAAGCCAGACACGAAGGGCCACACAAAGAAGTATGATTCCATTTATGTCCAGAAATGTTCAGAATAGGAAAATTGAGAGAGACAGAGCACAGATTGGTGGCTGCTATGGGCGGGGGAGGTGAGAATAGGGAGCAACTTCTTAATGGGTATGGGGTTTTCTTTTGAGTGATGAAAATGTTGTGGGACTAGAGGAGATGACGGTTGTACACATTGTCAATGTAATCAATGTTGCTAACTAACGGCAAAATGTTACGCATGTTGCACCACAATAAAAAAATCACTGGTATGGACCAGTGCGTGCACTGTGCTTTGCCTCCCACCTTCCTGGCAGATGACAGCTAGGAGGTAGGGTGCTTCTCCTCGGGCCAATGCCAGGCATGCAACAGAGGTGCTCCTGGAGGATGGCATGGCAACCCACTCCAATATCCTTGCCTGGAGAATCTCATGGACGGGGGAGCCTGGCAGGCTGCAGTCCACAGCGTCGCACAGAGTCAGACACGACTGAAGTGACTTGGCACGACCAGGTGCTCACAAAACAAACCACTGAGGTGGACTCACTTTTATCAAGTGGATTAATCCAATGAAAATCAAATCCCACTTGGGCTGTGCAGATACAGAATCAAACACAGAACCCCAATTCAAGACTCGTAGTTTACACATAGAGAGGACAGGATGTGAGTCCCATGTATTTGTCCCAAGCTCAAGCCAACCAAGCTGGCCCAGAGGGGCAAAGAGGAAGTGGGAAATTTCAAAAGAATCTCTTCTGTTCCTCTCCCAGATCTGTGGAGTGTCAGTACCATCGCCAGGAAGGCTTGCCTTCACCAACTGAGAGCTGTCTTTGTATTTGCACTATTTATTTCCATAATTCACTACTTCTGAGATTAGAGGTAAAATACAGTCTGGGCTTGGGGGGCAAGATATTGGAAGTAAAATATTACTGAGGCTATAAGATTAGAAGGAGTCTCCAGTAAAGTATGCAATCCTTCTACTAAGAAGGTTGGTCAGTCACTTAACCACCATTTTTTGTCTTCCTTCATCTATTTCAATAACTTGATTGACATTTTGTGAACTCTTCACAGTCATAGAAAAATATCAGCGTGACTGCTACTGCTGCTAAGTCGCTTCAGTCGTGTCCGACTCTATGCGACCCCATGGACAGCAGCCCACCAGGCTCCTCCGTCCACGGAATTCTCTAGGCAAGAATACTGGAGTGGGTTGCCATTGCCTTCTATTAGTAACAGCTATGGAGAAGGAAATGGTAACTCACTCCAGTGTTCTTGCCTGGAGAATCCCAGGGACGGGGAGCCTAGTGGGCTGCCGTCTATGGGGTCGCACAGAGTCGGACACAACTGAAGCGACTTAGCAGCAGCAGTAACAGCTAAATCGCTAGTCCAAAGGAAATGTGGGGGAACACTGAGGAAATGAAATGCAAAAGATAAACAAACATAATCTTTCCAAATATTGACATTTATATATAGGAATTTAAAAAAAATGAACTTTGTAATCTAAAACGTGAGCTTCACTTTTTGGACAGAGAACAATGGGAAACCTTCTCTCTCATAGTTTGGATCCCACATAAAACAACGTAGCCTTTATCAAACTGTGAATAATTTAAAGCACGTTTATGAGTGCATAGGAAGAAGAATCTTTCTAAATCAACTCCCAAAACTAGAATTCTTCATAAGCTGAGGCTTAAAAAGACACAGACTATTTAAAAGAAATGTACACATACTTTCTTAAGGATGTGGGTTAGATCTTTAAAGGGAATATCACTACATTATACACAGATGAATATAAATATCCAAATTTAGTTCATAATGCCAAAAAAGAGACACTGATTTTCAATTATCCTCTGGAATCAGCCACTACGGTATCATAAAACATGATGTATCAACCAGCAAGGGAATATATCACAATCTTGTTAAATATCTTATCTGAAATGCTCCTGAATTACCTTTTTAAGTGGAACAACCAGGAGCTACAAAACCTGGAGACAAATACTTTCAAGTCCAGAAAAATTTAATCAAAATTATCTTAAAAACTCTTGAAATAAAATCTTTTAGAAAGCAGAAACATATTTATATTTTCTACTTTATCTGGACTGTTTTGAGACGCTCACATTCAGTGCCCAGTCTTCTGTAATATGTTCTGATTCATCTATTCCATCTCCTTAGTAACCCCTCCACACATACTCCCTATAGATTTCTGGCGAGGAAAGGTCCTGGCTAACCATTCCTGTGTGCCCTTTGTTTCCACTGGATTAGTAATAATGTCCCATTCATTAAGCGCTTGCTATAGTGCCAAGTGTTTTACATAATTATCCCTAAAACCAAGCTTTTTCTCCATTTAATGGGACGGAGCACACTTTACAAAGATGGCAGCCACATTACACCCCAACCCCATGCGAAGCTGCAGTGTATCCCTGCCGTCAAGAGGTGGACCCTGCAGGGCCTGGACCAACAAAATTTGGTGGAAGTAACTCTGTGCCAATCACAGGTGAGGCCCTTAACTGCCCTACACTCTCTGCTTCTTCAGAGAGGCACGTAAGAAGTGCCCACCCTCAGAAGGCTGGTCCATGACCAGCTCAAGCCCCAAAGAGAGGCCCTGGAAAAGGAGCCATGGAGAGGCAGGACAACAAGCACAGAGGCATCAGAAGTGTAAATGAAGGAGTCATCCTGGAAGTCTGTCTGACCCCATAACTGGAGCCCGCCAGGCTCCTCAGTCCATGGGATTCTCCAGGCAACAACACTGGAGTGGGTTGCCATTTCCTCCTCCAGGGGATCTTCCTGACCCAGGGAGTAGAACCACATCTCTTGTGCCTCTAATATTAGCAGGCTCATTCTTTATCACTAGCATCACCTGGGAAGCCCTATCCTTTAGGCCCAGCCCCTAAAACAGATGTCATGAGGATCAGGCCCAAACTGTCCAGCCAGATCCTTCCATGTCCACAAAGACATAAGCAAATAAAATAGCTGTTTCAGGCCACTGAACTTTGGGCTTGCTTTTTAGACAGGAATACATAACTGTAACACTCTCCCATGGACCCTAAAGCACTACAAGAGTCTTAGATCTAAAAAAGATGGAAAGAAATTCACTGTCTTATGGCTGGCAAAGTATAAGTAAGTAAGTAAGTGAGTGAAGTCACTCAGTCGTGTCTGACTCTTTGTGACCCTGTGGACTATAGCCTACCAGGCTCCTCTGTCCATGGGATTTTCTAGGCAACAGTACTGAAGTGGATTGCCATTTCCTTCTCCAGCGGATCTTCCTGACCCAGGGATCGAACCCGGGTCTCACGCACTGTAGACAGACGCTTTACCATCTGAGCCACCAGGGAAGTCAAAGTATAATTCACCCCATTTTACTAAGAGAGCAACTGAGGCCCAGAAAAATTAAATGACTTGCCCAACCCAGCTGGCGCTAGTGGTAAAGAACCGCTTGCCAATGCAGGAGATGTAAGAGACATGGGTTTGATCCCTGGGTCTGGAACATCTCCTGGAGGAGGGCATGGCAGCCCACTCCAGTATTCTTGCCTGGAGAACTCAGAATGGAGGAGCCTGGTGGGTTATACAGTCCATAGGGTCGCATAGAGTCGGTCGCAACTTAGCACAACAGAGCACAAGATGGCCGAGTTTCTCCATCACGATTTCCTCTGCAAGTGGGGAAAGAAGCCTAGAACTCTGTTTTCTTGCTTTATTACCATGCTGCCTATCTCCTAGTTACTTTTTCAAGTTGTCTGACCAGAGCATAAAAGTAAAAATAAAGTCAGTGGAGAATGAAGACTTCATGACGAGAAGGGGGGAAAAAAAAGGCCAATAACAGAGACAAGCAGATTTCAGGTCACCAAAGCCATGCTTCTCATTTATTTGAACCTCTAAGCAAATCATGTCTTTCTCCAAACTAGGGTGTCTTTATTTGTCAGGTGAGTCCACTATGCTCTCAGTAGCGTCAGCCAGAGGCGGTGGAGCAATCCCACACTGGGCTGGCTATGAAAGCACCTACAGTTAAGCCGAGGGAGCCTGCGTGGGAGGCAGGGGGAAGCAGAAATGGGCTGTAACGGACTCTACTCCTCGCAGCTCCTTTAAAGGTCAAGAGGAAGCAGTTCTGCACCATCTGCTCCAAACAACGATAGAATGAAAGCCAACTCCAACTCTGAATTTAAAAATAGCAAATTTCAGAGGGTTCCATTCAACAAGCCAAGCATCCTTCTCAATATAAAGATCCCGTAAACGTGGGATCCCATGAAGAGGCCCCTGCTGGATGGCAAGGCTTCTGTGCCAAGGAAGAGCAACTCTACCTCAGTCTAAACTCCCCCTTCTGTATACTCCCAGTGACCCTTCTAACACCCATCCCGTCTCACAACCCTTTCTATCAGGCTGTCTGGAAACCTTTCTCATTGAAAACATACCTCCTCACCCACTCTCTCCACATGCAGCTTTCAATGGCAACAGGCCCTTCTATGAGAAAAGCATTTCCCCATCTAAGGAAATCCACATATATTTCCACATGCTCTGCACTACAGGACCATGCAGTGGGGCAAGAGAAGTCCTACAACGCAGTGAACAATACAACCAACTGTTCAACATCTTCACCTTGGAGCTCCCAGAGGCACTCAAATTCAACATGTTCATAATTGGATTTATTCCCAGGTGGCTCAGTGGTAAAGAATCTGCCTGCCAATGAAGGAGATGCAAGAGACAGGAGTTCAATCCCCAGGTTGGGAAGATCCACTAGAGGAGGAAATGGCAACTCACTCCAGTATTCTTGCCTGGAAAATTCCATGGACAGAGGAGTCAGGCAGGCTACAGTCCGTGGGTCACAAAGAGTCGGACACGACTGAGCGACTAACACACACACGTCCTCTTTCATGCCAAACCTATTTTTTGTTTGTTTTTCTTATTTTTTCCAGCTTTATTGAGCTATGCTGCTGCTGCTAAGTCGCTTCAGTCGTGTCCGACTCTGTGCGACCCCAGAGACGGCAGCCCACCAGGCTCCCCCGTCCCTGGGATTCTCCAGGCAAGAACACTGGAGTAGGTTGCCATTTCCTTCTCCAATGCATGAAAGTGAAAAGTGAAAGTGAAGTCGCTCAGTCATGTCCGACTCTAGTGACCCCATGGACTACAGCCCACCAGGCTCCTCCATCCAAGGGATTTTCCAGGCAAAAGTACTGGAGTGGGGTGCCATTGCCTTCTGTAATTGAGCTATGGTTAACATATATCATGATGTGATGTACAGAAGATGTCCAACATGATGATTTATGTGTATACTGGACCATGGCCATCACGATAAGGTTAACACATCCATCACCTCACAGAGTGACCTCCTTGTGTGTGTACACAAACCTGTTATCTTTTATTCTCTGTTTTAATTGATGAGTCTGCACATTCAGGCTAGGAACATAGAGGTTGTCTTTGATTTCCTTCTGTCCCTCTCCTCCAACTTCACGTGTATGCTCAGTTGCTTCAGTCGCGTCCGACTCTTCATGACGCTATGGACTGTAGCCCACCAGGCTCCTCTGTCCATGGGGTTCTCCAGGCAAGAATACTGGAGTGGGTTGCCATGCCCTCCTCAACAGTATCTTCCCAACACAGGGATCAAACCCACATCTCCTGCATTGCATGCTCATTCTTTACCATTGAGCTACTGGGAAAGCCCTCCAACCCCACAGTCAGTAACAAATTAGTTCCCCTCATATATTCTTATCCTCTTCTCCATTGTACCACACCCCTAGTTTAGACACTCACAGCAGCTTAACTGGCTTGATTCCATCTTAGTCCCCTCAAATTGAGACTTCCCAGTTGCCAGAGCTCTCCCTCTAAATTACGAGGAGGAAAGAGAGGGGGCTGGATGAATTAGGAGACTGGGGATGACATATATACCCTACTGATACTATGCCTAAAATAGATAACTAATGAGAACCTACTGTATAGCATGGGGAACTCTACTTTTCCCATGGCGACCTAGATGGGAAGGCAAATCCAAAAAGAGCAGATATATGTATAACTGATTCACTTTGCTGTACGAAAGAAACTAACACAGCACTGTAAAGCAACTATACTCCAATAAAAATTAATAAAAAAAAATCTGGGCCTGCCCTCAAAAATAGATAAAATAAAATATGACTGTGTCTTCATCATTATGTTTAAACTCTTCAGTAGTCCACTCTGCCTGGAGGGTAACGCCTAAGTCCCCTAACACCGTGTACGAGACCTTTGACCCTGTATTTCACCTCTTACCTCTGCACTCTGTTGCTTGTAGCTGCCAGCACACTCCGTGCTGTTTCTCACCTCCACACCTCTGCTAACATCACACCCTTTGTCTGGGTGTTCACCACCTCTCTGTTCTCTTCCACAATCACCTGGCTAACGCCCAGTCACTGTTATATACAGTCCAGGTGTCCCTGCAGCTCGGGGGTCATTCCTGACATTGCCCTTCTCTTTCACCACCCACAGGCTAGGTTCCCTGCCTAATCGTTTATTCTTTAGTTGCTAAGTTGTGTCTGATTCCTTTTTGACCCCAGGGACCGTTGGCCGTCAGGCTCCTCTGTCCATGGGATTTCCCAGGCAAGAATATTGAAGTGTGTTGCCATGTTCCTTCTCCAACCTTCCACAGTACTTACTACTAATACAGTTTAAAGAGACTATGATTTATTCATTCTTCGTTTCTCTAGCATCTAACACCAGTGGCTTAAAACAAATACATACTTATTGGCTAAGTGTTTCTGTAGGTCAGGAGTCCAAGTACAGCCTGGCTGGGTCTTCTGGCCCAGGGTCTTAGAAGGCTGCCATGAAGATGCTGGCCAGGGCTAGATCTCTTCTGGAATTTGGCTGGGGAGGGACCTGCTTTGTTGGTAGCATTCATTTCCTTGCAGGCTGTTGGGATGAGGACCTCACTGGAACTGGAGGTCCCTCCCAGATGGGACTTTCCAACATGGCCAGGAAAGGAGAGAGCGGCTCAGGAAGATAGACTGTATAATCTCATATAAAGTAATCACAGAAGGGCTACTCCATCACTTCTGCCATACTATACTTGTTAGAGACAAGTCACAGGACATTAAACCAAGAGATGGGAACCACTGGGAATCTGAGAGTCTGTCACACGAAGATAAGGTTTTGAGAGAACTCACCAGAAAGGGTGTGCAGCTAAAACAAGAAGGAGAGGATTGAAAACAGCAGGAGCACACTAACTACGTTAACAGGAGGAGTATATTGATGTGCAAAACTTACTGCACAATCTTAATAATATTTTCTCTTTATGGAAATGACTTTTAGGTTGCTAGAGAATTCCACAATTAGTAAAAAAAAAAAAAATTCTGTAAAGCACAGCTCTGGGTTTGGGGGTAAATACTAAATTTAAAATGTTGACCATTTTCTACTTCTACATTCCTTTCGGCATCATTATTTTTGTAACTGGCTCTGTAGATCAGCAAGACTCTTCTTAAATCATTTATTTTTCATCCATTTTACAGGGTGTTTGGGGCCCAGGAGGCAGAGCTTTATTTAATATATCTCAATAATTTATAGCCAACAATACACTGAGGGAAATGTCAACCTCATAAAAACTGAAATTCAAGTGAGAAATGCTGAAATTTTCCTCAGAGAAGGAAAAATTTATGAAAATAAGGCAAGCCAAGGAAGTATATTTAAACATTGCAAAAACATAAAGAATGTGTTTAATGCATCAGCAATTTTTAGACATGTCCCTGTGGGCCGAGCCACCAACAGGGCAGCCTGGGATGCGTTATGCCTGGGTCCGTCACTCTTCAGACAGGTCAGCACCGAATGTAGCTGGTGACACAGCATTCACTTCAAGGTAGACCTTTGTCTCAAGCCTTTCTTATATCCTCCCCTAAAAGTCCATCCACCCCTTTTATCAATGTTATATTTCCCCTGTGAGAAGCTCTCTGCTCCCTCTGACTTAGGGTTAATCACAACAGCTATGGAGAAAGTCCCCAATGCTACTTCAAGAGATATCACAAATGAGGGGAAAGAAAAAAAAAAAATCTGACTTTGTATCAAAACATTAAGCTATTAGCAATTGTATGCAAAGATTTGGGGACCAGGCCCACCTGGCCGCCAAAGAGCCCAAGAGGTCAAATTCTCCACAATCAAAATAGCCTCTCAGGCCTCTCTTTAGCTCTGTGATCAGGGAATAAGGAGAGGATTTTCCGGCTAACTTTTAAACTTCAATGTAATTTCTGAGGCATAGCTATTACCTACCATTAGATTTTCAGGGTTTACCCAATGAAATTCAATAGCACTCTGAAGAATCAACTGGAAAAGTACCCTTCCTCAAGGGCAAGCAGATTGTGAAGGGTATAGCTAATGCCTTGGGTTAAGGTTTAAAATGCTGAGGCTGAGATTTTAATATCATGCCCACAAACCCACCAGCCCTGCCACTAAACTGGCTGACACTGGTCTTCAGCTGAACATCAGGAATTTCCAAAAGAACATGGACAAGGGCTCTAGAATCAGAACAATCATCGCTTACTAGCTGGGTAAGTGGTTTCATTTTCCTGAATCTCAGTCTTCTTCCCTATAAATTGCCTATTTCATGCACTGGTAGCTTGAATCCGAGTTCAGACATCTCCAAGCATATTCAGTGAGCTTAGAAGAAGGGGAGTCAATCAGCAATTGAATTTCTCTAAATACAGGAAAGAGCCAGGCTAACCAATTTGACTCAGGCTGGAGGGAAGCAGTGATTTTGAATACAGCAGGAAGCAGTGATTTTGAATACAGAGACTGCACAGATCCATCCCCAGCCTAGACCTATGGGCTTGGGCTAAACACAGAGAGAGGGTGCAGACGTGGAGAAATCAGAAGAGCCTTTTTGATGATGGGCTCTGGGTGACATGGGGGCATAACCAAGCTGCTCTGGTGTCCCCGAGGCAAAAGCATGACAACCTGGGAAAGCAGTGAACTCCCCTTTCACACGTGACAATGTGGCCTTATTGTAACCTACACTCCAAGGAGCACAGGATATTTGGTGCCCTGAGGATGCATTCAACAAAACTCACTAGGTATCAGCTGAGCATTTATACTGTGGTTGAAAGTACAGAGACTGGACCTGGGGTGGAAGGCAACAGAAGCCGAGGCAGAGGTGCAGAGCTGCACGCTACAAAGGGGGACTCAGGGGGGAACGCAGGAGAGAAGACATCCCCCCAGGAACACCCAGGTCCTTGACGGGAGTTTTTCTAGGGGTGAGATCACATGGTTGTAAGTGGGGATCAGTTCAGTTCAGTTCAGTTGCTCAGTCATGTCTGACTCTTTGCGACCCCATGAACCGCAGCATGCCAGGCCTCCTTGTCCAGCACCAACTCCCAGAGTTCACTCAGACTCACGTCCATTGAGCCAGTGATGCCATCCAGCCATCTCATCCTCTGTCGTCCCCTTCTCCTCTTGCCCCCGATCCCTCCCAGCATCAGAGTCTTTTCCAATGAGTCAACTCTTCACATGGGAGGTGGCCAAAGTACTGGAGTTCCAGCCTCAGCATCATTCCTTCCAAAGAAATCCCAGGGCTGATCTCCTTCAGAATGGACTGGTTGGATCCCCTGGCAGTCCAAGGGACTCTCAAGAGTCTTCTCCAACACCACAGTTCAAAAGCATCAATTCTTTGGCACTCAGCCTTCTTCACAGTCCAACTCTCACATCCATACATGACCACAGGAAAAACCATAGCCTTGACTAGACGGACCTTTGTTGGCAAAGTAATGTCTCTGCTTTTCAATATGCTATCTAGGTTGGTCATAACTTTCCTTCCAAGGAGTAAGCATCTTTTAATTTCAGATAAGGGTGTCTAATATCATTACAGCACTATCCGTTTGACCCTCACTGACATTATACAAGTAGGACTGGCTGGGGAGGTCCGGGTCAGTACCATTATCTACAGTGGGAAAAGTTTGGAAGTTTTTAAAAAATAAATCCAGATTTCACAAAATTTTCTTTAAAGCAATGCAGGAAAAAGGAGAAAAAAAATACTCCTCCAGTTATTGTGAGGCAAGAAACCGTTCTTATCATCAGATCAAGCTAAATGGTGCAAGTCCAATTTCCTCTCAGGGTGCTATGGCTTTTCCCAGCTTCTCTACCCCTGGCTTCCTCATTTGCCCAAAACCCTACATGAACCCGCGTCTTTGACGGAGGAGCAGGGACTACAGTAAGGGTGCTGCTCAGATTAGGCATGAGATAGAAACTCAGGTCACCTTTCATAAAAGATGACTTCTGAGAAAAACCAAATCTGCTTCCCACAGCTCAAGAGTTCTCCAAAGTCCATTTTAATTGCCAATGTTTCACAGGAAACATCCTTTGTCTATTTATTCTTTAAACAGGGAGTTCAGGTTTTCTTCCATTTGGAATTGCTTTATTGACTCCACTTGCAGCAATTCCCTTAGGTGAGTATCACCAGCAGATCCAATTCAGCAAAGTACTGGATTCCATTACCATCAAGTAAACAACTTACCACCCACGCAGACTCCATCCCCAGTGAAATCCCTGTGTCACTGAACACTTCTCTAGCAAAGGCAATGGAAAAGACCCCCTCTTCAAAAGGTGCACCTTGATGCTATATCGTGTGTAGTGTGGTTCCCTGAGCCAACAAGACATGGAAGACCAAGGACGTGTAAGGCAGCAAACTCAGCCCTGCCTCTCCATCAGAATCCCCTCCCAGGAGGGCAATGTACAACATGATCACTATGAAGTTATGTCTCAAAAGCATTTTTATCTTTCAGTTCAGTTCAGTCGTTCAGTCATGTCCGACTCTTTGCGACCCCATGGACTGCGTCATGCCAGCCTCCCTGTCCATCACCAACTCCCGGAATTTACTCAAACTCATGTCTGTTGAGTCGGTGATGCCATCCAACCATCTCGTCCTCTGTCGTCCCCTTCTCCTCCTGCCTTCAATCTTTCCCAGCATCAGGGTCTTTTCAAATGAGTCAGTTCTTTGCATCAGGTGGCCAAAGTATTGGAGTTTCAGCTTCAGCATCAGTTCTTCCAATGAATATTCAGGACTGATTTCCTTTAGGATGGACTGGTTGGATCTTTAGACCTACTCATACCGTCTGAAGAAATTTGTACTAAGAATATAAAATGGGTGTAGAAACCTACAAGGATGTTCATTGCAATACTGTTGATAGGTGAAAAGAAAGAAACTAATAATGCTCAATGATAAGAATTGTTTAAATAAATCAGCCAATTAAACATTCTACAGGTATCTTTGACATTTAAAAAAATACAGTGGAAAATCACATGTAGAAATGATATTACAATGAGCAAAGTTAAGTTTGTACTGTAATATAAAAAACCATAGTTTGTAAAATATATACATATGACATAGAAAAAAGATCCAAAAGATGGGTACCAAAATGCTAATATTACTTATATTTAGGTGGTAGTTTAATGGGTAATTTTAATTTTCCTCTTTTGTCTGAGTTTGTAAATTTTCAATAATAAATACATATTACTTTTTTAATTAAAAAAACATTTTGGTTAAAGAAGAGAACTGAAAATAATACAGCCCACACTTTTATTTCTACATATAGTGATGCTCCAGTTTAGAAAAGTATACTGGGTAAAAAGAAACTCTACCACAGAAAAAGGAAAAGGATTTCTTAAATCATTATTCATATTAAGGTTGCCTTGAAATTAAATTTGTAATTAAATGAATTACAAACTTATCAAAATAATCTCTGACTTATTATGTAACTAGAGCCCTTCTAAGGGCGTAGCTCTTCAGCTTCTCTGGGTCACTAAGATCACCTTGGAAACACTTGATTAATGTCATCAGCAAAGCTTGCAGAAAATGCACACAAGTGCTAATAAACAGAAGTTTTGAAAGTTGGTTGAGGAATTCACAGAGACCTAAAACAGTCCACGGATTCTGTACAGCAGTGTTGTATGTTCTAACATAAAATTATATGACATGGAATAGAAAATGACAGGATACAGAATATAAGGGAATAATATGAAAACAGAGCATGCATCTGTGATGGGTCAGGAATACTTTGTGAAATTTGGGGCTCACAAAATTTTAAAAATTAATTATTTTTAACATGTGGATAAGTCTAAAGAATATGCAGAGATGTAATTTATTCTTTTGTATGTCTTTAGATTCTAGATTTTGACATAAAGTTTATCACCGTGGGACAGGGTTAAACACTAGGACTGTGACTATCCTAGAAGCACATTACTCCAGGTTAAAAAATATATATATCCTGCATTAGAAGGGAAAATAGCCTCAGGTGTTTCAACCAAGCATCTACTACACCTTTTAAAGGAAATAAGGGGAAAGAGTAGAATTTCTTAAACCTCCTATACAAATTATCTATTACTGCTTGGAAAAAATAGGAGATAAAAATTTGGGTCAGGGCCTGAGCAAGTAGTTTTGGATTTTTTTCTAGTCTACATTCTGTAAGTACTTACGGGCTTTCTTTCTAATTATGATTTATTTACTACCACTGAATATGGACAACATTCATTCACTTACTAATTTGATATATACAAAAATAAATTATATCCAGTCACATACAAACTCTCTCTCTCTCATTCATTCTCTGTCTCCTTCATCCATTTGCCCTTGCCTTTTCCCCAGAATATAGCAACAGCTGGAAATGGGGAAACGCTACAGAATTGATTGCATCTGAGACATCCATGCCAGCCACAGGGAGACAAATGTCTGTTTCAGACTGTCTCTGGCTCATGCCAAATGCCTGAATCCAATGGATCTCCCATCAGAATGGTGGATTTGTGTCCCATTAAGAAACTGATTCAATCAAGTTTTCTCTCACCCCTGTTTCAGCACAAGCCACTGGACAGCTCTCAAACACCCCTTGTCAATAGGACAGACAGCTCCTTAGTTTTATGGGAAGCTCTTGTAACTGTTTTAGCTCTCGCTCAGGGGAGTGTAGACAGAGGAGGAAACTGGTGCCAGGTGGGGTGCTCTCTGTTAGAACCCCTATTTTTCCACTCTGTCTTCTGGAGCTTTGACATGCAGGCCTACACCATCTGGGGCAGAGCAGCCCATGGGAACCAAACCTCCTTCAGCACTTTCAGCCCTTCTGTTCCCTTCCCTAGATGCTCCCCAAAGGGTATTCACAAAAAAGGGACCCTGCCCTGCATGAAAGTGTGGAAACAAACAGAGAATCTTAGGCATTACTAGGAGATATAATCATTATTAACTCATTACATGTGCAAAACACTCTTTCAGGTTCTGAAGTCATATTACATAGGCTACAACTGGTCCTGACCCAAGAGTTTCGAAGGCATTTTCAAATAAAGGAAAGGAATTTACAGGGAAGAAATTATCTAAGGTCAGTAAGAATCAGGCCCAGGATGAATCACAAATTAGCCCACAGAGCTGATCATAAGATCTTTTTTTTTTTTTAATTGAGGCAAAATTCACATAATGCAAAATTAACCATTTAAAAGTGTACAGTTCAGTGGTATAATCACCATCTACATCAAGTTCTAAAACATCAGTGTCACTCCAAAGAGAAAACCCTGTACTCAGTAATCAGAAACTCCCTGATAGCAGGATCTTGGGCTCAAAAGCAGACCACCTAACACGGTCAGGTCCATTTTGTTGTTGTTTAGTTGCTAAGTTGTGTCCAACTCTTTAGTGACGCCATGGACCCACCAGGCTCGACTGTCCATGAAATTTTCCAGGCAAGCATACTGGCATGGGTTGCCATTTCCTTCTCCAGGGGGGTCTTCCCAATCTGGGGATTGAGCCTGTGTCTTCTGCATTGGCAGGTGGACTCCTTACCACTGAGCCACCAGGGAAACCCCTGAATCCTGTTTGCAAAAGATCTAAGTTGAATATAATGTCAGGGCAGGAACTTTGCTTATCTTCTCCAGCACGGTATCCTCAGCATTGCTGAGGGGATGCTGAATGACTGAGAACCAAATGGAAGAACAAAGGACTTGATTTGTCACTAAGCCAGTGAAGCATCAACCCCTCTCTGCCCACCTCCCAGACACCGAGACAGCCTGGGCCATCATTTCTGGAATCTAGAGATCTGAAGGAGGCTAACACAAGCAAGAGTTAAGAAGGGCCAAACTTGACGATATGAGGCTTAGCGAGTACTTCCTGAGTGTCAGAAGTCTTACTTCAACCCCTTTACTCTCCATGGGGACGCCTGAAACTTACAGAAGCAATTGTGTGAGGTCACTCAGTTGGAGAGAGGCAGAGCTGGGGCAGTACAACCCAAAGCACTTGCCTTCTAACACGAGACCATGGCCATTTTACAGATGAAAAAACTAAGAAGAGCAAAAGCAGCAGGATCCCAGAGAATCAAAGACACTCCCGGTTTCAGGGCACCTCAACATCAAGACGGGCAAGAAAGCCGCCAACCAGATGGGTGAGTTTACATCCAAGTTCAAAAGGGAAAGTCCTCACTCTTCAGTGATGCAATCAGAGGCAAGATTCCATGTCCTGGTGATACTCAAGTTTGCACAGGTCACAGGTGGACCCAAAGGTATGACTAGAAGGCAAACCTAGCCTATAAAGTGATGCACAAAACCCATTTATGTAATGTTGTAAAGTAGAAGTTTAAGATCACTTTCTATGTACCTAAATATCCAGTTTTGAAAGCTTCCAAGATTTCTGTTAGAAAGAATATTCTTGGAGCAGATGGCAATGTTAGTCCCACAAATGGTCTTTCTCCCTCTCTTTCTTCAACTTTTTAGAGTTCAGTTTTGTCTTTTTCTCAGGGAAAGCAGAGGACAGAGTGGTCAGTGTGCTCAGGAGTTAAGTCTCAGTGACAATGCCTTGAAGGAGACACTGCTCCCCGCCCCCACTTTCAGACACAGAACTTTGAGGCCCAGAGGGGTGAACTGCAGCAGAAGTGTCCCTGCAGCCAGCTGGCACGTCTCAGGACAGCAGCCACGGGCACTGGTACACGTGAGAACTAGGAGAAACAGGACGTGGAGGCGATGTCCCAGGCGCTGGGAATGACGCGGAAGAATTTCCCCCGTTACAGAGCTAGTGCATCAGCAAAGCAGCTCTGAGACTACACGGAGGATGGAAATTTCACCTCCCACCTGCTGTGTGGCCTGGGGCGAAGAGGCTCTCATTCCTTGGCCTGTTCAAAGTCCGACACATTATTAATATTTGAAATTTTCTTTTCTGTATTGCTCTATCTGGGATTATAATACTAAATTATTTGAAAAGATTTTCACTATGGTTTGATTTCATTCTTATTTTAAGCGTGATTTTACTCTTACTGGTGACTTTATTCCATGCAGAATAAGAATGTCCTGAAGTAAATATTCAATTAAATAAATAACTAGATCTAACAGGAAAATAGGATTCACCTTTTTATCTATTATAATGTTATTCAGGATAAACACCACATAATGAAGATATTAGCTCCTGTTTTACAAGCCTTGCAAGAACCTTGTGTCCTGTAAAAGCATCAGTAGCAAAAAAGTCACTAATCTCCCGAGTGCCTGGGCCCCTGCCTACACGGATTATGTGAAACCTAACAAATAGGAGTTTTTTTTTTTTTTTTTTAATTTTATTTTATTTTTAAACTTTACATAATTGTATTAGTTTTGCCAAATATCAAAATGAATCCGCCACAGGTATACATGTGTTCCCCATCCTGAACAAGCCAGTATCTTTCCACATCTATGAACTGTTCTCTACTAAGCTATCCGTCTGTCTATCCACGTGTCTACATACCTGTCTGTCTATCTGCCTGTATCACCTGCTCTGTTGCTAACATAAAACACTTAAGACTGTGAACAGGTAACTTTCCAGCCAGGTAGGTGTCTTGGGACCCCTTGCTGAAAAGAATCAACTTGTCTTAACCTATAGTTGTAAAAGCAAAGGTTCAACTGAAGGTGGCTGAGCGTTGTGCATAAACATGAAGTAGAAATGACAGGCTCTGTGTGCTGTGGGCCCACGGGGCTTTGGTCCCGTCAGCACGGGCAGGGAAGGCAGCGCAGCGTAACAGTCTACCACGTGGCCGCCGGCATTGGGCTGCCTGTGGTCAAGGCCCGGACGCCTCCCTTCCTGGCTCCGCGCACCCAAGCGAGTTCCTTACCCTCTTCTCTATTCTACTGTGAAACAAGGCGATACTAATACCAACCCCGGGGACTGGATTAAGTGAGTCACGTAAGCACAGTGTTCAAACAGCACCTGGCACCTACCGGGCGCTCAGTAACATGATTACTCTCTACGGATCATTTTCTCTCTGGTTCTTTAATAGCAATCACATTAGCACAGACTACTGAGCACTCTTCTGATAAATAATCAAACTGTGCTCTGTCTCCCACGTTATTTTCCCCAAATGCCATCAGAAGCGATGGAGTAAGTCCTTAGAAACAGACTGCCACTCATCTTTTTTTTTTCATAATTCACCTATAGCTTTGTAGCTCTCTTCATCTTCCCACAGAGCTTTAAATGACAGAACTTCTAACATTCCCGAAGCTGATCAGCAGAGAACGTAACACGGTTTGAAAGCCGGTTTAAAAAATACAAAAGAAAACTCTTTTATTCAAAGAAAAATTTCCTTGAGCTGAGCCACTTCACTCACCTCAAAGAGAAAAGCGTATTTCTAAAACACGCTGGCCTAGTTTAGCAGACAGGAGGAAATAAAATAAAAGAATTTATCCTGTCTGAATCTATCATCAAGGGAAAAAGAAGAAATATTCTCTCTCTCATTTAAATTCATTTGTGATATATTTTCGTATCAAGGGGTATAAATAATGCATGATGGCATTTTGGAACCGCAGACTCCTGCTCCAGTGTGTTCTATTACCTTCCACTTGGGAGTTGCAATGCAAGGGGTCCTGCAGTGAGCTTGAAGGGCTGTCTGAGACGGAAAAGTGGGAAGGGAACGGTCTCTCCCAGGGCTCCGATGTGTCTGAGTTCACTTCCTCCCTCCCGCCACCATTACCCTCCCAGTAGGAGCTCCGAGGCCTGGCCCCAAGCCACTGCAGAGTCCTTGGGAGAGGGTCTCGCCACCTGCAATGATCTACATTCCTGAAATGGCCATCTTCTCTCTGCCCAAGGAAGCTAGTGCAGCACAGGGAGACGACCAAGGCTAGTTTGCCTACTGGGAAGGAGAAACCAGTTTCCTTCCCAGGACGAAATGAAGAAAAATACTTATATAGTAAGAAAATCGTGATCTTTGTCTCCTGTAAACCCACGTGCCTTTATTTCCTATCTATTTAAAGAATATGCTAAACCCGGAGACATTTAGCTCAACAACGTACCACCCTGCTTGTCCCTAGAAATAAAGATGGGTAAAAGTTCACGAATGCATTCTGTTGCCCGGTTCTACAAATCAAGTTTTACAGCCCCTGTGTGTGTGTGTGTGTGTGTGTGTGTGTGTGTGTATGTAATAAGAACTGACAAAGAAAAATACAACACAGTGAAACAACTGAAAACAAATTACTTTCTCATCTTTCCTCAAAAGTTAAGTAAAGGTTAGTGGGTTCTTCTTGGAATGTGTCCATGTCCTCAAGAAGTTATTGATCCAAAGATGCTCAGATAATACTCTCACATAGCAGAGCAAGAAAAACAGCCAGCAGAAGAGAAAGAACCAAAGAACGTATTCAATCCTTGCCTGAGATCCTGGTTTTGAAGAGAAAACTCTTCAGGCTTTGTAGATTTCTGCTGGACCCAGGAAAGTCTTGTTTCATTTGGTTAAAAAGATTTGACTGGCCTTGGCTAAGTTCTGCCAGGGCTAAACAGTATAATGAAAACATCACTAAATATCACTATCAGTATCATATCAGAAAACAGTGATCCTCAGTAAACCTGCTGTGAAATCTTAAAACAGGACAAATACTCAAAACTGTCTAGGCAACACTTAAACTCACACAACCACCTAGGGTAACTGCGCCAGGAGCAAGCACCCTGCCAGGCCCTGGGGGGAGGTCTGCCTTAGACCTTAGAGGTGGACCCTGCAGGGCAGAGAGGGGGAGAGGCCCTGGGCACAAGGTGTGTCCTACAAGACAGGGAGTTGAAAGTGTCAGAGTGACATGCAGCCTCTGAGAGTTTGCTACCATCTGGAGAGATCACAGAGGTTCTTAAAAGAGATGCAGGCTTCCCAAGTAGCTCAGCGGTAAAGAATCCACCTGCAGTGCTGGAGATGCAGGTTCAATCCCTGGGTGGAAAAGGCCCCCTGGAGAAGGGAATGGCTACCCACTCCAGTATACTTGCTAGAGAATTCCATGGACAGAGGAGCCTGGCTGACTATAGTCCATGGGGTTGCAAAAGAGTCGGACATGACTTAGCAATTAAACAACAGCAGCATTTCAGATATACCTTAAATTAAAAGCAGGATTTCAAAAGTCACAGATAGGGAACGGGAGAGCGGGAGTTCTGGGAGAAAGTGGTCTCTGCCGGCTGCACATGCATAATCTCCCTCTGTTTAAACCCTCCCTGTCACCCACAGGATGCAGTAAAACCCCCTCCTTGATCTACCTCCTCCTGCACTCTGGCCTCATCCCTACTGTGCCGATTTCTCATCATTGGTGGGGAACTACCTGGAATTCCCTGGGTTTTGCTTCTGTTCTGCTTCCCTCCCTCAAGCTTTTATGCACAGGATCCTCTTCCTGGAATGCCTTCTCCCCACCCCACTCCACCTCCCAGTTCCCCACAAGCCCTGGTTCTCTCCAGTGTTCTTCCGTCCTTCAACTCTGAATGTGAGCTCAGTCCCCTCAGCAGAAAGGTCCTTATCATTCCAGAAGAGTGATCTCCAACCTCTTCATGCCTGCGGCATCTTGACTGTATCTTCTGGTTAACTGTACACCTTGACTGTGCCAAGAAATCTTGGCTTTGCAGGAGTATAAAAATGAAATGGGTTTACATTTTCAAACCATTACCTTTAGCTGTACTCTGCCAAATCCCTATTCCACTGTTTAGCCACAACAGTGGCCAGAACTTTCCAGGCACATCCAGAGGTTAAAGTTAGTCCACTTCCATCTAAAACCCCACTGCAAGGCTCTTCACTTGTCTTCCTTCAGTGCACGGCGGAATGAAGACTGTCTCCTAAGACTAGCCCCTGGGTGGGGTATTGGCAGAGGATAGGGAGACACGAGGTTTGTACTAGGAACCTCTGGTCCCTCCCTCTCTGTCTGACCTCTCTGATGTGGAGTGAGAGAAGGGGCCACCAATACACACAGGATGGGAAGGTGACACAGGACAGTCATGAAAGACCATTAGTGGTGAGCAGGCAGCATCTCACCAGGCTCTCTCTACCTCCATTCACTGCTAATTTCCAACCATGTGATGATCTCTGTGTACATTCTGTATCACTTTCTGGAATGAGAGTACCCCTTCGCCCTCAGCTGTAATGGAGAACCCCTCAGAGAACCCTGACCGCCCCACCTCTCTCCTGACCCCACCCCTCCATCTAGCATCTTCTCACTTGGCAGCATATCCACCACTCCTGCTTTGTCTACTCCATCCTGCTTCACGAGGACTTGGGGGAACTGGGAAGGCTGCTTCTACACCTGATTGGGACTCCAGGGAGCCAGGGAGGAGATGGCACTCTGTCTGCCTTCCAGGTACCCTGAAGTTCAGTCATTCCCACCCCACCAAGCACAAGGCCCTCAAGCACTAAACTGTCTCCAAAAGAGCAGTGTGCACTGGTCTGTCTGTTCAGACGGGCTCCCCCTTTTAGAGGATACACCCTCCAACACCCTCCTCCTCATCTTCCGTCCACTCTACTCCACTCTGCTCCACTTCAGAAGCCCAGCCTGGATTCAAGCCAGCAGAAGATGCCAGTCTGCCCTTTGATTGGCAGAAGAACAGTTCTACAGCCTCCACCAGGCTGCAGTTGGTCTGGAGGAGAGGGGAATGGTACCAAGGATTGACCCCACGTGCTCTCCAGGGCTCTCCTGACCCATTAGAGCAGGGCTCCTTCTACTGCCTCTGCTCAGACCTGGGAGCTTCTGGACCAAACTGCTGGCAGCTACTTCAGATGGCACAGTTCTCAGGGCCTTTGTCCCCACCTTTGCTCCTTAGCCCAGAGAAGGTGATGGCACCCCACTCCAGTACTCTTGCCTGGAAAATCCCGTGGACGGAGGAGCCCAGTAGGCTGCAGTCCATGGGGTCGCTCAGAGTCAGACAGGACTGAGCTACTTCACTTTCACTTTTTGCTTTGGAGAAGGAAATGGCAACCCACTCCAGTATTCTTGCCTGGAGAATCCCAGGGACAGGGGAGCCTGGTGGGCTGCCGTCTATGGGGTCACACAGAGTCGGACACGACTGAAGTGACTTAGCAGTAGCAGTTGCTCCTTAGCCATAAATCCAGGCAAATGGGACTGCAATCAAGTTACTTAGCTTCTGTTACGCTCTATTACAGAATCTCTCAGGGCATGGCCCACTTTCTTGCTTGCACATCCGGGTCTCTACCAGACCCAGAGCTGCGTGCGCACAGGGACAGTATGTCATTCATTGCCTAGTCTCAGTCCTTGGTAAACCTGAGCCTGTCATCCCTCCGTGATGGTGGAAGGCAGGAGAGAACAGCAACGAATATAACAATACAGCAGAAGAGAAGGTTGCCCCAGATCACTGAAGATTGAAGTGGTAAAATAAGAGACTGAGAATACAGATGACAGTGAGGAAGAGGAGGAAAACGA